>NC_090270.1:273243074-273903074 GCF_040414725.1 Anabrus simplex
AATTCAGGATCTTACGTAACGAGACAAAACAAGTAATTAGGAACACTAAAGTGAAGTATACGTACAACATCTTCCGTAATTGTAAGAGCACCTCAGCTTCTTGGCGTGCTGCAAAATCTCTTGGTATTGGAGTCAGTCACTCTCTAGATAGCCAGATGCCTGTTACTCCATCTGAATTAAGTGAATATTATATGACATCAGTCTCTAACTCCAACTCTCCGAAAGTATCAGAGACTGCCAAACATTATAGACATCTCACTCCAAGTAACAGAGATAAATTCTATTTCATGTACGTACACCCTTCACAGGTAGAAAAAGCAGTCAGATCAATACGAACTAAAGCTAAAGGTCCAGATAATATTCCAATATCCATGATTTCTACCTGCATGGACATATTTCTTCCTGCCCTTGTGCACTTATTTAACTTCTCTCTACAGAATGGAGTTTATCCCTCAGAGTGGAAGCGTGCCAATGTACGTCCTGTGCCCAAAAAGAAAATACCAACAGTCTGTAGTGATTTTAGGCCTATCAACATCCTCTGTGCACTTAGTAAGGCACTAGAAAAAATTGTTCATGAGCAGATATGTGAATATTTATCTAAATACAACATTCTAAATCCCTACCAATCTGGCTTCAAGAAGGGCCATAGTACTACTACTGCTCTTCTGAAGGTTACAGATGATACACGCGCGGCCACCGATAAGAGGCAGCTTACTATCTTATGTCTCTTTGATTTCTCTAAGGCATTTGACTCTGTTCATCATGAGTTGTTTCTTGCTAAGCTGAAGTCAATTGGCTTCTCCCAGAGTGCTCTGTCGTGGTTTGAATCATATCTGTCAAATAGATCACAAAGAGTCACGTTCGTTGACGGTCGATTCTCTAGCTGGGAATCAGTAAACTGTGGCGTACCACAAGGATCAGTCCTCGGTCCTTTATGTTTTTCTATTTATATTAATGACATATCTGAAGTCTTGAAAAGCAGTAGCTTTCACATGTATGCGGATGACTTACAAGCTTACTTCCACTTTTGTCCCACTAACGCATCTTCTTCTATAACGCATTTTAACCATGACATCTCTCGATTGATTGAATGGAGCGCAAATCATAACCTCCAATTAAATGTGGCTAAGACCCAGCTTATTTGCATAGGTTACACAAAACTCCTGAAAACTGTTGACCTCAAATCCCTCCCAGCAATAAAAATTCTAGAGACAGATATTCATTATAGTGACACCGTTAACAATCTAGGTCTAATTTTCGACAGAACCTTATCCTGGTCTGATCATACGTCAAATGTAATCCGAAAAGTTGTGTCATCCATGCATATTTTGAAACGTAACGTGTCATGTACACCACCTTTCATGCGAAAACTACTTGTTCAAAGTCTTATATTTCCAATAATTGACTATGGTTCAGTCGTATACAACGACTTATCTGAAACTTTGAACATAAAACTACAGAGGGTACAAAGCGCGTGTGTTCGTTACGTTACAAATGCCAGGCGCGATGAACACATAACACCCTATTACATACAGCTACAATGGTTGAAACTCCATGAACGTCGGGAAATCTCAGTAGCTGTTGCTACGCAGAAAATTCTCAAACTGAAGACACCATCCTACCTTTATAATGCATTTAAACCTATGGAGTCGGTACATAACAGAGATAATAGGTTTACAAAAACCACCCTTCAAATTCCCCTTCATCGTACCACTAAATTTAACAAATCCTTTGTTTGCACTGCATCACGTATCTTTAACGCCTTTAATCTTCACCGTTTCGCAAGTAACACTAACTGTACCCAACTAAAGCAGTTCTTAACATCTATCTTTCTGGAGGAGTACGCAAGAGGCTGAGATCAGGCATTCTTGTGTCGAACAATCAGGAATATGTATATTTCGAAGAAAATTGTTTCTCTGCTTTAGCTTTATATTCTTTAAACCCATGTAGTCCAGAATAACAGAAGGGCTTAATGATTTACTTTCTTACTTATTATATAATGTATGTCTTAACCTTACTGGATTTGGTATCTATATTTTCATTTTTTTAAGTTTCTTGTTTAGTTTAATACTTTAATATTATAAAAATGTAGTTACTGTTTTCATAAATCTGCATTGTATTATAAGAAGACGCTGCATAAAGGGGCTTTTCAGTCTCAGTGGCATGTAAATCATGATCAATAAATTCAAATTCAAATTCAAAAAATTCAAATTCTCTCTCTCTCTCTCTCTCTCTCTCTCTCTCTCTCTTATTTCATTTTTACAATTTGCCTTATGACGCACCGACACAGATAGGTCAGATGGCGACGATGGGATCAGAAAGAGCTAGGAATGGGAAGGAAGCAACCGTGGCATTAATTAAGGTACAACCTCTGCGTTTGCCTGGTGTGACAATGGGAAACCACGGAAAACCATCTTCAGGACTGCCGACAGTGGGTTTCGAACCCATACCTCCCAGGTGCAAGCTCATAGGTACGTGAACTGTGTATTTCTGAGACGACAACACACCTACAACTGACCCGACATAGACGTTATGCAATCGTAATGCACATAACCCCTACTCTTAAGTGCAGCAATATAATATTGTATGAAAACAATTGTGTATCAACTCAAACAACAAATAAATGCCATCATTTCTCCACCTCACATGGATCCTAGACTCTGAAACGTGTTGTGTAGTAAAATATTTAATTAAAATTGTGACTGGTAATAGTTTTAATTATTTATAGAGAGTCAAAACAGCTTATCAAAGGAGGCTGCATAGAAAGGGCATGACGGAGGACGCTGGCTTAGGTTTATTTATTTATTTAGCTTATGCTACAAGTTAAGCCACGCATAAATTGAGTGAAACTTGAAAGTAACAAATAATTTACAAACCAGAATAAATATAAAAAGTCAAGGTAAAACATAAAGTAGAAATTTAGAGAGATATTTACAATACAGAAAAATTTGTCAGTAACCAGAGATATCTTTCGTTAGCATGTCCTCAAGGCCGTGGAAATGTGTGTGTTAAATGGCTTTGCAAGTATCATCGGAATAGACAAATTGTCTTGACACCGTTTCTGGAATGTCTGCGATATAAACACTGATTGACAAAGGGGCTAATATGGAACCATGCGGAAGTCCATTATTTAGTCTCCTTGGTTTGCTCAGGGTATTGTTCATGACCACTTGAATCATATCTGAAAGAACGCGATTGATATGATTTGAAGTGTTTTTACACTGTAAGGTTTTCAGGAGTTTATACATTAACCCGTGCTTCCACACAGTGTCAAATGCAGCAGTGAGATCTATGAAGACCGCATCGGTCTTTAGCTTCTCTTCAAATTCAGGTTCAGTGAATGTCGTCAGAGCAAGTACTTGGTCTTCTCAACTTCGTTCCGGCCTAAAGTCAGCTTGTTCCGTGGGGAGGATCTTGAAGATGGCTGGACTGATTCTGTTGTAGATCAGGTTTTCCAGAAGCTTGTAAGTTGAGCTTAATAATGCCATGGGTCTATAGCTTTTGGGAGCATTTGGCGGTTTTCCAGTTTCAAGAAAGCAATGATCTTTGATCTCTTGAACTCTGGTTGTAGGTGTCCGTGCGTTGGATGGATGAAAAGAAGTCAGGAAGCCATTTCCTATCGTTTTTAGTACAGTTAACGAGGAACTCATTATGGATGTTGTCAATGCCTGCTGGTTTGAAGGGCTATTGTAACTTCGTCTGCGGTATAGAGGAGCATGATTTTCTTAATTTTCACAAGTCTCTTCTGATTGCTTTGGAGTGTGCTTTATCTGATTTAGTACTGGACATCCGAATGATTCGGCCCGCTATTCTGTCTGGTATGACTTCTTGAGATGTTTGTGGTTTGTGGGAATAGCCTCCTACCTTGAATCAACTACTGACACGGAACAACATATGTATGACATAGTCAGTGAGTAGCCATTTCCCTGTAGGGGATAAAAGTCAAGTTCTACTCATTAATTTAGATACTAGAACTGAAGACAGGCTTGACAGTCCACCACTCAGCGTAACCTCGCTGTCTTCGTAACTGTGTATGTGTATGTTTGTGAACGTGCGCAGGTCGGCCTGCTGCACTTTCTTTATTTCTTTCTTTCTTTCTTTCTTTCTTTCTTTCTTTCTTTCTTTCTTTCTTAATCCCTTAGCGCAGGTCGGCCTGCTGCACTTTCTTTCTTTCTTTCTTTCTTTCTTTCTTTCTTTCTTTCTTTCTTTCTTAATCCCTTAATCCGTGCACCGACCAGGGTTGGTTTCTTCTCTCGAACTCAGCGGGGGATTCCACCTCTATGGGCAGTGTCCTGGAGCGTGAGATATTTGGTAGAGATGCTTTTCTTTTTTCTTTTCTTTTCTTTTCTTTTCTTTTCTTTTCTTTTCTTTTCTTTTCTTTTCTTTTCTTTTCTTTTCTTTTCTATTTGCTTTACGTCGCACCGACACAGATAGGTCTTACGGCGACCATGGGATGGGAAAGACCTAGGAATGGGAAGGAAGCGGCCGTGGCCTTAATTAAGGTACAGCCCCAGCGTTTGCCTGGTGTGAAAATGGGAAACGACGGAATACCATCTTCAGGGCTGCCGACAGAGGGGTTCGAACCCACTATCTCCTGATTACTGGATACTGGCCGCACTTAAGTGACTGCAGCTATCGAGCTCAGTTGGTAGAGATGAACTGGAGATAAGGGCCAGTACCTCTGCCAGGTGACCACACCTGCTATGCTGAACAGGGACCTTGTGGGGGAAAGGAAGATAGGAAGGGATAGGCAAGGAACAGGGGAGGAAGCGACCGTGACCTTAAGTTAAGTGCCATCGCGGTATTTGCCTGGAGAAGAAGTAGGAAACCACTTCGAGGATGGCTAAGGTGGGAATCGAACCTGAACCTCCGGGGGTGGCAGCTAATCACATTAACCACTACAGCACAGAGTCAGCTGCATTACAATTTTAGCATGAGCGAACTCGAGGAATATGGTCTGCATCTCTTGTCTTCCCCTCGCTCTTTTCGTCAGTGCTATATTTATTGCCCTGCTATATTTTTTCTTTGCAGAACATTGCTCACCTTAAATGACCTTTATCTGCTCTTGGATGATTTCTAGAAAGCATTGGCTAAATGCATTAACTATATTAATATTCCATCATTGTCAGAAAACATCAAGTTCATTTATTTTTACAAATGGCCAGCAGGGAGGTCTTTGTATAGATCACCGTTCAACGATGTGGTTTGACAGACCTAATTCATTCCACGTGAACACACAATATAGCGGTGCAGGTACACTGACAACGTTCACAACTCTGATCAATAGCCTCATCAGTTTTGTGCCCAACCCACACCTTTACATAAGCCATAAACAAGCTGTATCTTGACTCACTGCAGTGTGACAGTCATCCAGAACTCAATTTTGGACTTCACAAGCTAAGATTATTAATTAATGAAGGCTGTCCGGCTCCATAGCTAAATGTTTAGCGTGCTGGCCTTTGGTCACTGGGGTCCCGGGTTCGATTCCAGGCAGGATCGGGAATGTTAACCAACATTGGTTAATTTTGCTGGCACGGGGGCGGGGTGTACGTGTCGTCTTAATCATCGTTTCATCCTCATCACAACGCGCAGGTCGCCTACGAGAGTCAAATCAGAAGACCTGCACCTGGCGAGCCGAACATGTCCTCGGGCACTCTCGGCACTAAAAGCCATACGCCATTTCATTTCAATGAAGCATAAAATTGCCGATCAGGGGCCGTTTGTACCGAAGGTCAGTTTGCCACTGAGTCGAGCATTTTACTCGTGTATATTTGAAACTTAACCTGGCACAAGGCGCGTGGTCAAGGAATCCCTCATTCGTCATGTCCCATAGCGCAATGGTTTTGCGCACGTGTCTATCCTTCTACGTATTCCAAGTTCATTATTTTCCGCAACAGTCTGCAATTTTTTCTTGTTGGTTAAGGTTCGTTGTTTTCGTTTTTGGTGCATTGTTGAAATGCTTGCTGCTCAGTGAGAGTTTCCCTCACGTTGCGCCTTGTTACATTGGTAGTGAAGTCACATTAACAAAGAAATCTGGAGATGAGATCTCAATAAATTTTAACGTCAACCGCACCGCCGTTGCTGAAGCAGAGGCGGAAATAAATCCCTTCATGGATAAGCCTACATTTGCCGACATGAAGTCTAAAGCAAGCTTAAACGAGTATCACAGACTCTGAGTTTCAGCTGTTCGTTCACTGACGCTCAAAGTGAACAGCAGTCTGAAGAATATTACAATTATGTTTCCGGCATTGATGGGGTCACAATCTTTGAGGGAGAAAGGACTGAACAATTTACGCTGTTTCAGGCGATGTCCTAGATGGATATCTCTTTGACTTGTTGATGAATCTCCTGGAAGAGAAAGGTGTACCAAATGAATTCGTCGAGAAGATGTCAGACCTGAGCACAGCTTACGAGCATAGCTCATACATTGCCATGTTGGAAAGCATGTAGAAGTACATATCTGAGAAATGAGTAGATTTAGATGTATGTGTAGAGTAGGATTGATTGCATGTTCCTTTCTGGATTGACGCGTAGAAAGGAACTCGATTATTTATGTGGTTAAGTGCAGCTTCGAGTCGAGTTAGTCACACATACGCAGAAACAAAATGAAATCAAAATGCACACTGTCTGGTGAACCTGGTAATTGACAGTTCCAAATCGTACCTTACAACAGAGCCAGTATCTTTTCCATCATCTCAGTGTGGTTGGATGACGCAATAACCAGTACTGTAATATAATGTGAACCCTTTACTTTACTGTGTTAGTATTTCTGGTATTGTTGAATACTGTAAATGTATTGACTATATGTGAAGATGTGAAGATATTGAACTATGGACGACGAGACAGCACGGAAAGTGTTACTATAATAATAATAATAATAATAATAATAATAATAATAATAATAATAATAATAATAATAATAATAATAATAATGTTATTTGCTTTACGTCCCACTAACTACTTTCAGGGTTTTCGGAGACACCGAGGTGCCGGAACTTAGTCCTGCAGGACTTCTTTTTACGTGCCAGTAAATCTACCGACACGAGGCTGACGTATTTGAGCATCTTCAAATACCACTGGACTGAGCCAGGATCGAACTTGCCAAGTTAGAGTCGGAAGGCCAGCGCCTCAACCGTCTGAGCCACTCAGCCCGGCAGGAAAGTGTTACAGTGGGTAGATAAAGTGGAAAAGAGATGAACAGGAAGGAAGAAGGAGGTGAAGATTTAGGCGATATAATTGACTGTTGCAGTGGTAATGTTGAACGAATTGAACAAAATTGCGAAAGATAGCGAAAGTGATTTTTCCGAAATTGAAATGGAACCCGTTGTAGCAAATTCTGACCATGTGGTACGAAATAGACACTTACAAACAGGGAAATATCAAGTTACCACGTGGGAACTATCCTGCAGAAACACGAAACATGAAACTAGGTGTAGAAATCTCATGATACATCTACAGACATGAAATGCAAATTCGGAAATGGAAGCATGGCATTTAATTTTTCCTGAAGACACTATAAAACAAATTGTGCATTGTACCAATCTCAAAAAGGCAGAAATGTCTAAAAGAGATCGTAATACTGATTAAACAAGGTAGAATACCATACATTTGTAACTAAAATATTGTAAAGCTACAATAATTCTTTTGAAATAATCACAGAATGCTTTAATTAACCAATTAAATCTAAAACTCTCCTATAAAAAGTAATTTCTTCGTTTATTTCATAGGTGAAGGAAATTCTCACCACACCACGCGGCCGCCTCCGTTCCTAGTAAATCCGCACCCTGCTCCGGATTAATCGTTACTTTTCTGTAGCTTAGAGACAATTCAGTTATATCACGTGATAATTTATATAAGAACAGATTGAACTCAATATTGATTAACTGTGTTATTCGGATGAATTACAGCTTATTTTCTATTTTAATATTGTGGGTGTTAAGGTCGGCTCCACGGCTAAATTGTTAGCGTGTTAGCCTTTAGGCACAGGGTTCCCGGGTTCGATTCCTGGCAGGGTCGACAATTTTTTCCATCATTGGTTAATTTCGCTGGCACGGGGGCTGGGTTTATGTGTTGTCTTCATCATAATTTCATCCTCATCATGAAGCATAAGTGGCCTAAGGGCGTCAAATCAAATGACCTGCGCTTGGTGAGCCGAACATGTACTCGGACACTCCCGACACTAAAAGCCATACGCAATTTAATTTCATTTCATTTCATGGGTGTTAAGTCGCCCTGCAGATTTCAGAGATGCTGAGGTGACAGAATTTTATCACACAGGACTTCTAATAACTATAAATCTACTGACACGATCCTGATGCATTTGACCACTTTCAAAGACCACCGGACTGGGCCACAATCGAAGCCGCCAACTTTAACTCAGAAAACCACTTCTGTAGCTTCTGTAGCGGAATCGAATTGGTGAGAGGATATCAATTTGGCTAAATTTGACGAGAAGAAGAGATAGAATGATAGGACACATCTTAAGACACCCAGGACTTGTTCAGTTGGTTTTTGAAGGAAGTGTAGGTGGCAAGAACGGTAGGGGTAGACCAAGGTTTGAATATGACAAGCAGATTATAGCAGATGTAGGATGCAATAGTTACGTAGAAATGAAAAGGTTAGCACAGGATAGGGTGGCATGGAAAGCTGCATCAAACCAGTCTATGGACTGATGACTCAAACAACAGCTTCAAGTCCAGTTAATGAGGCGAGAAGAGCTCTAATTACTCTCGTTTCGGTTTTCTTTTTCTTCCTGGCATTTTTAACATGGACGTGCTTTTGGGCTAGGGGAACTGGCGTCACCAATTTCATTTACATTTGGCAACCTATTTTCTTCATCCACGTACTACCTGCGTTTGACGAGAAGTCGCGGCAGCTGGTGGCTACGGCGCGAATAACAGACACTACACAGCAACGCAAGCTCTGTGAATCAATGTATATTCCTTATCAAACTGTTCAATGTGCAGTACTCATAGTAAATGTGTAACTAAGGCAAGTAGCACTACCACTTTGAAAATTCACGACAGCACCTCAATTCGCAAGAGTCACCGCGGATGGAACAGGTGTTTATTGTCAGGCCTTGAGACTTGAGATAGGCGCATGCGCGCCAGCCCCTCACACCTCTTACCCTGTAACCACGTGACTTCTCGTCAATCGACCACTGTGCACTAAGCCAGTATCCTCATATATACTCTACTATAATCATGTACGCTTTTTTTTTATGAAAAATACTTGAATAATTGAACCTCTACACTCTATTAGAGACGCTCGCCCTTCTCACGCGCACATTTTTGCCGCTACACGGAAAGCTTAGAATTGTAGACAAGAACTCAGCCTCTCATTTTCCAAAATCATATCCATAATTCTATACTTTACCGTGTAGTGGAGAAAATATACGCGTGCGAAGTGTAATTTTAATAATAATAATAATAATAATAATAATAATAATAATAATAATAATATACAATACAGCGATCACTTTCGTAGACTTCAAGAAAGCTTATAAATCAGTAGACCGACACACACACACACACACTATTCCATATTCTAGAAGAATTCGAAGTTGACAAGAAAAGGATGATGATGATGGTGATGAATCTAGTTGTTTAAACATGAATAATGAAAGGATAAATATGAATTTAAAATAATCAGCGGAGCCAAATCACAATACTGAAAGTTAAAAATAATTCCAAAATCGATCCACTGGATAGAATTCAAAAACATGACGATGAACAATCATTATGAACTTAAAACAATCAGTGGATCCGACCCGCAATGCCTCACCTTCCCAGAAACTATATTGAAAAATTAGTATTACTAACCAAGGGACTGCTAACAAAGCACAATTCTGAATCGCTGATTCTTGTTGTCCAAAGGGGGTCCAAAATCCAGTTCAACGGCCCCTCATAATGGTACTCATCGCTAGTAAAGTACAACCATGGCATTTCTCAAGTTGTGGCACTAATCAAGAGTAGCGTAGACTCACGGTGTTCCGAACGTTATGGTAAAACTCGCCAAGTATTGTAGGCTACGTCGCACAGGTAACGCAGACCTGTGGTGTTCCTCACATAGTGAGGACTAATTACAGACAACGCACACCCACAGTGTCGCTCATATAGTGCTACTAATCACAGACAACACCCAGACCCGTGGTGTTTCTCACAATTGTAGTAACCACGGGTACTGTAAACCCATAGTGACCCACCCACTATTACTACTAATCACAAACCTATTGTGTACCTAGCATAGTGGTACTACTCGCAAGTAAAAGCGACTCATAGTTTTCCCCGCGCGATGGTACTAATAACAAGTCG
Organism: Anabrus simplex; assembly: GCF_040414725.1. NCBI lineage: Eukaryota > Metazoa > Arthropoda > Insecta > Orthoptera > Tettigoniidae > Anabrus > Anabrus simplex. The sequence continues at coordinate 273,253,388 of NC_090270.1, forward strand.
TTTCATGGTTCTAATTCAATCATTCCTTCGGCACCCCTTTCAGTCGCCTCTTACGGCAGGCAGGGGGATACCGCGGGTGTATTCTTCATCAGCGCCCCCTACCCACAGGGCGTGACAAGAAAACGAGAGACCTTCAGGAAATTGGCATCCCACAGGAAATCATTAAAAATCAACTCTAGATCGAAACAGCAGTCAGCAACCATCATTTTGTTGAGAAAATGAATACCAGGACCAATAAATCATGGACTAAAGAACGAAGGAAAATGTTCAGTGCCCAGATAAATAGATTTTGGGATAAGAAAAAGTCAGTACCAGCTAAATATATTCTATCGCGATTCACAGATGGGCGTAACGGTGGAAATAATAATAATAATAATAATAATAATAATAATAATAATAATAATAATAATAACACCGAGTAATTGGCTTTGTGGTTTGGGACACATAGCTATCACCTTGGATTCGGGAGATAGTGGGGTTGGAGCCCAATTCTCGGCAGCCCTGAAGATGGTTCTCCGTGGTTTACCATTTTCACACCAGGCAAATGCTGGGACTGCTTCTTAATTAAGGCCATGGTCGCTTCCTTCCCACTCCTAGGCCTTTCCTACCCCGTCGTCGCCATAAGACCTATCTGTGTCGTCGGTTCGACGTAAAGCCACTAGCAAGAAAAAAACACATGGCGAAACAGCCCTGAAGGCCTGCTGTTGCCTTACCAGTAACAAGTAGTTTCATGGTTCTAATTCAATCATCCCCTGATCGCGCCTTTTAGTCGCCACTTACGACAGGTAGGGGATACCGTGGGTGTATTCGTCATCAGCGTCCCCACCCACAGGGTGACGAATACCCTCGGTATTTATTCTTTGCTTTCTAGACCGGGGACGCTATCTCACCGCCAGTTAGTTTCTCAATTGTAATCACGAAGGCTGAGTGGACCACGAACAAGCCGTCAGGTGCAGGTGAAAGTCCCCGTCCTGGCTGGAAAAATCGAACCCAGGGCTTCCGAGTATGAAGCAGGCACGCTATCCCTACACCGCGGGCCGAAATAATAAGAATAAGAACAAGAACAAGAACAAGAATAAGAATATTTTCCCTTTTACTTGGGGTCAGCGCTACTGGTAGATTAACATCAGTTCTTCCCCGATCGGGCGCCTCTTCTGACGCCAAACGTACTGTGTTAATTACTCTGTTTCTGTGGTGCTTGTTAGTGTGATGAGTGGTATGTAAATGAAGGCGTGTATTAAGAAGGAAAGAAACACCCAAACCTCCCAGGGAATTTAACGACATGAGGCTAAACTCTGCATTTCGGCTGGGAATCGAACCCGAGACCCCCTGAACGGCAGACCTCTAGCCTGACCTTAGCTTCCTCACTGGTGTACACAAGTGTTCCCACCCAAGATTTCTTAAGGTTGTAGTTTTTCATGAATTTTAATATCGTGATCATAGCCACGGGACCTCCAGTATTACGAGAGATCAGAACCACAGGACCATGAATAGTTTTTACAATTAGCTTTACGTCCCACTGACACAGAGAGGTCTTATGGCGACGATGGGACAGGAAAGGCCTAGGAGTGGGAACAATGTGGCCGTGGCCTTAATTACGGTACAACCTCAGCATTTGCCTGGTGTGGAAATGGGAAACGACGAAAAACCATTTCAGAGCTGTGGACAGTGGGGTTCGAACCCAATATCTCCCGGATGCAAGCTCACAGCTGCGCGCAATTTTTATTTTAAAACTCCCACGGGCATTCTCCTGTGTTTGAACCGTAGCCATCTTGATAAAAAGCCAGTGAAAATACCACTCTCATCCCAAATTGGAAGCCGGTTTCACTGAAAATCACTTGTCCGAGAAGTACTTGTCGCTTGATTGGCCTAGGCGTGAAATTCTGTGTGATCACAACAGATGCAGTCCTAATTCTCTTCACACATGATCACACGCAGGGATCATCACTGCATCACATATGTTGTATAATTAGATTTTTACATGTATAAAACGTAGGAGGCAACAGCCACCACAAAATGAAGTGATGAGTACACAGCAACATTGGTGGTTGATATACCGCGGTCCATTAAATTATCTGCTGTTTACTTGTTAAACAATACTGCATTACTCTATGAGCTGCTAATACATTCAGTGGTTTTTCCTGCACGCAAAACTCGTGGAGGAAATCAGGATCATTACTCACGATTACCTATTTATTATTTTCTCAAGTCAGAAGCATCCAATAGAACATTTTTTTTTACATTACAATTTAGTAACAATGAAACAGAAGGAATTTATACACATATATACTAAAATGGTATTAAATAGTTTGTGTTCCTTGTGCCTTGAACAAATCCTCCTCATTGCAAGAATCAGGACATCACGAACACTGACACAGATGCTTGGTACTCTGCAGCATTTTACTAATTACGGTCTTATTCCGTCCAATGCTTACTTATAGTATTGGATTAGGATGTCCAAGAAGCAAGAAAAACCTGCAAGAACTCCTCCGAAAAGGAAAGTAACATTAGCTCGAAGATAAAGAACAATTCAGTTTAAATGGAAAGAAATTTCATTATCAACCTAAGAACATAGGGTAGTCGTAAACAACGTGAACTGGGTATGTAAGCGTTAGAAGGTTGGTCATATTGATAAATAATTTAGTGATCTGAAGCCATCTCTATTCAGTTTCGACTGAGTTTATTCATAAATAGAGCTCGGAAGCTGAAGAGCTATAAATTGCCTACAAAATACCTGTAAAAATCCCTAAAAATCCAGAAAGTACCTAAAATACCTGTAAAAATCCCTAAAAATATCCAAAAAGTACTTTTAAAACTTGTAAAAAGCCCTAAAAATTTCCAAGAAGTACCTAAATATACCTGTAAAAATCCCTAAAAATATCCAAAAAGTACCTAAAAATATTTGTAAAAAGCCCTAAATATATCCAAGAAGTACCGAAATATACCTGTAAAAATCCCAACAATTTCCAAAAAGTACCTAAAAATACCTTTAAAATCCCTAAAAAAAATATCCAAAAAGTACGTAAAATGCGATCCAAAATCATTCATAATTTTGGTTTTAATTACACATGTAATGAGGGAATATTTTAATGCAACATTCTGGTGGTATGCAACATACAGTGCAAAAACATATGAGTGAAATACTTTTTTCAGACTTGACATATTTTTGGATTAACTTCATTTTTAAAGTTCTGTGTTCGTTAAAAAAGTACTTGAAGTATTTAGAATGAAATGTTGTTTTCTTCATCTAGAATGAATTCAGCGAATGCGCAATCGACATCCTGGAGAAACAAATTGAAATTGAAATTAGTATAACTGGAATCACATCTGGCTTAACCACACCAGGATTTCAGAAATTCGAATTCGGAAACCTTACCTCAGTTGGTTTTACAGTATATCAAAATCTGCAGGTTCTTAAGCTCTGAAGGATCGTCGGGTTTGAGACAGAACGTTGCAAAATATCGAAAAACTTCCCTCCACATGAATGGATGTTACGGGTCCATAAATGAAGCAAGTGAGATCTTCCTCTTAAAAACACTCTTATCAAAATTTTCTCCTTTCAATATTTCACTTATCCTGCACATAATTTGATACCCTTGGCACTAGTTCCATTTTTCATTTCATTTTCTCTCTTAAGGGGTGATGGATGAACGAATTATGATTCGAATTGAGAATGTGGTCGAAAGAAGGTGCGGATGAAGAAAAAACGTTAAGACCTAAAATAGGCTAATAAAGGACGTATAAGCAAAAAAAACACCGAAACAGGCAAAAAGGATAAATGAAACCCGTCATTTTCTGGCCTGCAGTGACCGAAAATGAACAGATGTTGGGTCCCGTCTTTGAACACTCGAGAAAAAAGGGAGTTTACCTCAACTTTCGAGTCCTATCCCTCCAGTCTGCTGAAGACGCCTGTACACTGTAGACTTTTCCCGCTAGACCTAACTATACTCCCTGGCACGTAAGCCTATACATCAAGTGTACATCCTCACTCTTTCTCCCGTGTTAATACTTAGGATAGTAATTTTTAGTTATTTTCTAACTGATGGGTTCGATTCAGTGTCGCTAACCTTACAGTTTAGGGACGCTACTCGCCGATACGGCGTCTTACAATCACTGTTAATCTGGCACGTTGGCACTGTACAGTGATGGTTTATTTGGTGATTTGCGAGAATTACGTATTGCCACTGCCGTATTGTTAAAACCACTAGTACCGAACTCGATAGCTGCAGTCGCTTAAGTGCGGCCAGTGTTCGGGAGATAGTGGGTTCGAACCCTACTGCCGGCAGTCCTGAAGATGTTTCTCGATTAAGGCTGCGGCCGCTTCCCTCCTACTGTACTCCTAGCCCTTTCAGATCCCATCGACGCCATGCGACCTATCTGTGTCGGTGCGACTTAAAGCCAATTGTAAGAAAAGTCACTAGTGTAACATATAATGAAATCATATTTTCTTTTTCTCTGGTATTATAAATCTGTTTGGGTAATACCAAGGTAAATAGAATTGTGACATGTTTGAATAATGCATCTAATAACGTAGATGTTCTGAAATAATGAATGCAGCATTTTATTAATTGCTGTTTTATTTCGTTCAATACTTATACTGTATATAGAATTCGATTAAGGTGTCAAAGAAGCAAGAAAAATCTGCAAGAACTCCTCCGAAAAAGAAAGGAAGAAAATGGAAGGAAATTTCAATATCAACCTAACTTAACCTAACCTTGTCTTGTCACGGATTTTGTACGGTTAGCAAACGTAATCTTTGTGTATTCTAATTGACTTACGGTAAATGTACGCGGAGTACGTAGGTCGAGCTATAAGTCATAACAACTATTTTTTTCCTCGCAAACAGGAGACAACCCGGAAAATCTAAGATATGCCTTCGGAAACGCACGATATGTACTTGCGTATGAAACAGTGTGGGTCTAAGCATGCCCCCAAGTTCAGTGTATGGGGGAGAGCGTTATAAAATGGAAGTCAACAAGCAGGAGCAACGATTGTATATTAAAATAGCAGTTCTCCGCGGCAGAAATGCACGCCAATGCCATGCAGATCTGCGGGAAGCATTAGGTGGACAACAGTTTGCTAACAAAGAGGACATCGTAACAGCATTTCGGAGAGAAGTGTCACACGTTAGCGATACACATGCAGCGAATGGTATTTAGCGCCTGCCCCACCGCTAGCAACGCACAGTGGAAACCTTGGGTGATTATTTCGAAGGTCTGTAAGCAGTGGAGACCTGTCGCTTGTACGTATTCTTGTGTGTTTGCTGTCTATACCATAGTAAAACAATGTTTACCAATGGCCTGTTTTCTGTCACTTTCCTACGAGAATCTCCTGAAGTCAGAATTTGTCTTCAGGCACTATGAATAAGTACATGTCCTATATTTCCAAACGCATACCTTACGAGGGAACACATACATGTATTACACTCGGATTCGGTTGAAATTTAATAGGAATATTCGTGGGAGGCAGTAGAATGCTAAGGTGAAAACTGCATGTGCCCAGCGCAAGTTTAAACGCCAAAATTGAACAAATAAATGGTCGTAAAATTAGAAGTGCCGCGGGAGTATCGGGGTGTGGCGGAGAGGTAGGGAGGAGCGAAGCAGCGGACGTGAACCAACCGAGTTGCGTCGAGCTGCGCCAGCAGCCAGGCAGCGTGTAGTTAGCGCGTTCCCCTTAACTTCCCGATCAGGTGTGCAAACGTAAATATGAAAATTGCACATGAAACAAGTTTAGAAAGGACCATGTTTGAACAACAATGCCAATAAGGTTTGAAAAATTACAACGAGTAACAAGAACTCGGGTGTGAATTTTTCAAACCTTATTGGCATCGTTGTTCAAACATCGTCCCTTGTATACTTGTTTCATGTGCTGTTTTCATATTTACGTTTTGCACATCTGATCGGGAAGTTAAGGGGAACGCGCTAACTATACGCTGCCTGGCTGCTGGCGCAGCTGGTTACAGCCTGGTTGCTTCACGTCCGCTGCTTCGCTCCTCCCTACCTCTCCGCCACACCCCGATACTCCCGCGGCACTTCTAATTTTACGACTATTTATTTGTTCAATTTTGGCGTTTAAACTTACGCTGGGCGCATGCAGTTTTCACCTTAGCATTCTACTGCCTCCCACGAATATTCCTACCAAATTTCAACCGAATCCGAGTGTAACACATTTGTGTGTTCCCTCGTGAGATTTTCCGTGTTGTCTCCTGTTCGCGAGAAAAAAAATAGTTGCCATGACTTATGGCTCGATCCTCGTATATTTGCTTGTGTGTACTATTAGAGTGCAGTTTCTCTTCAATCCGGTAAATAATATCAAATTTCAAGAAGGGAAATCAATTAGGGTATTTACACAAGGCAAACACTAAAGGATTCGTTATAGTAGTATCAAAATAAAGGCAGAAATATACTGTATAACATTAAATCAAGTGAGGGTGAGAGATAGTATGTGTATTTCCTTAACTCCTCATTAAGCATGAAAACAGACTTAGTTATGAATATCTTGATTGATCATTTATTATCATTTACTTGGGCAAGGGAACCTCCATTATTGATACATTGAGATTAGTTTGATGATGGTTATGTCTCGTGACTTCAATATGTAACTATTCAAGTTGGCAGCAGTGATGAGTCAATAAAAAAAGAATAGGGCGACGGTATTTGCCTTTTAGTGTACAGTCTTATGTAATAAGTACTATAGCGGAACTCTACGGATGTACACAGTACTTAGAGATCTCTGGCAACTCGCGCCAGAGAAAGCAACAACGTGTAGTGTACACAGCGATTCGGTAAGCTAGCTAGACTGATCCAGATTTATTGACGCAGTAGAATAGACCTCACGCTCAAAGAGCACAAGAGTTACAGTATTTTTAAGTTCATGTGAGTGAAAAAAGACAAGATGAGTGAGTAAAAAATAAGAGATCAATTGGTTGAACTTTGAGATTCACATCCTGAATTATGGAATTGTTCATTATAAGTTTACATAGACCGTCCACCTAAAGTTAGTTTAAAAATTAATTTATATTTATCTAATTTAATGGATTATTTTATCCTACATATCTGTAGCGAGAAATCACAGTCTCAGTGTAAGTAGCTCTGATGGAGAAATTGCTTTTCTGAGATGTGTATCCTGTTTCTTAATTTTTTTTATTGTTTTTTTTTTTTTTTTTTTTTAGGAATTAAAGCAAGCAAACACTGGAAATTCTCATTAGACATTCGTTCGTAATTCACATACGAATTCATGTCTTCAGCAGTTAATTCCCTCAGCAACTTTACGTGTGGTCCTTCTTCTTCTTCTTCTTCTTCTTCTTCTTCTTCTCCTCCTCTTTGTGCTAACCAGTTCCTCACCCGTATTCTTTTTTCACCGAGCTCGATAGCTGCAGTCGCTTAAGTGCGGCCAGTATCCAGTATTCGGGAGATAGTGGGTTTGAAACCCCTGTCGGCAGCCCTCAAGATGGTTTTCCGTGGTTTCCCATTTTCACACCAGGCAAATGCTGGTGTTGTACCTTAATTAAGGCCACGGCCGCTTCCTTCCTACTCCTAGCCCTTTCCCGTCCCATCGTCGCCATAAGACCTATCTGTGTTGGTGCGACGTAAAGCAAATAGCAAAAAAAAAAAAAAATCCCGTAACAACATCCTGCACAAACACTCAAGGACTAGCTGGGGTACAGTTGCATCTGCCTTAAGAACAATAGCTCTTGATTTAGTTTACCCAGCAGTTGAATATTGCAGCTGGATGATACAATGAGGATTATATCGGGATCATCCAGTCTACACCTTTGGAATTGCTATCAGTTTCTTCCCCCTAATCTTAGAAGACGAATGGTTTAAATGCCTTGAAGATTCTCTCCTGCCAATACATCAGGAGTGCTCACATCAACACTGATTCAAGAAGAATTTAACGTGAATCAAACATGATGCAATATGTGGTTCTCTTCCAACTCAGAAAAACTAGGCTTAATCCTGGATCCAGTTAACTGTCCTGATTTCAACCTACCCAAAAAGAAAATCTGGACATCATTAAATCGAATAAGAACCCAACGTGGCAGATGTCAATACTGGAAGCATATGTGGAAGGTAACTGAGAACCCTTACTGCGACTGTGCAGAAGTGCCCCATACTCTAACATATCGCAATGGACTGCCCACTCAGGAAGGTCAACGGAACAATGCAGAACATACATGAGGCCACTGAAGAAACTATGAAATGGTAAAGCATGTTGGACATTCAACTCTACTACATCACGTGATCTAAGTCTCATTCTATACAATTTAAGGCTACTCAAATATGTATATAGGTAGTTGTAAATATTTTTTTTTTCATTGTTTGTAAACTTGTATCCTTCTGCCATACGAAATAATAATAATAATAATAATAATAATAATAATAATAATAATAATAATAATAATAATGCCGGCCACGTGGTGTGTCTGCCTCTTACCCGGAGGCCCTGGGTTCGATTCCCGGCCAGGTCAGGGATTTTACTTGGACCTGAGGGCTGGTTCGAGGTCCACTCAGCCTATGTGATTAGAACCGAGGAGCTATTTGACGGTGAGATAGCGGCCCCGGTCAAGAATGCCAAGAATAACGGCCGAGAGGATTCCGCGTGCTGACCACATGCCACCTCGTAATCTGCAGGCCTTCGGGCTGAGCAGCGGTCGCTTGGTAGGCCAAGGCCCTTCAAGGGCTGTAGTGCCATGGGGGAGGAATAATAATATAATAATAATAATAATAATAATAATAATAATAATAATAATAATAATAATAATAATAATATATAATGGTGGTGATATTATATGCACCAATAAGGAACATCATGTATAAACTCGAGCCGCTGCTCACAACCATTCTATTGTCATTCTATTGTATTAAATTTTATGTACTACCTCTTTTTTTCACATGTTGGATATCAGTTTTGAGATTTTTTCCTTTTACCATATTTAATTGATTTCAACTTAATCTCATCACTCATCATTTTCGTATTATTTAGTTTATATTTAATCTAATTATTGTAATATACAATTTAATATACGTACACTTAGTGGCTGATTAGATGGAAGAGAAGGCCTGAAGGCCTTGATCTCTCCTGGTAAAATAAAACATTACTAACTTTTAAGGTTCACATAATTAGGACACTGTCTTCTCTTAATTCAAAATAAATGATTCCTGGAAACAAGGTGACTTCTGTCGCAACCCCCTGCAGTGAGAGTCCCGATTGTTGCGTGATCTAGCGTTGAATTTCAGGACGATGAAAGGCTGCAGAATAACATGCTGTGCGTGAGAATGACCCCATTGGTTAACAAGCTCATGAACTAGGAGCGGAGTGGACTGCGTGTAACAGATAAGGTGTAAGTCGTCAGCCCCACCTACTGTTCTCTCTGATTTACGAGGTCACATTTCAAAGTGACGGGGACTAAAGTAAATAAATCTAGCAGTACTTTTGGAAACCCGTGTTTCAACTGTTACTAGTCAGACACCCGAGGTTTGTTGCAACACGCTACCGGATCAGTTTATGAGCTCTGAGGAGTCTGCGCAGTTCACACTCAGCATTCCAACAAACTTCAAATGCCGCCTCGCATTGTCAAGGATTCGTTCGAGCACAGCACACAGTTCATGAAGCATACTAGGCATCCGCATAGACAAGCCACTATCTCCCCCGCCCAACCTCACTCAAAACCCCAATAACCTCCTCCAGTTACTATTGCTACTGCTCACAACCCAGAACTGGCCAGCCCCAGCCCCACCCTCCATATATTAATCAAGTCCATACCAGTCACCCTCCTCCACCCCCTCTCGCAAACTCGCCTTGTACGTACCCTCTTGCCACGCAACCAACACCCAAGCCTTCTTTTTCTTCAAAGTACAGGAACAAAAACTCACCTGCTACAGACAGTTAAGCAACATCGGGCGTTGTCACTCATTTGATGGGTAGCCTACGTCCGTACTTCTGCTTCACATTCTCCGCGCCACTACTGAATGCTGAATAAGTACTAACAGCGCACATGCGCCCGGTCATATTCTGACCAATGAATAAGTACAAGATTTCCACTTATCACAAACCACCAGTTACATTACTGAAATAGGATCACTAACGATAAACATGGCACTCAAGACCAATAAGGTCGATGAGCCAAAAAGTTCACGCATTGAACCTTGCGGCTCAATGCAATGAACATGGCGATGGGATGGGAGATATTACGTGAGAAGGGCAATGCGTCATTGGTAAACTCGATTATAATCCCATTCGTTATCATGGTTGATACCAGTTTCCTCACCTTCTTCGTATTATTATTGTTATACTATTATTATTCTAATCAGTGGCGTTTCCTGAGCCAGAAGTTCAGGAGTTCTTATAGATGAAATTAATGGATTAAATATAAGCCCACTCAGCCCCTCTTCCTTAGTTCTTTTACCAGATTATTCAGATCACGAAACAAATTAATGTAGCCTAATAAAAAGACTAAGTTAGGAATGAACTCGATGGATGAAGCTGTGCCCATAAACCGGCTTCGGTGGTGGGGTCATGCGAGGTGAATGGAGGAAGGTAAGTTACCTAGGAGAATAATGGACTATGTTATGGAGGGTAAGAGAAGTAGAGGGAGACCAAGATGACGATGGTTAGATTCAGTTGCTAACGATTTAAAGATAAGAGGTATAGAGCTAAATGAGGCCACAGCACAAGTTGCAAATAGAGGATTGTGGTGACGTTTAGTAAAGAAACAGAGGCTTGCAGACTGAACGCTGAAGGTCATACAGGTCTATAATAATGATGTATGTATGCATGTTATAAAAAGGCATGGAGAAAGAGCCCCCGTAGCTCAGGCGGCAGCGCGGCGGCCTCTCACCGCTGGGTTCTCCGGTTCAAATCTCGGTCACTCCATGTGAGGTTTGTGCTGGACAAAGGGAAGACTGGACAGGTTTTTCTCCGAGCACTCCAGTTTTCCCTGTCATCTTTCATTCCAGCGATACTCTCCAATATCATTTCATTTCATCTGCCAGTCATTAACCATGCCCCAGAGGAGTGCGACAGCTGGCACAATTCCTCTCTTCGCCGGTAGAAGGGGCTTTATTCATTCCATTCCTGACCCGGTTGAAACTGGAAACAGGCTGTGGATTTTCAGAAAGACATGGAGAAAAAGGAAAAGTCAGGAGATAATAACGATTTTTATTCAAAAGTAAAATGTGTATTTTGGCCATTTCAGTCCCTTCACCACTGTAAAATGTCATAGCCTATATTGTAATGATAAGAAACAGAAATTTATCAAACCATCGTCTTCAGCCCTGAACATGGCTGGACATGGTTGGCCACTGTCAATCACATTCAATCAATCAATCAATCAATCAATCAATCAATCAATGATCTGCATTTAGGACGGTTGCCCAAGTGTCAGATTCTCTATCAAGTGCTACCTCATTATTTACTTTTATTTATAATTGTTCACCTTTTTCTTAAATATTTTCAACGAATTTCGAAATTTATGCAATATTTCCCGTGATAATTTTTCCAATCCCTTACTCCTTGTCCTATAAATTAATATTTACCCCTAATCTGACTTCTTGAATTCTAACTTTACCATCATATACATCTCGTCTCCTTACTCCCAAGTCTTCTCAGCCCAAACTTTTTTGTTTCACTTTAAGAAAGTGATGAGAAACTAATGTTTAATAATTGTTTTACTATGCTTTCACAACCCATATTAAAACATATAAACATCCGACTTGATTGCACACTCGCACGGAACTCGATAACAAAAATCAACACAGAGCGTTGGAGACTGAAACAACGCCTTGGTCAGGTTTAGCAAGTATGAAACAAGTGAACTGAGAGCGTGCGCGCGCATGCGCGATTCCAAGGAGTGAAACTGCCGTGAAGTTTGAAACAGAACCAACACCTTGGCAGACGGTTCCGGACGGTGCTGAGAGTAACTACAGTACATAGAGCGGGACAACGAACTATAACGAAAGAAAAACACACTATAATGTAATTATATATAGAGAAATGAAAAAATAACTGATAATTTTTCCTTTCGATTTTATTTGGGCCTTGACACACAATTCACACATCCTGAGAAAACGCCTCTGTTCTTCTTCTGAATTTTATCCCGTTCTTGTATCTCAAAGTTTCTGGCAAGCCGTTTCTTCTTGCCTCTACCACGCTCTGCGTTAACTGCTTCTCCATCAGACCTGTCCGCATGCTTTCAATCCATCTTCATTTCGGTCATCTTACCTCACTACTACCTACCACCTTCAGGACCTTCTCTTTATTTATGTAAACGCCCGAAAAGCTCCCGGGTACTTAACAGCTATCTCCTGCCACCTCTCGAATAACCACTAACTGTAAACTCTTGCTAATATGTCAGCCAAGCGTAAGACAGGATTTAGAAGGCCTAGGATTGCAGCAAAGAGGAACCAATAAATCAAGACACCCATAAATTGGTATGTTTATAACATCAAAAATTTATTATATGAGTTAGAACAGAAGGATCATTATATTACCCTAGTTTGTATTCCTGGTCATACCGGCATTTTAGGCAATACAAAAGCAGACCAATTGCCGAAGAAAGCGGCTTCAGGTGCAGAATCCGCAATTAATATAGTTACCCCCTTTAATGATTTTCTACCCTTAATTAAGCAACACAGCCATCAGTAATAGAATGATATTTGGCAATCATTATCCCGAACAAAAGGAATCAATCAATCAATACTGATCTGCATTTAGGGCAGTCGCCCAGGTGGCGGATTCCCTGTCTGTTGTTTTCCTAGCCTTTTCCTAAAGGATTTCAAAGAAATTGGAAATTTATTGAACGTCTCCCTTGGTAAGTTATTCCAATTCCTAACTCTCCTTCCTATAAATGAATATTTGCCCCAATTTAGATATTATAATAATATTCAATCCTATGTATGCCTTCACAGGTCATTATACACGAAGACATACAGTATAGCAAATATTATACGCTTAAGATTTAATCACGTACTAACTCCACAATATAAACAACGCTTTCATCTTCAAGATTCCTCTACGTGTATATGTGGTGATACTGAGAGTGACGCAAATCATATTTTTTTCAATGTAAATTATACGAAGTTCCTCGTCAAAAATGTATTCAGAAATTAATGAAGTTACATATTCCATTTTCATCAAGTATCTCTTGTTTATTATATCGTCGCTGGAAAGGTAAAAGGTTGTATTCCACAAAGCTCTTCCTATCAATTATTCTCCTTAAGACTGGTCACGCCTCCCAGCCACGAATGGATATGCAGTCCATCAGAACAAATTTTGTTGTGTTCATTTTCCTATGCCCATGTGTAAAGGAAAATGAACCTTACAGTACCGTACTGTAGGAATGTACGTTTGCATTACGTATTTACGCACTCCTAGTGTACAATGCATGTAAGGTTCATTTTCGTTTAATCGTCGACATAGGAAAACGAACACAACGGAAATTGTTCTGATGGACTGCGTATCCATATGTGGCTGGGAGGCGTGACCAGTCTTAAGGAGAATAATTGATAGGAAGAGCTTTGTGGAATACAACCTTTTACCTTTTCAGCGACGATATCAACCTACTACTGCAATAAATAATGTAATCAATCTTTTCCTTGATGAAGCTAATCTTACAATTTAGCATTATAACTTGTCCAAATATGAAGCAGAAAGAACAGGACATCTTCAGTAATAGATTTATTTCATATCCGTGTGTATTTACTATGAGAATAATGTACTTACTCTAGTGTGTAATTTACTTATGTTTATAAACTTAACTTCAAATATACCGAGATATAAAGGCCACCCTTATGGGCGAAATACCGAACGAGCCCACTCAATATCGGAGAAGAAGGAGAAGAAGAAATGTGCATTCCACGAGTGTCTCATTTGACTGTTCTGTTTGTAAAATGGATACCGATGTCGGATCACAGTTGTACAAAGGCGATGCCAATGATTCGGAAAGCTCATATGGAGGTTATTTTCTTCGTGAATTATTTTTGAATGATCAATTACTTGATATGGATGTGGATGTTGAGAATTCTACTTCTTGTAGTGCCTTCTCCGTTACTGAAGCTTGGCCACAATCACAGCGAAGTCTGTACGATGTTCGGTTCTCCTCATCAGTCTACTCGAATCTAGGCCTGTCTAATCCCTTAAGTTCCTCAGCCAAGAATGTTTCCTTCGACCACAAACTCTACGTACATCAACTTTATCCTGCATGATCAATTTAAGTAGGTTGTACATTTTAATCCTCATAATATGCCAAAGGTAGGCTGTATTTCCTTTCTTTTTTGTGCACATCAACATTCGTTCCCTTCTCATGCATCTGAGTACGGCAGCATTGGGAATGTGATCAGTAAATGAAATCCGTAACATCCCTCGACACACCCACATCTCGAGGGCATTTGTGCTCTTAATGATGTTACATTTCAAGGTCCTTGTATTTTTTTTTATTTTTTGCTTTACGTCGCACCGACACGCATAGGTCTTATGGCGACGATGAGGGAGGAAGGGGCTAGGAGTGGGAAGGAATGGGACGTGGCCTTAAGATGCAGCCCCAGTATTCACCTGGTGTGAAAAAGGGAAACCACGGAAAACCATCTTCAGGGCTGCCGACAGTGGGGTTCGAACCCACCGAACCCACGATTTCCCGAATACTGGATACTGGCTGCACTTAAGCGACTGCAGCTATCGAGCTCGGTAGATCCTTGTATGAGCGCCGTACAGAAGCACTGAATGTACATAGCATCTGACGCAGTTGTGGCGTGTCTCCAAGCTGAAGCTTCTGTCACATAGTAGATTTTCAGAAAGCTAGCATGGTCCATTTCTATTCGTACACGGATCTTTAAATCCAGGTCCAAGTCCTCAGTAACCCAGCTTTTTCAACTGGCTCCCCTTAAGGGTTCATAAAAACGTGCGTGTTACGGGTTCTGGTAATGGCCATCACCTTTGTCTTGTCGGTGTTAATTTTGAGTTCAATGTTGCGAATAACAGTGCTAAACAGAGAGCCATCCCATCCATTTACGGAATCTGTGACGAAGGTAAACTGCGCTGCCTTCGATGTAGGTGAAAATTACACATCCGGCATGAATAAATTATTTCGCGCTAATTTTAGCTTTTACCATATCAATGATAGTGATGTACTACTGAATATTTAAAACAAGGGGAAAACGTAATAATAAAATAACAACGGACTTTATAATACGCAGACTGTACATGCCATGCGACACAGTACGTGGCATGTGTTAACACAATTCGTGACCATTTGTTTTGCGTTCAGTACGTTCTAGTTGCAACAAAATGCAAGCTTTATAGCACATAGTAATCGCCACTTCTTACAGGATCATTTATTTAAACCGGGTTGCTTTCAGTACGACCCCATTTCTGTCTGGTAGCAGATAAGAAGATGCAACTACGTCCCAAAATATGGAGAAACTGTAGGAGTTTCAATTATAATCACAGCAGATGCTGGCAATGACCTCCATCTTCTTGTAGCCACAGCCATACCCGTTGCTCCATGTTTCTGACAGATCACTACTAAATTTCTTCGTCTATTACATTGATTTCAGTCATAATGTTGGTCTTCAAATCTTCAATTGGTTGTAGTCGATTCTGATATATTTTGTCCTTCAGACAACCTCACAGGAAATAATCTGGTGTCCTTAAGTCCGGTGATCTTGACAGCCACAATTCTTAGAGATCACTCTCCCCTCAAAGAAGCTGCTGATTAGAGCGAGAGACCCTCTTGATGTGTGGCAAGTCACACCGTCTCCCTGAAAATAACCCAGAGTTAGCTCACTGTCATCTAGTTGCACGACAGATTCAGGAAGATGTCCTTTTACTGGCATTTGTTCATCGTATCCGAGAATGTATCAACTATTCGGTTTTCCAAGACTGCATATCAAACTCCTACCTTCTGTGTGTGTGCAGGAGGCTTTCATGACTACGATGTGGGTTATATGTGTCCCAAATGCTGGCATTTTAAGAATTCAAGTAACCAGTCAGATAGAACCAGACGTTGTCTGTGTATCACGGGTTGTTCAGGATCCCTGATAGCCGTGCAATAAAATCCAAGAATCATGGGCACTAACGGACTCGTTTTTCCTTATCCGGCTCCTGCAACTCGTGAATGGTAGTCGTCTTGTATGGCTGTAGTTTCCTTACCTTGGTCACTCTTAAACATATGGAATAAGAATACCTCGCCTCCTGAGACAAACGACGTTACGATTTCCTAGGAGACCGAAGCAACCGAGTCTGAACATCATTGACCATGTCTACCAAACTAGATGTGCAATTCTTTCCAGCCTCGCTGAACAAAGTCCCACTTATTTCCAAACTTTCTCACCATACCTAGTATCGTATCTCTCTTAAGAGGATCTGGCACCCCATCCTCTCTCCCGAACACCTTTGGCGTGGCTTCGATTAGCTTCGTAATCCAATAATTTTCTCTAAAATCACGCATCGTGTACGAATGCACTGTAAAACAACAAGCAAGCTAGCAACAAGAAAAAACTGAGGAAACAATTGCCGTCTAACAAAGAATAACTTCAGTATTGTTGGCAAATGTTGGTGATTAATCTTCCATAGTTTATTCATATTTTGAACACAATCGCATATTCGTATCTCTTATCGGACGGAAATGGTATTGTTTTGAAAACCATCTGGTTCATATACACTGACTGACAGAGCAAATGCAACACCAAGGAGGAGTGGTTCGAAAGGGATGAAAGTTGGGGAAAAAACAGAGACGGCACGGATGAATAATTGATGTTTATTTCAAACCGATATGCAGGTTACACAATGCGCACGGCATCGACTCACTAGGATGTAGGACCACCGCGAGCGGCGATGCACGCAGAAACACGTCGAGGTACAGAGTCAATAAGAGTGCGGATGGTGTCCTGAGGGATGGTTCTCCATTCTCTGTCAACCATTTGCCACAGTTGGTCGTCCGTACGAGGCTGGGGCAGAGTTTGCAAACGGCATCCAATGAGATCCCACACGTGTTCGATTGGTGAGAGATCCGGAGAGTACGCTGGCCACGGAAGCATCTGTACACCTCGTAGAGCCTGTTGGGAGATGCGAACAGTGTGTGGGCGGGCATTATCCTGCTGAAACAGAGCATTGGGCAGCCCCTGAAGGTACGGGAGTGCCACCGGCCGCAGCACATGCTGCACGTAGCGGTGGGCATTTAACGTGCCTTGAATACGCACTAGAGGTGACGTGGAATCATACGCAATAGCGCCCCAAACCATGATGCCGCGTTGTCTAGCGGTAGGGCGCTCCACAGTTACTGCCGGATTTGACCTTTCTCCACGCCGACGCCACACTCGTCTGCGGTGACTATCACTGACAGAACAGAAGCGTGACTCATCGGAGAACACGACGTTCCGCCATTTCCTCATCCAAGTCGCTCTAGCCCGGCACCATGCCAGGCGTGCACGTCTATGCTGTGGAGTCAATGGTAGTCTTCTGAGCGGACGCCGGGACGGGAGTGCAGGCCTCCTTCAACCAATCGACGGGAAATTGTTCTGGTCGATATTGGAACAGCCAGGGTGTCTTGCACATGCTGAAGAATGGCGGTTGACGTGGCGTGCGGGGCTGCCACCGCTTGGCGGCGGATGCGCCGATCCTCGCGTGCTGACGTCACTCGGGCTGCGCCTGGACCCCTCGCACGTGCCACATGTCCCTGCGCCAACCATCTTCGCCACAGGCGCTGCACCGTGGACACATCCCTATGGGTATCGGCTGCTATTTGACGTAGCGACCAACCTGCCCTTCTCAGCCCGATCACCATACCCCTCGTAAAGTCGTCTGTCTGCTGGAAATGCCTCCGTTGACGGCGGCCTGGCATTCTTAGCTATACACGTGTCCTGTGGCACACGACAACACGTTCTACAATGACTGTCGGCTGAGAAATCACGGTACGAAGTGGGCCATTCGCCAACGCCGTGTCCCATTTATCGTTCGCTACGTGCGCAACACAGCGGCGCATTTCACACCATGAGCATACCTCAGTGACGTCAGTCTACCCTGCAATTGGCATAAAGTTCTGACCACTCCTTCTTGGTGTTGCATTTGCTCTGTCAGTCAGTGTAAATCTAGGAGGAGGACGTGAAACGACTAGAGGCAGTGCAAATGTGTCTATGGAGGAATATGACAAGAACTAGGTGGATTGAGAAGAAAACTAATGAAGCAGTGCTTAGAGAAATAAACACCCAGAGACATTTAATAACAGGGATAAAAAAGGAGAAAAGCGTCAGTTTTTGGTCACATTCTCCAGCATAATGACTTCATAAAGAACTTGTTGGAAGGCAAGGTGATAGGAAAGAAAGGCAGAGGAGGGAAACCACGGAAAATGATCATTGAAGAGGTAGTTGAGATGATGGGATGCCAAGGTTATGGAGAGATGAAAAGGATCGCAGAGAGAAGAGATCAATGGTTGCAGCGATAAGGCAAAGCCTCTAGATAATGATGTTTTCAGTTCTATATGGGACTCCTTGCTTTTCAGTGCAATTGACATGCCAAATAATTACCTATTTTTTGCGCACATTACTACTGCTCCCATTGTGCGATACACCTCGATCGTGGGTCCCACTTGCCCCACCCACAGGACGGCACTGCCTACAAATGCCTGTGGTGACGGTGGACTGCGCCCAAATATTCATTCGTTACTATAATTTACTCTGCCAGTCTCTTCTACCGGCAGTAAAAGGACCTGTTCACAATTTCCATCCTGGTTCAACAGATCTGGCATATTTTTAATTTATATTAAGTGGAGGTGAACGCTATGAAATCATCGCGAATTACGGTAACTTCTGTGCTGTGTATAAGCAGTTTCAGGTGGGAAAGGTTGACAGTGATTGGTTTGAAAGAGCGCATCAAAGATGGTGTATATGAGTGTATACCCTCTTCCAAAAATCTCAGACTGCTGGGCATCCCATCTACTTAGTACCCTTTGGTAAGAAATTACTTCGTATACAAGCGATTCATTTGCCTCACCAGGTACTGGCATTAGACTACTACTTCACAAGTAAATCAGCGTTAAAAGGTTGAATATCATCACCTTCAAAAGATATGACCTGTTTTAGAATGTGAATGTAAGTCTGAGATAGTATTAAATTGTGTGGAACATGGCTGTAAAATTGTAGTTGAATATATTGAATAGCTGCAATTTTTCACCTTTATGTCCAATCTTCCTCATGGCTGGGAATAGCAAATCCAGAAACTGAGATGCCCCGATGATACTGTTATTTTATCTGATTCCGCAGAAGTTCTGTAGAAATTGGATAACGTTATGGGCACAGTCCTGCAGAAGGTGCACAAGATGAAAATAAATAAAACCAAAATAAACGAAATGGAATGCAGTCCAATAAAGCCAAGTTTCGCAAGAAATATTTGATTATGAATTTAAGCCTTGAAGGAAATATAAGAATATTGTTAGTTTGGTGGAATAATGGCAGAAGTAAGGCGGATATACCGTATTTACAGCAGGGAAATGCTGGGGCAATACATTAATTAAGTCCACGGTCACTTCCTGCATTGGTAAAAACATTTAATGGGTTAGTGTGATGTTAAGCTACTAAAAGGTAAACAGGATATAAAAAGCAGACTATCTGTAAATTTTCGTTGTGTCTTGTTTAGCACTGCATTAGACGCGTCCTAAAGGTAGCATCAGTGCTCGCGTAGTATCTGAGAGATACATAAATTCACTCCATCTACACAACCCGTACATAATTTGTTGAAGATAGAAACCAACGTAAAATGTACTTTAGGGTTTATTTACAATATATACATTGAAATATTGAGAAAGGACACTGGCATATTTTAAACAATTAAACTATTTATCAGATTGTTGTTTTCACGGTTTTCAGGATCGTAAGGTTACTGATTAGCCAAACAACTCACTGAACACAATAAAAAAATTCAAGATTTCTTCATTTTCAGTTTCAGAAGATCTTGAGTTGCAAGCACTAGCACAAAAATAATGAGCTAATTCACAGCAAATCAAATGCATTAGAGATAAACAAGAATACCTGCAAAAGCTTGCATAAGCTCGTGACATTTGTATTAAATGAAGGTCACAAAACTACTGGATATCACCACTTTCGAGACAGGAAGCTAGAAGGGGAGGCGGGCATCTAGCCTTAAGTAAGCTTATGTTAAACACCACCGTGTATCTCTCAGGTAACACGCAACTAATCCAGTGTTAAATCCTGTTATTCGGCTAATTTCTCTTTTGCTTATTAAACGTTGCATATTTTTATATTAGGCTAGTATGAAACCATCGCTATAAATGATGGAGCAGTGCCCCTGTACGAAGCAAAATATTCAACTTACAGGCTAATGATTCTTGTACTCTTAAAATCGGCCCCTTTCACAGTTCGACGATATCAGACATTGCAAGAAGAACGAAACGTGACTACATTATTAAACTTCAGCCGTGCGTTTGACAACCTCAGCTCCACAATACTTCTTTACAATGTATTTTGTAATATCTGAAGCCATCTTTTTAGTTTCCACTCAGCTGATTTATAACTATTAGTCTCTTCAGTCTGCCAAAACCAAATTTGAGTAATAAATTTATAAACTATCTGAAAGAGAAAACATATGGTGGCAGTATTCCACCTGCTCGTGTTTCTCCCAACCGCCACTGATCTGCATTTGGGGCAGTCGTCCAGCTGGCAGATTCCGTATCACTTGTTTTCCTAATTTTCATAAATAATTGCAAAGAAGTTGGAAATTTGTCGAACATCTTCCTAATTCCTCTTTCTATAAACGAACATTTGCCCCCAATTTGTCCTCTTCAGTTCCAACTGTATCTTCATATTGTGATAAGTCCTACCTTAAAAACAAACATTCAGCCTTATTCGTCCATCATTCCACGACAACATTCCACTGACAGATTCGAACACATCCATTAGCCGAGCACCTCGTCTCCGTACTCCCAAGTTTTCCCATTTTTCTTAAACACCTTTTTTGTTGAGTGCCTAAAGTTATGGGAAGACACTGAATGTGATGTTATAACGAGTTGCTTCTCCGCGACCCCTCAAAATGGCAGCAATACGGTAAAGCATCGAATCAACAAGGTCCTGGAATCGTTCTGGAGGGATCAGGACCCACGCATCTTGCACTGCTACCAACAATTGGTCTTGTGTAGTTGGTTTGTGGTTCATGGAGCGTAC
Organism: Anabrus simplex; assembly: GCF_040414725.1. Classification (NCBI taxonomy): domain Eukaryota; kingdom Metazoa; phylum Arthropoda; class Insecta; order Orthoptera; family Tettigoniidae; genus Anabrus; species Anabrus simplex. Next base: position 273,274,555 of record NC_090270.1, read on the forward strand.
ACCAGTATCGACAGCATCCAATAAATCCTCGATTAGATTAAGATCGGGAAATCTGGAGGGCCAACCCATGGTCGTAACTTCACTGGAGTGTTCCTCCAACCACCTGCGTGTCACCACAGAGCGGTGACATGGCGCATTGTCCTCCAGCACTCACTGACTCACTACTCACTCGACACGCTGACTCTCAGCCTAGCGCTCGAACGGAGCACATCCAGGAGAGCCAAGAGACTAGCATCCAGATCGCTAGCTTCAGCGCCGACAACTATCAGACCTTCGGTAAGCCCCTAGCTCACCAGACACCGGCTACCCGCCAAGCAATCGATCGCCCGCCAGCGAGCCCCTGCAGACCAGATGCACTACAACCTGTTCGAATCCAACAATCGACAACTGCCTGCAAGAATACAGGCAGAACCAACAGCCGCCTGTAAACCCAGAATATTCAGGCGCCAAGTAATTTGTCAGAGCCCTCAGTGTGGTCGTTGGTTCGGAACTTGTCTCGTTGCGACACGGCAAAACTACACCTGTTCCGACCGTGCCCACCGAGCGAGTGCCAAACAACGCCGGTCCTCGTACGAGTTTGACCAGACCTAAACAGTGCTTCACCTTACCTACTCCTCACACACATTAACACACCATGAGCCAACCACAAAGCTGGAAAACTCAGTTAGCAGCCAACCTACAAACCTGGCAGTCAGAAATGGCATCCTTCCTAGAAAGATCACTCAGCACTCTACATCAGCTCACACCCACACTACCACCTCCAACGCCTCAATCCACCCCAAGCCCACTCCGCTACCACTCACCACCCTATTCCCCCACATCCCCACAATATTCCCCCTCCCCCATCCCAACTTCTCATTCAATCCACCCCACATGAAGCAGATGACAACGGTAGCTCTGAAGGAGAAGAAGAAGAAGAAGCAGACAACAACGAATAATTCTACTGTACAGCCCCACTCTTCTCTGTTCGCGGGAACACCATCTTCGCAGTCTCTCTAAAGTGCAACGTGATCATATTCAATCTCAGAAATCCAGACCCCGTCCCTATGACCAGGAAAACTATCATCAGCACCCTCATGCCTATCTTCGACGAAGACATTGCTGTTATTGAAGAGTCTCACAACTTACTGTTGGTCACCCGTAATTGCAAAAATTCAGTCCGTCATATTCTCAATGCGCTTGAACACAGAAATATCCCAACCCCTATAATCATCAACCCCATCAATAATGATATCAACCAACAAATCATCCTAAACCCTCAAACCAAGAAACTCAAACTTCTTCAACCCCCACATTTTAAATCACGCCCTCAAACCCCGCCAAGTAAACCAAGACCAAGAAAGTCCACGTTCTCACTTCCTTAACTGCATCTGCTTTCTTAAGCTATGGAAACACCTAATAAGATGAAGCACTGGTACTCGGAGACGTGGCGAAGCACATGCTATATGGTGTCTATTAACGATGCTTTTCACATCATAACATCCATCATACTTATTTACAAATTAAATAAGCGGCGCACTTTTTGCGATGCAGCCGTTGCGATTCCCACGCAACAATAGGCGTGGTCAGTTATTGTACTTACAGTCCTACCACATCGCACACACTAAATTCACTGTGTCAACCAAATACTGATAGGCACCGCTGACTCTGGTCACACCACACATAAGTACACACACACTTAAATATATATTTTCTCTCACTCATCATATTTTAAACCTATTATATATAAAACACATATTAAATGAAACAGCAAACATGACAGACAGAGGAGTACCAGGAGCGCATCGATATCGGTTCCCCACACACCAAGGAGATAGGTGACACATACGGTTCACCAGGGTGCATTGTCCTGTTGAAACATGGCATCTCCATGAGGGAACTCTAGGGGCAGAAAGGGATGCAGATGGTCTGTAGGAATGTCCACATAACGTGCACCTGTCAGTGCTCTCTGCAGCCGGACAATGGGGCCTAATTGCGACCATGTGAACGTCGCCCAGACCAGAACTAAGCCACCTCCCACCTGGACACAACCTTTTTGACACGCAGGATCCATAGCTTCGTGGGGCATACGCCACACTCCCATGCACCCATCAGCTCGATACAACTAGAACATCGGACCATACCACACGCCGCCACTGTTTCATGGTCTATTGCCGATATTCGCGCACCCATGCACGTCGTTGAGCTCTGTGTCGAGGTATCAGCAAAAGGACACGAGTTGGTCGTCGGTTGGTGAAGCATATGCGGTTCAGTTGCCTACTTACAGTCCTGGTAGAAATGGGTTCCTGACTCCCAACATCAACTGGGCGATGATCTGACTCACAGAAGCCCGTCGAGCACCCAGTATGATTCTGAGGAGGCGACGTTACGTCCGTTCGTTAAACATCTCTGGTCTTCCCGTGCGGGGGTTTACGCGGGTGGTAAAATTCTTTCTGCGATATTGAAGATCCACCCTCGACACTGTTGACCTCAGAAAAGCCGAATTCGCGTGTAATCTCCGCAATGCTATGACCCACGCGCCGATGATCAGCCCACGTTCAAATTCAGTGAACTCGCTACTTGTTGCCATGTCCACGACACTAGAGTCTGTGACAGACCGCTCAGCTACGCCGCAGCTAGCCGCAACGCCCAGGGGTCATACACTGCACATTTTCATTTTGTAATGGGACAACTCTTCCCGTGGCTTTTGGCCCCTCAGTTTATATTTCATTCCTAGAGAAGCAATTTTCATAATACAAATGCCTGTTTTCTGCCTTCACAGTTCTAAGACTATTCAATTTTCAGAGGTTAATAGTACAGTAAATAAGAAAACCTAGCATAAACTTTCATTTATTTTCAAAGGTGCAGAAGATATAATCTATATTATCTTCAGATAATTTGTTATTTTGATTTCAAACCAGTCATTTTAGACTTCAAGATGTGGCATAAATGTACATACGCGGTTAAGTGACTTGTTCATCTCAGGAACATGAACTGACCCTATTATTAAGGACAGCATTTTAACATTACTTCGACTGTAAAGCAAACAAGAATAAACCCTGCGCATCACACATTTGCTTTAATTTATGTGCAGTAAATCTCCGTGGTTAGTTGCAATATGTCACTAATGATCCACTTTCTTCACTCTTATCTTGACTTCTTTCCAAGATATTGTGGCACTTTGAGTGACGAGCTTGGAGAGCATTTCTAGCAAGACATTTCAGCGACTGAAGGAAGATACTAGTTCTATTGAACTCATCTATGCTCGCAGAGTGTTGTTGGAATGTGATGAGAGATGCCTCAGTAGAAGACTACAAACGAAAATTAAAGAGACAGGAACGTTCCACTCAATAGGTAAATGGATAAGTGCGCATGGGGTTACGTTGAAAACATACAAATATGCATACCAATATCTTAAAACTAATGCCTAACAAAAGTATTCTGATGTCATATTCATGTTCCTTGACCCCTACAGTATGTCTATGGAGCTGATTATTTTTGTTAAGGAAACGGAAAACTTTTATTTCTTTGTTGACCAGTGTAATTTAACTAGGGACCGGATGAGTTGACCGTGCAGTTAGAGGCGGGCAGCTGTGAGCTTGCATCCGGAAGATAGTGGGTTCGAATCCCTATGTCCTCAGCCCTGGTTTTTCATAATTTCCCTTTTTTCACACCAGGTAAATTCTGGTTCTGTACCTTAGTTAAGGCCATGGCCACTTCTTTCCCACTCCTAGTCCTTTCCTCTCTCATCGTTACTATAAGACCTGTCTGTGTGGGTGCCACGCAAAGCATGTTATTAAAAAAATATCTGGGGAAATGTTCGATAAATTTCTAAGATCTTTGAAATTATTTAAGAAAAGACTACCTAAAAACTGATAGAGAATCTGCCACCTAGGCAACTGTCCTAAATACAAATCATTGACTGACTGACTGACTGACTGACTGACTGACTGACTGACTGACTGACTGACTGACTGACTGATTGATTGATTGATTGATTGATTGATTGATTGATTGATTGATTGATTGATTGATTGATTGATTGATTGATTGATTGATTGATTGATTGATTGATTGATTGATTGATTGATTGATTGATTGATTCTAACTGCAAGTTATATAAGAGCTACAAAGTTACTTGGTTACAACATTTAATACAGTTTTCGATGTGCTGATTTATTGTGGTCCCAAAAGTTCACTGTCGATACATGTAGAGAATTACAGTACAGTTGGCCGCGCGGTTAGGGGCGTGCAGCTCTGACCTCGTATTCAGGAGATTGTGGGTTCGAACTCCATTTTCGGCAGCCCTGAAGATGGTTTTCCATGGTTTTCCGTCTTCACACCAGGCAAATGCTGGGGTTGTACCTTAATTAAGGCCACGGTCGCTTCCTTTTCACTCCTAGCCTCTTCCTGTCCTATCGTCGCCGTAAGACCTATCTGTGTTGGTGCAACGTAAAGCCAATCTATGTATATAAAATAACATATCCTGACGGACTGACTGACTGATTCATCATCGCCGAGCCAAAATTACTGGCCATAAAGAAATGAAATTTTGGCGATACATTTAATTTAGAGTGCAGGTGCTCACTAAGGGAGGATTTTTGGATATTCCTTCGCTAAGTGGGTGAAAAGGGGAGTGAATTGTTTAAACAAGTATATCTATATCCCAAAACTTCAAGGTGTACGAACGTAAAAATTTGTATTTGGAATCTCCTTTAAAAATTAGGAAACACGTATTTTTTGTTTTCGGAAAATCCACTTAAGAGGAACTAAAAACGGGGTGAGTTTTTAAAATGAGCATATCTACAGTATATCTCAAAAACTTAACATCTTACAGACGTAAAAATTGGTATATGGAATCCCCTTTCATATTTTACGTATTTTTTGTCTTCCTAACATCCACTTTCCGTGGGGGGGGGGGCTAAAAGATTTGAAAAATTATTTGGAACATCCTTTAAAAGCCAAGAGACACGTATTCCTATGATTTCGGAAAATCGAATGGCAGGTGAAAGAATTGAAAAATTAATTGAATTATTTACATAGGGATACTTATATCTAATAAAAACTAAACCAGGGCGAGTTGGCCGTGCGGTTAGGAGTGTCCAGCTTTGAGCTCGCACCCGGGAGATAGTGGGTTCGAACCCCACTGTCGGCAGCCCTGAAAATGGTTTTCCGTTGTTTCCCATTTTCACACCAGGAAAATGCTGAGGCTGTGCCTTCCCATTCCTAGGCCTTTCCTTTCCCATCGCCGCCATAAGACATATCTGTGTCGGTGCGACGTAAAACAAATAGCAAAAAAATCTAAAGTCGTTAGAGACGTGGAAATTGGTATTTGGGATCTCCTTTAAAAGTAAAGAAGCGCGTATTATTTCACTTCCGTAAAATCAGCGTAACGGGATGAACAGGAGTGAAGAGGAGGTTAATTTTTAAAATGAGTATATCAAGAGTATATTAAAAAATTAACATTCTATAGATGTGAAAATTGGTATTTGGAATCTCCCGTAAAATTTAAGAAACAGGCATTATCTTGTTTTCGGAAAATCCACTTAAGGGATGTGCTAAAGGAGGTGAATTTTTAAAATGACCATATCTATATTATATCTCAAAAACTTAACATGTTGAAAGTTGGTATTATCAACAATCTCTTTTAAAAATAAAGGAAAAGGCATATTTTTGTTTCTCGAAAACCTACTAAGGGGGGGGGGGGTGAAAAGTGATAAAAATGGGGTTAAATTATGTTTATTACGATACTGAAATAAATCTGCCAACAGCGCAATTAGTGACCACTGCCATGTTGATTCGTTAAGGATTATGTCTATTTTATCCTCTTTGGTGTCTAGCAAAGACATCAAAGTGGCAGTGAATCAGGGAACAGCTGATCCTGATCGTGTTTGGGAAAGGTGAAAAAGGAGCGGATTTTGAGTATTTCGTTTTGATTTACTTAATTTTTGACAATATGAGTGATATCCTCGCTAAGAAAGTGAGAGAGCCAATTTTTTCATTGAATGATAGAGCCCTCGTACTTAATATAGTTGATGGATACTTGCATATAATTGAAAATATAACAAGGATGTTGTGTGGGCAAAATTACAAGAGAGTAAACAACCAAGCTGCGGATAGATTGAAGTTTTGTCACATTGGCTTATTAATTCTGAAATGTCTGGGTTCACGTGGATATTAATATGTCAGAAGTAAGTATTTATTTCAAGATTTGATTGATATAAATTAACTAGTTCCATGTTCAAGATTGAGGTTATATATGAGATTGCCTACGGAAAACAAAACATCACTCAAATCGCACTTCCGACATGAACTTAAATTTATTTATCATTGAAACGTTAAACCAGGTGTACTTAATGAAAGAAAAGCATTTTGAGTTTAAAGACTGCGAATCACTGCTTGATTAGCATGAATTTGGTGGTCAAATCTGATGGGAGATTGATCGTCGATCAAACACTGATTGCTGTTTCTGCAACTCCTATAGTATGATTGCCATCCAAACCCACACTGATTGCCAATCAAACTCCAGTAAAATTTGGATTGGCTTTTCTACAACCGGGCATCAGTCTCCTTCGCTGATTTGAAATGGTAGGTAATGAAATGAATAGAGAATATTAAAAGATACCTGTAAACGCCTCCGCTATACGGAAAAGCAGAGTATCATGGATCTGATTTTGGGCTTAGAAAACGAGAGAGCAAGTACAGATTCTTTGCTTGTTCACCTCGTATCGGCCTCTGCCGACATGCAGAGAGTTCAGATAATGCGTAGCTTGACTCCATCCAGAGGGGAGATAAAGAGTTACAACGAAACGATAGAAATGTGTAGCTTCATGAACTACGTCCAACAATATGGCAGCTGATTTAGTACACACGTTTTTCACCACGAATATTCGCAAGATACGTATTATGAGAAAATTCTGCTGCCTTTGGTGACGATTACGCGTGTAAGGGGCTTTGCTATGACGTAGACGAAACGCCAGTGGAAACTCGTTTAAAACACGGCGCACCGGGCGAGTTGGCCGTGCGCGCAGAGGCGTGCGGCTGTGAGCTTGCATTCGGGAGATAGTAGGTTCGAATCCCACTATCGGCAGCCCTGAAAATGGATTTCCGTGGTTTCCCATTTTCACACGAGGCAAATGCTGGGGCTGTACCTTAATTAAGGCCACAGCCGCTTCCTTCCAACTCCTAGGCCTTTCCTATCCCATCGTCGCCATAAGACCTATCTGCGTGGGTGCGACGTAAAGCCCCTAGCAAAAAAAAAAAACACGGCGCCATTTATACGTACTGCGTATAGAGTATCTTGGAAGTATTGTGATTGAAGACCTTCACTCTATAACAGACATAAAAGCTCGAATTTCCTTCGCCAAGGAAAGCTTCAACAAGAAGAAAAAACTGCTTTGTGGTCCGCTAAAGAAAGATCTGAGGAAGAGACTTGCAAGGTGTTACGTATGGAGTATAACTCTACATGTCGCTGAAACATGGAGATTAAGGAAGGAAGAACAGAAAAGAATAGAGGCATTTAAGGTGTGGATTTGGCAAAGAATTGAAGGAGTAAAGTGGGAAGATAAAATATCAAATGAGAAAGTTCTGAAGGGAGTGGGAAATGTAAGTAGCATGCTGGCCGTAATCCAAAATAGGAAGAAAAATTGGATAGGGCATAATCTAAGACACAACACTTTACTACGTGTAGCAATTGAAGGGATGATAAAAGGAAAACGAGGAAGGGGAAGGAGACGATACCAGTTATTATAAAGCATTAGAAAAAGAAAGGAAGATTATGAAGAAGTGAAGAAAAGGGCACAAGTTCGAGAGATATGGAAGTCACAGCCATGACTGGACCTGCTGGATAGCAGAACAACCTATGATGATGATGACATGTATAGAAGACAGAGTTCTGGCACACGGTAATAACGTAAGGAAGAAGATAACGAACAGTGGTTGCCTGGTTACCTGCCTGGTTTTCGGTCCAAGCGAAATTGTCTACACTAAAACAATGACGCTAATTCCAGATATACCCCAGCCCAAAAACATACCCATCTCACAAGACCAAATGTCATGATCTTCAAGAGGTCAAACTGGTTCGAAAATATAAAACATGTGAACAACCAATTAGTTTATCTATTCATACAAAACGTATTACAAACATAGATAGCTGCACTGCCGAAATAAAAGGAAGAGTAGCCATGCCAAAACTGCTATGGCGCACCTTGCAAGAATATGGAAGAACCATTATATTACCGTCGCCACCAAATGCGGCTGATCAGCTCACTGGTGTTTTCCATCTTTCTACACTCATCTGAATGCCTATTATATTAATGCCTTTGAAATGTTTTCCTGGAGGCGCACGCTGAGATTTCCATGGACCGTCAAGCCAACCAATGAGTCGATACTTGATGAACAGCAGACCAAAATGCGCCTGAATTCCACTGTGAAGCAAAGAATTGCCAGATATTTCGGGTACATTATTAGGATGGATGGATGGATGGATGGATGGATGGATGGATGGATGGATGGATGGATGGATGGATGGATGGATGGATGGATGGATGGATGGATGGATGGATGGATGGATGGATGGATGGATGGATGGATGGATGGATGGATGGATGGATGGATGGATGGATGGATGGATGGATGGATGGATGGATGGATGGATGGATGGATGGATGGATGGATGGATGGATGGATGGATGGATGGATGGATGGATGGATGGATGGATGGATGGATGGATGGATGGATGGATGGATGGATGGATGGATGGATGGATGGATGGATGGATGGATGGATGGATGGATGGATGGATGGATGGATGGATGGATGGATGGATGGATGGATGGATGGATGGATGGATGGATGGATGGATGGATGGATGGATGGATGGATGGATGGATGGATGGATGGATGGATGGATGGATGGATGGATGGATGGATGGATGGATGGATGGATGGATGGATGGATGGATGGATGGATGGATGGATGGATGGATGGATGGATGGATGGATGGATGGATGGATGGATGGATGGATGGATGGATGGATGGATGGATGGATGGATGGATGGATGGATGGATGGATGGATGGATGGATGGATGGATGGATGGATGGATGGATGGATGGATGGATGGATGGATGGATGGATGGATGGATGGATGGATGGATGGATGGATGGATGGATGGATGGATGGATGGATGGATGGATGGATGGATGGATGGATGGATGGATGGATGGATGGATGGATGGATGGATGGATGGATGGATGGATGGATGGATGGATGGATGGATGGATGGATGGATGGATGGATGGATGGATGGATGGATGGATGGATGGATGGATGGATGGATGGATGGATGGATGGATGGATGGATGGATGGATGGATGGATGGATGGATGGATGGATGGATGGATGGATGGATGGATGGATGGATGGATGGATGGATGGATGGATGGATGGATGGATGGATGGATGGATGGATGGATGGATGGATGGATGGATGGATGGATGGATGGATGGATGGATGGATGGATGGATGGATGGATGGATGGATGGATGGATGGATGGATGGATGGATGGATGGATGGATGGATGGATGGATGGATGGATGGATGGATGGATGGATGGATGGATGGATGGATGGATGGATGGATGGATGGATGGATGGATGGATGGATGGATGGATGGATGGATGGATGGATGGATGGATGGATGGATGGATGGATGGATGGATGGATGGATGGATGGATGGATGGATGGATGGATGGATGGATGGATGGATGGATGGATGGATGGATGGATGGATGGATGGATGGATGGATGGATGGATGGATGGATGGATGGATGGATGGATGGATGGATGGATGGATGGATGGATGGATGGATGGATGGATGGATGGATGGATGGATGGATGGATGGATGGATGGATGGATGGATGGATGGATGGATGGATGGATGGATGGATGGATGGATGGATGGATGGATGGATGGATGGATGGATGGATGGATGGATGGATGGATGGATGGATGGATGGATGGATGGATGGATGGATGGATGGATGGATGGATGGATGGATGGATGGATGGATGGATGGATGGATGGATGGATGGATGGATGGATGGATGGATGGATGGATGGATGGATGGATGGATGGATGGATGGATGGATGGATGGATGGATGGATGGATGGATGGATGGATGGATGGATGGATGGATGGATGGATGGATGGATGGATGGATGGATGGATGGATGGATGGATGGATGGATGGATGGATGGATGGATGGATGGATGGATGGATGGATGGATGGATGGATGGATGGATGGATGGATGGATGGATGGATGGATGGATGGATGGATGGATGGATGGATGGATGGATGGATGGATGGATGGATGGATGGATGGATGGATGGATGGATGGATGGATGGATGGATGGATGGATGGATGGATGGATGGATGGATGGATGGATGGATGGATGGATGGATGGATGGATGGATGGATGGATGGATGGATGGATGGATGGATGGATGGATGGATGGATGGATGGATGGATGGATGGATGGATGGATGGATGGATGGATGGATGGATGGATGGATGGATGGATGGATGGATGGATGGATGGATGGATGGATGGATGGATGGATGGATGGATGGATGGATGGATGGATGGATGGATGGATGGATGGATGGATGGATGGATGGATGGATGGATGGATGGATGGATGGATGGATGGATGGATGGATGGATGGATGGATGGATGGATGGATGGATGGATGGATGGATGGATGGATGGATGGATGGATGGATGGATGGATGGATGGATGGATGGATGGATGGATGGATGGATGGATGGATGGATGGATGGATGGATGGATGGATGGATGGATGGATGGATGGATGGATGGATGGATGGATGGATGGATGGATGGATGGATGGATGGATGGATGGATGGATGGATGGATGGATGGATGGATGGATGGATGGATGGATGGATGGATGGATGGATGGATGGATGGATGGATGGATGGATGGATGGATGGATGGATGGATGGATGGATGGATGGATGGATGGATGGATGGATGGATGGATGGATGGATGGATGGATGGATGGATGGATGGATGGATGGATGGATGGATGGATGGATGGATGGATGGATGGATGGATGGATGGATGGATGGATGGATGGATGGATGGATGGATGGATGGATGGATGGATGGATGGATGGATGGATGGATGGATGGATGGATGGATGGATGGATGGATGGATGGATGGATGGATGGATGGATGGATGGATGGATGGATGGATGGATGGATGGATGGATGGATGGATGGATGGATGGATGGATGGATGGATGGATGGATGGATGGATGGATGGATGGATGGATGGATGGATGGATGGATGGATGGATGGATGGATGGATGGATGGATGGATGGATGGATGGATGGATGGATGGATGGATGGATGGATGGATGGATGGATGGATGGATGGATGGATGGATGGATGGATGGATGGATGGATGGATGGATGGATGGATGGATGGATGGATGGATGGATGGATGGATGGATGGATGGATGGATGGATGGATGGATGGATGGATGGATGGATGGATGGATGGATGGATGGATGGATGGATGGATGGATGGATGGATGGATGGATGGATGGATGGATGGATGGATGGATGGATGGATGGATGGATGGATGGATGGATGGATGGATGGATGGATGGATGGATGGATGGATGGATGGATGGATGGATGGATGGATGGATGGATGGATGGATGGATGGATGGATGGATGGATGGATGGATGGATGGATGGATGGATGGATGGATGGATGGATGGATGGATGGATGGATGGATGGATGGATGGATGGATGGATGGATGGATGGATGGATGGATGGATGGATGGATGGATGGATGGATGGATGGATGGATGGATGGATGGATGGATGGATGGATGGATGGATGGATGGATGGATGGATGGATGGATGGATGGATGGATGGATGGATGGATGGATGGATGGATGGATGGATGGATGGATGGATGGATGGATGGATGGATGGATGGATGGATGGATGGATGGATGGATGGATGGATGGATGGATGGATGGATGGATGGATGGATGGATGGATGGATGGATGGATGGATGGATGGATGGATGGATGGATGGATGGATGGATGGATGGATGGATGGATGGATGGATGGATGGATGGATGGATGGATGGATGGATGGATGGATGGATGGATGGATGGATGGATGGATGGATGGATGGATGGATGGATGGATGGATGGATGGATGGATGGATGGATGGATGGATGGATGGATGGATGGATGGATGGATGGATGGATGGATGGATGGATGGATGGATGGATGGATGGATGGATGGATGGATGGATGGATGGATGGATGGATGGATGGATGGATGGATGGATGGATGGATGGATGGATGGATGGATGGATGGATGGATGGATTTAAAACACGTATCCTACAAGAGACTGTTGAAGGCTCGAGAGACCGTGAAGGACCTCCAACAAGATGGAATGGAATGAATGAAGCCCCCATATAGCGGCAAGGATAAAACTGTTTCGGCTGCCGAAGTCTGTCGCACACCTCTGGGACAATGATTAATGAATGAATGGCGTATGGCTTTTAGTACCGGGATGTGTCCGAAGACTTCGGCTTGCCAGGTGCAGGTCTCTGGATTTGATTCCCGTAGGCGACCTGCGCGTCCTGAAGGATGAAATGATGATTAAGACGACACATACAACCAGTCCCCGTGCTAGGAGAGTTAACCAATTATGGTTAAAATTCCCGACGACCCTGCCGGGAATCGGACCCGGGACTCCTGTGACCAAAGGCCAGCTCGCTAACCATTTAGCCATGGAGCTGGACACAATGATTAATGACTGACAGATGAAATGATACTGGGGACTGTCGCTGGAATGAAGGATTATAAGAAAAACCGGAGTGTCCGGAAAAAAACCCTGCCCCGCCTCCGCCTTGTCCAGCATAAATCTGACATGGATTGACCGGGATTTGAACCACAGTACCCAGTACCTCAAACAAGATATATCGACCAAATTCGATACATTGCAAATGCTCCATTATAATTTTCACGATATTCGAATCAGATGATTGACAAAGAAGAATATAAACTCTCGGATTTTTCCTGTTACTAAAATATATACCCGCGTGGGAACTAAATATTCGTCTACCATCTCATAAATTCAAGCTTCAGCTAGACGATCTGTATCCAACTCACTCGGTTATTGATTAACTAGAGCTAGTAATTAGTGTAATATAACAGGATATTTATTGTTATAGATAGTATCAGACGATGTATCTACAAATTAACTTATAAACCAGCCTCCAGATTTAATAACCATAGTCGTTAAAAAGTCGCTGCAACATAAAGAAGTAGTTCGCGTGTCGCGCTGTATCGATCTCTCTCGCTCGTCAACTTCTAATTTCCCAACTCTGAGTGTATAAAAGTGCGGAACAATACGAAATGTCGGTGACGCCCCACTAGAGATTGTAACATTCTGAAAAGGAACGCAGTGAATATAAAACTCCTGGTTTTTAAGGTATTCCTTGCATCTTCACTTCTGGGAAAATCTTCATAACGGAAGTGAGGAGCATTGTTACCAGTGGCGGCTGGCGCGTAAGGTCATAGGGTCACGTACTCTCCCAATATTTTAAATTTTACTTCCCAATACAGTATACATAGGAATACAGGTTTTAAGCTCACAAGGAAGGTGACTATTACTTGTAAGCTGCAAAATCTGGCTTCAGGACGGAGCATAAAATCGTATATATCAGCTCCCGGTCACAAACTTCTTGTGACCGTAGAGGAGTCATTTAAAGTACATAGTCTCCAAGCGTTGTCGCTGGCTATGTTTCTTGGGGAAGAGGTCTGCTGTAGTGAGAGAGCCTCGGTGAAAAGCAAACAGTGACCGAGAAGGGTAGCAGGTAATTTTCTGAAGAAAAATAAGAAAGCTATACAGTTCACTGACTTGTATTTTCGAATGTGCTACTGTTGAAAATAATACTACAACCGTACCAATAACTATTGTGGTAAGATAAAGGTGTTTCTCTACATTACATAGAATAAAGACATTCCTGAGAAGTACAATGACAAAAGAGAGGTAAAATTGAGCAAGATATGAATGGGAGATTTCCTACAACTGAAGAAAGAAGGGTGGATCTGACAAAATAATAATAATAATAATAATAATAATAATAATAATAATAATAATAATAATAATAATAATGGCGTGTGACCTTCGGAGAGGCCTGGTGCAGGTCTTTCGTGTTGACGCCGTATACGTGACATGCACGTCTGTGAGGATGGGGCCCTACCTATGATGAAATCTAATGCTGAACATGTCACAAACACCCAGCCTAATGAACGTTAAAATCCCCGACCCAGCCGGAAATCGAACCCGCGACTCCTTGAACCAAAGGCCAGCATGCTAACCATTTAGTTATGGAGGCCGACATCTGACATAATAATTAATAATAAGGTAACTCTAAGCGTATTTTGGCATATTGTCTTTTATTGTTACCGGGCGAGTTGGCCGTGCGGTTAGGGGCACGCAACTGTGAACTTGCATCTGGGAGATAGTGGGTTCGAACCCCACTGTCGGCAGCCCTGAAGATGGTTTTCCGTGGTTTCTCGTTTTCACCCATCGTAGACATAAGACCTATCTGTGTCGGTGAGATGTAAAACAAATTAAAAATTATGTATTTTATTGTAATATGCATGTTTTATTGTTTACACTTGCATGTGTAAATGTTTGTATTTTAGACTTACATTATCCATATCTGTATTCGAACGAAAACGTGACCCTCCTATACGAAATTTCACTAGCCGCCACTGATTGTTACTATGGTACAGCTACAGCTTATCTTTTAAGCATAATAAGTGCGCGACAGAACAGATTGTGCAGTGACTCATAAGCACGGTGGTTGCTCTTAAGTTGGCAATACAAGTGGTCTAAACAGCTATTTCCGTGTAACAGTTTCATCTGTTCCTGTTCCAAGCTCGAAACAGCTTCAAAATAACCGTCTTGAATAGCTGCTTTGCTTCCGCTTCCAACTGGAGATATGGCGCGGTTGCTATATTACGGTGCTGTAGTTTTGACATAAATATGTCCTAGACTTGGGGGTCATCCGAAATATTGTCTAACGAAATAGTGCCATGCAAATACAATGTGTGGAGCGATGTTACTTAGCAACAGTATCTTGCGAGGTACACTGGCCATGGATCTGTACAAAGAGAGCTGCACAGGTCGTGGATCTGTATGTCATGGCCATCCATCAATCCTTGACATCACAGCCTGTACGGTTGCTAGGTAACAGCGCGTTACACATATTATTGGATATATTTATGATCATTTGATTATTTTGTATGTATGTTCAGTCCGTCAGCGATGCCGCTGGTGGGATCCTCAACAGCTATGCCATCAGCTGTCATAGATGGCCTAGGCATCGCTGAAGAGGCGTACTAGGGAAATGAGGAGTGATGTAGTTTCCCGTTGCTTTCCTCACTGAGCCAGAGTTGGTATTACATATCAGTCTGCCAAGCCCACTGAAATGCATACACCAACCGATTCTATCAGCAACATTTTCACACCATTCATAGCAGAGACTGGCTGCATGAAGATTGGCATTACATTACCTCAGTCACTTTCATATTGTCAAAGCCAAGGATAAGACAGAGACAGATCTATGAAAGTAACAAAATTGCTCTCGCCTATACCAGAAGACATAGTGCATTGTGAACACTAGGTCCTGCCAGCAAAGGCGTTTGATTACTTTACCAATGGGAAAATCAATTCCAAAAATTTGCGGCACAGTGTTCGTTCTATTAAAGAAAATGGCTCCAATCCAGCCTCTTATTGTAACATATTTGTGAAAAGCGTTTAAAAGAATGACTTAAATATTACTGTACAGCACGAGATAACGCAAATATAAACGTGTAGTAATCAATTTCTAACATTTTTTGTATGCGAAGTGATGCTTCGAGGCTAATAATAGGCAAGTACCATCTCTCGTTTAACTTCATGCGTTAATGATTTTACACGACGAAATAAACAGTGAATTTCTAGCGGTGGCTGCTTTCAGTGGAATTTGCCTTTTTCTCCGCGATATCGGTTCATACGATGACATAGCTTGTAAACACATACCTTTCTAAACGGATATTGAAAAGCTGTTGTTTGGGTCATCAGTCCATAGACTGTTTTGATGCAGCTCTCCATGCCACCCTATCCTGTGCTAATATTTTCGTTTCCACGTAACTACTGTATCTTCTTTCTACTCTAATCTGTTTGCCATATTCATACCTTGGTCTACCCCTACCGTTCTTGCTCCCTGCACTTACCTCAAAAAATTACTGGACAAGTCCTGATTGTCTTAAGATGTGTCCTATCATTCTATTTTTTTCTCGTCAAATTTCGCCAGATCGTTTTCCTCTCGCCATTTCGATTCAGTATAGCATAATTCGCAAATTTGATCTACCCATCTCAAGTTCATCATTCTTCCTAACATCACATTTTAAAAGCTTCTATCTTTCTTTCTGTGATAGGTATTGTTCATGTTTCGCTTCCATACAACGCCACACTCCAGAAGAAAGTCTTAAAAATCATATTTCTGATTCCTATATCAATGTTCAAAGTGAGCAAACTTTTTCTAAGAAAATCATCATTTTATATCCTCCTTCGTTAGTCATTTTACCACCCAAGTAACAATATCCATTTACTTCCTTTAAAATTTCATTTCCGCATCTAATATTTCCTGCATCATCTGACTTCGTTCCGCTGCACTCCATTACTTTTGATTTGGATTTATTTATTTTTATCTTGTATTCCTGCTCCAGGACTGTGTCCATTCCATTCAGCAATTTATGCAGATCTTGGGCAGACTCAGGTAAAATAACAATCTCATTGGAAAATCTAAGGGGAACATGCATAACTTGTATTCTGCCTGTAGGACCAATGACTTCTTACTAGCACTGTTGTGTTTTTACTCTTTATACCTCTCAGGGTGCATGCACCGGTGCATTGCGCGGCGCAAGGTGCAAAAGACGACTTCGCTAGTTTGTCCAGAGTGCAGATTCCCACTCCTGGATTTTAAGCGATAGCGCTATCTCTCTCTTTCCCTACGCCTGTCTCGCTCGCTCCGCTCCGAGCACAGTTGAGCCGAGCTTAGCCGAATTGCCCCGAGACAAAACGCTACTCCGAACCGAGCCGAGTCGGGCCGATGCATGGCAGAGAGAACCTCTGCGCCTCGGTTTGCATGCGTGAGATTTGGGAGTTTGAGAGGCCCTGATTTATACAAATAACCTTTCTCTATGCTAGCAATATAGCATATCATGTCTCATGTGCAAATTAAAATTAAATATCTTAGTAATGTTGTGTTGTCTTCTCCTGTCTTCACTATCTTATGTACTCTAATTGCACTGCCTTTTATAACATAATTAGTAACTGTAACGGTTTATATTAAACAGCCCACTGGCTGTAATTGGCGTTGAGGAACAATAACCGCCCCATTTGTTTTATATTTAGTTGAACGCAAATATAACTTAGAAGCCTAATTTATTCTTATTTTTCTACCACTTTTCCCACACCTGTTGGGTCGCGGGTGTGAAGTGTGTCGCACATGTGGATTTGGCCCTGTTTTACGGCCGAATGCCCTTCCTGACATAAACCCTATATGGAGGGATGTAATCACTACTGTATTGCGTGTTTCTGTGGTGGTTGGTAGTGTAGTGTGTTGTGTGAGTATGAAGAGGAAAGTATTGGGACAAACACAAACACCCGGGCTAGAAGAATTAATCAGTGGCGATTAAAATCCCCGACGCGGCCGGGAATCGAAACCGGGACCTTCTGAACTGAAGACCTCAACGCTGATAATTCAGCCAATGAGTCGGACAACAAATTAGCCTATATAATTGCTATCAGATTAACCATTGGGTCATTTTATCTATATTTTCGTTAACCACTCAGATGCGATAATTATATTCTATTAGCTTTTATTATTTTAAATCAAGTCTTTTCCGACTTTTCCGGCGGCGCGTTTGTGCATTTGGAGCACTGATATTCGGCCAGTTACCGCTGACTGCTTTCAAGGCGATCTCCTTGGTCACGCAAACCGACCAAAAGTTAACAGCATGGTAGCAATAGAACATTTTCAGGAAATAACCTTTCATGAAAAGCCGGCCTTAACGCCTAACTACTGTAGCAGCAACACAGCGGTTGCAACAGGGTGTTCTGTGAAACAGTTTCATTTCGAAACGGTTTCGATCGTGAAATTGATTCAAAATAACTGTTGCACTTTTTCCGTCTTTGCCAAGAAAGAGGCAACAGAACATTGAACTTGTGCGATGAGTAGCTTTTATCCTTCAGTTCATTAGCATTCCAGCTCAGTGTGAAAGTTATTCCTTTAACAAGCGATTATTCTTTTGAAGTCAATATGTTGACTATTGAAATGAAAGTGCTTTTTCGGAAAGAAAATTAAAACATATTTATTTATTTATTTATTTATTTATTTATTTATTTATTTATTTATTCATTTATTTATTTATTCGCATTGTTTTGCTTGGCGTTGTTAAGGTTATAAAGCCTTCTTTTACACTAAACCAATGTTTACAACTACTTCAAACTGATACAATTAGAGTAACTAGGAAATAATTTTAAGAATTGTCATAAGTTTAAGGTGATTGAAATGAAATTTGGGTTCAGGTTTTTGCCACAATTTCATGAAGTTTCTCTATGGGCTGGGTTGCTTCTTATCTGTTGCTGAAAAGAATTTCAATTTTATCTGCGAAAGCTAAGCAAGCAAGGTAAATGCTATGTTTAAGAAGTCTGACAATATTTACCACTTTAGTGTATTTTTCCATTCACGAATTACTTTGGGATCAGTTTCCTTCTTTACTTGTCGACGTGGAATTCCTCTAACGTATTGAACAGTGATTGTTTTCAGGGAATTCCTGTTTTGTTAAATGGAAGTGGGACGCGATTACTCGCAGACGTAACGAGCAAGTGGCCGTACTGTTAAGGTCGCGCAGCTGCGAACTTGCATTCGGAAGATAGTGGGTTCGATCCCCACTGTCGGCAGCCCTGAAGATGGTTTCTGTAGTTTCCCATTTTCACACCAGGCAAATGTTGAGAATGTTCCTTAAATAAGGCCACGGTTGCTTCCTTCCCACTCCTAGCCCTTTCCTATCCCATCGTCGCTATAATACCTTCTGCGTCTGAGACGTAGAACAAGTTGTAAAAAAACTCGCACAGTCTGAGGCGTGCTAAAGTAGTTCTGAGCATTGCCGGTATATTTTTGAAGTAGGGTGCTAGCCTTAGTTACACATAGTCCCGGCAAGAATCTTTCACTTTAACGGTTCAGAGAGCACAGTAGAATGTATACTTAGCCACTTGAGCACAAGAAGGACCATAACTCGCAACATGTCCTAGATGCCCGTTCCTATTCCATTGCAAGTAGAATCACGACTCATGGGACCACCGTCTAGCCCTCTAAGCCGTTACCCATGGTACACGAAACACAGAAACATCACACCACGATCGATAGGTAGACTCATTTTTTGAATATTTTAAGCTGAGAGATGTAAAAGAAAACGAGGCCACAGGGCTCACCCAGTCCTTCAATGACTAAAGGTATCGAAGAAATGAAGGGGGGAAAAAACAAAGGGCGTGATAATGATAGACTACCTAGAGCTCACAAACCTAACACCGTCGAGCTCGGAAGAGAGCAAGAATTCACCAAAAGAGGTCGGATAGGAGCAGATTGGTGCAATAAAGCCGGACTCAGCCTGTGGTCACCAGCCGTCGCTCCCAAGTGGTGGTGGTGGTGGTGGTGGCGGCGGCGGCGGCGGCGGCGGCGGTGGTGGTGGTGGTGGTTATTGTTTTAAGGGGAAACACAACTAGTCCCACTGTGGGTGGCGGCGGTAGAATAACACCCACGGTATCCCCTGCCTGTCGTAAGAGGCGGCTAACAGGGGCTTCAGGGGCTCTGAACTTTGGAGCGCGGGTTGGCGACCACGGGGCCCTTAGCTGAGTGATGGCATTGCTTCCACTTACTTATGCCAGGGTCCTCACTTTCATCTATCCTATCTGATCTCCCTTGGTCAACTCTTGTTCTTTTCCGACCGCGACGGTATTACGTATGGAGGCCTAGGGAGTCTTGCATGTTCATGCCCGTCGTGGCCCTTGTCTTTCTTTTGCCAAGACCTTCATTTTTCGAAGTGTCGGACCCCTTCCATTTTTTCTCTCTGATTAGTGTTATATAGAGGATGGTTGCCTAGTTGTACTTCCTCTTAAAACAATAACCACCACCACCACGAAACACAACTAGGCAACCAACCTCTATTAACATTAATCAGAGAGAAAAATGGGAGGGATCCGACGATTTGAAAAATGAAGATATCGGCCAAAGAAAGAAAAAGGCCACGAAGGGCGTGAAAATGACAGACTCCCTAGCCCTCAAATGCTCTAGTAGCGTCGAGGTTGGAAAAGAACAAGAGTTGACCAAGGGAGGTCGGATAGGATAAATGAAATTGAGGTGCCTGGCACAAGTAAGTGAAAGCAATGTCAGGATTCAGATAAGGGCCCCGTGGTCGCAAACCCACGTTCCCAAGTTGAGAGCCCCTGGGACCCATTTCAGTCGCTTCTTACGTAAGACAGGGCGTGGGTGTTATTCTTCCACCCCGACCTATAGGGGGTCCCAAGATGAGACCCGATGATGAGTCACTCCTTTATCTCTTATGACAGGCAGTGGTTACCGCGGATATATGCTCACATTCCCAGGGATCGAGTGAGTTGGCTGTGCGGGTAGGGGCGCGCAGCTGTGAACTTGCATCCGGGAGATAAGGGGTTTGAACGCCACTGTCGACAGCCCTGAAGATGGTTTTCTGTGGTTAACCATTTTCAAACTAGGCAAATGATGGGACTGTACATTCATTAAGACCACGGCCGCTACCTTGTCACTCCCAGGCCCCTCCGTAAGACCTATCTGCTTTGGTGCGACGTAAAGCAAATTGTAAAAAAAATCCCCGAGAGAATTATCTCGATTTCCTTTGCAAATGAAGTCTAAAATGTTGGTAACATCAGTTTGTGTTTATCTTCAATAACGCGGTGAAAATGGCTGTTCACTAGATTTATAGACGGGAACAGATAAGTTATCGGCGAGGCTCTAACCCGGGACTCTCAACATGCCGCCACAATCAATACTGGCAGCGGGGCTGAGTGTAACGTCCTGTCGCGAGCAGAGCCATTAGCGAACTCTATGTTCCTTTCACACATTCAGCCTTCTGTAACTTCCGGATAAACTGGAACATACTAGGCCTACATCTGTAATGAAATGTATTGCTAACTTACACTGTCTACACAACCCGAACTCTAAATGACCCTGGTCACCCTTAACGTGAACATAATGTGCGTAAACAATTAAAACATTATTATATCGGGCGCATGATTAGCTCAGTGGCTTACCTGCTGGCTTCGAACGCGGAAGGATTGAGTTCGACTCTCGGTCGGTTCTTCACCACTTCACCTCAAAAATCACGTGGCGTCAGGAAGGCCAAATCCACATGTGCAACACAGTTCGCACCCGTGACCCCACAGATGAGTGAAAAAAAGCAGAAGAAACATTTAAACATTTCTTTGTTTTAGTTAAGAATAGAAATTTTATATATGTCTTGAAAACGCCATCAGGTAGATGACCACCTTACCTGCAGTGACATTCTTATAGCCTCTTAGCAACATTGTGCATGACGTAACATTTCAACAGGAATCCTGGCAATTTCCTGTCGTATTATTTCTATCAGTTCCTCTATCTCAGCAGGCGGACAATGGTACACGTTGCTCTAACAAGAACAAGAAGAAGGTCAGGCGATCTTGGCGGCCATGCAATGTCATCGTTCCTTGAAATAACACGGTTGCTAATCAATTGTCGTACAGCTATCACTGATATTCGTGTTGTGTGTGCTTTTGTTCCAACTTTTTGGAACCAGATGCTGTCAATGTGGTGTGGAAAAGTGTGTATTTCATAATTATGTATGCTAATGAAACACGGCCATGCCACCCGGCATTAAAATGACGCTGAAATTCTCTACGCATAGCCTCCACACAGCAGTTCTTTTAATATGCTTTGACATTAACCCACTACACAGCTCATAGTTACCTGAATGCAATATATTTTATATGCATTAAGCCTGGCATGTTTGAACGTGTTCGAAACTCGGTATGAAGACTGGGAAAGTCCTGTATTCAGGCAGGAGGTGGACATTCCTAACTTTCCTTTTGATATGTTTACAGAGTATTCCAGCGGTTGTTAGAAACGTATCCAGTGCATTATCATTGATTGAAGATGCTAACTAATGTAATTGTAACTGTAAGAAGAGTTGGAGTACACTACGAATAAAGTCTGATAGCTCGGTAAGTATGCATTTGCGTGTTGTTGGTGTTGATGTTGATGTTGATGTTGATGTTGTTTTGGTCATGAGTCTATTCACTGGTTTGACGCACCTCTCCATGCCAACATATCCTTTTACGTAACTACTACATCTTACATCTATTCGAATCTGATTGTCATATTCGTATCTTGGTCTACACCTACCATTTTTATCGCCTACATTTCCCTCAAAAACCAACTGAACAAGTCCGGGGTGTCTTAAGTTGTATCCTGTAATTTTATCTTCCCTTATGACATTTAGCCAAATCGATCTCCCCTCACCAATTCGATTCAGCATCCATTCATATATCAAGAGCTTCTATCCTCTTGCTTTCTGAGCTAGTTATTGTCCATGTTTCACTTCTGTACAATGCCACGATCTAGACGAAAGTCTTCAGAAACATCTAATTCCAATATCAATGTTCGAAGCGAGCAACACTTTCCTTGCTTGTGCTAGTCTGCATTTTAAGTCCCCCTTACTTTTGCCATCATTAGTTATTCTTCTACTCAAGTATCAACATACATCTACCTCGAATGGAAATTCTAAGTTTCCATGGACGGAACTTAAGACTAATTTCTTAATTCAATATTTTGTGCATCACCTGACTTCGTTCGACTGCACTCTGTTACTTTCGGTTTGGATTAATTTATTATTTTGTACTCCTTTTCAAAGACAGATAAAATACCATTCAGCAATTTCTCCAGATCTTCAGCAGACTCAGATATATCTTCTTGTTCTATCTCCTTGGACTGTGAATCCCTTTCCGAATTCCTTTCTTTAATTTCTTCTACCGCCTGTTGTATATAAACATTTAAAAAGAGAGGGGAAATCTGCAACCTTGCCTCAATCCTTTCTGAATTGCTGCCCCTTTTTCATAGCCCTCGACTCTAATCATTACATAATGATTTTTGTACAGTTTTTAGATAATTCTTCTTCTTCGGTACCTCATCCCGATCACCTTCAGAATCTCAAATAGCTTGGCCCAATCAACATTCTTGAACGCCTTTTCTAGATCTACGAACGACATGTACGTGGGATTGACCTTCTTAATTCAGTACTCTAAGGTCAGACGTAAAATCAGGATTGATTCACGTGATCCTGCATTTTGTGAAGCCAAACTGATCTTCTCCCAACTCAGCTTCAACTTGTCTTTCCATTCTTCTGTAAATAATACGTGTTAAAATGTCGGAAGAGTGAGATACTTAGCTAATGGTGCGGTAGATTTCACACTTGTCAGCACCTTCTTTCTTGGGAAGAGGTATAACAACATTCTGACTAAAATCGGATGGCACTTTTCCTGTATGATACTTCCTACAAACTAAGTGAAATAACCTCATCTTGCGGTTTCTCTTAACGTAGTCCATAATTCTCAGCTATTCCATGATTTCCAGGTGCCTTGTTCCTGTTTAGGTCTCTCAAAGCTGTGCCAAATTCTGACCTCAAAATTGGTTCTCCCATTCAAGCAGCATCAACAGCCTCTTCTTGTTTTACATGTTATTCTTCTCTCCATATTCAAAATCCGTTCTGGAAGTTTTTCCCAGGGTTTTTGTTACACGCTGTATGTCATTCAACGCTACCAACCTTCGAGGGTTGCTACAACACGTTTCAAAATTTCCCGTTCTCTTGAATCGCACTGTATTCCTCCAAGACGGTCATCGACTTTGTGTGGTGCAAGGGCACAAAATGAAAATTAAAAACTGTCCTATCTAATGGTGGATCTGTTCTGGATCAGGACACGATATATACTTGACTGGGAACAAAGAAACTCCCAGTGTGTTTCTTGTTCTCCCACGGGATAACAGCCTCCCACGTGGAACACCGTCCACCCTCTTTGAGGGCCCCACATGATCAATTCATGGCGCCATTACAGTGACTCAAGGGAACAGGAACGAGACCTCGTGGGGCTCACAGACAACATTAACATTTCAAATAAGACTGTGCATTGAGCCACAAGTTGAGCTCGAACTGCCCCTTCAGCGTAGCTGAGATATAGGTATCATGAGACTCTGTAGAATAGTAATATGGCCGCAATGAGCAACTTACCACGTTTATCTATCTATTTATTTATTTATTCTTAATCTCAGTTTTGGCCACTACGGATCGCGGAATAAGAGCTGCACCTTATTGGGTAAGCAATCATCTCCTTCCTCCGTTGGCTGTGATGTTCCACCAGTATGCCTTTATTCAGTTGCTTATTTATTTGTTTATTATATATTCATTTATTTGAGTTACTGAATTAGCAATCTTCTTCTTGAAGTGCACTCAGAAGGTTGGCTACCATCATATACTTGCTTTAGATGATTCAGCGCAAAACAGCTCAATAGTGCAACAGTTGAAGTTTTCAGATTATCAATCCAAGAAATGCGTCTTCTTCCTGGTCTTCTTTTGTCTTGTATTTTCGCTGGAATGACCAGCTGCATTAGATGTTTTTTTCTCCCCTCGCATTACATGACCAAGATATTGGAGCTTTCTGATTTTGACAGTGTTTAATATTTCCTTTATTCCTTTCCATTCGTCTCATTTCCTCATCGCTTGTGACCTCACCTGTCCAACTCAACCGCAGTATGCTTCTGTACGTCCACAACTCAAATGCCTCTAATACATTCATTTCTCTTTTCTTTATGGTCCAGGTTTCAACTTCATAGAGCAAGGTGGAAAAGACATAACACCTCAGAAGTCTAATTTTTAGATGTGAACTAATGCGTTCCGATCGTAGACTTTATTTAGTTAGTACAGTCGATGTTGTAGTTTACATTTGTTCCTAAATACTTGTATTTTCTCACTTGCTGTACTGGCTCTCTATTGATCATCAAGCTGTCTTGGCGTTGTATTAGGTAAATGTTCTCCGGAATGGACAACCGAAATCATGGGAGACTTATCTCCTACGTATTCCTCACGTAACTGAGAGATACAACCCGGCTAATTATACATAGGAGGTAAGACGTCTCCTCTTCGATCCTCGTGAAACTTCCTCTCTATGGATTAGGAAGAACCTATGTTGAGTGGGTTTGTGTGCCAATTAATGTAAGGATATTCTCTACGAAGAATCTTGAAGGATTATGTTCATATTTCGAACAATAACTTGTATAATAACGGATATATTTCCATAGAAGCTGTCTGAGAAATTGTACTTGATATTATTATTATTATTGCTTCCAGGACCCCCATGGTCGCCTTATACAGGCTCTCCCATATAAACTAAGGCAGTCGAAGTGGCGTTTTTACCCTGCGATATGTAAGCTGCAGTATGGGAGGCGCACGCATAGTTCTTGATCTTGCAAGCAGCCTGAACGTGTTCGACCTGGCAAGCATCAGTCGCCAGTCTGAATTTCAGCTGTTAATATGGTGGGACAGTTATCATTGCATCACCGTATTTTAGTATGTAAAAGTTCTGGTTTCAACGTAATGGTCTTGTGAACAGTCACACATTGCTATTGGTGTGCAGAAAATCCTAATTGTGTTTATGAAGTCCCTCATTATGATAGCAAGATTGGTATTTGGTGTGCTGTTAGTGCAAGACGAATAAGTGGACCTATTTTTTTCCGAGACGACAGTACATGCAGAGAGGTACCAAGATGTCATTTTGGCACCGTTCTTCCATCAGTTAATGGAAGAAGAAAAATCGCATTGGTGGTTTCAACAAGATTCATCCCCTGCTAATACAGTAGAAGATTCCCTTCTTACAATCTCAGAAGTGTTTGTAAATAGAGTGATCAGTGCTGGTCTATTTTTCCTCTCCTTCTCCAAATCTAACAGTGTGTGATTTTTTTTACTTGCAGGATAAATTGAAGGAAAAAGTGTATCGAGTAAATGCTCAAACATTGGAGGAACTGAAAGAAAAATATGACGAATGAAATCAGAAACATTACAGTGGCAGAACTCATTCACGTTAGCCAGAATGTGGTTACCAGATACAATGCCTGTATAACCCAGGAAGGACGACAGTTCCAGCACCTCTTATAAGGTAACAGTTCATATAACATTGTGCACACTCTTAAAGCAGGGCAGCGGTGCGCGACGTGAGTTCGGCTGAGGCCGTTGCCGTAGCGCAGAATACAAACACCGTGTGTTCGGTCTTAGTTTATATGACAGACCCTGTATATCAGGCAGGCACCATTCTTTTTGGTTAAATAAAGAAATTATTTCTTTCATCATCATCATCATCA
Source organism: Anabrus simplex (assembly GCF_040414725.1). Taxonomy (NCBI): domain Eukaryota; kingdom Metazoa; phylum Arthropoda; class Insecta; order Orthoptera; family Tettigoniidae; genus Anabrus; species Anabrus simplex. The sequence goes on from NC_090270.1 coordinate 273,301,184, forward strand.
TCATCATTATCATCATCTGTTTACCCTCCAGGTTCGGCTTTTCCCTCGGACTCAGCGAGGGATCCCACCTCTACCGCCTCAAGGGCAGTGGCCTGGAGCTTCAGACACGTGGTCGGGGGATACAACTGGGGAGTATGACCAGTACCTCGCCCAGGCGGCCTCACCTGCTATGGTGAACAGGGGCCTTGTAGGGGGATGGGAGGATTGGAAGGGATAGGCAAGGATGATGGAAGGAAGCGGCCGTGGCCTTAAGTTAGGTACCATCCCGGCATTCGCCTGGAGGTGAAGTGGGAAACAACGGAAAACCACTTCGAGGATGGCTGAGGTGGGAATCGAACCCACCTCTACTCAGTTGACCTCTCGAGGCTGAGTGGACCCCGTTCCAGCCCTCGTACCACTTTTCAAATTTCGTGGCAGAGCCGGGAATCGAACCCGGACATCCGGGGGTGGCAGCTAATCACGCTAACCACTACACCACAAAGGCGGCAATTATTTCTTTACTGCACACAAAAGGTTGCCTTTCCTCCACTTACACTGTATCACGCTTGCTTTACCTTAACGCCAGTAATACTAACTGTTCAGGAAGTACATTTTATATTGTGGTGTTGGTATTGTTATTTTGTGTAACTTATATTGGTTGGTACCTGTATATTATGTCGTTATTCAATAAATTCAAGATGTCATCTTCATGCTGGTCCTCAAAGTGCCACCGTACTCACCGGTTTTATACAGTTATTGTTACAATTTACTTTACGTCGCTCCGACACAGATAGGTCTTATGGCGACGATGGGACAGGAAAGGGCTAGGAGTGGGAAGGAAACGGCCGTGGCCTTAATTAATGTACAGCCTCAGCATTTGCCTGATGTGAAAATGGGAAACGACGGAACACCATCTTCAGGGCTGCCGACAGTGGGGTTTGAACCCACTGTCTCCCGAATACTGGATACTGGCCGCACTTGAGCGACTGCAGCTATCGAGCTCGATTTTATACAGTTCGCCCGAGTAATGAACATGTAGTCGTGTTCAATGCGATATGGCCGAAAATAAATCTTTATGAAGTGTGAGCATTCCACGGCGCTCCTAATGTTCTGACAGTGAATAACGAGGCTTTAAGTAATTATACATTGTGTAACTGACTGTGACGTACGAACAAGGACGCAGGAAATAGTACTCGTGTGACTAACCTGTGCGTCGTAATATCGGGAGATGCAACAGTTCCTGTACGCTAAAGAATTCAGCAAGGTAAGAGAGTAGGCTTCCTTCCTAAATATGCCCTAAAACAACCAATTCCCAAGTAAATCCATTCATTTGAAGATATGTAACATGGCTGAAGATAAGGTTAAGCAACTTCTTCGACTTCGAATAGCTACAAAATCTGCGTTGACCAGAGTAGGAAATGCCATTGTTGATTATGACGATAACCCCTCACCAGCTTAATTTGAAGTTAGATTAAACTTGCCAGAGGCTCAGTGTGTGAAATATAATGGCATTCAAGATGAATTGGAAGCAGTTTAAGGTCAAATAGAAGGTAGGTAATACAATACCATTATCTTCTTTCAGGCTTCCATGAAGATAAGCCAACGGCCGTAGCCGTGTTGAAACACCGGATCCCGTGAGATCTCCGAAGTTAAGCAAAATTGGGCGTGGTCAAGATTCGGATGGGTTGCCACGCGCTGTTGGTGGGGTGTAAGGGAATGGAGGAGCGGAAAGGAACTGGCCACCCTACCGTACGTAAACTCCGGCTCAGGAACACCTCTGCGGAGGTTCGGACCTGTCTTCGGGCAGAATTCACCCTTACCTTACCTTACCATGAAGATAGCCGAATGTAACCAGCGATGTAGTTCGGATCCATCAATGAAGATTAATTTTACTAGCCATTTTCAAAAATGGGTCACATTTGAAGAAATGTTTATATCACTTTTTGGTAATACAAATATCGCCAATATTCAGAAACACCATCATTTACAAGGTGCTTTTAAGGGAAATTTTAGGTGAGGTATTCAGCACATTCAATTAAGGGTGAAACAACACCTTTGATCGACCAAAAATACTATTTTTCGATTGATTTTTCATTTAAAATGGAACTTCTCTCTTTATAACAGTGCATACTTTCTGGTAATATCTCCGGAGTTATGACTAGCACTGTGAATCTCTGTCATCCAAGTAAGCACTTTATCGGTTAGTTTGTTGCTCGTTTCTTGTAACTTTTGTTTGTCAGAACCGTTTCCCTGAGAGATTTTGCAGGCATGTGACCGACCCCGCGATGTAGGGGTAGCATGAACGCCTCTTACTCGGAGGCGCCGAGTTCGATTCCCGGCCAGGTCAGGGATTTTTACCTGTATCTGAGGGCTGGTTCGAAGTCCGCTCAGCCTACGTGATTGCAATTGAGGAGCTATCTGACGGTGAGATAGCGGCTCCGGTCTAGAAAGCCAAGAATAACGGCAGAGAGGATTCGTCGTGCTGACCACACACGACACCTCTAATCTGCAGACCTTCGGGATGACCAGCGGTCGCTTGGTAGGCTCTGACCCTTCGGGGCTGCTGAGCCGTGTGGTTTGGTTGTTTCCATTGGTTAAGTTTAAACAAATATATTTTCAAATGAAAATCAATGAAAAAATTGTTTACTTAAAAATAATATCATGAAAAAATTATTCTTTATGGACTTCACATGTCGTATCTATAACATTACTACTCGTAATAAAAAGAATCATAGAAAAATATTCATGTGTTTGGAAATTATCAGGGAAACAGCAAAATACGCCGCCATTTTAAATAATTAATTAAATACATTGGCATATGTTTACATGATTTCTAAGTATGTAGGCATATGTTTAAGGAATAACGTGTTCTTCATACTAAGTTTTCTTTTAGTACTCATTTCCACTGCTTCGGTAATAAAAGTTTAATACACCCCATTTTTCTGTGTTCAAAGATAGACCTATAGGTCCCCCCTTAAGTGAAGAAAGCATTGATATAGCTTGGGAATTGATGGTTAAGAGATACGAGAATGATGGTATAATTATTTATTTTATATTATTTTTTACAATTTATGAAGCAGGATACAGATTGCTGGGATAAAATTATATTTGGGAATACTTGTTGATGATGATGATGCTTGTTGTTTAAAGGGGCCTAACATCTAGGTCATCGGCCCCTAATGGTACGAAATGTTAGGACAATTTAAAAATCCATAATCCTCCACTAACAGGTTCGAAAACGTGAGGACGAATAATGAATGGATGGATGGATATGAAGTTAAAACAATCAGTGGATCTGATCCGTAATGCCCTACATTCCCAGAAACTAGCGTTAAACAATAGTATTACTGACCAAAGGAGTGCTTCTAAAGCACAATACTAAATCGATGATGCTTGTAGTCGAAACAGGTCCAAAATCCAAATCATCGGCCCCTCATAATGGTACTTATCACTAGGAAAATAGAACCATGCTATTTGTCAAGTTGCGGTACTAATCACAAGTAGCGTAGACTCGCGGTATTCCACACATGGTACTACTCACAGGTAATGTAATGCACACATGTAACACAGATCTATGGTGTTTCGCACACTGCGGCGCTATTTACAGGCAACGCAAACCTACGGTGTTCCTCACATAAGTTGACCCTAACCACAGGGACCCGCACTATGCCGTGGTGTTCCTCACATAGTGGGTACTAAGCATAGGCAAGGCAGAACCATGATGTCGCACATCCCATGGTGTTGCTCGTATAGGGTTACGAATCACAGGTACTGTAAAATGTATCCTGAGCCACACACTGTCGCTACTAATCACGAACCTATTTTGTACCTAACATAGTGGCACTACGCGCATGTAAAAGCGACCCATGGTGTTCCCCGCGTGGTGGTACTAATCACAAGTAGTTTCATGCTTCTAATAAAATCATCCATTGTTCGCCCCTTCTAGTCGCCCCTTGCGACAGGCAGGGGATACCGAGGGTGTATTCTTCGTCTGCGTCCCCTACCCACAGGGGGTGGAAATACTTGTTTAACATCGCGCTAACTCATAGAAGGTTTTCCGCGACGGAAGGGTGGAAAAGGGCTACTATTACGAGAATATCGGCTGCGGCCTTTATTAAGTTAAAACCTCAATATTTTCGTGAAGTGGAAATGGGAAATCACGGAAAACCATCTTCGCGGCTGCCGATGGTGGGATTCGAACCCACTATCTTCAGAATGCAAGCTCACCCGCACAGCCAACTCGCTCGGTACTTGATTCTTTTAAAAGACTGTTTGACCACCAGCGACATGAAAGTAAACTGTAGTATTCAAGCTCTCTGGGCCTTTTCAATTGTGAAATTGCCAGTGTCCGCTCAAGTGTCTGTGGGCTCCTGTGAGTTGGATTGCTACACCGTTCCAAGGTGAGTGGCTAGTGCACCGTTGAGACACCTATCCTACCCTATTGAAATGTTCCGCTCTCCACTATGAGGGTGTGTAGCGGTACACATGAAGGAGAATGTCTTCCCCCTGGTAGGGAGATTTAGGTGTGTTGTATAACAGCTGATGATAGAGTTCACACGGCCCAAATCTTCAATATTAATGTAATGTCACAACCATATTTCAAAATGTGACTGAGCTCATCTCATACACACATCTAATGTACAAACAAACAAAATTTTCTGGCTATCGAGATGTGTCATATGAGATATCTCTCTGACTATGTCTGATGAATATAATCATTCACTCTACCTCAGTGAGTATGTAAGTAATTCATCTTTATTCGTTGTGAAGTTAGGGTTCAAGACCCTCTCTTACACTTAACTACAACATTTAAAATAATTAACAGACATATATTTTTTAAATACCAATGGCAAATGTGGAGATAGTAATAAAAGAAATGATTATACAATTTACAACGTGAAAAAATAAATGTAATAATAATAATGATAATAATGTTATTTGCTTTACGTTACACTGACTACATTTACGGTTTTCGGAGACGCCAAGGTGCCGGAATTTTGTCCCGAAGGAGTTCTTTTTACGTGCCAGTAAATCTACCGACACGAGGCTGACGTACTTGAGCACCTTCAAATACCACCGGACTGAGCCAGGATCGAATCTGCCAAGTTGGGGTCAGAAGGCCAGCGCCTTGACCGTCTGAGCCTCTCAGCCCGACACAATATAAATGAACATTATAATAATTATAAAACTAACACTAGTAATAATAAAAGAAAGCAACACAGTAAAAACCTATAACTAGCAAATGCATTTATAATTTTTATGAAAATAAGCTCATTCACGCTTGGGAAAGCGTTATGTAGTTCCCGAATTCGAATCGAATTCATTGTATCTTTACGACATAGCCTTGTTCAGTGACTGTTTGGGTCAATACCACTTACTGGTCCCATATAATTGGTTCTCATATGGAGTAGTCTGTATGGTGACGAGGGACGGGGCTGTTGGCTAAGTTTTTCTCATTTTTTTTTACTGCAAGCCTCCTTGGTAGTAAAATTCAACGCTGCACCAGGGGAGACATGTACCTCCACCTGTATAAATGCCTGCAATTTGCTTTTATATTTAAAAAACAGTTTGAAGAAGGAAACCATTTTAATTCCACCGACTGCAAATATTAAAGTATTAAGTCGTGTAATTACCAGCGTTTCGCCCCAGTATGGCAAAAGGCTTGTCATTTTATGCTGATACTGGAGGATCAGGATATTGTAGAGAAAAAAGGAGCTTTAACTTTCAAGGTGAACGTAGCTGTTAAATTCTCTCAACCGACAGGAGAGGATTACGTAAGCTGCAGCGGTCAACAAAAAGTTGCCAACACATTACGGTGTTAGTCGTGAAAATGTTACACTAACTAAGCATAAAACTTACTTAACCTCCACTATTTAATATTTCCTGTGATATTTTAGTATGAATAAAAAAGTAAGACTGGTTTATACGTAATGTAACTCTGCTTGCCTTTAGACATGGTGTAGTTGTGCGTACAATAGATGCCAACGAAGGTGTTATTTAGTTTAATGTCTTACTGTCCAGTATTCAAACTGCCGAATTTACCTTTCCGTATCTCGAGATGTTTAGAGAGATACACTTGTCGAGATGTTTAAGTGTGTTCATGACATCCAAGGTAAGTTCACGGAAATATATATTTTTGTTTAAAATAGATTAATGATTTCTTCTTTAACTATAACAATTTTTATAGAAACAATTATTGCATAGTGTGATTCAAAAATAATGTGACAAGTATGCTACGAGAGAAGGCTAACTGAACCCATTTTAAGAGGGGCTCATGTCCGAAAATTCATGCTTTGAAGGCGGTTGGGAGTGAAATATTGACAGTATTTCGGATGTTGATTGATGAGCATTTCATATTTTCTCGAGATATCTCCATCACTCTAACAAAAACATCGCGTCATGCATTAAATTACAAAAGGGGGTTCGAACTGTTGACCTCCAACTTTATTACAAAGCCAACTTCGGTGGTACATGGTTAAAGATACGTGGTTGTGGTTTAGTATTTCAGACGCTGCGTGGATTCCTGCGATAACATCCTCCTTAATGAAATAGGAGCCCCACACACCATACATTCCATAGTTATTCATTCATCGCATACATTTACAGTTTATTAGTTCATTAATCCACTGAGTTGATGCTGGGGTGTCCGTAAGGAAATCCTCAATACCTATATGGTAAGATCAATGAGTTTGTAATTATATTGTGACGGTGTCCGCCATGCTTATTTCGAATCGAAAGGCGTGAGATGGTCTAGCCCCACCCACAAGCAAGCGGCGTTACAGCTGGGCTGTCGGACGCTTCCTTCACGTTCAGTCAGGAAGGAGGAGCTTGTAGTGAGATATGCCTATCTCCCTCTGGTGTCCCTCTGGGAGACTGATACCACGAGACGATTGGGGGCCGAGAGGTTTCGTATCCACCTTCCGGACTGTTCCGGAACCACTGACCTTCCTATTTAAGGCAGGCCAAACGCTAAGGGAAGAAAACCTGACAGAAAACCAGCACGCCTAAATGATGTTGGAAGCAGATCCTCCACTAGGCTTTAGGTACTGTGGGCTAATATCTTGCACACTCCAGAATGAAACATTACAGGAACACGTTCAAAAATAAACCGGACGTAAATATCGAAAACAATTTGTGGTAAGAAAACATGGATTTGAATGAATACCTGGAAGAATATTAAGACAATAGCAGTAAATCGAGTCAGATGGAGAGCTCTTTTGTGTGTCCTATGATCCACTCAGGAGTGACCATAATTAAGTCAAGTAAGCCATACAGCGATAGGGTTCTCTGGATTTTCCACTGTCCTTCCCACTTCATGTAATGTGGAAATTTTCAATTTCTAACTTTTGGGCTCTTGTGTTGGGATACCTTCGAGTTTTTTGTCTTCTGATCCCCATAGCATCGGAAATATCACAGTGGATAGGAAGGTCAAGGTACTTGTTTATTTTCTACAACCTCAAGTAAACGACGCACTTATAAGGTACGATGCTATATGATAATGATTTCATGAACCGTACAAGGCAGTATAACAGAATAATATCATTTTCATCCTTCTCTGCTAACCGTAGCCACATTCCAGGATTAGGTCCTTGCTGTGTTAAGATTCAGGGGATGATTCATAAGTAGATTTCAGATTTCCTGTCTACTGAAAATTGCCGTGCATTATACGGCCAACTTTATGTGATAGATTTAAGTCTTGCGAACAGAATTCATTGTAAAATTTCTATAAATTTCCAAGCTTCAAAAATCCCATATTTAAAGTCACAACGAAAGTGTAATTTTAAAGGCAAATAAATGGTCTTCCGGAGTTCAGTATATCTTCTCTTACTTTCTCACGCTTCCTTTATCATCAGTTTAATTTTTATTGTTCGCAGATGTTGCTGCGACAGGCTAGTTAAATATTTTAAATGCAAGAAACATGCAATACCCATACGACTGTATGTGTGTGTGGTTTTGTCACCTTCCATCTTTCTGACAAGGTCTCGCTATCACCAGAGACGAGCGAGTGACATAACAACCGCCGGAGACTTCTTGGAACTAGATGGAGAGTTTGCGAACCATAGCTGTATTAGAGGTCAACTCACACCTGGGAAATCCAGTTACATTTATTGCGAGCGTTATTTAAAAGGAATGGAGGCTTGTATTGACGTCCGAAACGGGGGAGGAGCTTACGGTCAGCTGTTTCCAATATGGCGGCGAGATAGTGACGATAAGTGAAAAAGACAGTAATAGGGTGTGCATCTGTTGGATTTATTAAGTGTTCAAAATGTCTTTGGTGTCGTATGCGCAACTGTTGGGAGTTGTCGGTGATTTCACGCGTCCATTAGTGGAAGGGGAAGAAATATTCAAGCGTAATCACTTGATATGTGTAGGAAAAAAGTTTGAAACAGAAGATGTAATTGGTGTTGTAGCGTTGTGTTTGCAATCATCCCGCATCGATTCAAAACCCCACGAAGTTAATATTGTCTTCAGCAAAGTGGGTGATAATGTGAAGTGCAACTGTACATGTAAAGCGGGTTTGTCAGAGAAATGTAAACACACCGTAGTCACGCTAATTCACCTTAACAGGTAAGCTACCTACTGTAAATTTTCACTATTAGAGGTTATGGAGTGATTTCTTGTTGATTTGGTCCATGCCAAAGCCTTAGCCAGGAGTGGGGGGAGTTACCTCGTTTATAATCCCCTCCCTGATATCTTGAGGATGAAATAAAATAATAATTCTACTAAGTAAATGTTGCAAAGCAAATAAATCCTAGGCTTTACACAGGCTTGTGTTGGAATAGCCCACATATTCTTAATGTTCTCCTTCCATTTTTACCATGAGCACAAAAGTTAGAACTTAGAACCGACAATAATACGCTGTGGAAAGAAGTCGTCTTCACGAAAATGCAGACTGCACACTGTCATGTAACGCGTAACACGTTTTCCAATTGACAGCGCGGAAGCCCATCTTTCTCTCTGAACTTTTCGTAACAGGAAAGTAGTGAAGAGATTTTGCAACCGTATACAGAGCAGTACCTTCTCGAATTTGACAATTTCCTTTCTGTTTCCATCACGACGTCAATGCTTCACCATGTAAATAAACCTCACCAGTCACTATGTTACAGCTTCAACATTCTACCGCGTGGCTGCGCCATCCAACTTTTCTGACGTCAATAATGCATTTATTAATAAATGAAACAGAGTTCGCGTGTCCATATGAATTTCTATGGATTTTAAAGTGAATGTGACGTGTTGCTTCTTTTTTTACCCAACAAGATTCGAATAAAGTCATACAGTGACATAGCCAATGAGAACTTATCTCCGCTTCGACGTCACATACTATTTTATAAGGACTTGAAAATTATATTCTTTCTCATTACCACATTGTCTGTGAGCTAAATTAAGTGTCCCCTTCAAGCTTGACTAAATACTTGAGAATTCTGCATGAAGTATATCGCGTACTTTCAAGGAGATATATCACGATAGTATTTGCACGACCATGGGTAGTTTAAACACCAAAACCAAAAGAAGGTCGTAGCAACACGTGGAAGATATTAGGGCCCACCAAGGTCAGGTGGATAAAGAAAAAAAAGTTTACTACTAAGTAAAAGAAGTTAATACTGACTAAAATAAAACAACAGACTTAAGTTAAACAGGAACTTTAATAATATGAAAGAAAGTTTGACACAAATCAACTAATAAGTCCTGCATATAAGACACAGGGAAGATTAAATTAAATTAGGAAGCCTTGGACATCAAGTTAGATTCAAATTAAAATCAAAAGAAACTGCTTTCACTATTCAAATCGTAAGATAAATCTGGAATATTTTTCAGGGTAAATTAGGAAACGTAGTACTCAAGGAAAGTTCCAACCCTAAGATCTTGGTTTGATTACACTATGGTAGTAGAGTAGAAAAATGCTTTTCTATGACTACTTCAGAAGTTTATCAACATAAAACAGAAAAGCCAAGTTACAGATCCCAAAATAGCACCAAGAGCAGAACAGGCGCACGTAATTAAAATAAAACATAGAGGAGAAATTAGAAACAAAAGCCACCAAGTAAACTAATTATCTAGTTTAAAATGTTAATACTTTAGAACACCAATAACCGCAGAAATACGAAGCACGAACTCCGATTCACATACCCAACCAGAACAAAAAAACACTCAACCAAGGGTTGTGAATGTAACCAAGGTAACCGGTCACATGACCAAGAAAATGGCTACCCTTACAAGATAATGAACCAAAGCTAGAACCAGTCATTTGAAAACAATTTTTCTACTCGTACATTCTCCATTTTCTCACAATGCTTCGTATAGTAAGATATTAAAGATTTTCCAGACAGGATTAATGCATAATACCTCCTTTTAAAATTAAGACGTACTCTCGAAGGTATAGTAGAAGTATGGAGACGAACTTGTCACAAAATCTTTGAATACATTAATTTTCGTATTAAAAGAATATCTCTAGATTGGTTAACAACCTAAAATCATTCTATGAATAATTACATAAAGGCCCCACGAAGGTTTATAACATATTCACAATAAAGATAACCAACAATTCAGTCTCTTTGGTAAATCGAATTTTTCACTAACAGTGATAATTGAATTTTACTTAGTACAATTTAGGTGTAGATATACCCGACGACACGGAACAGTTCGCTGATAATTACTGTTATCACATCCATATTCTTCCAGGATCAAACGAAGATTGTAGTTACTTACAGTTTCCCAAGTTGACAAATAAAATACATCAAAACCGACTGGTGACTATCACCACACGGCGATAGAATTACCCCGAATCAAAAGGGTACATTTTCCACCTTTTTTCCTCTGCTAATATATAATTTAAAGATGCAACAGCAAGAGCAAGATTTTTCTTCTTCTATCCTCCATTCAGAAAAAAAAAACCAGATGACGACCGAAAATATGGTTGTGTAGAGGAACAATACAGTACAAGTTAAGTTGGGTACATGCTACAAGAGGGCAGCACAATACATGTCTTGAAGTTCACTGGAGGCTACTGTCTGCGGGAGGCACCAGTACAACTAGCTCTTTGCAGAATGATAATGTGGCTTATTTTAAATGCCCTTAAACTGTCCAATTTCCGTCAGAAGTAGGAACAAATTACTACTTACTTTAACAGTTTTCAGATTGGAGAAGTTGGAATTTTTTGAAGTAATTATCGCTGCAGCTATAAAATTATCTTCTTACGACGTACATATGAGTCTTTGTAAGAGTTCACCTGTAACCTCATGGCGATGATGCAGAATAAGTGGACGCGACGCCAAAATGAACGCGATCTCAAACTGGAACCACCGGCAGGACTACTTACATTCTTATGGAATTCACAAAACGAGTATAATTCAAATTTTACTCGTATTATTTGAGAGTCTAGAGCTTTCCACACCGTAAAAGTTAATATCTCGTAGATATTCTGTTAGTGTAAAATAGTCTTAGTAGACGTGGTTTGGTCATTATATTTATCTCTATTTCACTCCTCTGAAGTACCTATCTGCTGAAGTATTTGTCATATTCTTCCCTTTTGCACGACTTATAGTCATACGTTATGTGAATTTCATTCCCAGATATCATTATCCTGAAATGCAACGTGTTAGAATGATAATATTCACAACTTAATAATCATGAGCAGAAAACGATACTTCTGATAAGGGCATTGGAATTGGACCTGAGGAAGTTAATCGTTACGAACATGTTACTTTCTCTCAAATGCCGTCAGCCCATATTCATCTTGACATACATTTTCCTTTAGTAATTTGAATATGGGAGACCGATTTGAGTAATGATAATAATAAATAATAAGTAATAAATAATATATAGTACTGGATGAGCCTTAATTATAATAAACGTCTAATTAATTATTTTCGTTGTTTGTTTAAAGCTTGCTGATGATTCCTGTATACGTATTAGGACATGTGCTCAAATCTTATTCTTCTTTGATATGTGCGAATTGAATTTAACTGGTGGAAAACACAGTCAGGTCATCGAGCCTGTTATTTATTTATTTATTTATTTATTTATTTATTTATTTATTTATTTATTTATTTATTTATTTATTTATTTATTTATTTATTTATTTATTATGCCTTTGGAGGTGGCGAAGTTAGGGCTCTTGGCCCGCTCTTACACTTAACCACTGTAGTGATACATCATTGGGAGCAGAGTTTGAGTACATAATATTATATAGTAAATAAAAACCTACACAAAAAAATACATTACACTGTTCTAACTCACATTCATTCGATCTTCCAGTCATACAAGTTAGTCAGCTGCATCCAGCAGGTAGTCTCGGCAGGCAATCTTAAATTTAAGTAATGAGGTGGAATTTCTGACATTGACAGGCAAGGAATTCCAAAGTCTAGAACCCGTCACAACAAAGGAATTGTTGTACATAGAGGATCGGTGAACAGGAATAGAAAGGGAGGAACCAGAGCGGGTATTACTGCTGTGAAAGGAGGACAAATACTTAAGCTGGGATGAAATGTATAGTGGTCTGTCTTTATATCTGTATCAGTATGTGATACGTTCTTCGTTTGTCAGATTTCAGCCAAGAAATAGTGTGATAGTATGGGGTGACATGTGTATCATAACTCAGACTGTATATAAATCTAAGGCAACAATTAAGCGCTCGCTGAAGTTTCGAAGTCTGCTCTTTTGTTGCGTCTACCAGAATGACGTCACAGTAGTCGAGGACGGGAAGCATTAGCGTTTGTATGAGTTTGACTCTCACATTACAAGGTAAAATATCGTTGTTTCTTTTAACCGAATGAAGTACCGAAAATATTTTTTCTTAATATATTCAGACAAATTTAAAGTTCCGTTCATTGTCACTCCAAGATTTCTCACAGTTTGGCTGAATGGAATAACTCTACCATTCAGTATAACTGGAGGAATAGTTTCGTATCTTAGTGTGGCCAACAACTTTTGAAAGCCAATAATGATTGCTTGTGTCTTGGAGGGGTTAAGAAGGGGAGAATTTTTTTAGGAGTAAGCATTAAGTCGCTGAAGGTCAGCATTGATGCCTGTTATGGGATGAGGCAAATCAGAGGTCTTACAGTGACAGTAAATTTGTAAGTCGTCCGCATAAAGAGTGTAGCTACAATTCTTTAAATTAGATGAAATGTCGTTTATGTACAAAATAAAGAGCAATGGGCCTAAAACACTACCCTGTGGCGTGCCTTCCTTCCTGGTTAGCCAGTGAGAGGTTTGATCAAGGGTTATAATTCGTTGCGCGCGATTTTTGAGGTACGATGAAAAGAAATTAATAGTTCGTTGATCGAAGTAGTAAGATTGCATCTTGTTTAGTAGAGTCTGGATGTTTATAGTGCCAAATGCGCTACTGAAATAGAGGAGAGTAAATATTATCACCAGTCTTTGGTCCATTGCGTGTCGTATGTCATCCATCAGTCACTTTGAGCAGGGCAGTTGCTGTGCTGTGTCCCTTCTTGAAGCCAGATTGCAATTGGTCTGGGAGAGAATGGTTGTTTAAGTATTCCAACACCTGCTCGTGAACCAGACGCTCGAGTGCTTTGGAAATCGCAGGTAAGATAGAAATTAGTCTGTAGTCGGATGGTAGAGAGCGGTCAGGTTTCTTAGGCACAGGGATAACATTAGCTAGTCTCCATAGTGAAGGAAAGGTTCCGTTTTTAAGGCAGTAGTTGAAAATGTGGGTAATAATTGGTAAAACAGCACGAATAATGTTTGTAAGAAAGTTATAGGGATATCATCAACTCCTCTGGCTTTTGATTTGATAGAATATAATACTTTGTTTTAGCTTTATTAGCGGTAACATGGTGGAATGTAAAATGTTGTTGGTCAGGTAAAAGGTTCATAACTGAGTTGGGTACTGAGTTCGGGGAATTTAGTACATTAGGTGGTGTTCTTTCTTCAGTAAAAAAAACTCATTTAACTTATCTAGTGGTATGTCTGGCACATGGGATTGTTGTTGAGGTTTCCCTATGCCTAAGGAACGAAGCGTGTTCCAAGCACTGCTAGAATTCATGTTTGCAGTCATGTTTTGCAAGTAAGTAAATTTACGGTTTATAACGAACTGTTTAACTCTATTTCTAAGGACCCGATAATTTTCGAAGTCACTTTGGTCACGAGTTCGTTTAAAGCGTCGGTAAAGTGCATCGCGGTGGGCCATCATGTTTTTAATTTCATTATTTAGCCAGGGACAAGATGGGCGTGTAACTTTTATCTGTCGCTTAGGGGAGTGTTTATCGTACAGAGTGATTACAAGGGAGTTAAACTTGTCCACTTTCGCGTCTATATCGTCCAGTAGGAGTATGTCATTCCAGGGTAGATGTCTTAACTCATCCATATCCATGCCTTTTGTATTTCTGGAAATAACATACTTAGGTTTATACTTTGGCATTCGGAGGGAGTAGGATAGGTAGATAAGGTCATGAGTGGAGATGGCTGGGACTGGAATCTGGCCGTGAGTTATAACCTTGTTTGGGTTATTTGTCAAATTGTTTAGTTTCGTGCGTTTTAGTAAGTAGGCTAATTCTGAAGTCGCCTATGGCAATAATATGCTCGTAACTAGGCAGTAGGTCAAGTAAGCGAAATTCGAATCCAGTGATATTTGTTATTTTGGGCGGCTTGTATACAATAACTCTAAGGAGTTTCTGTTGGTTAATAATGACTTCAACAAACATGCATTCTGGCCCTAGCTGTGCATTGTTAGATGATACACATATAACCCGGCTTTTTAAGTCGTTTCTGCAGTACAAGGCCAGTAATGAGGTGGAAATATCATTTCCAAAGCACCACGTAACACGGAGAATTAATTGATTATTTCAGTATCACTTTGCTTAATTCAGATAGTTTTAATAATTCACTCACCTGTAGGAATAATGCCTGTTCATCTTAAAACAGAGCTAGAAATTCCGATCATTTTATTCAGATCATGCTCTTGATTTATTCGAGTTATCCTGACTTCACTCTGCTGATTGTCCTTACGAGCGTCCTGAATGAATTGACCAACTAAATGACTATTTTATTTCTTACAAATTAACTGTAAGATGGGTTTAGTAGTTGACAGATTTCACTTAATATTCAATCTGTATGCGATTATTTTTCTGACATAATATATATTACCGACAACAGTCGAATAATAATAAAATCCGAGTTAGAATATTTAATTTAAATGTCTGGAGGTAATGTGTGTGCTGGATATTGGATTTAATTTGTGTAGTCAGTGGATACTATTTGTCATTTCTTTCAGCACATCGTTGTGATTTGCATATTTTGATTCATTTGTGGTTGTGTTCAAATCATTTTCTCTAATAATGATTGTTGTGAAATGTCGCTATTGGGTTTCTGTTATAGTGTTGAATTGTTTTCTAAAGAAACTTATTATGTTAATTCATTTTCTTGCTGAATTATCGTAGTATCTTTAACTGGTTCTATGAAAATGTAATAAATGCTTGTCAGTTAAATTCAATAAAATGTGATTTTGTTTATACGAAGTTTAATGTTTAATAAAGATTAAGCACTCCAGTTAACTTAAATGAGCTTGGAGAGTAATGTTCAATTATGACTGTTTCCGTCACTTAAATAAAATGAACTTATGACTTTGCATCTTTGAAGATGATGTTTAAGAACTTCAAATAATTGTTGAAGAATCCATAAATGTAAATTTTAAAGAATTAATTGTCCATTGAAATTCGATTTTGAATCGGCGAATTGTTTAAGCTTGACTTACAAGGACAATATTTAATTTCTGCATTTCTACAATAATCGAGATTTAAGCCATAGTTAGTTTAAGTGTTGTAAAATTTTGTCAATAATTTCTAATTTAATAATTTTATCTTTCTTTGAATAAATGTTGACGTCATAAAATGTAATTATTCCACATCTTGTTATTTCTCTGTTAAAGAATATTTTCTTTATTCCTTGAAAATCTCAATCGATAAACTCATGAATGGTCCACCCTATGGATGCTCGTGAATCCACTGGACTGAACGGGCACAGCATGTATGGAGGTGCATTTCTTTGTGTCTTATTTCAAAACTGTTAATTGGTGTCGCTTATCCCGTAATTCACAATTCCATCTCAAGCATTCAATGAATGCTAATAATACAACTGCCTCGCCTACACAAATAAAGTTACACATTAGACCTTTCCCTCTAACTCCATTCATTCTAGAGAAGTAACGTTGATAAGTAAATAAAAGGCCATTCCTGATACAATTGTTCGCTCCGAGCCCACAGCGGTTGTGGTTAGCTGATCGCTAAAATCTCATTAGAGAAGCAATAGTGTCACGTACAAGTCTCTTTGTCATTAGTCACTCACTCGCTCTAGTGGCAGTGGTGGTAGTGATGGTGTTGATTATTCTCTTGAGGAGAAGTACAACTAGATTACGATGCTTCTCTTAGTTCTAATCAGAAACTTAAATATATATATTTCTAATAAGAAGGGGAATAATGTAATTGGTTTTACGTCTCACTAAAACATTCTGTTATTTTGAGATTCTGAACTGCCCGAAATTAGCCCTAGAGGAGTTAATTTATGACCGACATGATCGACCTTCAAATACCACCAAACTAAGCCGGGATCGAAGCTATAGGCTCTATTCTCAGCTCAGCAATTTTAAAAATGAGAGTAATACTGAACGGAAGAAAAAGTTCACGAAGGGCGTGAAAATTAAAGGCCGGTGGTGGTGATTGCTGTTTTAATTACATTAATTACAGGAAACATAGAAAGAGATACAAAACCCCCCGCAAGTGAGGATAACGGTAAAAGAAAAAGAGAAAGGTAAAAAAGGGCATGAAAATGAATGACTCTTCGCGACTCACGAACATAATACGTCGGGGTCGGAAGAGAACAAATGTTGACCCTGGGAGGTCGGATAGAAAATATTAATGCGAAGAGCCTGACACTATCAAGTGGGAACAATTCCAGTCTCAGATAAATTACTCGTGGTTACGAGCTCACGCTCCCCAAGTTGTTATAATAATAATAATAATAATAATAATAATAATAATAATAATAATAATAATAATAA
The DNA here is from genome assembly GCF_040414725.1 of Anabrus simplex. Classification (NCBI taxonomy): domain Eukaryota; kingdom Metazoa; phylum Arthropoda; class Insecta; order Orthoptera; family Tettigoniidae; genus Anabrus; species Anabrus simplex. Next base: position 273,318,177 of record NC_090270.1, read on the forward strand.
TATATTATACATTATGTATTATATCATATATTATACTATTATTTATTTATTTATTTATTTATTTATTTATTTATTTATTTATTTATTTATTTATTTATTTATTTATTTATTTACATACATATCTTTATTACCCACCCTAGAATACACCATCGGCTTTACAGGTAATAAAGACAGACAGAGCGAAACCCAGAAACAAAAAGAACAAACAAACACTAGTCACTACATCTCTCCTAAAACTACTTAGCAAAATTATTTACCTCTAAATCTACTCAGTGTCCTCCCACACGCACGCGGATAGCCGGCAAACGTGCAGGAAGCACCGCACTACAAATTACCCTATTTCCCTATTCCCCTATTCCTACCAACCACCTAGAAAAAATATATATATATAGTAGACCGGTCTCTGCGTCAGCCCTGGTATGGAATACATGCCCACCAACCCGTTGATCGCAGGGACCAGCCTCGCCACGTGAGAACTGATCTTATTTCTCACCTACACCTGCTGACAATGTATTCCTTACCTACCATGTGTGCCAAGCCAGCTTGGCGGAAACCGGACCCATCACATGGCTTGTCACACACTTCCGCTATATACGTCACACCTTCTCTGTTCATTGTCAGCTCACTACCTTCCCTCTTCTTTTTCTTTTCTTGCCGTGCAGACATGCTAAAGCCTAGCTTCTTTGGGTTGGGTCAAGCCCCAACCCGTCCCTCTTCCCTTGATACTCCACCTTCTCCTCTCTCGCACTATTCCCGCCCACTACATCTCACCTTCTTGAACTTAAGACTTAAACATCAACAATTTTTTTTTCACTTACACACAAACAGACAGTTTCCATTCCAAGTCCATCAGTTCACTCAGTCTTCACAATCTACAACACCACACTTGCCTCAAACCGTTGGACTTAATTTTTATACTTCCAACATTTTCTCCTTAACTACAGTCCCCCTTAATCTATCTAAATTACTATTACACATTAAACTTAATACATAAACAAGAATCCCTCAATTTTACACCCTTCATCAAGGCATCTACACCATTTAATTTTTTTTTTACCTACTTTCATAATTTCCATACTGCCAACATTTTCTCCTTAACTACATTCCCACTTAATCTATCTCAATTCTCTCACATATACCTTCTTTATACTTCTTCCTCACAAACAATCCCTTTTTTTTTTCACTCCTCATTTACACACCAACAGACAGTACTCCATTCCAAGTCCATTAGTTCACTCAGTCAACTCGCTTTTTTTTTTTTTTACTAAGCTTTACACTACCCTCAAACCTACTCAACCTCCCCTTTTCTCAACGCTTACCTAATTTTCTCAGGCTTTCCCTTTGCCCCAGGCGGATCACCTTTCCACAGGGCAAGGTGCTCTCCCCCTTTCCCCTAACACTAAAGCCCCCTCTTCTGATATCATGATTACCATGATACCCTTCCCGCATTTGCTCAGGGCGGATATCCATTCCTCTGAGCAGAATGCCTTCCCCCTTTCTCCCTCAACACAAACCACATTATCTGCACAACCCCTGTTACTCCCTCAATTTCTTTATAAATATAGCTCTGGCCACATTTAAGAATTTCGTTATATTCGTTCCTTTCTCCCACTCTCTACATAACCAAGATGTTATCTTATAGCTTTCCCCTACCATATGCAGCTCCTTCTTACTTAGTAGTTTGATCTTTATCTCCGCCAAAGGTCGGCATTGATTAAAAATATGCAGGTCCTCCCACTTCTCTCCACATAACACACATCTATCCCTATTCTCACTACCTACCCATCCCCTATTCCTCGGAACACCCAATAACCACCAATACAAACCTCTCTTATCCCTTCTACCCTCAAACTCCGTTTTCGGGTTTATTACTTCCACCAATTTATTTAAAACTGATAAAGAGACTCTCTCTCTACATTCCCCTATTAAGCTCTGTCTTTCCATATCTAGTAGTCTTCCCTTTATCCTTTCCCATACCCATTTATTCCTACCATCCCCCCAGACCTCTCCATATACCCCCAATCCAATCTTTTGTAACCATTTTTTGCACTTATTCACCCAGTAACCTTCATTCGTCATACCTTTCTGAAAATTAAACGTTTCTTGTACTAACGACCCACCCTTCCCTTCCTCCAATCTAATCCAGTACTTGAACACCCTCTTAGCTATTTCAACCTCTATCGATTCTTTACAGACTAATCTGGCCCCGGCATTGGCTGTACAATTCGGTAGGTCCATCATGATCTTGCTAAATTTCGCCACCACCTGGTTTAGTTCACTCCTATCTTCCTCCATTCCCCATACTTCAACCCCAAATAGCATTTTGCCCATTACCAGTGATTTAAACACCGTTTTCTGAATTTTGTATTTAACGTCTGGAAATTTCTTTTCTAATGCCCCTACTACCGCAAGCGCTCCTCTTCCTTTAAGTTTTGCCTTCTTACACTGATTTTTCCAAGAAGCATTCTTACTAATTATTACACCTAGGTACTCAATTTTTCCCCCTGGTTTAATTTCTTCCTGCTCCAGCCTCCAGACTTCCTTATTCTTTCTCCCACCCCTTTTCCTACACACCAATATCTGAGTCTTTCTTACATTTACTCTGAGAGACCATTTCCTAGTATATTCAACTACCTTGTCCAACCCTTTTTGCAAACCATTTGCCGTCAAAGCCAAAATCAATAGGTCATCCGCGAATAGCAACCCCGGAACCTCCATTTTCCCTACCCAAGGGCAATGCCATGCGTCTCCACCATGACCCTCTAAAATATTATTTATAAATAATATAAATAATATCGGGGATAGCTTACATCCCTGTCTCACCCCGCTTTTCGATTCAAAACACTTACTCAACCTTCCATCCTGCAATTTAATCATCACAAACACTTCCTCATAAATAGTTTCAATTGCCACCCTCATTTTTTTCGACATTCCAACCTCCCCTAATCTCAAAAATAGCGCCTCCCTACTGACCGTATCAAAGGCTTTTTCTAAGTCAATCGCTACTATAAATAATTTACGCCCTGCTATCCTCACATACTTTGTAATCAAAGTGTCCAGAATCCAAACATTATCAACTGTATTACATCCTTTCCTAAATCCATTTTGGAACTCAGATATCCTACCGTACTGTTCCGCCCAATTTGTTATCCTATTCGCCAAAACCCCTGTGTACACCTTTGACAGCGAGTCTAGGAGTGTAATTCCTCTATAGTTGTTTGGATCACTACTAGCTCCTTTATTTTTATAAATAGGGCATAATACCCCCATCCTCCATTCTCTAGGAAATTTCCCCGTTTCCAGCAACCTATTAAAGAATTTCACAATCCCTCTCAACATCGGTTCATTTGCCCCTACCTCTTTCCATACACTATTGGAAATACCATTCACACCTCCTGCAGCCTTGGGTCTAGCATTTTTTAATACTGTAATTACCTCCTGCCTTGTTATCTCCCCATCCAATATTGTAATGCCTACTTCCAGTTCCCTTCCAATTTGTGACTTGTCTATTTCTCTACCCAATTTCCTCTCCCCTTCTAAAAGCCTTTTAAAATGCCTAACCCACTCGTTTTCTCCTATTTTATCTCCCTTCCCCTCCGGTTTCGTTCTTCTGATCTTGTTTATTGACTCCCAAATCCTCTCAAATTTCTTCTCTCTGCAATATATATTTATTTTTTCAGCTTCCGCCTCCTTCCATCCTCTCTTCTTCTCATTCAATACCTCTTTATATTCCCTTCTCAATTTACAATATTCCTTCCTTTTTTCTTGCGTACCCTCCTTCCTAAACTCCGCTAGGGCTCTCATTACAACCTCACGTTTTCTCCTACAGTCTTCATCAAACCATCCATTCATTTTATTCTTTTTTCCCTCTACCCTTCTCCTCACTTTCTTCCCCACCCTCCATACAGAGAGTTCAATTAATTTTAACACGTTATCCATATCATTCCCTTCTACCGCCCTTTCAATTCCTACCCTTAATATATCTCCCTCCTCTTTCAAATGCCGTCTTAATTTCTCTTTGGTATTATCATCCCATACATACTTCCATCCTCCATTCCTATACCTCTCCTTACTTTCCTCCATCTTTCCCTTCTCATCAGCAACCAAAGTTCTCAATTTTATTTTGATAGGCATATGTTCTGTCAACCCATATTCTAACACCTCAAAACTTATTATTCTCCTTAACGCTATCTCTGAGCTTATTCCTATGTCCACCACACTCCCTCCATTTGTTGTAATATACGTCAAATCACCCACACTATCCCCCTTCATCCACCCATTTAAAATAAATAAATGTTCTAGAGCACATAACTCTAATAACCTTTCTCCATAACTATTTACAACATTATCCTTGCTCTTCCTTTGCAGTATCCCGTCTACTTTTACTTCTTTCCCGTATACCGGTACTCTATTGCTCACTCTCGCATTCCAATCCCCCAATAAAATCATCCCATCTTCTACATACATTCCTTTAATTGTGTTTATTTCTTCAATCAGTTCATCAAAAAAATGTTTATTTGCATACACTGAATCGCTCGGATGGTTATAAAGCAGTGCCAGACAAATTGCTTCCGCTGCCCCCTTCCCCATTTTTACTCTCAACCACACTACCCCTTCTACCCTAGTCTGTAACGTCTCCACCCATTCAGCTATCTCATTCCTTATTAAAACTACTATGCCCCCTGGGTTTCGGCCCCTCTTCCCTATTTTTTCCCTTAACACGTTAACTACTCTATAACCGTCCCATGTAATTTCAACCCCCTTCCCTAACCACGTCTCTACTAGAGCAATAATCTCAAAATCTTTCACTAAATCCACAATTTCCTTATTCCCTAACTTCCCCATCAACCCCTCAATATTCAGCATCCCTATCACCATATCTAGTTATTTATTTCCTCCCCCTCCCTCCCTATACTTCTGCATTTCACCACTTCCCCCCTTACTTCTCGTGATTCTTCCTTTTGGCTCCACCCCATCCCTCTCTTTCTTCTCACCCCCATCCTTCCCCTTTTCCGTGCCAGAGCCTTTTTTCCCACCCCATAGATCTTTTAAACTTAAGGATCTCGCCTTATTTAACGCCTGCTTTCTCTCCAGGTTTATTTCTGCATTATTCCTATTTGGGGAGGTTAAGTCACTACCCTGACTCCTTTCCCTTCCCGTCACCTCTTCACTACCTGTATCCACTTCACTTCGGTCTAGTGTCCTACTTGTTGATTCACTCCTTCCTGGGCTGTTCTGACTCACCAAGGACTCCGCTGTCTTCGCTACCTGCCCGCTGACACCGCAGTCCCCTCTTCTCTCTTCCTTCTCCGTACTGATGTCGCCCTGCTCTCGATTTCTGCAACTCATTTCCTCCTCACATTTTTCCATCCTCAGCAGTTCCTCCTGTGTCCACGATCGCGACCAATTTCTGCCTGAAGTAACCAGACACCTCCCCACTATCTTGACTCGCAATCCCTCCGCTCTAGCACGCCACATATGCCGCTTATAGACCTCCAACCGCATCCTATCTTCTTTCTCTATCTCAGCCTTCAAATAAATGTTCGATCCTTTCAAATTTCCAGCATTCCTCAGAAGTATATCAGCCATCAGGGTTGATATTAATCTTAACTTCACCGGCCTATGTCCCTTGTTCCTTCCCACTCTGTATATATCATCTATATCAACTTCAGAAAAGTTTATCTTCATTTTGTTCGAAACTATGTCCACCACTTTCAATACTAATTCCACTTTTGATTCTGTTCCTTCCTCAGGTACACCATACACAAACACATTTTTTCTTGCCGATTCGTTCCTCGCTAACCTCACTTCTCTCTTCATTGCTGTTAATTCCTCTTCCAGTACCACCACCTTCTTTTTCAAGCTCTCTACCTCATCTTCTATCTCCGCTAACTTGTCATTTACACCTCCAATTTCTTCTTTTATAAAACTTTTTAAGTCCTTCATCTCCTTCATTTGGGTTGCCTGGTGTTCCTGCATCATTTCCTTAATTTCTTCTCCTTTGCTTGCTTCCTTCACCACTCTCTTGATCTCTTCAAGCTCCTCCCAGCCGAACGGTCCCTGGTTTGGACCCGGATTCTTTTCTATACCTCCTACCACCAGCAGCGTCGCAATAACCGTCGCACACAACATAATCTCCAACAGTCCTTTATAACCACTAATTTCTCTTCCTCTCTCAACTCCACCTTCCTTCCAACACTGCCTTGCACCATGCCATCTTCCAATTCTTAGCCTGTATTGCTGTATCGTTATTCCCATATTGCGCACCTCAGCTCATTCACACGTCTGCACTTCCCGATGTCTCGCTCGTAACTGATTTATTTATTTATTTATTGTATGTGTTTAGTACCAGGAGTGTCCGGCTCCATGGCTAAATGGTTAGCGCGCTGGCCTTTGGTCGCAGGGGTCTCGGGTTCGACTCCTGGCAGGGTCGCGAATTTTAACCATCATTGGTTAGTTTCCATGGCACGTGAGCTGGGTGTATGGGTCATCTTCGTCCTCATTTCATCCTCATCACTACGCGCAGGTCGCCTATGGGTGTCAAATCAGAGGACCTGCACCTGGTGAGCCGAACATGTCCTCGGACACTCCCGGCACTAAAAGCCATATGCTATTTCATTTCATTTTTAGTGGGACTGTTTCCTTTGCTGTTATAACCAAGGTCTGTCGTAGCTCTTCCCAGTTCTGGGGATTCAGGGATTCTAATTTCTTCGTAAATGCAGGACATGAGCGTTGTTTGTTCAGTATCAAATCGAATGGTCTTCTTCAAGTGGATCTTTTTAGTGTTTCTCGGAATCAGTTTAACTTATATTTTGGATAGATATTGACCAGAATCTAGATTGGGATTCCTTAGAAACATTCTGTATCTCTCTTTAAGCTTTACGGGGGACTGCGACGTGGTCAATTTGAACTCCTCGAGAATGGCATTCGGAGGTGTCCAAGCCTTCTGCTTCCTGGGAAGGTGTTTGAAAGCTTTATTATTATTATTATTATTATTATTATTATTATTATTATTATTAATATTATTATTATTATATAGGCCTACATGGTCATTATAGGCTATTAAGCCTTTCAGTGTTCTTGGTCGACCTCTACTACTCTTACCCTCCATGACCGCGTACATTACTCTCCTAGGTAACCTATCGTCCTTCATTTGCCTCACATGACCCACCACCGAAACTGGTCTATGTTTACCGCCTTTATCTCTTCATTTCGAGTACCCTCCTGCCATTGTTTCCTCCTTTTATTCCAACCTGAAGATATTTTTGAATTTCAAATATCCAATTATTCTTAAATTTTAGTGTGGAGGCGTAATTAAATATCCTTTAGGTAAGACTTTTACTGTCCATTCTTTGAATATGGTCATAAAATTTCAATCATCTTTTACCAAATACTGTCTGAAATTTTCTCAGAATACTGGTATAATTCAGGAGATCTCTTTTTCATCCTCATTCCTTCTGTACATACTGGTACAAAGATTTTCCTTAGGATTTCCCTTCCTTGTTTCTGATTTTTAAATGGTGATCTGCCTGCAACGATCAGCGTTTCTGATGAGTATAATGCTTCAGGCTCATTGACAGCGTTACTTATAGCGTTCGAGGTATAAATTTTTTGTTGTACCTGTTCCATGTGATTTTATAGGCCTTGTGTAATTTATAAATTCCCTCTTTGTTTGCTTCCGGATGGTTGGGTGATTTCTCCTACGTATTTGAAATTATTTACCTGAGGGACTTTGCCAAACTGAGTTACCAGAGGTCGTTTGTCTAAGTACTGCGGACATCCTTCCGTGCATCGGGTTTTCTCATATGAGATTTGGAGTCCAATTTTAGATCCAATTGCATGAAGTTGTTCCAGGTACTGAATTGCGTCTTCCCTATTGTTGGACAGAATTACCAGATCATAATGTGAAAGCCAAACATTTGATAAAAATTTTATATTTAACTAGCTTGCCGATATTAATCCCTTTCGTCTCCTTTTCATAAGTTCGAACTACTTTCTCTGGCACAATATTGAACAATAATGGAGATAAGCCATCCCCTCGTCTTACAGTAATATCAAAAGGTTCAGAAATTTCACCCAAGAACTTAACTTTCGAGGTGTGTCAGTCAGTGTACGTCTGATCAGATTTCTTGTTTTCCCATCTACTTTTAATTCTTCCAGCACATTATTATTTATTTACTTATTCATTTATTTACTTATTAATCCTCTTACACTCCATGGTTGGTTTCTCCTTCGGACTCAGCGAGGGATCCCACATCCACCTTCTCAGGGGCAGTATCCTGAAGTGTGAGACTTCGGTTCGGGGGATACAACTTGGAAGGAGGGCCAGTACCTTGCTCTGGCAGTCTCACCTGCTATGCTAAACAGGGGGCTTGTTGGAGGATGGGAAGATCGGAAGGGACTGACAAGGAAAAGGGAGGGAATCGGTCGTGGCCTTAAGTTAGGTATCATCCCGGAATCTGCCTGGAGGAGAAGTGGGAAACCACGGTAAACTACTTCGAGAATGGCTGAGGTGGGAATCGAACTCCCCTCTATCCAGTGACCTCTTAAGGCTGAGTGGACCCCGTTGCAAATTTCGTGGCAGAACCGGGAATCGAACCCGGTCCCCCATTGGTAACTGTTAATCGCATTAACCACTTCAACACAGAGGCGGACATTTATTATTATTATTATTATTATTATTATTATTATTATTATTATTATTATTATTATTAACTGAAAATCCTCAGCTAACATCTAACAAAGTAGTACAATACCAGTCTCCATATGGGACTCTAAATCAGAGATGTCCTCAATGACAAGACCTCGAACAATAGATTGAAGCTGGAGCTCTTAATTACCATGGAGAAGAGAAGACAGCAGACCGCAAGACTCGCCGCCAGAGGGTGTGCATGGCGCCCGCCGACTACGTCAATTAGTGAGCAGAATAAGGGAACTGTCTGCATTTCTTTTCTTTTGTATTGTCTTCCTTTAAAGACAGACAATTGAATTATGGACAGTAAATGGAGAAGCTATAACAGTAAATGTGGAAGTTATAATGCTCAAAACAGTTTCTGCTTGTCAGTTTAACTCCCTCTAGCGGAAATTTGTAGGAAGCGCATTCATCTCACAGAAGAGAAAAGAAAACTGCTTGTTTTAATGAACTGAATTAATCTCTGCGAGGTATGATTTTATTTCAGAGTTGTGAAATAATACAATATTTTCTCAAGCCCTATCAGGATTGCCAGGTATTTCAGATTACAATAAACTACACATGTATTCTAATAATATTTATTCGTGTATTCAAGGATCATTAGCATATTATGCAACAAACCCATAAAGGCTTTTAAGAAGCAATTACATTAATGAAACGGGTGTTAGCGAATTCCATTACTTTTACACGAGCGTCCTCACCTTTATATGCAAAAGGCATACAACTGTTTTTGTTCACAATGATTGAAGCCATGCCCGGAGTAAGGAAGTCACCAACATATCTTTGAAAAATGAGTGCATCATCACGCCTCTATGCTGTGGTGTCATCTTATGTCTTAAATTTCAACTTCAAGCTGGTTTACAGAGAGCAGAATTTCGTTCTCCGTGGTAAGAATGGAACATCAGTCAGGATGATGGATAGTTCTTGTGTTGGTTATCACCAGGTGTAATCAGGTCATCATTTAAATAAAGGCCATAGACGAAGTCAATCTATATTTTGAAACATTTTCTTGACATTTTTATTATTACACTAATATTATTTGCTATCATTAATATTCCAAGTCCATGTACAGGATTTTTCTTCTGTTATATACAAATGTAAGACATAATATTTTCCATCGCATCACTTCCGATTCACACTTTATTTTTAAAACCTTAAGTTTTAACAATAAAACATTGTTTTTAACAGATGAACTAATGTTTACACTTGCATAATATTCAATTCATTCAAGTAGTGTATACCATAAAATAAACTCGAAAATAATTTACCTCTCAGCTGAAAAATTGTTGATTTGATGGTTACATCCTTATTTCTGGGAGGTCATCAATTGAATGTGTAAGTTTTGAGATTTTACAATACATTTTACATTGTTACTTTACTGATAATTAAAGTGTGACAATTCACATTGTGACAGATGGCAGCCATGATATACCAGGTGGAAGGTAATGATGCATCAAAGTAACTCAGGTAACAGAACGTGCAAAGAAAATCACAATGTCACAAGTATCCAGTCTGTAGCTTGCACTGTTGCGCTTTAATACCAGACTGAAATCAGTGATGTAAAGAGTTAATGTCTCGAAACGCAAGACGATGGAGTATACAAGCACCTAGGATAAGTGTGACAACTAGAGCCCGGAATTTTATGCATTAATAGATTAGAATGCAAACTTACTGAAACGAGAAGCAAATATAGTCTACCTTCACAACTATTATGCTATGGGGTTCGCATAAACATTAGGGGTACAGCCCATCAGAACCCCTATAATTTATGTTACTCTTTCTACACTATGGAAGAGCAGGTGGCCGACATTTCCTACTAACCAAATTAGTTTGCAATCTAACCTATTACCGCATGAAAATCCGGGCTTTAGTGACAACAAATGCTTTTCGGTTATTTCTCCTGTATCTCGATACCTTAAGTCGTAAAATAAATTAAGAAGTTACGACTTGAGTCGTAGCAACGAACATGTAGCGAACGGTGCAAAAGGTCGCCCCCCCTCGTTGGGAGGGGAGGAGAGACTTGTGACGTAATGTTTACAACGCGGAAATGACATGTGTATAGCTAGTGAACACATACCACTTAGTCATAGCACAGTTCACATTGAGGGATTATTTGGACATGATTTTAATTTACAGTGAAGTCGGACCAAATGCTCGTGCAGCTGCGGAGATGTATGTCGAACCTCATTTTACGAGCAAGCTACAAATGTTCGAGACGAACTGACAAAGCTGAGAAACCCTTCGCGGAAGGGAATTTAATCAAGGAGTGCCTAATGGACTCGGCGGCATGTATTTTTCCTACGGTGGTAGTTGAGAAATTTGACAAAATCTCTCTTTCTCCTCAAACTTCGACTCGCAGAATATACGATATTGAAACAGTAATTAATGGAGAAGGCAGCAAATTTTATATCATTTTCCATAGCCCTCAATGTATCTATTGACATTGCGGTCTCAGTTCAGCTCTTTACTTTCATTCGAGGGGTGGATGACGTTCTTCGGGTCACCGAGGATTTCCTAGACTTGGAAGCTCTCAAAGACACCACTGTCTACCAGTTTCTATATTTTCCAAGCTGTGGAGGGTGTTTTTGAGTCAATGGGATTAAAATGGGAGCAGATGATAACTGTAACGACGAACCGAGCTCATGCTATACATGGTCTTGGCCAGGGGTCCCTCAGGTATGTAAAATTAAAAATGGCTGACGGCGGTAGTGCCCTAATGGCGGTGATCCATTTCTTGATACACCAGGAGGCAAGCTGTGCAAAATCGGCAAGCATAAAGACGTAATGGGAACAGTTGAGTGAATGGTAAATTATCTTCGCTCCCATGGACTCACACACCCTCAATTCAAAGAGTTCTTGGGTGACATAGAAGCCGAGTATCCGGATATCCCGTACCATGCAGAAGTAAGATGGCTGAACAAGGCGAAGGTGCTTCATCGTGTTTTTTGCTTGCGGAACGCAATAGATACCTTTTGTGATATGAAAGGGCGGCCCGAAGTTCTTTTGCGTGGTCCTCAATGGGTAGCGGACTTGGCATTTTTAAGTGATATAACTAACCATCTGAATAATTCGAACACTTCGCTTCAGGGCGAAAAGCACAATATCTGCGATTTGGTGGAAAAAATTCAAGCGTTCAAAAGAAAATTTATTTTGTGGGAAAACCAGTTTCTTGCAAGGAACACAGAACATTTCCCATTCCTTAAAACAGTGAAATAAGGTTTCGAATTTTATGAGTACTTGCAGGTAATTCGTCAATTGCAAGAAGGGTTTGAGAAGATATTTTCACAATTATCAGAACTCTAAGCGGTGTTAGATGTATTTGTTTGACCATTTTCTCTTAGAGCAGACAGTGTTCCACAGCTACTTCAATTAGAGTTGATTGAGCTGCAGTGCAATGTTCGTCTTAAAGACCGCATTCTGTCACGAAGTTTAGAAGAATTTTACAGGGGATTTCCGCAAGAAGAATTCCCTCTTTTTTATTAACATACGTGTAAAGTTCTGTCATGTTCGGCTCAACGTACATTTGTGAGCGTTTCTTTTCAGTCCGTAAGCTTACCGAAAATAAACATCGTGCAAATATGAGCGACAGAAACTTGCACAATTGTTTAAGAATTGCTGTGTTCAGAAATATTTTACCCGATTTGGACAAGATCGATTGCTCCAAAACTAAAAACTCGTAAAAATGCCTGAGAAAAAGTCACTCAAGATCTGTACTATCTGTGAATATTGGTAAAATGTTGTTGAATTTTCCTTTTAGATATGTTCAAATTTCAGTTTTTAATAAATCACATTATTCTTTACTTAACACTTGAGTTCGTTTCCTGCGCATTCCATACATCGGAGTACCATTCGATTTGTATATGCGTTATAGGCCTATTTCTTCTGGCAAAACAACCCTATCAATATGAAGATTGAGGTGCTTTCATGAGTTTTGGAGTGTTTTTTTTCAATTTGCTTTCCGTCACACCGACACATATAGGTGTTATGGCGACGATGGGATAGGAAAGGCCTAGGAATGGGAAGGAAGCGGCCGTGGCCTTAATTAAGATACAGCCCCAGCATTTGCCTGGTGTGAAATGGGAAAGCACGGAAAACCATCTTCAGGGCTGCCGACTGTGGGGTTCGAACCTACTATCTCCCGGATGCAAGCTCACAACTGCGCGCCCCTAACCGCACAGCCAACTAGCCCGGTTTTGGCGTGTCTGACATATATTTATAAAAGATACACAGGTAAATGTCTTGATATTATACTGAACAATTAAGAGGCGTTTCACAGATTCTACTTTTCAACGCCTCCTTTTATCACTCGAATGAAAATAGTCTTTGTTTATTTGTATTGTGCCGTGGCATAGAATGAGAAAGTATTTTGCAAGTTTTAATAACTCTGAACTACAATCAGCTACGTCGTCCAGTTCTGACTACAAGGTAACTTGTCATTACTACTCTCATTCAGGGATTGTTCGAAATTGCAGAACTGATCAAAATATTTCACATCGTTTATTTAAAAGAACTTACCTTGCGAATACAGAATCATTTTTCAACATAATAATCAATATTACTTCCGGCGCCATCCATTTAAAGCAGACTTCCTTCAACCCCAGATGATCTCCTTTCGTTTGCCACCTTGTCAGCTTTCACACATTTTTAACATAGCAGTGTTCTTATGGGGTATTGCTGAGAGAGAAACATGCAGTATACACAGTGGTAAATAGTGTCTATTATCACAATACAAGGCGTGCATTGGATAATCGCATGTACGGTATATCCAGAGTCACATTTGTAAATATCGATACGATATCGACGATGTCGTCGCATAATGAAGAATCAAGACCGACTCCAATCCTCAGACCTTAATGCTACTCTCGATCGTTAGAGATGGCGAATCGAGTAGCCGGAATTGTTGGAAATGTGGGTTTGTTTTGGTTTGTTGTTATCGTATGTAGTCGGTGTAATTTTATGAAATTTGACAATAAATGTTAGTTTCTTTGTAGAATATAAGAGTGCGAGTGTATTTATATGAGTCAGTGGATACATAGGATCTGTAATTATACGCTTGTTTTGATCGTGTTTTTACCCATTAAAGAACATGGGTGCACTAGTTGGACCAGTTTCTTAGTCTAACTATGGCAATGCCTCTCATACAACTGTTCTTAAGTTTCCTACGGAATAGAACATTAGAAGAGAAATCGATTAGGAATATACATCGTGACTAATTTGAAGTCCATGGAAAAACCGCAGCGTGCATACATCATTTTGAGAATAAGTTCGAGGTTAGGTAAGCCAGTTCTCTACTTCCAAACTATTCGTGTTCCTCGAAAAATATGTTACATTTATCATATTAAATTACCGCCGGGTATATAATATGTACGTGATATTTTCGTGTCAGCCAATACCAGTAATCTGGCTACTTCGGCCGCCATGTTTTTTTTAATGTTACGGTCTGAGGATTGGAGTCGGTCTTGGAAGAATACTTATAAGAAAAAAGTAGTAGAACATATTATCCCAAAATAAGCAGATTTACTTTTAAAAATGGAGGACATTTCAGGTTTTTTAAATAATCCATCCGGACCCCGGACAACGGTCTAAAAAGGAGGACATGTCGGGATAACAGAGAACGGCTGGTCACCCTAATTAAACGCAGCATCATGTTATTCGGGCAAGTGTTTCGAAACGTACCCCTCCTCCTCCCTCCTGGGAGAGTTCGGAATTTTTCGATTTTCCTACGTAATTTTTGCGTATCATGTTCTCTGGCACGAAGTTTTTATTTTCTAAGAAAACATCATTATCATGTAAAATTTTCCGTTCTAGACTTGCCTTTGTACATCACGACACTTCGACGTGTATTTATTAGTATACACGATACTATTCTGAGAATAGTGACTGTAGCACGTAGTCGTGAAGGCTCACGGAATGTGAGATAACGTGTTGTTACGATACCTTATCAAGCTGGGGTATCAAGACCGCCGCGTCTACTAATTTGCGCCGAGTCTGCAGATGCAATTAGAGGGAGGAAATTGGTTATACAGTCCCTCGCTGATCATCACATTTCCGTCGTGCACATCATCTTTGTCTAATTATTAAACCAACTTAAATCGATTTAGGCAGCAGTTTACGGCGCGTTAGGACATAAACAGAAGGAAAATGAAGACGGGCTTAAACTAAACGTAGCTTCTTCATTACTTCCTCATTTTTATCAAAACCACCCTTTTTCCCCACCAGGTTTCTTCATGCTATATCATTCCTCATACATTTACCGTTCTTTACAAAGGTACTCATGCGAAAACTTTTAATGAAGCTCGGAGAAACGCATCACGAATACAATGGCGTGAAAATCTCACCTTTCAGAATAAAGAGAAAATGTGGTAAGTGGCCCGTTAATGTTTAGGAACCCATCCCAGTTTCGAGACCGGGAATTGTAATCTGCGCGACAGCCACGGACATTGATGTGTTACGTTACGAGTGAGTGCTTATGTCTGAGTCGCAGTTTCGATCCGAGCAAGGTAAATCTATCACTTCAGTGACTGTTCCGTATAATATTTCCTTTCATACTATGATGTAATTCCCTTCTTTCCATACTCAAAAGACATGGTATCGTACTGTAAGGCCGCCCACACACGAGGCAACACGAAAGCAATATAAGTCGCTAGGTGACGCTGGAGTCACCGGTGATAGAGGCGATATCGGTGGTCTGAACAACAGGGCATCCACACACGAGGTAACATTTTAGATAGTCAACTCCTACCTTCCAAGGAGAAAATACCTACAACGTACTGTAGTAGTTCTTTTCAAAAGGTTTCTGAGGGGTCTGATATTTTTCCGTTTTCTTTTCGTCATGTCGAGTGAATCAATTGTGGAAGAAATTCTGTACAACGGTACGTGAGATCCTGATGAAAAAGAAACCGTAGAAAGTATTGGCTTCATCCTTATAATCAAAGGTATATACGATGCAGGCTATTAGTTCCAGCCAAAGAACTGCAAAAAGTGACGACAAATTTCTTGAATTTTATAGAATGTTGGAAGAGTCATGTATTATACTAGTTGAAATTATCACCTCTACTCTCCGTCATCAAAACACTAACATAACGGAGTGCATCAACGCCGAAGAAATATTTTTTATTAAGTTAAGGTAAGCATTATTTTTATTTCCAGAAATTTTTTTTTTCATTTTTACAGATTTCTTAAAACTAAGAAAACTAAACACATTTACAAGGAATAAAAACTTCTTTTAAATGATGAACAAAAACATTTACCGGTTTCTCCATTACGCTTATATGAATTACATTTTTTTCCACTGTGAAGTGTTGGGTTCCAGTGGATGTTCAAGGTTTTGATAAAGGTCATATGCATTTTAGGGTGATATATTTGTAATGTTTTTATAATACTTCTATAATGTAATGTGTAAACGAGTATAATAAAATACCGCTACATACCTTTTGCTGCCACCTGGTGGCATGCTTTGTCAGTCACGTCTTGTCGGGAATACTCCTTGAGACTGAAATCATTTGAAACACGGTGTTTTTCCACAGTACCCACGAATTTCGCATTAAACGCCTCCATATCAATAGGTCGCTGTACGTCGCCCGGCTTGCTCGGATCACACCAGTTGAGTGGATCGCTGTTGAATTGCTTTAGTATTGCTCCGTTGGTGGGTCCCCACTCTTTTACCTAGGAAGTGACAGGAAGGAGATATCGTATCGCTGTTGAATTGCTTTTGTATTGCTCCGTTGATGGGTCCCCACTCCTTTACCTAGGAAGTGACAGAGAGGAGATATCGTATCGCTGTTGAATTGCTTTTGTATTGCTCCGTTGGTGGGTCTCCACTCTTTCACCTACGAAGTGACAGGGAGGGGATATCGTATCGCTGTTGAATTGCTTTTGTATTGCTCCGTTGGTGGGTCCCCACTCCTTTACCTAGGAAGTGACAGAGAGGAGATATCGTATCGCTGTTGAATTGCTTTTGTATTGCTCCGTTGGTGGGTCCCCACTCTTTTACCTGCGAAGTGACAGGAAGGAGATATCGTATCGCTGTTGAATTGCTTTTGTATTGCTCCGTTGGTGGGTCCCCACTCTTTTACCTAGGAAGTGACAGGAAGGAGATATCGTATCACTGTTGAATTGCTTTTGTATTGCTCCGTTGGTGGGTCCCCACGTTGTTGAATTACTTTCGTGTTGCTCCGTTTGGTGGGTCCCCACTCCTTTATCAAGGAAGTGACAGGGAGGGGATATCGTATCACTGTTGAATTGCTTTTGTATTGCTCCGTTGGTGGGTCCCCACTCCTTTACCTAGGAAGTGACAGGAAGGAGATATCGTATCACTGTTGAATTGCTTTTGTATTGCTCCGATGGTGGGTCCCCACGTTGTTGAATTACTTTCGTGTTGCTCCGTTTGGTGGGTCCCCACTCCTTTATCAAGGAAGTGACAGGGAGGGGATATCGTACCACTGTTGAATTGCTTTTGTATTGCTCCGTTGGTGGGTCCCCACGTTGTTGAATTGCTTTCGTGTTGCTCCGTTGGTGGGTCCCCACTCCTTTACCTAGGAAGTGATAGGAAGCAGATATCGTACCGCTGTTGAATTGCTTTAGTATTGCCTCGTGTGCTGACGGCCTAATACTTCTAGCGTTGTTGACATGAATATGGCTGAGGGTCATCCGAAAATTTATGTAACACAACAAAATGTGTGACGGAAGTGAAGTCACATTAGTCGTTACTGTAGGCCTTGGTCGCCAAGGATGCTGCGGCTGTGGATTTGTATAAATAGTGTGTGTTCAAATAGAAAGTGTACCCTCAGAGACGTCACATTAGTCGTTACTAGAGCTCGGATGTTGATGCAGTAATAGGTTAGAATGCAAACTAATTTGTCGAGTAGGAGATGTGGTCTAGCCCGTTCCTCCGTAACATAATGAGAGTAACATAACATTCAGGGGGTTCAGGAGGTCGAGCTCCTAATCTTTATGCAAACCACATAACAGGATTGTTAACCGGGTTAGGCTAAACTTGTTACACTCACGAGTAAGTTTGCATTCTAACCTATTAACGCATCAACATCCGGGCCTTGTCGTTACCGTAGGCGTTGGTTGCCAAGAAAGCTAAGTGAAATGATGCACTCCTTTACTCCTTTACTGATTTAAATAACGTTAATTTTGATGTTGTATTACCACATAGCTACATGTAAACACATCTTATAGTTTTCTTAGCAACATATTCACAACGAAACACAATACGTCACTGCACTGGTGAAGAGATTGAAGGTAAAATGTTCCTTGTTTCTGTTTCTTATTTATTTTAATTTCTTTCCTTTACTCAGATCGCTTTTATAAATTGGTTTGGGTTTCAAACGAAGATCAACTCGATTGTAGTATTACATAATGACGGTTAAGTTTAGACATAACACAGGAACATTTCAGCTGCAATCTCTTCACCTGGGCTTTTACAGCTTTGTATTGAACACCTTACGCATGACTTTTCATCCTGGTTTTTCATCCTCTTTTAAGATACCTTTCTTGCTATTTTTCTTTACGTCGCACCAACACAGATAGGTCTTATGGCGACGATGGGATAGGAAAGGCCTAGGAGTGGGAAGTTTGCGGCCGTGGCCTTAATTAAGGTACAGCCCTAGCATTTGCCTGGTATGAAAATGGGAAACCACGGAAAACCATCTTCAGGGCTGCCGACAGTGGGGTTCGAACCCACTATCTCCCGGATACAAGCTCACAGCTGCGCGACCCTAACCGCACGGCCAACTCACCCGGTTTTAAGATACTATTCAGCACGAAATGTTAAAGATGTACTTAACACTGCATTAGTCGCGTGTTATCTGAGATATACACGGAGGTGTTTATTTTCTGTAACCTGAGCATGCTTGAGGCTAGAACCCCCTTTCCCCCCTTACCTTCCTGTCTCGGAAGTGGTGACATCCAGTAGTGTTGCAATACAAATATCACGAGCTGCTTCCATGTTTATCTCACAGATACGACGCGAGTACATTTGCGAAGTGTTCTTGTTTATCTCTAATGCGTCTGATTTGCCGTGAATTAGCTCATTATTGCTCGCGCTAGTGCTTGCAACTCGAGATCTTTTAAATTGAAAATGAAGATGAAGATGATTTCTAAAACTGTATTGTCTTCAGTGAGTTGTTTGACTAATCAGTAATATTGCGATCCTGAAGACTGTGAAAAGAACAATCAATCAGTTTAATTGTTTAAAATATGCCAGTGTATTTTCTCAATGGATATGTTGTAAATCAACCTTGAAGTGCATTTTATGTTGGTTTCTAATTTCTGCAAATTATAAAGAGGTTGCGTGGATGGACCAAATGAATGTATCTCTCAGATACGACGCGAGCACTGATGCTACTTTTAAGACTCGCCTAATGCAGTGGTAAACTGCCCGTGTGTTTAATTTTTAATTTATCTGTCCTTGTGATTTTGATTGTGCTTTTCAAAGAACAACAAAGGATTTTTAACCTTAGATGCACAACAGCAATTATTTCATAAGATTTTTTAAATTTATCCATGTGTTTTGTTTTTGATTAAATGCATTTGTACTCTTTAATTTTTCTTGTACTGTTGACGTTAGCTGAAGATGGTCCATACAAGGACCGAAATATGTCCTAATTTGAGATTATATTGACTATCTATAATCAAGTTAATTGTAACAGGTGGATGTTTATTTAAACAAAATATCCCTGTGGAAATTCTTTGTTCTTAAAAATGGTTACTTATACCAATACGTATATTTTATTTGTTTATTTATTAATTTTTTCTAGGATCAGCAACAGTATAACGCCGAATTACAAAGATCCGAGATATGTACAATAATTATATATTCTAAAATGAAATGTACACAATAAAAAAGTACAGTCGTATATATTATATATTTACATAATCAACAACATAAACAAAGACAAATACACTTATGCAAGAGAAGAAACAGTAAAGAAAGAGAAGGAAAAGTAAGTTATATGAGAAATATCATGACAGAAGGAAGGATATACATAACTCGTTAATTAGTCCCTTTCGTTTGTAAATGATCTGAAGGCATGTATTTTCTCAAGTTTCTAACAATCCAAAACTGGGAGAGAAAGGTATAGGAACACTGACTGACCAAACTTGTGCTCATTAGCCAGATTGTAGAATGTGGAACAAGCGTTGTTAATGTTTGTACATACCGCACTAACGATGTTGACTGTGTTAATAGGCCCAGAATATCAGTGAAAAATGTGTAACGTAGTACAAACATCAGACTGTGGTAAGGCTTGAAAAAGCATTCACAGCTCATATTAGACTGGCATTCATTTTTCGTCGCAAGAATATGAAACGATGTTAAACATGAACTTCTCAATTTTATAAGCAGGTAACCACCTACTATACTGAGTATTAGTTTCCTTTTCTTACGAATTGTAAACGACATGGGAAATTGGTTCTACTGTCAATTATAATGTAGCCTGCAATTCGTTAATTACACGTTTGTATAATAATTACAACAACAATCAGTGCAAATTTTTGTGGCGTTACGCAACGATGCGCAATACGGGCTCCTCTTAATGTTGAAAACAATTTTCTTAGCAGGCAAAGTAGAGGTCCCTATATTACGAAAAATGTAAAAATTAAGCAATTTCCTTAATAGTGCCGAAAACTGAAGGGGTAAAGGGTCCGGAATGGTTTCAAATTGTGAGTCCTGGTTACCTCTATCAAACTAAAATAACAAATTTAAAAAATCAGTTCCTGCCTAATTCAAATCCCGGTCACTCCATCTGAGATTTGTGCTGGACAAAGTGGAGGCGGGACAGGTTTTTCTCTGGGTACTCCGGTTTTCCCTGTCATCTTTCATTCCAGCAACACTCTCCATTCTCATTTCATAGCATCTATCATTCATTAATAAATCACTTTGGGAGTGGCGACCCCATCGTACTAACAGCCTATATCTGCTTCATTCATTACATCCCTGACCCGGTCAAGGACTGGAAAACAGGTTGTAAGTTTTCATTTTCAGTTCCTGCCTAAATTCAGTTCCGGAAAAACACCCTAAAATCGCTTGTTTCTTTACTAGTTTACTTTTTTTTCAAATTTTACCCAAATCAACTTATTTACATATTTATGTATGTTCCTTGGTTCAACACACTCAGGGTTTTTTTTAATTTTTGAAAAATGTCCATACCGAATGCAGTTATAACGGCTTAAGTGAAACTCTTTATTGACTCCCATTAGCGCTCGTAGTGGTAGAAAAAGTCAAACTGCTAATTTAATCGACCGGATAACAATGATTAAGGAAAGGATTGTACATTTTAGAAATAAATAAAGAACATGTTCTCATACTTATTATATTGTATTTATCTGAAATTCATAGCTCATATCCCTAGGATGTTACCAAGATTGAGTTGCTTGCCTGGATTTTTCTCGAAAGAAACCAAAAAATGAACTGGATATTATTCGGAATATTCGTTTCATATTTCCTGTGAAGTACTGGCTTATGGCTTAAAATCAAGCTTGCGTGTCCTCTTTTGATACATTTCTATACATATGAGTACGAGCAGATGAATGAATTTTCCGTAAAGTTTCGTTCTCTAATTATCATTCTTGTCCTATTCACCATTTCGTGTCGTCAGAGATAATCTTTCTCTTTCCCTTTCTTGCTCTTCCATATTTTTGGCTACTGGAATACAAGAGAAGGCAGTAGCGGTGATTGGAAATGAAAAGTGTGGGACACAGAAATGTATAGACAACAAAACGCACCTGGGTTCAAGGAATACAGCGGGGGGGGGGGGTGAGATAGCTATAAAAATTGAACAAATGCTGTAAGATTCTAAATTTTTGACGCTCTCTGAGCGAATTTCGATAAAGACGTAAAGGTTGACAGTCTACCAACTTAAGTGCAGTAGTAATAATACTATACAATAAAACATTCACCTAAGGAACAATAATTACGCACTATAAAAGTACGGCGCGATTATACAATTAAAAAGTCATTTAGTATTTCACCACACCCTTACAAAGTAACAGACACATTGACTGAATGACTGACGAATACGTGCGGATGACTTTGACAAAAATATACCCCTGCTACCCTTCGTCACAGAACATGCTACACATCGCCCCGCTGGTCTCCACCACTTGCTCTGGCGCACTACAAGTCGCTTAGCTGCGATGAACGACATTTTGTGCGCATTTCCGCTAAGTATTGTTCTTAATAAAGAAATTAAAGGAAAGAATTAGCTGAGAAGACAACAGGGTATTTACAAATTGCTCTTGTTTTTATAATTCCCAGTTTCAGGCAGCTAAAATAAAATAAAAATTTAATTTATATCCACGTCCGCCTGTGTGGTGTAGTGTGATTAGCTGCTACCCCCGGAGGCCCGGGTTCGATTCCCGGCTCTGCTACGAAATTTGCAAAGTGATACGAGAGCTGGACCGTGGTCCACTCAAGCTCGGGAGGTCAACTGAGTAGAGGAAGGTTTGATTCCCACCTCAACCATCCTGGAAGTGGTTTTCCGTGGTTTCCCACTTCTCCTCCAGGCAAATGCCGGGATGGTACCTAACTTAAGGCCACGGCTGCTTCCTTCCCTCTTCCTTATCTATCCCCTCCAATCATCCCATCCCCACCAAGGCCCCTGTTAAGCATTGCAGGTGAGGCCGCTTGAGCTAGGTACTGGTCATCCTCCCCAGTTTCATCCCCCGACCCAATGTCTCACGTTCCAGGACACTGCCCTTGAGGCGGTAGAGGTGGTATCCCTCGCTGAGTCCGAATGAAAAGCCGCAAACCCTGGAGGGTAAGCAGATTAAGAAAGAAAGAATTTATCTCCACAAGGTTGGTGTGGAGGGTGCGACAGCCCCACTCGTGCCCCCTAATTGCCGCTACTAAGATCAGGGGTTGGTTTTCTTATTCTTCAGCAAACTCTTCTTATCAAGGACAATCTAACGGTATCCGTATTGCCCTAGTGCCATTAATAACAACGCACAAGGCTTTTAGATTAAAATGCTTCCGTTTTTCTTTTACATTCAAAAGCTAATCACACTAACCACTACACCATAGAGGCGGACGGGTAATAGTGTGTTTCCCGAAATTTAGCTTATCGGAAAAGGGTTTACGCCATTCATTTTTCTCATTTTATTGTATGTATGTATGTATGTATGTATGTATGTATGTATGTATGTATGTATGTATGTATGTATGTATGTATTGAACCACATCGTTTCATGGTGAAAGAGAAAATATTTAACGCATCAGGAACGCTGTACCGGGAGTCGAAATTGTAAAGGCGTAAAAGGTAGCTTGGAGCTCAAAGGGGAGCAAAGCAAGCCAGAACGGGCGTGGCAAGATGAGTGAGAAAGCAAGGAATCCAGAGAAAAGGATAGAGCGACTCGAATACTGTCTGAGAATTCACATATACCACCCTTATAAGATGAAACGCGGTATAAAACAGGCCTGGAAAGGTAGGAAAATAGGACGATAACTACTCCTGTGAACGGAATTCGAAGAAATTAAAATAACAGAAAATATTATTATAATTTACTGAGTTCTTTGAACTGATCTGATGTTATAATATGAATTGCCTTTCTTAATTTGATTTGAGCAGGATGAGCGTGGGAACCAAACTCTCATCTGCAAAAAAGAGAAGTGTTTTTATTTGGGGTTTTCCAGTATGTGGCGTCTCTGTCAGAACTTATAAAAGGGAACGCTGGGTGGAGAAGGCATATATTCATTCTTTCTGTTTTCAGAAGACGGGCGTGAGGGAGGCTGCGTCGTGAGCTTGTAGAAATCACACAGAATGTATATTAGAATATGTAGTTTCGGCCAGTCTTATTATTCGCAATATGGGGAAGTAGCCAGTACACGAAACTAGGAAGTAATATTAATACTCTTTGATCCAGAAATTCGTGTGCAGTAGAGTGCTTAAAAGTTTATCAAATACATTCTACATGTTAGGTAGTGTCTACAGTCCTAACCCATGATATTATGAACTGGGAGTGACCGGAGTGCGCAAACAGGCATCTTAATTGTGTGCATAAAATTGCAGTTATCGGCGGTACGGGAAACTACGACAGGAGCGTTTTGAGTACGAGACCTTCATTACAATCCGGAATTCAATCATACGGCATCACGATGGACCATACCATGGAGCTGAACTGACGACCAGCAGTCCAGAACGACGCTAGTGAGATGTTGGGCTAAATCCATATACCATAGTCCAGCATGGAAGAGCCGTGAGATCGCAATGTAACAGATAAGTTTGAACAGATTTCTTTAGCATGAGAGAGGGACAGTTTAACTTCGCATATTTCTCTTTGTAAACAAAAGTTAATTGTGCCTTAATGGCGATCATATATTTATGCTTAGGACTAATGCATGTGTACTCAGTGTCAGTGTCATTAGCTTTGTGTAATTTGCATATGGTAATGAGGGTGTTAGGATTAAATTATGTTTGTTCTAAAGCCATGTAGAGTGGTGTTATTTTTATTGAGGAGTGATGTATGGAAGTTTGTGGAGCTAGGATCATTAAAATTTAAAGGACGGATATGCCTTATAAGTATTGAAGGGGGAAACTCTTACTGGAAGTGCCAGGCGACCTAAAGAATAGAAATTGCAAGGTATGTAAATGTGCATGAATTTTAACAGGTATGCAGAAGAAGCCGAGGACAGTGAATCCCAACGTTGCATTAGGAAGGGTTTTCGAAATAATTCCGGTGAGCTCTCACATGGCTATGCACGTGGCATGAACCGGGCTCCATTGCATGAAGAGAGAAGATTTATGGAGTGTATTCTGGATATTGTGAATTACGAGTCTGAAGAAATGGATCCAGAACAGAGAGATATGCTTTCTATTATGTGTTATTGAGAGGCCAAAAGCGCCCGCAAGTCTGTCCCGATTGAAGGGATGAAATTTAGCTCAGCTGCGAGCTGCCTTGAATTGTTAGTTGGAGAGGGGACCCATTTGCCATATGACGAAAACCAGAAGGGAGGCTTGGCCGTGTTAGCTACTGTATGTGTATCTGCAGACAGACGTGTGCTTTTGTTTGAAACAGCGAGGATAAGACGACCTTGCCACACCCCCACGTATGGGAAGTTCGATGAACGTTGCCCAGTAACACGACCCAGAGATGCGATTACATCAGCAAGCCAGCAAGACCAGTGCATTTCTTTTTTTTGTTTATTTCAGATCCAGTGGAATATTTGTGATTTGTCTATTATTGTTTTTAATATGTCTCTATATTCTTGTTTGTCATTTGATTGTATATTGCTAGAGGGGAAGCACGTATGCATTTTAGTGGTTGCGAGTTCTATCCTCGTCTTTGATTACGAGCTCGGGAAAATATTAGCTTCAGTGTCTTTTGGGGTATCAGAAAGTCCTATATAAGCATTCTAGTGGATTTTGTATCCCAGATTTATGGGAATAACTTTAATCTTAGTTTCTTTTATATGCGAATTGTTCTATTGCTTATCTCGTGTACCAGTACTTTTAAGTACGATGCAAATAGTCGAGTCTGTCCAAACTTGTTTAAATGTACAATGTACTGTTTGTGTAACCCCCCCCCCTCCCCAGATTCCACGATAATTGATTTTTGACTTGTTGCCACTTGATGGCTATCAACGATTATTGCAATATACTTTGGATCAACTTAACTAAGGGAACTTTATTTTTTAATCCAACTTTTACGTTTTAGCACATTAAAATTTTGTTTTAAATCATATGTTAATCCTAATTCACCCAAACAAAGCTATTCCTGTCCTACTTACGTCTTTAAGATTTTATTTATTAATATTTTGAAGACCAACATTACGGACATCCCGCGGGCGATGCCGCTGAACTAGCCAGGTCAAGAAAGGGCAGGAAATATTGGTAAACTGTGGCTTTTTGCGTAATGTCCCACCTTTAGTATTGTTATTTATGTATTTATTTACTGCCGTAGTAAGGTACAGTATGTATATATGTATGATAAAATACATTATGCACAATTATTAGTATCGAGCGAGTTGGCCGTGAGGTTAGGGTCACGCAGCTGTGAGTTTTTATTCGGGAGATAGTGGGTTCGAATCCCACCGTCAGCAGCCCTGAAGATGATTTTCCATGTTTTCCCATTTTTACACCAGGCAAATGCTGGGGCAGTGCCTTAATTAAGATCACGGCGGATACCTTTCCCATCTTTCAGTCGCCGAAAACATTCGATGTGTTAATAAGACAAAAGCATAATTATTAATGGACCGAACTCCTTCTTGCGGTAACCCTGTAACGCACTGTCCTTCAAAATGGTCTTGGATTTACAATCGTTTCATTCTGTATAAGAACTGATCACACTTGGTATGCTACAGTTTATTTGTTTTTAACAAATATAGTTGAAAGAAATCGAAGACAGACAAAGGTAATTACAGTCACATGATATGACCTCAAGCTGGTCGTCCGACAGCAGTCGACACTCTGACCTCTGCGGCGAGCCGCTCATATCCCGACACGTGTTTCACCGAGGATTAGTTGAAGCCCTAGTTTGTAGTGGCTTTCTCTACAGTTATCTCGAGCTCGCAGACGTTTGCCTTGCGTCAGCGAGTGATATCACGTGCAGAGCACACTTGAGTGTCATGATTATGATTCTACAGCACCCTTTTATCCATCTTTGAGTATGAACAGCATACTCCACGCCAAGGAGTCCACAGGAAAAGTGAATAGGGTGACCACCTCAGTACGTGGAAACTGAGTGTGAAATAAAGGAACATTGCCGAATTTCGAAAGACGCAGTATAAAATATTGTGAGTCATCATAGTTTAGTCCTCCTTTGTCTCTTCTCTCACATACAGTAGAACTTTTGTTCTTTAACACAGATCTAATTTCACATTTTCAGTTAAAGAAGTCTAAAGACTAACACATCGAATATTTTCGGCGGCGGAAGGATGGGAAAGGGCTAGGATTGGGAAGGTATCCGCCGTGCCCTTAATTAAGGCACAGCCTTGAAAATGAGAAACCATGGCAAATCATCTTCAGCTAAATTTCGGAAAACAACAATACCTGCCCGCTTCTGAGGTTCGATTCCCCGCTCTGCCAAGAAAGTTGTATTTTACTTCTAGGATCAATATTTTCTCTCTTTCTGTAGTCCATCTATGTTTTGCTAGACTTGAGACATGTTATGTTTAGAATTATATAATATATTATATTTTAAAGGCCCCGTGGTGTAGGAGTAGCGTGCCTTCCTCTTACCTAGAGGGTACCGGGTTTGATTCCCGACTAGGACCTGAGCGCTGGTTCGAAGTCTATTTAGCCTCTGTGATTACAATTGAGAAGTTATCTGACCATGAGGGGGCGGACCCGGTCTAGAAATCCAAGAATAATGGACGAGAGGACTCTTCGCGCTGACCATGCGTAATCTCATTATCTGCAGGTCTTCGGGCTGAGCATTGGTCGCTTGGTAGGCTAAAGGAACTTCGGGGCTTGTAGCGTTAGGATATTTTAGTTCTATTTAAATCAAACTGTTTTTATGATTAAGTTCAGAACTAAAAATGCTCTACACGCCATATTAAAGTACGAGGGTTGGAACTTAAATAGTGGCAACACCGCTGCAGAGACGCTATGCAATGTAATATTGTCGCTGACAGCACACGATGGTTACATACCTACCTTACCTCAGAGCAAATGGACTCGCCCTTCCCACATCACCTGCGTGCGCACAAGCGAGAGAAACACAGTCAAGTGTGAGCTAGTGGTCTAACGTAACGTTGTCCCTATGTTTACCAAACAGGAACAACGGAGTTGGATCAAGAGTGAATGTGCCAGAGGTCGTACAGCACAACAGTGTCATCAAGGTCTTCAACAGGCTTGCAGGGAATGTGCATTGCCTTACAGAACAGTGGCACGTTGGGTAAAAGCCTCAACGATGGTTGGCAAACTGTGGCGGACATTCATCGGGCAGGTCGTCCTACGAGTGAAGAAGAAGTGCATGCTCTTGCCGCGTGACTGGACAATGATCGAAACCAGACGATTCGTGAGCATTCGCTTCAGAACTACTGCAGAGATTCGACAGGCAGTAGACCGCTCCATTCGCACCATCAACAGAACAGGCTCTGCTAAAGGTATACTACGACTTCCACATCGCTGGCAACGGGTTATATACAACGCTGGTGACTACATTGAAAGACAGTAAATGTTGCTAACATGTAACTCTTTTGTATCTGTTGTAAATATACTGTATATTTGCCACTATTTAAGTTCCAACCTTCGTATTTTCCATTGAATCTCTAGCGCCTCTATAGATCAGTGGTAGAGAACCGGGCTCCAGGTCCCAAGATCGCGAATTCAAAGCCGGCAGATGTAGCTAGATTCTCCAAGGGTGGAAGAAAGCCTATTCGACCCTCCATATCGTAACGATGTTGGCATGTAAAGGATCTCTGGCAACACATTTGGAGTTTACCCAATAACATTAATATTAAAGATCGCCCAACACAGATTTAGTATACTCTGCCATCTGATAGAGCAAAACGGAACTTCAAAATTGATATGGAAGCAGCCTACATGACGTGAAATTAAAATGCCTGCACATGGTAGCTGAGGCCACGCGATTGCTATTGTGATTATTATTATTATCATTATTATTATTATTATTATTATTATTATTATTATTATTATTATTATTATTATTATTATTATTATTATTATTATTATTATCTGAATTTCTGCTTTAAATGTGCTCATATTATGGAGCCTATTTCTGAGATTTAACCTTAAAATTAGTCTCGGACCGAAAGTCCGCACCTCACAGGCATTTGTTGTAAGATTTCCTAACCTAGATGACAGCAGGGGCAACATATTAGTATCGATTATCGAGGCACGAACCTACGAATACAAATTGTAAACATTGTCACGCACGGGTCAGTTTATAAAGTCTCGAAATATGGGACTGCCCCGTAAAATTCGCGATGGGTGGTCACGCTACGTGTAAATAACATAATATTGAATCTATGATTGTCAAAACGCTATGTAATCACATTGGTCCTGCTTCTTCTTCTTCTTCTACATTTATTTCCACGCACTAGTGCAGCGGTTACCAAACTGTCATAAGCGTACCGACGGGTACGCGTGAGACTTTTATTGTGGTACGCGAACAGCCTTCAGGGAAAAAATGAAGAAAAATTGAAATATGGAAATAAATTAGAAGAAAATGAAATATGTATATATTACGCAGCGACGCTTCACTTGAAAGTTTTACCTGGACTACAACACATCAGTAAACTGTGTCGCGCCATCCAAGCACACCCTTCCCGTTAAAGTTTTGATGATTCGCAGTGTTTGAATTCCAAAATTAAGTTGGGAAATTTTTTATCCTTATTTACTAATTTGATATTGAGGCTAAAATTTAGCATTATGTGAAACTTTCATACAAACAGAGTATCCTGTGTTATTTTATTATGATTGTACCATACTTGATACAGACACAAACTCTTGAATTTCTTCTAATATTTTATAACATGTGCCGTACTTAATTTCACAGTCTTATTTACGATGTATATTTAAAATGGTTTATAAACAATCAAAATGCCTTAATAATTAGGCAGGTACTTTTACTTTTTAAGCCTATCATTTACGGAATTTTTCGCGGGGTACATGAACTTTTAGCCCTGAGTGAGGAGTACAGTTTCATAATAGTTTGAGTACCTCTGCGCTAAGGGGATAGCGGGTGCGAACTCCGTCGCACATGTGGATTTTCCCCTATTTTACGACGGGATATCATATTGGCTATAGACTTTTTATTTATTTATTTTTTTCCTTTCTTGTGCTATTGTTCCAGTGCAGACCGTCACAGAACAAAGAATATCAGAGACAAAAAGTTAACTGTATATTACAAAGATGCCATCATGAACATCAGTACTGTTGAACGCAAGAAAAGAATGAATTATTAATATCAGATCATGGTTCTCTCAACGAATACATAATTATCCATATTACGGATATTTCCCTTAATCATAGACCATTCAGGTGATTTCGCGAGATCTGTACGGATCCCTTAAATGGAAGGAGGGCCACTCCATTGCCTAGTTGCTTGCTAATGGAAAAAATGTACCAAAATTTGGACATGATTTTTAGAATTGTTCACCGGCTGTCAAATATCAATGCGGTGTCAGTAACTTTCTTGAAAAAGTACATCCTCTTAAAGTAGCCGATTGTAAGTTCGTAGATATCTCTTTTTTCTTGATCGACGAGCTCATTTGAACCAACTTCAAGCTGGGTAACAGATTAAGCCCGAACTGCTCTTCTTATCAATTGCAAGAATGTCAACTCGTCTTCTATTTATGCCTACTAACTTATTATTATTATTATTATTATTATTATTATTATTATTATTATTATTATTATTATTATTATTATTAGCGTAATAATACTTGAAAATTCACTTATTTATTTATTTATTTATTTATTTATTTATTTATTTATTTATTTATTTATTTATTTATTTATTTATTTATGAGCGAAAGCTGGGTGGACTCAGGATATCTTACTCATAAGTTAGAAGTAAGACATGAAAGTAGCGAGAATAATTCCTGGTACAGAGAGGTGGGTAAAATGGCAGGAGAGTATTCGGAATGAGGAGAAAAAGGCTAAGTTAGGAATGAACTCGATGGATGCAGCTGTACGAATAAACCGGCTTCGGTGGTAAGGTCATGTGAGGCGAAAGGATGAGGATAAGTTACATAGGAGGATAATGGACACGGTTATGGAGGGTAAGAGATGTAGAGGGAGACAAAGACGACGATGGTTAGATTCAGTTTCTAAGAGGAATAGAACTAAATGAAGCCACAGCACTACTCGCAAATAGAGGATTGTGGCGACGTCTATAACGATAATGTATGCCTTTTATTTATTTATTTATTTATTTATTTATTTATTTATTTATTTATTTATATATTTATTTATTTATTTATTTATTTATTTATAGTCAGTAACCCAATTAAAAGCTGTGTTTGCAGTGATGCCGTGACCGGAAAGCATGGACTGCTGATGAATGGTATCGCATTGTATTCAGCGATGAGTCGTGGTTCTACACTTCCCCGGTTGTCCGGCTCCATGGTTTAATGGTTAGCGTGCTGACCTTTGGTCACAGGGGTCCTTGGTTCGAATCGCGGCAGGGTCGGGTATTTTAACCATAACCATCCTCATCACGACGCGCAGGTCTCCTACGGGAGTCAAATCAAAAGACCTGCATCTGGCGAGCCGAAATTGTCCTGGGACACTCCCGGCACTAAAAGCAATACGCCATTTCATTTTTTTACTTCCCCAGATGACCATCGTCTGCGAGTATGGCGGCGAACTGGTGAGAGGTTCCGTTCTTCGAATACTTTGGAGAGGGACAGCGGTGTTACTCCTGGCGTTATGGTGTGGAGAACAATCGGATATGATTTCAGGTCATGGTTGGTAGTGATTGAGGGAACTCTGACGGTACGTCACGCACATCCTGCGTCTTCTTGTGTGACAGTATTGTGGTGTCATTTTTCAACAGGACAATGCTCGTCCGCACACGAACTGTTTGCGTTATGTTGATGTACTCTCGTGGCCAGCAAGACACACAGACCTGACCCCGATAGAACATTTGTGGGACCAGCTCGGACGTCAACTCCGTCCCAGTGCCATTATCCAGGATATCGAAGACCAGTTACAATAGTTGTGGACCAGCTTGCCTCAGGGGAGGATACAACGTCTTTATATATGACACTCCCAACCGAATCAGTGCATGCATCCAGGCCAGAGAGGGTGCTACGTCATAATAAGTGGGCTCTTACTGTCCAGTTATTTGAAACATTCGACTCGATTTTGTAATCACTTAAATACAGTCGATCCTCGATATATTGAACATCCATTACTCGAATTTTCAGTATCTCGAAGTAATTTAAATTTCCCGGACGTTTCTCCTATTCTTCACGTGTGTTCATTTCTCTATTACTCGAAATTCGGTTACACGGATTTCTCGATTTTTCGGACCAAACGTTTCTTCCCTTGAAGCAAAAAAAAATTCTCTGTAACACGAATTTTGTACAACATTGACTGTTCAAAACGGCATATTGTGGCTTGTGAGGAACAGTTGGCAAGTAAGGAAAGGGTTACAGTGATGCTGGGGATTAATACGACGGGTACCTAAAAACTACAACTTCTTGTGATTGGAAAATCGGCGAAGCCTCGCTGTATCTCGGGTGTGAATTAATTACCTGTGACGTACAAAAGCAACCCGCAAAGTCGCGAATGACAAGCTCCATTTATGAATTTCGGCTGCATGGTATTGACGAGAAGTTTCAACGCAAAGGGTAGAAAACCCTCCTTTCCAAAGGTGCTCGTTCACCGAACTTAACATACAAACTACAGCCTATGGACAAAGGTGTGATTAAAAGCTTGAAGCATTTCAATAGGAAGTGGGCTGTTCGGAGAATCCTGATAGGAATTGGATCCGAGGAGTCATTAACGGACATTAATCTACTACATTGCCTGCTGCCATTTCTTGATGGATACAGTACTTTTGTATCCATCTCTTGGCACAGGCCAGAGTAAAGTGTAGCTTCCACCGAAGTCCCAGTCTCATCCATGGCTGTGACAATATGGAAGCTGCTGGGGTATGGGTGGTGCTGAGTAATGACATTCGGAGCACAACTAGTGCATCTGAACGTTATGAAAGGTGTTGCTCATAGGGTCAGTCGTGCTGCAATAGCACTTTCTGACCCAGGGAGGAAAGCAATGGCAAACTACCTTACTCCTCATCTTGCCTAGTACGCCTCATTTTGGTGCTGCCATTGGTTTTTGCGGTTTCCTTATAACCGCATAACCTTTGGTGGTGCTATTTGAGGTTCCAACCAGCCTCTGGGCTAATGACCTAACAGACAAACAGAATCTACTACAGTCGATACCAGTACTGAGTAAATCGTCGGCTGATGTGAAGCAGGAAACGACTGTAGACTGCTTCCGAGTTTCTGAAAGGTGTCTCAGGAGATTCAAACCACGAAGAGGAACAAGTCACCCCTGTTCCTGAAGAATGGGTGGTGTATCAGCAGCTTGTTAACTACGAAGCTGATTTTGAGGCTTACATAAAAGTGATGCCTTAAAATAGAGTTTGCTTGTATATTTTAAAATACTGTTAAAAATAATGTATTCAGTATAAACCCGTAGATAGATATGATTCAATTACGTGCTATACATACTAATAAACGGTATTCTATATTCCGAAATTTCGATATCTCGAAATAAAATTTAGCTCGATATATCGAGGTTCCACAGTAACATCACGTCAAGACCGACTCGAATACTCAGACCTTAATGCTACTCTCGATCGTTCAAAGATGGCGACTCGAGTAGCCGGAATTGTTGGAAATCCGGGTTTGTTGTTATCGTATGTAGTCTGTGTAATTTTATGAAAGTTGACGATAAATGTTAGTTTCTTTGTAGAATATAAGTTTTTTTTGCTAGTTGCTTTACGTCGCACCGACACAGATAGGTCTTATGGCGACGATGGGACAGGAAAGGGCTAGAAGTGGGAAGGAAGCGGCCGTGGCCTTAAGGTACAGCCCCAGCATTTGCCTGGTGTGAAAATGGGAAACTACGGAAAACCATGTTTAGGGCTGCCGACAGTGGGGTTCGAAACAACTATCTCCCGAATACTGGATACTGACCGCACTTAAGCGACTGCAGCTATCGAGCTCGGTGTAGAATATAAGTGTGCGAGTGTATTTATATGAGTCAGTGGACTCATTCGACCTGTAATTATATGCAGTAATGTGAGAATGTGCTTGTTTTGATCGTGGTTTTACCCATTAAAGAACATGAGTGCACTAGGTGGACCAGGTCTTAACTATGGCAATGCCTCTCATACAACTATTCTTAAGTTTCCTACGGAATAGAACATTAATATAGAAATGGATTAGGAATATATATCGCGATTATTTTGAAGTCCATGAAAAAACTGTAGCGTGCATACATGATTTTGAGAAGTCTGAGGTTAGGGAAGCCATTTCTCTACTTCCAAACTATTCGTGTTCCTCGAAAAATATCAAATTAGATAGAATATAATTGATATTGTGTTATTCCGTCAGTGTCTATGTGCTTCAAAGTGTCGAGTGATTTAGATGCAAGTTTATTTTACAATAATCTGTGCTTTCCCTGCGGAAATGTTTAGCTGGATCTTGGAGTATAATAAAACTTATAAGTGTGACAGTTGGAGCAATCGGTATACTGTTACACAGAAGAAATAGTGACTTAGAGGGAATAGCTGGGTTTGTAACCTAGGGTTTTACACTACCAACACCTTCCGTTTCATGCTGTGGTTATCTGTTATCAAGCAGACTGCGCCGAACTGAAGCTCGTGCATTTGGTAAAATATCAATGTTTAGTCAATAGAGTTTTTGCACTCATGTTCTTTCATGGGTAAAAACCTATTATATCTTTAGTGTCTGAACATTTCATTACAAGGTTACTATCATTGGGTGAAGTGCTGTTATACCATATGTCAACATTATGTTAACATTACCAGGGCCGTTCATTGGGTTAACATAATCATTTCGGGTGTACTTGGTCTGAGTGACTCAGACGGTTAAGGCGCTGGCCTTCTGACCCCAAGTTGGCAGATTAATTCCTGGCTCAGTCCGGTGGTATTTGAAGGTGCTCAAATACGTCAGTCTCGTGTCGGTAGATTTACTGGCATGTAAAAGAACTACTGCAGGACTAAGATTCGGCACTTCGACGTCTTCGAAAATCGTAACAAATGTAGTTAGTGGGACGTAAAGCCAATAACACTATTATTTCGGGTGTACTTCTTATTCGTTGGGTGCTATATATAAGAAATTTTCCACCACTTCAAAACTAAGGCAACAAATTGTGTCTCACTGTTCTCATGAGAGCGAATAAATCGAGGAATTCCGTACCATAATTTATTTTGAAACATTAAAAATGATGTTAGAAGTACCATTTTAACAGCGAAATGAAATCTAAGAAAAAGCGTTATTTGACGAATTGAAATTTCTAAATGATCAGCTTGTTGGTCTCTTTTCTAGTAGAATATACGTGATTCTTGTTGGCGAAGCGTTTTCATACGTGTAAAAGTGATTTTCCCTATGATGTTACATTTATCATGTTAATTTAGCGCCGTTTATATAATATGTACGAGATATTTTCGTCTTAGCCAATACCAGCAATCCGGCTACTTCAGCCGCCATGTTTTTTTAATATTGTGGTCTGAGGATTGGAGTCGGTCTTGATCACATACCCTCCCAACACGCGAAGTTTCTTTTGTTTCCTCTCCACTTCTGGCTGCTTCAGTTTTTTATTTCTTTTATTTTTTTATCACTACCCATAACCAAAGTTATCAAACCTCTCCACGGACGACCAGTAAAGGTTCATATTTCAATAAAATAAATATCTCATTTTTCAGCAGTGACAGTTATTTGAAAATATCGATTTATATGTTACAAACCAGCCACTCGTGTTGCGTCATATTTTCAAGAGATATCGGCACAAAACAAGCGTGCTAATGTATTTCTACGAACCTCAAAACACAACAGAAACATGTCGTTATCTGTTTCTTTCGTACCTTAAGAAATACAGTAGGAAGCGTTCCATCGTTACGAGCCGGAAGTGGCTGCAGCTGTGAGCGCGACAAGGAAAAAGACGAATGTGTAGCAGAAGCAATAAGAGCTGCCTGATAAAAATGATTCATAGTTTTTAATTTCTGTGGATACCGCCTCTTGTTGCAATCTAACGTGCTGCAGCGTGATGTAGTGCGAAAACGTGCCGCCAGGGGCGCAAGAGTGTTCATTGTTCGGAGCAGTTTTTGTTGTTAACTAATTCATTCCTGTCCCTGTGGATCAATGGTACTGTCTGACTCCTGATCCTGAAAGTTCACGGGTTCGACTCCGGCTGAGTAGGCACTCCATGCCATTGTGAATAGTAGGGTTCGGAAGTTTATGACCTAAAGAAGTACAAATTATGCAAGCAAATACGCCCTAAAAACTAGCAAATATGACCCAAAAACGGTAAAATATGACTTAAGCACTTTGGGGTGACGTGCATGAAATACATGTGCAAATATAATAATTCACCAAATCCGCAATTTGTAAAGTACATAACTGAAATTTAGTACAGAGGTTAATAATGGTTAAATGCATCTCTTCACTATTTTAATAACTTTAGCAAAAAAAATTGAAGTGTTTTGCAATTTATAAGTTTTATGACTCCGTGATCAACAAAGGTACCATTTTCTCATACACTTTTCAACAAATTGTCAGGAAAATTGTACAGTGTAACCTCAATATGTATAGAAACAACTCCACAGAAGCATTTTTAAATACAATGATATTTAATTTATTTTATTTTTAATTATTTTGTAAACTGAAAAAATGCCCATAAAAATCTATATTATTTCTTTTATATCTCGGCGTACAGGAATGATATTAAAATTTGGCCCTGTGTATATGTTTCTTATACACACAGTAATGGGGATACAAAAAATCATGGCTCTATCTTCTCCAGTTTCGGAAAAAGGTGTACTTTAAAGTTGAACTTACTTTTTCCTAGCAATTCTGTTCATTAAAAGGCTCCAGGACTGTACTGAGTGCCCTCCTTTCCTTCAAGACTTCTCTTCTGGCTTCTTCTCTTCTGTCTTCTGTTCTTTGCAAGGTCTTCAATGGATTTCTCAGCTGCAGTTATACGTTGTGTGTCAATCGTTTTCAAGATGTCTCGAGTGAATTCTCCAACCTTGAAGCCAATTCTCTTCAAGGCCTGCATCCATTCTGAGTTGTCACCATTAAACACAAGAACTGCATCATAAACTGCGATTCTAACTACCGTAGCTGTGAAAAATGTTGTTTTGGGGCAACGCTTCCATTTAAGGGCATTCAGTGACTCATTCGGATTCTGTGTTTTGCCGTAAACACACTGTTTTAGTTACATGGGATTGGACAGAAACCTGAATGTTGGTTTGATGACATTTAGAATCGATTCGGGAAGACTTTCCTTGTGAGTGTAAGGAATGCCATCCTTCTGAGCCTGTTTAAATTGACACCAACGAATTGGGCGCAGATTGTGTATGGGGTGTTCATCTGTGGATAGCATGTGAAAATATGTAGCTCATACAGCCCGTCGCATATCTTCAACACTTGAGAGGTTTTCCCTGATATTCTTGCCATAATACACCTGAAGAGTACCAGTCATCATCTTTGTTAGCCTTTTATGTCCACCTGGACCCTTCCCATCTTCCAACTTCTTCCCCTTCATGTCGCTGACAAGTTTTCGTCACCTCGAGCCCATGTGCTTCTGGACATGATAAACGCATTCAAGCTTTTCAATAACACACTCATCTCCATAGGGTTTGCTTTCACTTACTCCCTTGAATGCCCTGGAGTCACCATCTCCAAGATACTTTACATATCTGACCCCATGTTTATCAACAGATCTGTTAAAAATAATCCTCATTCCAACACCCTCCATCGCACCACTAGATCCACAATGGTTCATGCTACAACTGTGATTCTTTATCCACTCTTCATTGTTGACATCTCTTCCAAGAGCACAACTTTGACAGTACTTGCTCATTACTTGCACACCCAGTACTTTACCTACATCAATATTTATCACACTTGACACGCCATATAGGGATGTATGGCCTCTTTTCATAAATGTGCCATCACATGAAACAACCAGGTCTGTTTTCACATGACTGCCATCATCATCATCATCATCCAAGGGATCATTCTCTTCCACTGCCTCTGCTGCTGCTGGAGACAAACTCTCTTCACAAACGTCATAAAGAATCTTCTCCAGCTCATCATTTGTCTTTGTAAACCTAACACATGGTGCTGGCATATTCTTCACCACACACAGTAAATTTTCCCCTTCCCTTCCTACACCAATGCATCTTAGACCATATGTAAATCTCATGTTAGCTTCATAATACCAATTATTTTATGTTGAAGGTTTCAATGACGCGTCAGCATCACAGTACTTGCATAAAATGTGCATATTACACACCACGCCCACTCCATTACCACCATCGAAGAATTCCAGATTGTTGCCGCCACATTTCTTACAGATACACGCCGATTTCACTGCACTAGACAACAACTCAGAGTCAATCAACCTATATCCAGTGATATCACACATTCGTCACTATTATCACTAATATTTACACTTGTAATCTTCCATCTTGAGCTGCTGGGTGGTGAATGCACATGTTACTGGTATTATTAGCGTGCCTAGACTTTATTAGATAACGCACACGCTTCTTACACATCTTTTTAAACACTTTTCGTTGTCGTGATGTGATTTTAATAAATTGAAATAAACAGAATCAATACAATGAGAAGTTATTGAAAGAACTTGCGCAAATACAAGTAATCACACTTTGTAAACAAAGATTACGATTGTCTATTGTTTCCAAAGAGAGTATCCAGCAGTCACAGATGATATATATATATATAGCAAAGAATATATACTTCATAGCCTTGCTGATGTTTCCAAAGTGCGTTTGCTTGAAGAAAGTGCTCAGAAACACTGATTATATCACTAATACTGAATAGCCTCTGGGCCAAGTGTCCGTGGCAGGATGAACACGATGGGGATTTAATCTTTGTATGGCACTTAGGATGCAATTTGGATTATGAAATGGGGCCGATGACCTTCGATGTTAGGCCCCTTAAAACAACAAGCATCATCATCCTCAAGCATGGATTATGAAACTTCAGGAAAGTATTGACATTGAGTTGTACTAATGAATAAAACATAAATCGAATAATGACATTTTGGGCAATTTCATACATATCCCCCTTAAGCACTTTCAGGGATAGATAGCAATTATTAGAGTTTTACTAACATTAAACGTGCCAAAAAGTGATTAGCGATAATACAGCAGAAACACTGACAGACTCACATTAGGTGTGTTAAAACGTTATATACTCATTCAGTATCATCCCTGAGGCGCAGTTCTCACTCAGTTTTCCTGAAAAGGAAGAACAAAAAAAAAGTATTAGCATGCATTTTAGTATATGTCGGCGTACGTTCGTACAGCACCCCCTCGTTTAGGAATTGTGACTTTTATATCTGCTACCTATCTATTTCGGGAGAAAAGTGCTTAAGTCATATTTGCTAGTTTTTAGGCGTATTTGCTTGCATAATTTGTACTTCTTTAGGTCATAAACTTCCGAACACTACTAATCACAATGGCATTGGGTGTTTACTCCGCCGGAACCTTTTGAAATCCTGTGTTATGCTTTTTGACACTCGACGAAGATAGCATGCACCTACCTTGTTGAAAACGGCGCCTCAATTTAGAACAAAAATACTAACATTTAACCTAATAACACTAAAATGATCAAAATGTGACCAAAGCACTAAGAATGGCCGAAACATGTATTTTTATGCAACATAAAATTGCTTTAAACAGTGTCACGAACCCATCATTCACAGCTATTTTTCAGATTTAGGCCCACAGTAAAATGTCCTTAGCAAAAAACATCTGAACCTTAGTGGTTTTAAGGCACTAAGGTTCAGATGATTTTTCCTAAGGACACTTTACTGTGGGCCCAATGTTATCCGACAAATTAAAAAGGATAATAATATATAGTTTTCCTGATTCGTTACTGGATAGGAGCGAAATGAGAATGTTGAAATTGGTAGAAAAGCGCGTAGATGAAAGAACTTGAGAAGTGTGCAACATGGTAGCTGACCATATTATTATTATTATTATTATTATTATTATTATTATTATTATTATTATTATTATTTGTTACAAGGGCAAGCACTACGATACAACGAACAGTAATCTGAAGAGAACCGGAAGAGCCCGGCTGAGTGGCTCAAACGGTTGAGGCGCTGACCCTCTGACTCTACAGATCCGTTCAACTGACGTTGCCATCGTTACGGCCTGTCGTTCCTTCGTCCGATTCCTAGAGCGGGGATAGTGTGGTGCCAATATCAGTAACGGTTGGATTTAGGGCCTTAAATCATGGTTTTGGGGCCCGTAGGGCTTTACTGTTTATTATTCTTCGTGTTGTGAGTCTTAAAGTGAGCTTTGCCTCGTCCTTGTACGACAAATTCAATATTTTGCCTTCAATTGCCTATGTTACTGTGCCAAAGGGCCTAAATCTATGAAATGAAAAGGTTGTTAAATTTTCTTATAGACGGGGTCAACCGCAAGATCCTAAAAGGTAAGTATACAAAATTTGGTTCAGATTGGTGGAACAGTATGGATTTGTATAAAGAACGGACAGACGTTCTGCTTTATACAGAGAGAGATTCTGAGACCATGCTACCATGTGCGGGGGAAAGCACGCCAGTCAATTGGAAGGATAACGATAACGATCCGGAACACTACTCGATTATGGTAAAGAAATTGCTTGAAGACAACCAGGTGTCTGTTATGCCTTGGCCGGCACAGTCGCCTGATTTAAGCCCCATTTTAACTAGTTACTTTGGTGCATCCACCTAGTCAATACTGGCACCAAAATTGCTAGTTAATGTGATTAAGTCAATACGGACCCATCACTGGCCCATATGGTCAATATTATAAATGAAATTGAATGAAATGTCGTATGGCTTTTAGTGCCGGGATATCCCAGGACGGGTTTGGCTTGCCAGGTGCAGGTCTTTCTATTTGACTCCCGTAGGCGATCTGCGCGTCGTGATGAGGATGAAATGATGATGAAGACAACACACACACCCAGCCCCCGTGCCATTGGAATTAACCAATTAAGGTTAAAATACCCGACCCGGCCGAGAATCGAACGCGGGACCCTCTGAACCGAAGGCCAGTACGCTGACCGTTCATCCAGCGAGTCGGACAATATTATAAACAATTAAGCCCAATTGAAACTCTATGCAGGGAAGTGAAAAAAGCTATCGCGATGTAAAAAGTTACCAGTTTTAGGAAGAAGTTCAGGAAACTTTGAACAATAATCCAAAGACAATATGTGAGCATTTGAGGAATTCCATGAATCGAAGGTGCAAATAAGTGCTAAAAAACAAGGGAAATGCTAGCAAATATTGATTTTAAACAAACGAAACATTTGCGGTCAAATTTATGTTTTTCCATCACGTTTGTGACAATGTTCTTTTTTCTTTTTTGCTGCCAGACACGTTTTTTTGTAAAATCCCATGATATGATGAGCAAAGCAGACTTATTTTCAATCAATCATAATGGTCTTTGTATCAATTTGAAGTTGACTTACTGAAAATGTTCACTAATTTCCTTTGTAACGTTCAAAAATTCGACTTTACGTCGTCGTCCTCATCATCTGTGTCACCATTTTACGTATGTATCAGATTAACAACAAGTAAACAAATGAAATCAAAGAAAGTTTACACTTCAGTAAGAATCGCTTATGTCAGAAGAGAAATTACTTTACTCTTTTGTAGTTTTAGTGATCGGCTCCTCAGATAGACGGAAAAGTTTCAAGTTAGCTCCTGCAGTAAATCGAGCGAATAATCAAATATATAAAATGTTTGCGATGTTAGCGACGTAATGTACCATTCCAAGAAGAAACCGCTCGAAGTGTCAAAGCAAATTACTTGGAGTGGAAAATGGCAAAGTGCAATGAAGGAGAACAATACTGCCAATAAGGTTAATGGGTGCGATAGTGCAATCTCCTCGCGTCGTTCATCAGCAAACACTGGGTTCGTAATGCACTCAGCTGTCACAAGGAACAAACATAATGTTCACGGAACAGCAACTGTGTGACTGAAATGGAGTAGGTCAAGGGGAAATGATATGCGGGGTCTTTCCATATCCATTTTCTCTCGAAAAATAAACAAAATGTTGCCATCAGTCGGTGCATTTGTTATACCGCGTGCGGCAAGAAAAAGACACTGGAATGTTAATTAATTACGTTGGTACTGTTTTCTTATATATATGAGGATTGTAAATAAAGGAGTGACAATATTGATTGTTAATGAACTAAAAAGTACAATTCCATTACATTTTTTCAGTGTTGTCACACGCAAAGTCTATTACCTTTTGTCAAATATCGGGAAGCCGTTGCGGACCGTTGGCAAGGCGTTCTTTGTTGACGACAGCGACGCAGCACCATACTGCGCGGAGTACAGATGCCACATCAGGCCTCGGAGGGGTTCCTTCAACTTAGGAAACAAGTCGAAGTCCGGTGAGTACGGAGGGTGTTAAAAGACCTCCCACTGCCACCGTTGCAATAAAAGCTTCACATTGTTTGTGACATGACAATGTGCGTTGTAATGCAACACGATAGGGCGATCGTCTCGCAATAAACGAGGACGTTTGCGTCGCAGAGCTGGATGCAGATGTCGCTCCAGAAATCGACAATAGTGATCATTGTTGACAGTTTGTCCCTCAGGAACAGCATGCGTAATAATAACACCCTCGTAGTCGTCTGCCACAATCAGCATAAGCTTCGCCCGACTGAGTTCCTGTCGAAATTTCTATGGACCTGGCGAACCTCGGTGAGGCCATTCATTCGATTCACGCTTTAATTCAGGTTCATAGGCAGTGTTGCCAACTCTGCGGATTTTCCGCCAAATTTGGCGGATTTTTAAATGGAACAGCGGATAAATTTTCCATTTAGCGGACAGCGGATTTTTTACGGATTTTCAAACTTCTTTTAGCGATTTTCAGCGGTAACAATATCACCTTTCATCACCAGGAGAGGAAAAAATAAAACTTAGTACGGCATAATAGTCTGCTTATTCGTGCTGTATTGAACTTATGCTGCATACTACCACTCGTTTTCTAGACCAGCTCTGGCCCACAGCCTCAGTCAGTACAGTATTTGTTACAATCGTTACTGTACTCTTAATGAGCCGGGTAGTGTCGTGTTTGATAACATGTTTCTTTTGACATCAGGTTCTTTTTGGTACGTCGAAAGAAAAGGTTTTAAATCTAGTCAGATATTTCGCAAAGAGTAGTTAAATAATTAAACTTTAAAAGACTAGTTGGTTGAGCTTCCCAGTGATGTCAAATACGGACGGTGTATCTATTGGCAGTGCAGTAATCAAAGTGAAAATACTTTCGAAATAGATTTGAAAGTTTCCGTATGGTCTTTGCTGCTGTGAACTGCCAGCATATTCTTTGAAAAAGAATAGTACCATATGAAACCATAGGACCTCAACTCAGCACATTTGCTTCAGAGCATACAGTGAGGCGAGGAGAAGATGATGAACTCCTGTTCTGAAACTGGTGAGTGTTGAGTTAATCTCTTTTATTAAAACAGCTGGTATATGCTATTTTGCTTCAGTTCGAAATTTAGCGGAATTTAGCGGATTTTCAACTAAAATTTAGCGGAGAAAAGATTTATGGGTTGGCAACACTGTTCATAGGCTCGTGGCCACGTCTCCTCACTGACGACAATACGCTGCAGAAATGCGTCTTCTTCGTTGCGGTGTCTGTCCAGGTGGATACCAGTGCCATTTCTGTACGTCGGTGAGTTGATGTGGAACGCAACGGGACGCAATTCACCTCATGTTAAGACATTTCGTCAGTACGTGCCACACCGTTTGAAGACTGAGACCAAACTTACGGATAATTCCCGGACAGTCCATCGATGGTTTAAGGAAACGAGACTACTCACGATGTCAATATGAACTTGAGGAATGGATGACCAACCTGTGCGGTGCAAATCCTCAGTGCCATTCCGACCCGCACGAAACGCCTTGACGCATCGTGCAACCATCCCGTACGATAATGCATTCTTGCCACAGGCTTCACGTAATCGTCGATAACATTCAGTTACTTTGTCACAGTTACATGCCTGTCACTGTTGCAAATGTAACGATGACCAAAAATAACAGGTTACTGAGTAACGTACTGTGAAGTGGACACTGTCACTAGTAGCAGCTTACAGACAAAGAATTTGACCTTCAGAGTTCAGACGTGTTCCAAGTGAGAGCGCTTTCGTAGGAGATTGCTTTAAGTCAAATGCACTATAGTGTATAATATTCTCTATAGTATATTTGTTTAAGTTGCTGCTGTCATCTGATAACTGGAGTGTAAACTGTTATGACATATCGTCGTTGCCGCGACAAAACCTCCTATGTGATAATATTTTTCGA
Organism: Anabrus simplex; assembly: GCF_040414725.1. Taxonomy (NCBI): domain Eukaryota; kingdom Metazoa; phylum Arthropoda; class Insecta; order Orthoptera; family Tettigoniidae; genus Anabrus; species Anabrus simplex. The sequence goes on from NC_090270.1 coordinate 273,361,881, forward strand.
GATATATTGACCCGCAGCACATACATCATGAAGAGCGAGAATGCCTTGGCAATATTTACACAATATTGCACCTTAGATGAGAAAAACTTACCGGCCAAATTTCTAAGCTAAAATATTTCACATACGAGGTTTTGTCCCGGCAGCGACGATATGCAACTGTTCAGGGATTATCGTTGACTCAAACATCGCGCAGGGCTACCTACATTATAATATTATTATAAGTTTCACCCGTATAATTTTTCTTATACCATTAATAAATTCGTAAGCTAACTTTCCATATCAATATATATATATATATTTTTTTTTTTTTTTTTTTTTTTTTGCTAGGGGCTTTACCTCGCACCGACACAGATAGGTCTTATGGCGACGATGGGACAGGGACGGCCTAGGAGTTGGAAGGAAGCGACCGTGGCCTTAATTAAGGTACAGCCCCAGCATTTGCCTGGTGTGAAAATGGGAAACCACGGAAAACCATCTTCAGGGCTGCCGATAGTGGGATTCGAACCTACTATCACCCGGATGCAAGCTCACAGCCGCGCGCCTCTACACGCACGGCCAACTCGCCCGGTCATATCAATATTATAGATAACATAATATTACTTCATTTTACTTAATCGATCCTCTTGTACCGGTTTGTGTCAAGGTTTGGCAGACAGATCATCATGTTTCCTTATCTTCTATCCTTGATCGGGGCATTGTCACACTCACTCCTCTAGATTTCAGAAAAGACGCTATGTTGTTTCCTCATTTCATCCGTTGTTTGCCTCTCGTTAACTTTATAGCAAATAGGAATGCGTGTTTTGCTGCACCGAGTTTCAACAGTGTAGTGATGCGTGCGCGCATGTGCGAGTGAATGAATGGGACTTCGCAACATAGCTGTAAGGAGACAAGCTAGAAGCCGTGACCAGGCTGTGACCAATAAAAGGTGAGTAACGTTAGACGTTATTTTTAACTGTTACTTTTCACAGTTACTTTATTGTAGCAATGACAAATGTAGCAGTTACATAAAAATACCCCTTTCCACCACCTCAAGTTTCCGACGCATTTTTGCCATGGGTAACCTCGATTTTAATCCACGAACGCTGATCACCTTTTGAAACCTTGCTTTAGAGCGGTGAAATCGACACTCTTCACTTCAACGCCACACACCAACAACACTCCCAACTGGATGCACACTACACATCGACAGCAGCGCCATCTGGCCGCTCCCATATCCTATTTGCGCATGCCCGATCTCCTACGAGTGTCTGGATTACTTTACCAGTACTTTATTTACGGCCCTCATATAAATGATATGAATAAAGAACAGGAATCATAGATAAATCTATTTGCGGATGATGTTATACTGTCTAGAGCAGTAAGAGAGTTGCAGGATTGTGAGTGACTGCAGGGGGACCTAGACAATGTTGTGAGATGGACAGCGGACAATGGTATGATGATAAAATAATAGAATGAAAAGTTGTAAGTTTCACCAAGAGGAAAAGTCTTCTTAATTTTAATCTGATGGGGTGATAATACCGCAAGGGAACACTGTAAGTACCCAGGTGTTAATATAATGAATGATATTCATTGGGGTAATCATTAGAGCCCGGATTTTTAGGTGCTGATAGGTTAGACTGAAAACTTATTTAAGCCAATAAGAAGCGTACCCTTCCGTGTACAACAGTTATGCTATGAGGTTTGCATAGACATTAGGAGTACGGCCTATAGAACTCCTAGAATTTATGTTACTCTTGCTACAGTAGGGAAGAGCAGGTTGTGGGACATTTCCTAGTAACCAAATCAGTTTGCATTTTAACCGATTATTACCACCTAAAAATCAGAAGTCTCCTAATCATATTAATGAGGTTGTTAAGAAAAATTACAGATCACATGTTTATATGAGTATTTAGGGGTTCCAGTACGGCTCCAGTGTATAGGACCCTCACCAGAACAACTTGATGCGAGAACTGGTAAAAATTCAAAGGACCGGGCGAGTTGGCCGTGCGGCCAGGGACGCGCGGCTGTGAGCTTGCATCCGGGAGAGAGTGGGTTCGAATCTCACTGTCAGAAGCCCTGAAAATGGTTTTCCGTTGTTTCCCATTTTCGCACCAAGCAAATGCTGGGGCTGTACCACTTCCCTCCAACTTCTAGGCCTTTCCTATCCCATCGTCGCCACAAGACCTGTCTGTGTCAGAGCGACGTAAAGCAACTAGCAAAAAAAGTAAAAAATTATTTAAAGGAAAACACCACGATTTGTTCTGGGAGATTTGCGACAAAGGAGTAGTGTTACTAAAATGTTGTAAACTCTGGGCTTGGAATACCTGGGAGTAAAGCGATGAGTTGCTCAACTATATGGTATGTTTCGAGCTATCAGCGGAGATATGGCGTGGAATGACATTAGTAGACGAAAAAGTTTGAGTGGACCTTTTAAAAGTAGAAAAAATCATAATGTGAAAATAGAGTTAAATTTCAGCAGGACAAATTGGGGTAAACGTTCATTTACAGGGCGAGGAATCGAATAATGAGATTCCCAAAGGGAATTTACCAAAAGTGGGCTCTTTCCTTTCTGAGTTACTGCACTATCTCGCGCCTGTAGATCATAGCATTCGCCCTCAGCAGATTGATGATGGCTACAGGATATTACCCTTTGTCAATATCAACGGTGATGTTAAAGCCTGCACTGAAGTAAATTACTTTTGAGCTAAGTTACAGGAGGTGAAAAGCACTTTTGGTGCATGTAAGTTTCCCGCACTTCCAGAATTTCCATTCTCTGCTTTGTCACACCCTCATCAGACGCTGATTATGAAAGAACATTCAGCAAAATTAAGCTTATTGAAGTCAAAAACAGGAACAGGCGAATTACTTCTAGAGTGAATGGATGCTTGCTGGCCAGTAATCCGCGAAACGTGGTGTTTTACGTGCGACCCGTATCAGAGGTACCAGTCAGCTTCCTGAAAAGAAAGCTGTTGCGGAAGTGAGCTACTGCATCTGTAAATAGACTTATAGGGACTATTTTAGTGGTTATTTTAAGTTGTACGATCCTCTCTTGAAGAAATACGATCTTTCTTGGGGCCATTGTACGATCCTGATCATCTCAGAGGTTGGCAGCACTGGCCCTACGAAAAGCTGCGGCCAATTTCTCTTGCCTGCTGTTGTTAGCTTCTTTCTCACTAGTTTTCATCTGCTCTATCTCTTCAAGATATCTGAGACTGTCCCCTTTTACTACAACTACTACTACTACTACTACTAAAATTTATTAATTCCGTCCTTGAAGGGGACGCCGGGCCTCCTACACGCTAACGCCGTTTTTCAGGCCAGGGAGATCTGCAACGGTCAAGGAGATGTGCGGAGAAGGTGAGAGGGTTGGCGGCCGTGGCCTATGCTGGGAATTGTCCCGGCATTCGCCTTAGTGTAGCAAAATGGAAAACCACGGAAAACCATTATCAGGACAGTCGACGGTGGGGACCAGCCCCTCTGCGTCTCCCAAATACAGGGGCGTAGAGCCACGGCAGAACTGCGGCCTCCCCTCCACTGCTCGGTTCACCGGTCGGAGTGCAGAGCTGGCGGACCACGGATCAGCCGTGGCTACTTGTGGGCCGAGAACCACTATGCATCCGCCGACCCACTTTCAATCAATCAATCAATCAATCAATCAATCAATCAATCAATCAATCAATCAATCACTACTGATCTGCATTTAGGGCAGATGGCAGATCCCCTATCTGTTGTTTTCCTAGCCATTTCTTAAAAGATTGCAAAGAAATTGGAAATTTATTGAACATTTCCCTTGGTAAGTTATTCCGATCCCTAACTCCCCTCCCCATAAACGAATATTCGCCCCAATTTGTCCTCTTGAATTTCAACTTTATCTTCATATTGTGATCTTTCCTACTTTTAAAAACACCACTCAAACTTATTCGTCTACTGATGTCATTTCACGCCATCTCTTCACTGACAGCTCGGAAGATACCACTTAGTCGAGCAGCTCGTCTTCTTTCTCCCAAGTCTTCCGAGCCCAAACTTTGAAACATTTTTGTAACGCTAATCTTTTGTCGGAAATCACTCAGAACAAATCGAGCTGATTTTCTTTGGATTTTTTCCAGTTCCTGAATCAAGTAATCCTGGTAAAGGTCCCATACACTGGAACCATACTCTAGTTGGGGTCTTACCAGAGACTGATATGCCCTCTCTTTTACATCCTTACTACAGCCCTTATTTTTTCTATTTTACCATACTCTGTTGTTAGGTGTTGAGGTGCTGTTCGGTTACTGGTTTTGTGCGTTGTTTCCTCGAAATTGTCCTCCATTATCCAGATGACTTAGAATATTTTGTCGCAAACCGCGCCTCCTGACTGCTTGTAATTCAAGAGTTTGGGTTTTGTGAAGGATACATCAGCGTTGGTTATTTGTTATTATAGTTAATTTCGGACATGGTAGCTCAGTACCAAATAATAATAATAATAATAATAATAATAATAATAATAATAATAATAATAATAATAATAATAATAATAATAATAATAATAATAGCCTATTTCTCACTGTTTCATTCCGACAGGACTGGAGCTATTTAGTGCTGCCACCTACCGTGGGTATTTGTAAACGCAGATTTTCATTTATTGCCATATTAAAATGTAAAGAGCGGGAAGGCATATTTCTTGTAACATAATATATCTACTGCCAGTTTGAGCCCCTCAGACATTCTCATTTTGTCAATATCTGTGGAAGGCAACAAAAAACAGGATGTACATAGTTCGAACTCATGCCGGTAGATATAGCTGTGGACGTCATCATCACGAACATGAGACAATCAATTCGCTGAATGAACGAATTTTTCTTTAAAAAGTACAAAAGTCGAGGTTCTAAGAGGTTCTTTGTATGTTTCTTATATGGAAGAAATAACAACCAATAATTGGTACCAGTTACAGCTGCTGAAACACTGTCATTTTCTCAATCTCGCTGTGAATGGGAATTGGAATTTTAATTTAATTCAATTTATTTGAATTAAGTTTTAATTTTAATGTTAATAAAGGAGGAGCCTCCGTGGCTCAGGCGGCAGCGCGTCGGCCTCTCACCGCTGGATACCGTGGTTCAAATCCCGGTCGCTCCATGTGAGATTTGTGCTGGACAAAGTGGAGGCGGGACAGGTTTTTCTCCGGGTACTCCGGTTATCTCTGTCATCTTTCATACCAGCAACACTCTCCATTCTCATTTCCTAGCATCTATCATTCATTAATAAATCACTTTGGGAGTGGCGACCCCATCGTACTAATAGCCTATATCTGCTTCATTCATTCCATCCCTGACCCGGTCAATGACTGGAAACAGGTTGTAGGTTTTCATTTTCATTAAAGGAATGATAACTGAAAATGTATTGACTAAAATCAATAATATAAGAACAAATGCATGTTCAACAGATTTTTTTTTTTTTTTTTTTTTTTTTTTTTTTTTTTGCTAGTTGCTTTACGTCGCACCAACACAGATAGGTCTTATGGCGACGATGGGACAGGGGAGGGCTGGGAGTGGGAAAGAAGCGGCCGTGGCCTTAATTAAGGCACAGCCTCAGCATTTGCCTGGTGTGAAAATGGGAAACCACGGATAACCATCTTCAAGGCTGCCGACAGTGGGGTTCGAACCTACTATCTCCCGAATACTGGATACTGGTCGCACTTAAGCGACTGCAGCTATCGAGCTCGGTCAACAGAATTTAAGAGTGGAAATCTTTTTTGTAGGCTACCAGTATTCACTATTCAGAATAGGGTACCATGATGGTGATGGGAGTATTCGAGACCAAAATGTCGATGAATTCGATTCTTACAAGTTCTCGAGATATCTCAAATCCTGATAAAAGTATTCGAATTTTTCCGCTGGAATTATTCACTAATGTTAATCCGAAAGAGAGACCACATTGTTTAGCGGCTAACAATAATAGTAATAATAAAATAAATAATAATATGGCTAAACGAGTTTGTCTCCGGGTACTCGATTTCCCCTGTCATCATTCATTCCAGCAATACTCTCCAATATCATTGCATCTGTAATTCATTTATCATTGCCCCAGAGGAGTGCGACAGGCTTCGGCAGCCGGCATAATTCCTATCCTCGCCGCTAGATGGGGCTTCATTCATTCCATTCCTGTCCCGGTCAAAGGACTGGAAACAGGCTGTGGATTTTCAATGTGGTCTCTATTTACGCAACATCCGAGAACATTGAAAATAATAGCGCCATTTCTGGATGTACGGTAACTCAGAAGTACGTCTGTATTAATGATGGAGGTTCAGGTGGTAAAGAGTGTAATGCGCATCATTCGAGTATTTACCTAAGATGTATTTGAAAGCTTCTCTCAGACGGGAGGAAGAGAATTTTTCGAATAGAATCTTATTTACTGAGTTTTATCACCAATATCAAGTTGCAATGATTGTTATAGAACGCAAATCACTCACAATCAATTGTGTACTTTCTTTACATTACTATAAGGAGAGATAAAATGTTTACTTTAGAATTTGTTTTACGTCGCACCGACACACATATGTATGTCTTATGACGATGATAGGATAATAAAGGGCTAGGAGCGGGAAGGAAGTAGGTGTGGCCTTAATTAAGGTACTGCCATAGCATTTGCCTGGTATGAAAATGGGAAATCACGGAAAGTCATCTTCAGGGCTGCCGACAGTGGGATTCAAACCAACTACCTCCTGAATGTAAGCTGACAGCTACGCGGCTACTCGCTCTGTGAAATAAAATGTTCGTTAACCCAGTTGATATCTATATATATATAAAAAATAAGAGTTTTGTCTGTGTAATGCTCAGAATTTAAAAGGAACGAATTATATTTCTGATTTTGTCACGTCCACAGTAACAAGGAAATGCACTTTTTATTTTCCGTAAGTTCTGTATGTATGTATGTACGTATCTACACGCTTCACGAGGAAACGGCTGAAGAGATTTAAATGAAAATCGACATGTAAAGTCGGAGAATGAGCCACTATAATACAGGTAATAAATCATTTCATTCACGCTGAGTGAAATGGTAGTTCATGGGAAGGTCTTAAATTCAATTCTTAAATATGTGTGTTATTATTGGTCTATCGATAAATACTGCATAACTAAATTTATATAGAATTACATATCCGATCATTTTTGTCTTATACATTTTTACCGTACCGGCTATGATAACAGAGATATTCATGATTTTTTTTATTGCTAAGTCCATATCAACGCCGAGCCACGAGAAAATGGGTAAACAGAATTTAATGAAAACAGGTATATAGATTCGAGGAATAAGATACTACAGTCTAAGCTATAAACAATTTTATTCACCTTCGATGAAATGATAGGTCAGGGGAAGGCGCCTACAATTGAATTGTTAAATGCTTATATTAATGGTCCCATCGAAAAATGCTACATAACAAAAGTTATAGAGAATACAATTTCCGATCAGTTATGTGTTATTCAGTTTTACCGTACCTACTATGGTAAGAGTGGTATTTCAGAGTCGGAAGGAAGGCCTATAATATCGAAAGCTCTTGAAATAGATCAACAATGACATTACCTTGACCATTGTGTGTGGTGATATCCTTTGTCTCTTATGCTGCCACTCATCTCCGATAGAGAGGATTACTGCTGCGTACCGAGTATAACAGCCTGCCTGAATATTGGCGGGAAATAGCTGGGGAGTTAGATAACTTTCTTCTGTACTATGCCATTCTTCTGGTTCATAGGCCTACACTTTCTGGTAATACTGGTACGTAACATACTGGCTCATCATAGTATTTCAGCTATTCGATCCATACTCTGACGCGCTGATTGGAATCAGTGTGAACATTTAATGGAATGATGGCAGAGGCTCGCTTATGACCTGGTCTAGAATTACAATTTCGGCCTATTCCGAATGATAGCACCCCAATTCACTAAATTACTCAAAATTCAATCCTGAAAAGAGCCGTTTCTCAAGAAAATCTTCTTCTTCTTCTTCTTCTTCTTCTTCTTCACTTTTATTCAATTCTACATTCATTTTATTGGAAATTAGCAGCGAAGAGGTTTCTCCTCTGGCTTGGAGGAAAATATTACCTCCAAGTTAGATAGTGTTTTCCAACTCATCGGGTACTCCTATTAAACAGATGAGTAAACATGCATGGATTTAGCAATGGGACTCTACACTACTCTCACTCCCACTCCCACTCCACCCGAAATTAAATGTTTACGGCTCACAGCTGTCTGCGGCCTGGTCATTCCAGCTCTAGAACTTTGGACTGTTAGATCGGCAGTGTTAAAAGTGAGAAAATGTGTGGTTTTTCATTTGATCGAGTACTTCATAAGATAGCATTGCTTTTAATTGCGGCATTCCTACTGGCGCCATTCTAATGAACTGTTGATTTCATTTGGGAAAACCACTAAGACAGTCTTTCTGAGGATGTAAAAAGGCAGGTGGAGAGTGAGTGCCTGCCATTATAATGAAAACTCGTCAACTTGATTGTGACTGATGGTAGGTATGAGGGATACCATTACAATGAAATGTCCCTAACCCTGTCTTCGCATAAGAAAAGGCGTTTGGTGACTTCCCCGTCGCGTTTCTAGGGAAACGTTCAGAGTTATGCAATTTAATACATTCTTACCCACAACGTGTACACTAGCTAACCTAGAATTATTTATACGATATAGAATTCCGTAGCGAAGCATGGGTACATCAGCTAGTTATATATGAATGAAAATACACAATAGAGTCCGGCATTTTGACAGCAAACAGTGGCGTGACATCAAAATTATATTAAAATGGCTGCAATTTAAAATTCCTTATATGCTCGTCAAATATTATACAGGATGAAGCAGCCGAGAAGATTTAAGAACGAAAATTGGATTCGAAACCAAGTTCTTGAGTCCTACATACTTCGACTACTAGTAACTGAAATGTAAGTGAATTCGGGACATCAGAAACAATTCTCTTTCGGGGAAGCGCTTGTACGATATAGGGTGAAGCGAAATTCGCGCACTCGGGCGTCGCAGTGCGACTCCTCAAACGCCAACAATAAAAAAATGTCTCTCACAAAAGTTGGTCTTGCGAGTATATCAGGCAGTAAAAGGACGTTGAAGAGTGGCAAGTTGGCAACACTGTAACCAAATGTACGGTAAGTACCTCTGTCAGCAATTGTTATCCGTGCTGTACAGTTGGTGCAGTGGATAGAGTTTTGGGTTAGCATGCAGGAGGTCGAGGGTTTGATCCTGGGTTGAGGCGCATTTTTTATTTGCTAATTTCCATCGGACATTACATACTGTAATACAGTAAGACACCGTACCTTAGGTCACATGTATCCTACATTTACAACGTTTTGTAACGCTAAACACAACAAATACTTTGCTGGGCCTACTGGTAACGTAAGGCCCTAACGAAATGTAATAGACCTGAACGAGGCAAGAACAATATTTGGAACCTAATCTATGAGACCATTGGGGGAGGGTACAAAGAAAAGAGGTTTCGCATCTAGTATATGAAGTGGTGCGAATGAATTCACGCCCACGACGTGGAAAGGGCGTCTTTCAAAGCTGACCAATGAAAACGATTGTTCGTCCATTTCTAGAATCGTAGTATGTAAGTGCAAATGATGTCTAGAAGACCCGCTGCAATCGCTGTTGACGATTAAGGTGCCAGACACCATACCACCTGGACTACACTTACGAAATAAAGAATAGACCCTTCAACCCAGGATCGACCCCTCGACCTCCTGCATGCTAACCCAAAACTCTATCCACTGCACCAACTGTACAGCACGAATAACATGTGCTGACAGAGGTAGTTACCCTACATGTGGTTACAGTGTTGCCAGATTGCCACTCATCAACGTCCTTTTTCTGCCTGATATACTCGCAGGACCAACTTTTGTGAGAGACATTTTTTTATTGCTGGCATGTGAGGAGTCGCGCTGCGACGCCCGAGTGCGCGAATTTCGCTTCACCCTGTATATACATCGTACAAGCGCTTCCCCGACAGAGAATTGTTTCTGATGTCCCTAATTCACTTACATTTCAGTTACCAGTAGTCGAAATATGTAGGATTCAAGAACTTGGATTCGAATCCAACTTTCGTTAATGTTCTCGGCTGCACACTAATCGATTCTGCACTGTAGTTGATTCTGCCCATCACTATTCCATGAAGCCAAAAGGTTTGAGAACTTCTTGTATAAGGCACATGAGACACATCATTGTTGAATACAGTACCTCGAGTATCGATGTGCACATTTTTCATTTGCTATACCAGCCCTACTTTAAGCTGCTTGTATAACACAGGACGACTGGTGTAGTTACTAATTGATGGCAGCATTTGTTACAATTCCCCCTAATACCGCTCTTACTCAATACACAGTAATTATACAGACGGCCGCCAGATGATGCCAGCCAGTGACGTCATGCGGGGATTACTAACACGGAGGAAGCGAAGACTTCCACTGAGAAAGAAGGGAACTTGTACGATAAAATCCGTCCTACCTTAAGTGACATCAGCAGGCCGACTTACCTGAAACAAACAATAAGGAATTAATTATAAGTAACAATAAACATTCAGACTACGTTCTAAGAATATAAGTTAAAAGATATGAAAGGCAGGATAGGAAGGTAAACAAGATACCTCTGACAGGAATGATTACATCATGATCTCCTGCATCTACAAGCAGCAATGTTATAGATACGATTGTCAGATTTTTAAACTCAGAAATAGGGACATATCTTTTTTATGACGACGGTGGGATATGAAAGGGTTAGGAGTGGGAAGGAAGCGGCCGTTGCTTTACTTAAGGTACAGCCCCAGCATTTACCTTGTGCGAAAATGGGAAACCACGGAAAACCATCATCAAGGCTGCTGATAGGCGGGTTCGAACCTACTATCTCCCGGTTGCAAGCTCACACCTGCGCGACTTTAACCGCACGGCCAGCTCGCCCTGTAGACATATCTCTAAAGCATAAGGAAAATGAAAACTGTTACACTAAATTAATGTTGTCGCTAATTATTATTATTATTAATTTTATTGGCTTTACGTTCCTCTAACTACTTTTACGGTTTTCGGAGACGCCTAGGTGCCGGAATTTAGTACCGCAGGAGTTTTTTTACGAGCCTGTAAATTTACCGATACGAGGCTGACGTATCACCTTCACATACCACCGGACTGAGCCAGGATCGGACCTGTCAAGTTGGGTTAGAAGGCCAGCGCCTCAACCGTCTGAGCCACTCAGGCCGGCTATTACATGTTATTATTATTATTATTATTATTATTATTATTATTATTATTATTATTATTATTATTGTTATTATTATTATTATTATTATGGGATCCTGCTTACACGGTAAAAACCTACGTAATACAAGACACCACCGAGTCTTTAATTGCTTCCTCCCTTCAACAGAAAGGCCTAGCAGTACACGAAGAATTTCATGGTAGGCCTATGGCAGTTAATGGAAGCAACTCCGTGTCGACATAATTGCAATCGCACCGAGAACAAAGAATGCAACTGTTATTGATCCACCGAACGAGTTGGCCTTACCGTTAGGGGCGCGCAGCTGTGAGCTTGCATTCGGGGTATAGTTTGTTGGAAACCCGCTGTCGGCAGCCCTGAAGATTGTCTTCCGTGTTTACCAATTTTGACACCAGAAAAATGTTAGGGCTGTACCTTAATTAAGACCATGGCCGCTTCTTTCCCACTTCTGGCCCTTTCCTGTCCCAATCTCGTCATAAGACGGAACTGTGTCGGTGCGACGTAATATAAATTGTGGTTATTGATCCCACCATGCGTTTCCTGACCCATCCGGACAGGCAACTGAAGTCAACTGCGAGAAGAAACAGATCTACTCCCCTACATTTCTTTTTCACAAGAAGATGTACCAGCTCTCTGAAATAACCATTAACGGTATTCTGATAGGAACTGGAGGGCCTATTTCTCTTCTGTGCTCCCATTTTCTCAAAGATTTATAAGTAAAGAGTCCTTACGCAAGATCGCCTTACTGACCTTAAAAGGTTCAATGACCGAGCTCGATAGCTGCAGTCGCTTAAGTGCGGCAAGTAACCAGTATTCGGGAGATAGTAGGTTCAAACCCCACTGTCGGCAGCCCTGAAAATGGTTTCCGTGGTTTCCCATTTTCACACCAGGCAAATGCTGGGGCTGTACCTTAATTAAGGCCACGGCAGCTTCCTTCCCACTCCTCGCCATTCTCTGTCCCATCGTCGCCATAAGACCTATCTGTGTCGGTGCGACGTAAAGCAACTAGCAAAAAAAAAAGGCTCAATATCCATTTTGAGCAATCATCTTTATGGACATGGCTTTAGGCAACATTCGTATATTTAAAAAAAAGAAATGTTTGGTATACTTTGGTTCATGGCAGCCCATAGTTGTCCTAAATGAATTATTATTATTATTATTATTATTATTATTATTATTATTATTATTATTATTATTATTATTATTATATTATTATTATTTATTATTATTATTATTAGGGACCACGTGTCAATTTCAGTTCATCCCTCCTCGCTGTTTCCTCTTCCGTTCTTTTTTCATCATTCCATTATACACTGACTGACAGAGCAAATGCAACACCAAGGAGGAGTGGTTCGAAAGGGGTGAAAGTTGGGGAAAAAACAGAGACGGCACGGACGAATAATTGATGTTTGTTTCAAACCGATATGCAGGTTACACAATGCGCACGGCATCGACTCAGTAGGATGTAGGACCACCGCGAGCGGCGATGCACGCAGAAACACGTCGAGGTACAGAGTCAATAAGAGTGCGGATGGTGTCCTGAGGGATGGTTCTCCATTCTCTGTCAACCATTTGCCACAGTTGGTCGTCCGTACGAGGCTGGGGCAGAGTTTGCGAACGGCGTCCAATGAGATCCCACACGTGTTCGATTGGTGAGAGATCCGGAGAGTACGCTGGCCACGGAAGCATCTGTACACCTCGTAGAGCCTGTTGGGAGATGCGAGCAGTGTGTGGGCGGGCATTATCCTGCTGAAACAGAGCATTGGGCAGCCCCTGAGGGTACGGGAGTGCCACCGGCCGCAGCACATGCTGCACGTAGCGGTGGGCATTTAACGTGCCTTGAATACGCACTAGAGGTGACGTGGAATCATACGCAATAGCGCCCCAAACCATGATGTCGCGTTGTCTAGCGGTAGGGCGCTCCACAGTTACTGCCGGATTTGACCTTTGTCCACGCCGACGCCACACTCGTCTGCGGTGACTATCACTGACAGAACAGAAGCGTGACTCATCGGAGAACACGACGTTCCGCCATTCCCTCATCCAAGTCGCTCTAGCCCGGCACCATGCCAGGCGTGCACGTCTATGCTGTGGAGTCAATGGTAGTCTTCTGAGCGGACGCCGGGAGTGCAGGCCTCCTTCAACCAATCGACGGGAAATTGTTCTGGTCGATATTGGAACAGCCAGGGTGTCTTGCACATGCTGAAGAATGGCGGTTGACGTGGCGTGCGGGGCTGCCACCGCTTGGCGGCGGATGCGCCGATCCTCGCGTGCTGACGTCACTCGGGCTGCGCCTGGACCCCTCGCACGTGCCACATGTCCCTGCGCCAACCATCTTCGCCACAGGCGCTGCACCGTGGACACATCCCTATGGGTATCGGCTGCGATTTGACGAAGCGACCAACCTGCCCTTCTCAGCCCGATCACCATACCCCTCGTAAAGTCGTCTGTCTGCTGGAAATGCCTCCGTTGACGGCGGCCTGGCATTCTTAGCTATACACGTGTCCTGCGGCACACGACAACACGTTCTACAATGACTGTCGGCTGAGAAATCACGGTACGAAGTGGGCCATTCGCCAACGCCGTGTCCCATTTATCGTTCGCTACGTGCGCAGCACAGCGGCGCATTTCACATCATGAGCATACCTCAGTGACGTCAGTCTACCCTGCAATTGGCATAAAGTTCTGACCACTCCTTCTTGGTGTTGCATTTGCTCTGTCAGTCAGTGTACTTTAATCTTCTCTCCTCAAACCACTTTGGGTCGAGTTTCTTTTTTCTCCCTTGGAATCCTTCCATTCTTAAAGCTTTAATTTTAAAAATTATCTTTCTACAGTTTTTCCTCTTCTCTTTTTTCTAAATCTTTCTTGACCTCTTCTCTCCAACTTGTTCTTGAATGTTTCTCCCAAAGGTACTTGAATATCTGTTTTGTCAATTTGTTATCATCCACTGTATATTCTATAGTTATTATTACAACTATTATACTAAACTTTCGAATAAGTAACAATACACTTTTCCATCATTATCGTTTGGCGTTACCAATCAATAACTGAAGACCTCCCCGAAGTAAGCATGTAACCAACAAATTCCAATGATGGTTAAATTCCCGACCCTGCCGGGAATCGAACGCAGGACCCCTGTGATCATAGGCCAGCAAACGAACTATTTAGCCATGGAGCCGGACATAAATACAGAATAAACCAGCTAAATGGTGAATGAATGCAGCGAATTGTCCAGAATGGAATTGAAAGAAAAGGAGGTCATAGGTCGGGTTCATTCAACAACCAGGAAGGTCATTTACCTCCTTGTTGGTCAGCAAACAACCTTCATTTGATATTAATAGGAGGATTATGTGCCATAGGGAATGTACTGTGCTCGCTTTTTAAATGATGTCCCTCGGGACGTGCGCGTCTATGTTTGGAACATTCACGACAGGGAGACTTGGACAATCGCCACGGAGGGGCAAGGAAGACACAGACAGCTCCTCTCTGAGTTATTCTCCTTCGAAATAGAGGAGAGACCACTTTACATCAATGGCGTGCTTCTACGTGCCACATACCTTTATGTTTGAATGAACTGCACGCATTCTACCTACGTACACATAAGTTAGGGGAGTATACGAAATATCAAATAATTCTACTGTACTATTTAAAAATCTCGATACAACTCGAATTCTGATTAGCGTATTCGAACATTTCCGTTGTAGTTATTCACCATTTAATATTTTTCGCTATTTGCTTTACGTCAGGGACTGCCTGGCCGGGGCGGTAAAGGCGTGCTCGGTTCGCCCGGAATGACGTGGGTTCGAATCCCCGTCAGGAAGTCATAAAATTTAAGAAATGAGATTTCCACTTCCGGAGGTTCACTCAGCCTTCACCAAAATGAGTATCAGGTTAATTCCTGGGGGCAAAGGCAGCCGGGCGTAGAGCTAACTACTCTACCCCATCACGTGCCGAGGTTAACAACGGTGGAAGCCTTTACCTTCCACTCCTCCAAGGTCCTTCATGGTCTGTACGGTGGTGACTTCGTTTATTTGCTTTACTTCGCACTGACACAGATAGGTCTTATAGCGACGATGTGACAGGAAAGGCCTAGGAGTGGGAAGGAAACGGCCGTGGCCTTAATAAAGGTACAGCCACAGCATTTGCCTGGTGTGAAAATGGGAAACCACAGAAATCCATCTTCAGGGCTGCCGACAGTGGGGTTCGAACCCATTATCTCCCGGATGCAAGCTCACAGCTGCGCGACACTAACCGCATGGTCAACTCGCCCGGTCATTTTGATTTTAACCGTTCTTGAAAAGAGAATCGAAAACAGAGAAGAAATAATGGCGTGTGGCCTCCGAAGAGACCTGGTGCAGGTATTTTGAGATGACGCCATATGGGCGACCTGCACGTCTGTGATGATGGGGCTCTATCTTTGATGAATTCCCAGCCTCGGAGCCATTTGAATAAACCTATGAAGGTCAAAATCCCTGACTCGGCTGGGAATCAAAGCCGGGGCTCCTTGGACCAAAGGCCAGCACGCTAACCATTTAGCTATAGAGCCGGACTTCGAATTTACTGCTCAATATATAGAATTTCCTAACGGTTCACATAGTCCCTGATCCCCCAACTGCCAATGGGCTAGCTGAACGTAATGTCCAGATGGTTTTTTTTAACAGCCTGCTTTACATCGCACCGGCACAGATAGGTCTTATGGTGACGATGGGATAGGAAAAGGCTAGGAGTGGAAAGGAAGCGGCCGTGGCCTTAATCAAGGTGCAGCCCCAGCATTTGCCTGGTGTGAAAATAAGAAACCATGGGAAATCCAGACATTTAAGCAATGTTTAAAGTCAGTGCCTGTTGAGGCAGGTACACTAAAAGAAAAGGTGAGAAGATTGTTGTTTTGTAATCGTGCGAAAATTTCGCGTGCAGTTGGGTTATTTTTCCACACCCTCCCCAGAAGTCACACATTACTATTGACCCTGTACGTTCAGTATTAGTGGGGTAGAGTCTAGAGTGTTCAGGCACGGATGTACCAGAACAATTCTGAAATATGGCAGTTCGGTACTGTTGCTCCACTACCTTGTGAAGCTAGATTCAGGGTGGAACCTCAAACGCCACATCAATCAACTGAGCTCAATTCGAGTGTCTCCACTTAGTTCCTCGGAGAATTCTCCACATAGTCATTCTGTGAGAGATCCAACAATTCCATTCATCCATCAATTTGATGTTCTCAGAATCCCGAGGACAGAGAGGACGCCACAGGTACTAACGGGATGTACCAGCCCCAATACCAGATATACTAGACCCAGGGGAAGACCGGTAACCAGGGCCGTCGCATCGTTCTGAACGTAACAGACTAACTCCCATGCATTTCTAATATTGTCAATTGTATTAATGTGTAAATACTATCTCCACAGTTCTGAATATTTGTGTCTTCAAAAAAAAAAACTCTCAGAAAATACTCAAATTAGTTGGGGAGAACTGTTGTAACTATAATCAGATGTTGCTATCTTGTGTATACACCTTCCGAGCAGTATTATCCATGACATGTTGTTCTTTTATTTCTGTCATTGTGTTATGAAATAAATGTGTAATAAAGTTTTTTAATACATCAGTTTGCTAGACATGCCTCCGTGGCTCAGGCGGTAGCGCACCGGCCTCTCACCATTGGATTCAGTGGTTCAAACACCGGTTACTCCATGTAAGGTTTGTGCTGGACAAAGTGGGGGTGGGACAGATTTTTCTCCTGGTACTCAGGTTTTCCCTACCATCTCTCATTCCAGCAACAATTCCAGTATCATTTCATTTCATTTCATTTCATTTCATTTCATTTCATTTCATTTCATTTCATCTCTCAGTGACAACGGCCATAGCTGTGTTGAAACACCGGATCCCGTGAGATCTCCGAAGTTAAGCAACATTGGGCGTGGTCAAGTTCTGGATGGGTTGTCCCGCGCTGTTGGTGGGGGGTAAGGGAATGGAGGAGCGGAAAGGATCTGGCCACCCTACCGTACGTAAACTCGGGCTCAGGCACTTCTCTGCGGAGGTTCGGACCTGCCTTCGGGCAGAATACACCCTTACCTTCATCTCTCAGTCATTAATGATTTCCCCAGTGTGCGACAGACTTCGGCAGCCGGCACAATGCTTATTCTCGCCACTATATTTCATCAATTCATTCCATTCCTGACGCAGTCGAATGAATGAAAACAGGCTGTAGATTTGTGTTCGTCACCTCACAATTTTGCAACGTAGGTTGGTGAACGCGGGACACCTAGCTGAGTCCAGCATTTCTTCCACTATTTTTCCACCCTCCTCACTTTCATTCCGATTCCAAAAATATGTGGTACCATAAGCCTACAAAGTGTTACATCACTATTGTGGCCCTTTCCTAATACATCTTCATTCTTCCAAGACTCAGAATTCTTCTCTATTCTCTTCTTATTAGAGTCGGGGAACGGTAGTGCGTCACTTATTGTATTTCCGCTTAAAACACCAACCACCATCATTATTACATCATTAAACCCTTCGAAAACGATCGTGCCGCGAAACGTGGGAAAATCCAATCAGGGTCGGAATAAGTGGCGGTGGTGGTGATTATTCTTTTCAGAAGAAGTACAACTGAGCAACCATCCTCTCTTAACACGAATCAGAGGCAAAGATAATATGGGTTCGAGTTTTCGAAAAATAAGGTTATCGCAAGAAATAGGAGAATATCACAAAGGGCGGGGAACTCAGCGACTTCATAGTCCTCGTAAATCTAATACCATCAGAGTGGAAATATATCAAAATTTGACTAAGGAAGGTAATTAATCCCTCTTAACTCTACACTCAGGAACACAAGTAGCATTTACTGTTACTCTGAAATCTAAGACGATGCTATGTTCGATTGGTCCCACAAACGAAGACAGGAAATCACGAAGAGAGAGATAAATGTAATTAAATAAGAATGCTATGGAGAGTACTCTCAATGTCAACACCGGGTATCCCAAAAGTCGCTTATTGTGCGGCCAGTATCCAGTATTCGGGAGATAGTAGGTTCGAACCCCGCTGTCGGCAGCCCTGAAAATAGTTTTCCGTGGTTTCCCATTTTCACACCAGGCAAATGCTGGGGCTGTACCTTAATTAAGGCCACGGCCGCTTCCTTCCAACTCCTAGCCCTTTCCCGTCCCATCGTCGCCATAAGACCTATCTGTGTCCGTGCGACGTAAAGCAACTAGCAAAAAAAAAAAGAAATAAAAAAAGTCCCTTGACCGAAAAATGACAAACTACAAATAATACTTGTGCAATTAATGTCACCATTATTTAAATCGTGGAAAACTTAAAAGAGTGGTTCAACAAGCTTCCCATATAGAGTCCATTATTTCTCAACGTCATTTTACATTCTTAACTTTTTAATACAAAACTTTGTTATTCTTCAGCACTTCACATTGTCCTTCAATTATTGTTCTCAAATATACCAAATTTAGGCTTTTGTGATTTGTTTTTAAAATTTGCTTTAAGTCGCACCGACACACACACATCTTACGGCGACGATGGGGTAGGAAAGGGCTATGTGCGGAAAGGAAGCGACCGTGGCCTTAATTAAGGTACAGCTCCAGCATTTACCTGCTGAGAAAATTGGAATTCGAATACAATATCTCCCGATTCCCGGCCGTTTCGGAGACTTTTATCCTTCATTGGTTAATTTCGATGGTTCGGAGGCTGAGTGTGTTTGCCGTCTTTAACATCAGAATTTTTCATAGATAGGGCCCAGTTCTCACAGACGCACAGGTCGCCTGTCAGGCGTCAGCTCGAACGACCTGCACTAGGCCTCTCCGAAGACCACACGTCATTGTTATTAGTATTATTATCAACACTTGAAGTTTTGAGTCTGCCATTCCTTGGTAAAAATGGTATTCTTCCAGTAGCCTCAAATCGTTTATTTAGGTTGTAAATAACTGTCTGTTGGCCAGCAGGGTATGAGAAGTTTATTTAATTTATTATTTATTATTAAATTATTATTATTATTACTAAATTATTATTCAATCACTAGATTGCGTGCCAAAAGCCCGCATTCAATTCCAAACCCCTCCGTAGTTTTCGTACGGATTGAGGGTATATGAACAATGCAAAATAAGTTAAAATATGTAGTTATTTTGCATTGTTTAGCGCATTAAAAGAGCTAATGTCCTTTAATTGGCATTTTGATAGAATCGTTAGCAGAATCACCCAGTGTCTTGTTAAAGTGTTTTAATGGATCATTCTTTCAACTTTTGTCTTCTAACTATGGCTGATGATATCGTAAAGTGGTCGAAACATGTCCCATTCTATTAAGTAAATGTTATTCCGAAAAAGAATAAAATATTTATTGTATTGTAAATTTGGAATTGTTACTCAAATGTATCACAACGCTTCAAGTGACAATAGGCGCTAACAATGAAATTTGTTTCTTGCAATATCAATTTTGACATGTCGTCGCTGTTCGAGAAAAGGGAAATAATGGACAGGTAGAGCATTTTGAGATATTTGAGGAAAATTGACCTTAACTTACCGCACTGCAGGTATGTATGTGTGCATGACTTATTTACGCACTCCTACAGTATAATGTACTTAAGGTTCATACGCACAAAAACACAGGAAAATGAACGTACCTAATCTTGTTCTGATGGACTAAATATACATATGTGGCTGGGAAGCGTGACCCGTCTTAAGGAAAATGATGGCTAGGAAGAGCATTTTGAGATATGATCTTTTCTTTTTTTTTTTTTGCGTCGCACCGACACAGATAAGTCTTACGGCGACGATGGGACAGGAAAGGGCTAGGAGTGGGAAGGAAGCGGCCGTGGCCTTAATTAAGGTACAGCCCCGGCATTTGCCTGGTGTGAAAATGGGAAACGCGACGTAAAGCCCACAGCAAAAAAAAATGGGAAACCTCGGAAAACCATTTTCAGGGCTGCCGACAGTGGGGTTCGAACCTACTATCTCCCGAATACTGGATACTGGCCTCACTTAAGCGACTGCAGCTATCGAACAGCGACGATGTGGTCAATTGATACGTAACACTGTATTAAAATGGTCTGCTTAAACATTTCTGATATAGTGAGTAAATTTGTCCTCCACGGTGGCGGCGTGTTGAAAGACAAACACTCCCTTGTGGGGAAGACAAAGCTGAGCGGTTGAAGACTCAAAGACTTGGAGTGATATGTCATCTTTGCGTTGGCTGCAGCCACAGCAGTGTGGTGTGATATAAATAGATTGATATTCCTTTGTAAATTTAAGTGACAAAGGTTTGGCTCGGATAGAGAATAATGGCTGTATTTATAAAATATAAAGAAGGAATATCTGGGAACGGTCCAAAAGTAGGGGACGCTGCTCAACCAGGCTAGGGTGCTTCTAATACCATCTTAGTTATTTTCATTTCTATCCTAACTTTTCATTCCATTCTCCTACTTATTCCCTCTAAAACTATTATATCCCTCTCATCAAGTTGTTCTATAATCATCCTTATATTTATCCTGCTCATCTTCTATACCCCCCTTTCCTTCTGCTTATTAGTCATTCTTATTTCTGTGTATGTTCCACCATTTTCTTCTGGTAATACTTCTCCTTTTACCTTATTTTACAATCTGTTCTCTTCTTCAAACCCTGACCTAATCAAGGACCTCCCGCAATAAGGGTGTAACGAACAAGTCAGTAATTTTTCAGGGGAGAGGAAAATTAGTTTTTGGGGTTTATTTCATGGTATACTCTACTTGATCCAACTGCACATGCAAGTGTACAAATGAATTCATCTAATGAAAACAATATTTTATTCTTATAACTTAAGGTTTTAAAAATAATGTATGAACTGCAAGCGGTGCAGTGGAAAATAATCTGCAAGTATGTATTACGTTTGTATATAACAGAAGAGAAAATCTGTACATTCACTTGGAACAAAAATGATAGCAAATAATATTAGTGTAATAATAAAAATAAAATAACAATAAAAAGTCGAGAAAATATTTCAAATTATAGAAGTGATTTCGTCTATAGGCTTTATTTAAATGATCTATTACACCTGATGGCCGGCCCCGTGGTGTAGGGGTAGCGTGCCTGCCTCTTACCTGGAGGCCCCGGGTTCGATTCCCGGCCAGGTCAGGGATTTTTACCTGGACCTAAGGACTGGTTCGAGGTCCACTCAGCCTACGTGATTAGAATTGAGGAGCTGTCTGACGGCAAGATAGCGGCCCCGGTCTAGAAAGCCAAGAATAACGGCGAGAGGATTCGTCGTGCCCTCCAAGGGCTGTAGTGCCATGGAGTTTGGTTTGGTTTGGTTTGGTTTGGTTCTTATTACACCTGATTATGAACCAATACAAAGCAAAGCAAAAAAAATGTCATCTCCGTACAGGCCATGAAGGCCCTGGGAGTGGTGGAAGGTAAAGGCTTCCACTATTCGTAACCTCGGCACTTGATGGGGTTGAGTGGTTAGCTCTACGCCCGGCCGCCTTTGCCCCCAGGAATTAAAATGGTACTCATTTTGGTGTAGGCTGAGTGAACCTCAGGCCCATATGCACCTCCGGAAGTGGATATCTCATTTCTTAAATTTTACGACTTCCTGACGGGGATTCGAACGCACGTCCTTCCGGGAGAACCGAGTACGCCTTTACCGCCTCGGCGAGGCAGCCCCTGATGAACCAATACAACCACTGTAAACCAGCTTCAAGTTCAAATGCAAGACATATGATGTCACTACAGTACAGAGACGTGATTATACACCCTATTTCCACTGAAACTCTCTTTTTTTTTAATGAGTTTGTTAAAACCTTATTACAGGGAGGTCTTCAAGTAATTTTCTTCCGTCCCTTAGTTTGCTTTGAACCCCTTCTTCCGTTCAACAGGGATATTTTTGGGGTGGGGGGTCATCTGGAATTACGCGTGATCAATTTTCCGACACTATTGTAAACATGGCAAAGTGTGTAAGCTATAGGTCAGCAGCATCATATATACGTTACTATAAGAAGGCAAGTTTCGTGAGAACGAGTACCATTTACTACCTGAAGTACTTGGTGGTGATGTGAACATCGATCGGAAGTCAGCACCTGGTGAAGAGTCTCTCTCCTTTTCGCGTGACACGTTCGTCTTCGAATTAAACAACGACCCGGCCACTTCCACTACGAGAAGTAGTACGTGCTCAGTCGCCACGTAAATCACTTAACAAGCCAACAGCACGTTTCGTACTTCTCCTATCACCGTCCATTACTGGGTACAACTAATGTACCCAAATCTCTGTCCGTACAATAATGTGTAGATATGTTAACATGGATATTATATTTTGGGACTAGGGGGGTCAATCTAGAACTATCGCAAACAATTTAGCACTAACAAATAATCCAGATTTCTAGCCCTTCAGGCAAGCAACGCAAAGTTGAAAACATCCTACGGATATGAGCTAAGAATTTTAGGTAAATAAAATATAAGAAGTAGACTATGAGAATATATTCTTTATTTATTCCTAAAAATCTTAATCATCTTTATCCCGTCGATTAGATTATCAGTTTTCCTTTTTCTACCACTACGAAGGCTGATCTGTGTCAACACATTGTTTCACTCAAGCACCACTACGAGCTCAAGCACCACTACGAGCGCTAATGTGAGTCAATGCAGAGTTTCACTTACGCCCCTATAACTACATTCGGTGTGGACATTTTTCAAAAATCAAACAACGCATGAGGGTATTGAACCAAGGACCACATTACAGCAAGAATTATGTAAATAACACCGAGCTCGATAGCTGCAGTCGCTTAATTGCGGCCAGTATTCAGTATTCGGGAGATAGTAGGTTCGAACCCCACTGTCGGCAGCTCTGAAAATGGTTTTCCGTGGTTTCCCATTTTCACACCAGGCAAATGCTGGGGCTGTACCTTAATTAAGGCCACGGCCGCTTCCTTCCAACTCCTAGCCCTTTCCAGTCCCATCGTCGCCATAAGACCTATCTGTGTCGGTGAGACGTATAACAACTAGAAAGAAATCAAACAACGCATGAGGGTATTGAACCAAGGACCACATTACAGCAAGAATTATGTAAAGAAACGAGCGATTTTAGGGCGTTTTTCCGGAACTGCACTTAGCCCGGAAGAAATTATCGAAATTTGTTTTTTAGTTTGATAGATCTATCCAAAACTCACAATTTGAAGCCTTTCCGAGCCCTTTAGCCCTCCGACTTTAGGCACAGCTGAGGAAATTTCTTAATTTTACGTTTTTCGTACTATGGGGACCCCAACTTTTTGCTTGACAAAGTGGACGTGAGACAGGTTTTTCTCCGGGTACTCCGGATTTCCCTGCCATATTTCATTCCAGCAATATTCTCCAATATTTTTTTTTTCATTTGTCATTCATTAATCATTCCCTCAGAGAAGTGCAACAGGTGCGGCACAATTCCCCGCTATATGGGGGCTTCATTCATTCCAATCCTGACCCGATCGAACGACTGAAAACAGGCTGCGGATTTTCATTTTCACTTCCAGCCTATATGCACTTCCGGAAAAGCTGTCTAGAGTAGCTTGTTTTCTCACTCGTTTTCTTTTTGATTCAAATACTAGTCAAATGTCCGGCTAAATGGTTAGCGTGCTGGCCTTTGGCCACAGGGGACTCGGGTTCGATTCCCGGCAGGGTCTGGAATTTTAACCTAAATTGGTTAATTTCGCTGACACGGGGGCTGGATGTATGTGTCGTCTTCGTCATCATTGCATCCTCATCACGACGCGCAGGTCGCCTAAGGGAGTCAAGTCAAAAGACCTGCATCTGGCGAGCCGAACTTGTCCTTGGACACTCCCGGCCCTAAAAGCCATACGCCATTTTTCACTAATCAAATTAACTTATTTACATAATTATTTCTGCAACGTGTTCCTTAGTTCAATACCCTCAGGCGTACTTTGATTTCTTGAAAAATATCGACACCGAATGTAGTTATAAGGGCTTAAGTGAAACTCTGCATTGACTCACATTAGCGCTCGTAGTGGTGGTTAAGTGAAACAATCCACTGGCTCACATTAGCGCTCGTAGTGGTAGAAAAAGACAAACTGCTAATCTAATCGACCAGATAACGATGATTAAGAAAATTATTGTAATTTTTAGGAATAAATGAATAATATATTCTCATATTTTAAGCTATTTACCTAAAATTCGTACTCATATCACTAGAATGTTTTTAACATTGAATTGATTTCCTGAAGGGCTGGAACTATGGATTTTATCGGGACTCTCTAACTCCCTTATGGGTGGAGTAAAAAGATGCATTAACTGTACGTCCTGCATGTTCTAAGAGGGCAACAACCAAAGAATCTGGACCCATTCTCTTGTCGTTTAAGCCCCAAAATATATCCGTAATTCTATGCTTTACCGTGTAGCGGGAAAATATACGAGTGCGACTTCTCTATCTTCTCCAGTCTGTTTCTTCTTCCATATCTCTCTCTTTCCTTCCTTCTACCACTTTCTTCGCGACCTTTTCCGTTTCCTGCTTCTCTGTCCGACTACCTTTCTTTCCAATCCATTCGTCATTCTTCGTTATTACATTTATGACAGAAAGAAATAATGTGATTGGGAAAGAGAAAACGATTACCAGTCTGAACTGAACATCCCAGAGAACATTGCCCAGTAACGAAAAGAGAACCCATTCTAGATTTCCAATCTCCAGCATTATAGCTAGTAACGCACCGCCTACCACCGTTGTATCCTTCAAAAAATGAAGAAATCTTCCATCTCAACAGCCGTAGTCTATGTTTGCCCCCCACAAAAAAGGGCGTCGGAGAAGCCATTCTTCACTCGTGACTGCCTATAACTCACAAAGGAATTATTGTCAATATCGAGGTAACAAATGAACAGGGAGCACGCAAGCGCGGTGCAGACTGGGGAGATGCATGTCTCCGGAGGCTTAGAGTGTGGCCTGTGGGATCCATGGCCTAGTTATAGTGCACGTGCCATGCTGCGTCACCTGATACCCCGCTATTCCTACTCCACATCAGTACGCCACTTGACGACACATTCGTCTATACTGATACACGACAGTCGAAGTTTAGCGGTCTATGATACAGGTAAGACATGAAACGAGATTTCAATTACCGACGGACTTCCAGCCACCCCTGTAACTTAAAACTAGGTACCAGAGAATCTGGTATGCCCAGAAACGCTAGCAAATCGAGAATTGCCGGTACTCTCCGAGGAAGACGAGGAGGACAGGCTTTTATATCGAGGTTCAGAAGCAAAATAGTATGCAAAGGAAAGTATTTTTTTTACACAGTTAGAAAGACCTATAGCTCCCATGCACTTACATGTTCCCGACAGTGCAAATTAATTACTTACGTGAAACCCAAAGAATGTGTTCACGGTTTATCGAATCAGACAGGTCTTATGGCGACGATGAGAGGGCTGATAAGGAAGTAACGGTGGCCATATCGGTGCAGTGCTAGCATGTTTCTGCTGTAAAAATAGGAAAACCATCTTCAGGGCTGTCGACAGCGGTGTTTGAACCCAACATCTTCCAGATCCAAGGTATTGTTCTTGCAATTTCCTCGTTAACAACCGGCACGCTTTTGAAGCCTAGCTGGCCGGCTGTGTTTATGTTCGTTGTCCGCGGAGTGCCAGGATTTCCCCAACTCGAGACACAGCGATGTCAACTCTCCGTTTTAAGTACTTAACCTCTGAGAGCGAGCAGTGAGACTGGAAAGAACTGCGTGCCGCTGAACAACACTGGAGACCTGACAAGCGAGCCGGCTTCAGGCCCGGCACGCTTTTGAAGTTCTCTACGTGGACTGTCACTGACAAAGGAAGCATGCTACTGGCCACAAAGAGGCGAGTGTAGACATTTATAAATCTGGTTACAGTCGGGGGGTGATACCGCTTAATTTTTCAGTCGCTGTTCATTAATGAGAAAACAGAGAACTATACCATCTGCAGTGCCAGAACCGAACAGCTTACTCACTCATACATACTGGGAGTCGCCAGGCTCCTTGGTTGAATGGTCAACGTAGTCGTCTTCGGTTCAGAGGGCCTCGGTTTCGATTCCCAGCCGGGGAGTAGATTTTAACCTCAAATGGTTATTTCCCCTGGCTCGGGAAATGGATGTGTGTTCCACCCCCAACATTCGTATCACTCAAACGCCATACTGAACACTATCCTCCACTATAAAAACCTCAATTCCCATACACGGCAGATGCCACCCACCCTCGCTGGAGGTTGTCTTACAAAGGTTGCACCAGATGAGCCGAACAAGTCCTCGGACGCTCCAGCTACTAAATAAATAAATAAATAAATAAATAAATAAATAAATAAATAAATAAATAAATAATAAATAAATAAATAAATAAATATTGGAAGTCCAAGTGTAGCAGTGTATCAGGTAGCTGTGAAGATGAAATTAGAAGTGGATTAATGAGGCACTACCAGGCATCCCTGGAGAACCTGATGTCCTCAAGGTAATTAGAAAATTGAAAATTTCCAGAACTCCACGAGTTGGCCAAGAAGGTCCGAAACTGGTGCTCAGAACCAAAACAGCATAAGTATGCAAGTAGCGCTGGATTTACAGGGTCCGTTTGGCCCGGGCCCAGGACGCTAAATTTTAGGGAATGCGAAGTTCGCCAAAGAGTAACAATTTTATTATGTCCATTCTATTAAGTTAATAATAATAATAATAATAATAATAATAATAATAATAATAATAATAATAATAATAATAATTGTTACCGTGTTTAGTGGCAGTTAGAGGTGAAAGAAGGTGCGGGGTGGTGAACAGGTCTCAAGCTACGAAAGTAAAATTAATTTAAAATTTAACAAGGTTATATTTTCTTTTCAAAATAAAGAAATAACAAGCATGGCAGGTACAGAGTAGCAAGTCAACAAAATGTAGTTACAATATTTACTGGATTTGGGCTTCGCGCCCCGACTTCACAATGCTTGGGCAATCAGCCCAACCTTACTTCAAAATAAGTATTAACAGAGGGGCAGAAAACCCCATTCATGCTCAGGAGCACTTGCTCCAAATTACACAGAAAAGCCTCCACGAGGCATACAACACTCAATTTTCAAGAAAGAGCCGCTCGCTCTCAAACTTTAAGCCTCTCAAAGGCCACACCAAACTCCACCTTCAAGTTGTCCTCTCTGGACATAGACACAGGGGTAAAATACCCAACCTACTGAGGTCTATTAAGTGAGAAAAGATTAATTACATGACCTCTAAAATAACAATTTGAGAGGAGGCGAACTTGCGCTCCTAATACGCTTTGTTTAAAACCTACTTGGCACTAGGCCGTTAATACAAGGGCTAATCCCATACTAAAGAGGTGACTTAAGAAGGAAACAATTTACATTAAGTTAAAGAAGAATAGGTTGAGAAAAAAAATAAGTTCACCTCAAAACAATATGAGTGGGAGCTCGAGAGGGTTAAGCACTCTCTATCCCGATATGCAGTTTAAAGATAGAATAGATACCAAGTGTCTTTACATTTTAAGGAAGGTTACATTATGGAAAAACTTCGGACCCGCCCCGAGAGTAAAACTGCTGAGCTAGCAAAGAAAGAAATTATTAATCGGCCATTACCTTGTTGTTGACCGCTGCCGGAGAAAGAGGCGCTTCCCGACCCCTGCTATGTACTTTACACACAGAAAGATGGAACAGAAGTGGCCCAGAGACCCAAAAATCAGCAGTTTATATACTCTCGCGGAAAGTTCGAGGCGTTTTAGGGAAGAAAACACCCGCCCACAATCACTTTATTGGGTAGGGTACAGCAACATATCCCAGTTGGGGGAAGATACATCAGATTAGTCAGAAATTAATTAAAGAAATTCGGGATTGGCTAAATACAAAACAAGGGGAAAGAGAGGGGTATACAGCCAACTTAAACAATAACAGAAAGAAATTTAACAAGAAACAAACTTTTGAAATAAAAATTTCTCCAAAAAAACAGTTCTTTCACATCGCACTAGGGTGCACCATTGTAGTTCTTCAGTAGTGTCCTCTAGAAGAGAAAGTTCACACTTCTTACTACCGGTAAAACAAAAATACATCAAAAGTGGCACAGTTCAAAAACTCCAAACTCTCCACGTAGTGACATCTTCTGAGAAACTTGAAAATTAATACCGTCAATAAAGTTCAGACTTCCTCCAGCAGAGGAGTTTCAATTGGCGCACATTTTAAATTAGCGGCGTGGAGGTGTACCGCCCGGTACAGACCTCCCCCCCCCCCCGCCCCAAAGGTTCCTCCAGGGGTGACACATGCAATTTGTTTGGAAAGGTCCAAGTTTTGATGTTGATATGAAGATTAATAAGATTTTCTTAATTTGGTTTGATTCAGTTTCAAAAATTCTTGTAGTAACAGCGGAAGTACTGTCTTAATGTTTGTAGAAGGTTGAATTGAGAAGGAAAACTTTAGTTTTAAAGTTGAGGAAAAATTTTCTAAGTCCACCAGATATTGTTGTTGAATTCTCAGGTGTAGTAATTGCTGATAGTAATAATCCATGTAGTTAATGTTGATTAAGTTGGATGGCCAGACCGGCCGTTGCAGCTTGCGTCCAGAGGAGGCCGCTCGGACCCCTCAAGTACCCTGAGATACCGCTCGCCCGCACTATGAGGGGAGCAGTGGTGTTGAAGCACGCCGCGCCCGCGGTGAACATATACAGGCTGCGGGCAAGTAGCAGGTTGTGCGCCGCACATCAGCCTTGGCCGGGAGGAGGGCTCCGGCTCGCCGTACACTGGTCGACCTCGCTGGAAGAGAGGGGGCCCTTCCTCTATTCCAGTAGCGGTACAGCGCCGCGCGGCTGCGGGGGCACTGAAACATTAAAGCTAGGCGGCAGAATTGTTGGACCATCATCATTTTTTGAGGGCACAGGCTTGTGGAGAGGTTGAGGGGCGAGCGGCGTGCAGATATCCATGGCATTAATTAAGCCACTGTGTAAAGTGGAGCAGGAGACGGGAGCGTGGTAATGGCCGTGGCAAGGACAGGATGGCAGTTTAACGGTTCGGGGCAGGTTTCACAAAAATGCTTACATATAAAACAAAATACTATAGAAGGGGCAGAAAGCCATAAAAGTGAAACTCAAAAAAAAATATAACCTTCATATTCCTTTCAAGATAATATGAGGCAAGTTAGCACAGAAATTATACAGGTTTCACCTGCGACAAGTGAACCCTAAATATCCTCTCGGTGGCTGGATTGCTTAATAACAACGTAACCGGCGTAAGGAAATCGAGAATGACACACGGCCCATGGAATCTGGGGGCAAGCTTGCCCGCGGGAACAAAATTCTTGACCATTACTTGGTCACCTACCTTCAAATGGGTGGGTCTCCGTCCACGATCATACCTTTCTCTAACCTTTTCATGAGACACTTTAAGATTGGCTTTAGCCTTCTTCCAAAGATCTTTAATGTTGTCAGGATCTATTGTCTCAGGCAGAATGTCACTCAGGGACCAGAGGTTAGAGAGCGGCGTGTTGGGAACAAACTTGAACATCAAAGAGGCTGGAGTAAATTTATGTGATTCATGAACCGCCGAATTCAAAGCAAAAGCTAACCAATGCAGGGACGTGTCCCACCTGGAATGATCTTCATGATGATAGGCAATAAGCGCGGACCTGAGATTACGGTTAACCCGTTCAGCCAGAGATGGTTGAGGGTAATAAGCAGTAGTAGTTACATGAGAGATGGACAAGTCAAAACAGAATTTACGAAAAAGATTTGATGTGAACGCCTTAGCATTATCAGACACAATATATTGGCACGGACCAAAAGAGGCAAAAATAGAATTTAAGCAAGTAATGGTGGACTGAGCGGTAGCCAGCTTAGTCGGAAATAACCAGGAAAATCTTGTAAAACCATCTACGCATACAAAGATGAACTTGTTGGCATTTCCCTTTGACTGGGGGAAGGGTCCTACGTAATCAATATACAGGCGTTCCATGGGGCGCGACGCTTGATGAGAAGACAAAAGGCCTACCTTGGTGGACATGGTGGGTTTACTGAGCAAACAAGATTTACAAGCTTTTACTAGTTCACGGATTTCACCGTCCATACCCTTCCAGATGAACCTTTCACGAATCTTTTCACGAGTTTTAAAGATTCCAAGATGCCCCCCTAATGGGGTCTCATTATAGTATTTGAAGATCATAGGCACAAGAACAGCTGGAACGACAACCTTCATCATCTTATCATGCCTCGAAGGGCAACATAGAACACCATTCCTCAGAACATAAGGGACAACATGTTCCCCAGAAGAAAGGGTTTCCATTATCGGAGCCAGCGTCGGATCTTCACGTTGGTATTTCTCGATATCCCTAAAGAGCATGGGAGCATCTGTTAAGATGGCATTAACACCAGATAGTATGGACTCGGGAGGTGATGAACTGTCGACCGGTTCGTGGGTCTCGTCGTTGGAAAACATACGGCTGAGTCCATCAGCGACAACATTTTCGGTACCTCTGATATGCCGGACATCGAATTGGAAGGCAGAAATACGGATGGCCCAACGGGCTATACGACCAGTACGACACGGCCTGCCTAAGACCCAGCTTAAGGCTTGATTATCTGTCTCCAGGTCGAATTTGACATGTTCCAGATAGAGACGGAACTTCTCTAAGGCAAATAAGACTGCCAACCCTTCGAGCTCATAGATAGAATACTTGACTTCTTGAGCCGATAGAGTCCTAGATGCATAGGCGATGGGTCGCCTCCCTAGTTCAGTCTCTTGAAGAAGGACTGCAGCTACTGCTGACGACGACGCGTCGGTTTGGACGATGAATTTCTTCGAGAAATCAGGCATAGCAAGTACAGGGGCATTACAGAGAGCTAATTTAAGATCTTCAAAAGCGGCTTGTTGAGAAGGTCCCCACTCGAATTTGATGCCTTTCCTACGAAGAAGGTTTAAGGGCGCCGCTCTATTAGCGAAGTTAGGAATAAACTTCCCGAAGAAATTCGCCATACCAATGAACCTGGCGATACCTTTAACGTCCTTGGGAGGTTTAAAATCACGGATGGCCTGTGTTCTAGAATGATCGACTGCAACACCATCAGGTGACACAATATGCCCTAGGAATGACATAGAGGGCTTAGCAAAGGCAACCTTGGACAACTTGACAGTTAACCCAGCTTTACGAAGGCGATTGGGAACTTCTCGCAGATGATCTAGATGTTCTTCTAAAGTCTCCGAAAATACGACGACATCATCCAAGTAGTGATACAAGTACTCAAATTTGATGTCGGAGAAGACCCTATCTAGCAGCCTAGTGAGTACAGCTGCTCCCGTGGGGAGCCCGAAAGGCACGCGGTTGTATTCGTATAAATTCCAGTCCGTGGCAAACGCTGTAAGATGTTTAGACTCTTCGGCAAGGGGAATTTGATTATAGGCCTGATTCAAGTCCAAGATAGTAAAGAACTTGGCCTTACGAAACCATGAAAAACAAGAATGAAGGTCAGGAAGGGGCACAGATTGCAACACCACCTTCCGATTGAGAGCCCTATAATCAATGACAGGCCTGAAGCCTCCTTGGGGTTTCGGGACTAGAAAAATAGGCGAAGAATACGCCGACTTAGAGGGCCTAATAATACCATCCTTCAACATTTGATCGATGATTTCTTTCAATGCCTTCATTTTAGGTGGAGATAGCCTATATGGTGGAAAACGGACAGGAATCGAATCCGTGACCTCAATTTTGTATTCAATAAGGTCAGTAACACTAAGAGTATCAGAGAACACCTCTGGAAATGACTGACATAATTTACGAATACTATCAGCCTGCTCCTCAGGTAGATGTCTAAGGTCTAACAACATCTCATCCTGGGTAGGCGAAATAGATGAACATGATACAGAATTACACTTTAACAAGGGAATTTTACAATTGGACGCAAATTTGAATGTGCACGACCTACTCTGGAGATCGAGCACAAGACCAGTGTAAGAAAAGAAGTCAGCTCCCAATATAATGGGGCAAGACAAGTGCTTAGCCACAAACAATTTGATTTTCCATGTAAATTTAAAAATACCAATTTTGACATTTACAGAACCTAGGATTTCCAATGGAGATGAATTAGCCGAAACATATTGAACAGGAGATGAGACATAGTCAGGTAGTTTACAAACAGATTTCAATTTTGAATACCATTGGTCCGAAATAATTGAACAAACACTGCCTAAATCTAATTGAGCTGTTATAGGCTCGTTATTTAACTCAATCTTAAGAAAAGGAACAGGTGCGGGGGTATCCGCCGCAATCCTAAGACATTCTTTGGGGCATTCGAAAGATGAATTTGAAGATAGAACATTCCCTGAATTTTCGACCTGTTTACCAGGGGCTGAGCCTCGGGAAGAGGGATTAGTCGACTCAGCCGAAGCCACTAGTCATTTTTTATTATTGGCATTGGTGGAATTTGCACCTGAAGTTGAGCAGGAGGGGGTGCTATCTGAATTTGGGCACATTTTGGCGATATGTGAGAAAGCCCCACATTTAAAACAGCCTTGTGATGAACCAGCCCCATTCCTTGTCCCACTCGACTTGGTCAGTGGACACTTATTGCGAAGATGGTCGGGCGACCCGCAAGCATAACATTTACGGGGTGTGACTGGTCGGCGAGGTGGAGGCCGAAGATTACTAAAAGAGGGAGGGGGTTCTTTCGCGACACGCAAAGAGTCGGCGTATCTAACTCCTTCCGCTGAGACGGCCAATGCTTCAAGTTCAGAGAAGGTTTGCGGGCACGCCGCGAAACACAAATATGACCTATAGGATGGTGAAATTCCTTCTACAATAGCCTGCACAATCTGATCTTCAGGAAAATGAAGGGCAAACACCCTAGTATAGAATTTAATATCTTGAATGAAATCAGCCAGATTTTCATCCAATCTCTGTACTCGATAAAAGTACTTCTGAATCAGAGATGACCTCGCGCGGCAGGAATAAAATTTGCAAGCAAGTGTGCATGAAAATCTTCAATAGATGACTGTTCAGCTATGGCTCTTACTATTTTGTCAGAGAGAATACCAATTGCATAGGGATAGATGATTTGCAAAATCTGACATGGGGAAAGAGAAAACACAAGGGCATGATCCTGAAATTCAACTAAAAATCTTAAAAATGAAATTACGTCACTGGTGGTATTAACGGAAAACTTAGAGATACCTCTGAGCAACATTGCCAATGGATGAGGCAAGCTGCTAAACCCGGGTGACATAGTAGGTAAAGGTTTCAGTGGCAAGGAAGTTAATTCAGAACGTATATTATTCAACGATGCCCGGCGTACAGACTCGTTGTCCAATGGGGCAGAGATAGTTTGAGCAGCAACGGTTATCCTATTGGCTTCTCCCTTAGGAGGCTCTACCTCGCTACCTACATTCATCGTGGTGGGTTGATCAATTTTGGGAGGAACTTCCCCAGTTAACAATTGAGTGACCTTGCTAGATAATTCAGAAATATTTTCAAGCAGCGTACTAGCTTCCTTCTTCTGAACGTCATTCAACTTTAGAGACAACATATCGTTAACTCTATTTGAAAAATGAAACAGCCTGGCTTGCACACGCTTAATTTGATTAGGAGAAGGATCATTTTCATCAAAAAAACTAACTACAGATGCTAGCCCAGTAATATTCTCGACGATCGTGGAAAGAGAGTCGTCAAATTCTTTCTCTCCCAAGGTGGGGATGGAAATGGGCAAATCAAGGGACTCTCTAAGCTTGTTGGTGTCTATCGCAACCGTGCCTCCAGATTGCACATTTCTGATAGTTAACTCATAGATCAACTCCTCCTTGCGCAAATAGTTAAGACGGAGAACATCGCGAGGGCCGGGCATGATGACAGAACAATTTTGAAACAGGAAAGATCAAAAATTCCAGCAACTGAGAAAATTGTTAGAGTTTGAATCAAAGCAATGTTTAGCCGTCAAAAGGGGCTAAATTGAGACCCATTCAACCACGCTCTGCTACCACTTGTTACCGTGTTTTTGTGGCAGTTAGAGGTGAAAGAAGGTGCGGGGTGGTGAACAGGTCTCAAGCTACGAAAGTAAAATTAATTTAAAATTTAACAAGGTTATATTTTCTTTTCAAAATAAAGAAATGACAAGCATGGCAGGTACAGAGTAGCAAGTCAACAAAATGTAGTTACAATATTTACTGGATTTGGGCTTCGCGCCCCGACTTCACAATGCTTGGGCAATCAGCCCAACCTTACTTCAAAATAAGTATTAACAGAGGGGCAGAAAACCCCATTCATGCTCAGGAGCACTTGCTCCAAATTACACAGAAAAGCCTCCACGAGGCATACAACACTCAATTTTCAAGAAAGAGCCGCTCGCTCTCAAACTTTAAGCCTCTCAAAGGCCACACCAAACTCCACCTTCAAGTTGTCCTCTCTGGACATAGACACAGGGGTAAAATACCCAACCTACTGAGGTCTATTAAGTGAGAAAAGATTAATTACATGACCTCTAAAATAACAATTTGAGAGGAGGCGAACTTGCGCTCCTAATACGCTTTGTTTAAAACCTACTTGGCACTAGGCCGTTAATACAAGGGCTAATCCCATACTAAAGAGGTGACTTAAGAAGGAAACAATTTACATTAAGTTAAAGAAGAATAGGTTGAGAAAAAAATAAGTTCACCTCAAAACAATATGAGTGGGAGCTCGAGAGGGTTAAGCACTCTCTATCCCGATATGCAGTTTAAAGATAGAATAGATACCAAGTGTCTTTACATTTTAAGGAAGGTTACATTATGGAAAAACTTCGGACCCGCCCCGAGAGTAAAACTGCTGAGCTAGCAAAGAAAGAAATTATTAATCGGCCATTACCTTGTTGTTGACCGCTGCCGGAGAAAGAGGCGCTTCCCGACCCCTGCTATGTACTTTACACACAGAAAGATGGAACAGAAGTGGCCCAGAGACCCAAAAATCAGCAGTTTATATACTCTCGCGGAAAGTTCGAGGCGTTTTAGGGAAGAAAACACCCGCCCACAATCACTTTATTGGGTAGGGTACAGCAACATATCCCAGTTGGGGGAAGATACATCAGATTAGTCAGAAATTAATTAAAGAAATTCGGGATTGGCTAAATACAAAACAAGGGGAAAGAGAGGGGTATACAGCCAACTTAAACAATAACAGAAAGAAATTTAACAAGAAACAAACTTTTGAAATAAAAATTTCTCCAAAAAAACAGTTCTTTCACATCGCACTAGGGTGCACCATTGTAGTTCTTCAGTAGTGTCCTCTAGAAGAGAAAGTTCACACTTCTTACTACCGGTAAAACAAAAATACATCAAAAGTGGCACAGTTCAAAAACTCCAAACTCTCCACGTAGTGACATCTTCTGAGAAACTTGAAAATTAATACCGTCAATAAAGTTCAGACTTCCTCCAGCAGAGGAGTTTCAATTGGCGCACATTTTAAATTAGCGGCGTGGAGGTGTACCGCCCGGTACAATAATAATAACAATAATAATAATAATAATAATCATATAAAACTTGTCCTCCTCCCTTGTTGTATCCCGCGATCCAAAATCTCACGCTTCAGGACACTGCATTTGAGGCGGTAGAGGTGGGATCTCTCGCTGAGTCCAAGGGAAAAGTAACACTAGAGGGTAAATGGATTAAGAAAGAAGAAATACGTCCCACTAACTACTTATACGATTTTCAGGGACGCCGTAGTGCCGGAATTTTGGTTCCGCGGGTGTTCTTTTACGTGCCGGCAAATCTAACGGCACGAGGCTGACGTATTTGAGCACCTTTAAATACCACCGGACTAAGCCAGGATCGAAGCTGCCAACTTAGACTCAGAAAGCCAGCGCCTTAATCTGAGCCATTCAGTCCAGCATGCAGTAAAGTATTAATTTATACACTTTTCATTGAAATTAAATAGTTACTATATTTTATAATTTGTTTGCTATTTGCTTTACGTCGCACCGACACAGATAGGTCTTATGGCGACTGTGGGATAGGAAAGGCGTAGGAATGGGAAGGAAGTGGCCGTGGCCTGAATTAAGATACAGGCTTGTGTGAAAATGGGAAACCACGGAAAATTATCTTCAGGGCTGCAGACAGTGGAATTCGAACCCACTACCTCCCGGATGCAAGCTCACAGCTGCGCGCTCCTAAACGCACGGCCAACTCTCCCGGTATTTTATAAATTAATAACAATCATAATAGTAATAATAATAAAATCATCAATAATCACTGTCATATTTATGCAATGTTTTTACATATTTTAAATAATTTTAGTTTTGAACACCGTTAAATAAATTGGCTTTGTACAAATTTCTTCAGTTTTCCTGTTGTTAACTGTTTCAGTATTATTCTCTTCAGCGTTATTTATAAATACTGATCAGAGAGGCCGCGCGTGTCAACGCTCTACGGCTATGGAGTCACGCTCTACACTCAAGGGACGAGTGTGTTCGAATTCTACCGTCGGCTGTGCTGAGAATGGCTTTGTGTGGATTCCCATTTTCACTTCCGGAAAAATGCCTGGACAGTTACAATTCATAATCCACAGCTGATATCCGACTCGTTGGCTGAATAGTTAGCGTACTGGCCTTCGGTTCAGAGAGTCCCGGGTTCGATTCCCGGCCGAGTCGGGGATTTTAACCTTCATTGGTTAATTCCAATGGCCCGGGGGCTGGGTGTTTGTGCTTTCCCCAATATCCCTGCAACTCACACACCACACATAACACTATCCTCCACCACAATAACACTCAGTTACCTACAAATGGCAGATACCGCCCACCCTCATCGGAGGGTCTGCCTTACAAGGGCTGCACTCGGCTAGAAATAGCCACACCAAATTATTATCCACAGCTGATACATTCCACCTCCTAGCCGAACCTCATTCACCATAATTTATTTCATGATCATTAGCTCCTCGATTGAGGTTGGCATCAGGAAGGGCATTCTGCTGTAAAATGTATGCTTTATAATTTCGTCTCACCTCATTCCTGACCCAGTACCAAAAACCGGACTGATGGGTAAGCATAGTGTACCTTCCATAAAAGTAGGGAAAACTACAATGGACGTCATTTTTTGCGTGTTTTATTTTGTTCAAAGCTGCGCCAAAATGGTTGACTTTTCTTTGTCTTTCTCATGTATGGACCCGGGGAGAGCTATCGACGTCAGACTTATCTGCCCTGATAGTTTCGTTTGTACTCTGCAGGTTGCAACCAAGAACACATTTCCGATGCCGATAGCTCACACTGAGACCGATGACAAGAACGAGGAAAAATTGATCGGCTTAGCGCTGATTTGAAAAAAAATCAGCACACAAAAAATCGGTGCCGCATTTTTCGGATTTTTTTATATTTACACTAAAACGAACCCCACCTATCACTAAGTCTACAAAAGAATCTTGGTTGTGATACTTACAAACCTATTAGAGTATATAAACCAAACCAAACCAAACCCCATGGCACTACAGCCCTTGAAGGTCCTTGGCCTACAAAGCGACCGCTGCTCAGCCCGAAGGCCTGCAGATTACGAGGTGTTGTGTGGTCAACACAACGAATCCTCTCGGCCGTTATTCTTGGCTTTCTAGACCAGGGCCGCTATCTCACCGTCAGATAGCTCCTCAATTCTAATCACGTAGGCTGAGTGGACCTCGAACCAGCCCTCAGGTCCAAGTAAAAATCCCTGACCTGCCCGGGAATCGAACCCGGCGCCTCCGGGTAAGAGGCAGGCACGCTTCTCCTACACCACGGGGCCGGCATTAGAGTACATAGTACATAATATTTCCAAAAATGTTGAGTTTCTGATGTTACCTTCCAACAGTTAAAAATGTATAACTTCTACAATACTTAGCGTAACTCAATGAAATCAGATGACGTATATCGTACTAGATGAGAGTTCAGGAAAAAAGAATGCAGAGGTCTAGTAACACAATTTTAAGTTCTAGTTTACATTTCACGAATTATTTATGTGATCCGGAAATTTGACCGGTACTATGTGAGACATTCTTTGTACAATCACTTTTTGGCAGTATTACAACTTTAAGGACGTCAAAAGTTCGCACTCTTGTCATTGCAGCATATTCCATAGCTGAAAACTCGCTGAGATAAATTGAATCCTGCATGTTGCCATGTTTCCCCTTGTGCTTTTCTGAGCGTGATACAAAATGCCAAGCGAATTGGTGCCACTTGAAAGAAAATTGAAGTGTTTTATCTGATGTAGTTAATCATCTTGAGGAATTATAGCTCTTTGCCTATTTTGAATTCAAAGTACACTGAGCTTCTGCTTTGATATGAGCACAATGTCGGTCAAATCATAATTGAAAAGTGGCACATTAGCAGTTTGCTCGCAGTAAATGTAAAATCCGTCGGGTTTCCATCACAGTAAAGTATAGAATTTTTGTCTTAAACATTAGTGTTATTTGCAGTTCTTAGTATTTTAATTTTATCAATGTCATTGTATTACTACGTAATAATATGTGTGTGGTGAAATAAGGGCCAAGATCCCTAACTTCGCCATAGAAAATAAAGGCTTTTATCTATCTATAACACGGAGGATCGACTCACTTTCCTAACTACAGGAGTGGAAGAAGTTCACAGCCTTCGTGTTAAAATTACGGCATGTAGTAAAGGACATTTCTCGGTCATCACCTCAAGGTAGCAAATGAAGGGGGAGCTACAAAGAGACAGTAGTATTGCAGTGAATAGCTTCTTCTCGACTAAGCGACTCTCTACAACACAGTACCGACTGGGACAACTGATCAGGAAAACATTCCACCGCGCATACGTGCTTGCACCCTTCCACCTGCCCTCTCGTATGCCACAGAGCTCAGCGCTCCCAC
This sequence comes from Anabrus simplex, assembly GCF_040414725.1. Taxonomy (NCBI): domain Eukaryota; kingdom Metazoa; phylum Arthropoda; class Insecta; order Orthoptera; family Tettigoniidae; genus Anabrus; species Anabrus simplex. Next base: position 273,400,841 of record NC_090270.1, read on the forward strand.
AGTCCAGGTGTCCTTGAAATAATGGCGAACGCTTTGGCCTATCAGAATAGTACAGTTTTCTTTAATAATTTAAAAATGTACGGCAAGAAATGTTCATGCATTTAAAGACATTCTGAAAAGCTAACAGACCAACAGCTTTTGTCAGAATATAGCTTCAGCTACCCAGTTACAGACATTATGAAGTGATGCCATCTCGGCAGCCTCCCTACCAATTCCGACATTCCGATTGTGCTGCTATCTAGCATCGAAAGCGCAATTCTACTGAACGGATACGATGGCTGAGTTCATTTAATTTTCGAATGGCACTAACTGCGCTACCAGAGATCTTTAGCATCCCAGCAACAATGACGTCATGGAGGGCCAAGAACTATTTCACCGTGCGAAGTCGAGAAATTAAGTTTGACCCTCACGACTGATTTTTTTTTTTTTTTTTTTGCTATTTGTTTTACGTCGCACCGACACAGATAGGTCTTATGGCGACGATGGGAGAGGAAAGGCCTAGGAATGTTAAGGAAGCGGTCGTAGCCTTAATTAAGGTACAGCTCCAGCATTTGCCTGGTGTGAAAATGGGAAACCACGGAAAACCATCTTCAGGGATGCCGACAGCAGGGTTCGAACCCACTATCTTTTGGATGCGAGCTCAAAGCTGCGCGCTTCTAACCGCACGGCCAACTTGCCCGGTCACGACTGATCTACCGACGTAGAAACCCAGTTTAATTTACGCCAAGACAACGCGAAGCCTCCTGTACCTATCGTTACCTGCATGATGTTGCATCACATTCTAAGCTCTCTGACTTTAATTTGTTTGAAAGTGTAAAAGTATGCTAAAAAGGTTTGTATTACTTCCTTACTTCCAGTCAATTCAGTCATACAAGGACGGAATTATAAAGGTGATGGAAAGATGCACGTAACGTAAGGATGATACTTTTATAAATGCAGACGTTTTGTACACGTAAAAATATTTATTTCCCCTTAAAGGATACACAGGAAATTACAAGCAACTAATAAGATTATCAAGTCATGAAAATTAATCAGATGGTTCCTCTTGATGCAATCATCTTTGTCAAACTCACATATTTTTCATTGGATCTTCATTTCTTTTCTCTCCCTCCATCTTTCTTGACTTGACTTTAAGAAACAACAAACGTTGAGTTTCGTTCCTTGAAACGCAATAATTTCGTCCACAGAGTGATTCTGCCGCTAGGACACACTAGGCTGCTCTCCGACTGTCCGTGACCCGAATTCCATTCCCACAGTAAACTCCATCAGGTCCTCGGTTGAACCGAGTTGATGGGAGCAGACGATACAGTTGACAGAAAAGAAGTGGAAAATCGAAGTGAAGCTACGGCGCATCTTAACGCTGACCCCATCGTCATCTCCCTCGTCAAAGATTTAACTCAGTCTGCTGGCTCCAAAAGAAAGTGTCACAGATGGTTCGGATACTCCGTTCGGAAGAATATGGTTCTAATCGGGACGCTAATAGGTGCATTTTCCTCATCATCAACAAATTTTGTCGTAGAATTATCTGGATTTTCGAGGAATTCTCGTCGCCTCAGTCCGGACATAGCAGCACGGTACAGTAAGATGATATATTTAAACTTATGTATATTGTTCCGGGGTATTTGTGGACCGCAGAGGTGAAAGAAGGTGCCGGGATGAATGGGTCTAACTACAATATCAAGAAAACAGTTTAGAACTTAAATTGAAGGTTATATTTTCTTAAATTCAACCTTAGCAAATTTTCATAACAATGAAACGACAGGTACAATGACAAATTTTAGACAAGACAAGAAAATCCAAAATTGAGTGACAGTTTAAAAATCCGGGCTTCAAGCCCCTCGCTTTACAAATCTTGAGCTCCTAGCACAAATTTACAAAAGAGCACAAATTTACTCAAGGGCAAAAATCCCTCAATACATGGAGCACTTGTCCCCAACTTACAATATCAAGCCTCCCAGAGGCATTTTTACAACACTTGAAAAAAGCTCACGTGCTCTCAGTTTTCTAAGCCTATTCAAGGCGATATGAGAAAAATACAAACACTCGCCATCAAGGCACAACTTACAAATTTGAAACAGGGGTATCTAGTACCCAACCTATTGGGCCTTTGCGGAAAAGAACAGGTTAAGTAAATGGCCCGAAACACAAATTGAATGGAGGCGTGTACTTGCACTCCTAGATATGAATTCTTAAAACCTAAAGAACACAAGGCCGATGAAACAGGGGATATTCCCAAACTACTGAGGTAGCACGCAAGGAAATCACTTTAATACATTGCAGAAAACAAAACGTGGCACCTCAAACCAAGATGAAGGGGAGCTCGAGAGGGTACAGCACTCCCTATTTCGGATTTACAGTTGGAGATTTTATGCAGTAATTACATTAGCCGGCAGAAAGTTAAATTTTTTGAAAATAAGGTTACATGGTTAACGATTTCGGACCTTTCCCACGGATTAAACTGCGGAGCTAGCAAGAAAGAAAGAAAGAAAGATGTTACGTAGCCATTACCTTATAGAAGTTTTAGCAGCTGACGAAGAGGCCTCCCGCCTCCTGCTTGACACACAAAATCAGTAAGATGACGATCAATTGGCCAAGAGACGAGAAAAGCTGCAGTTTATAAACCCTTGGGGAAAAGTTCGAGATCATTCATGAATAATCAAGACACACCCACAGAATTTTATTGGTAGATTTCAAATATAACTCTCATGATTGAAGAAGAAGACAGTGATTGGTAGAAAATTAATTACAGAAATTAGGGATTGGCTAGATTCAAAACTGGCGGAAAGAAAAGATAAATATTGCCTACCCAAAAATAAATGAACATCAATTAGTAAAAAAAACTTATGAATCCAAACTTCTTCAAATCAAAAGTTCTTTCACTTCGCACCAGGGTGCGTGATCATAGTTTTTTGTAGTGTCATCTATGGAAGAAAGTCCAAACTTCTTGATGAATGGCAAACAAAACAAGTAGAAATACAGTCAGTTCAGGAAACTTCACAATAACAAAATTACCTCAGATTTCTGTGGTGACATCTTCTGAGTAAATGTATACGTTAGTCTAGTTTCAATTCCACGGTTTCTCCAATAGAGGAGTTCTTTTAGGCGCTAAATTTAAATGCGCGGCGTTGGGGTGTACCTCCCGGTACATATATTATTATTATTATTATTATTATTATTATTATTATTATTATTATTATTATTATTATTATTATTTCGGGTATTTCCATGAGCCAGAGAGGAAATAAACGTGAAGGATGAATGGGTGGACAAAGCATGAACCAAAGTTTAAGTCTTGATAACAAAATCTACTGAAAATGTATTTTCTTTCTTTTCTTATATTTTCCAACCAACAACATCAAATATTTGACAAGTGGAAAACCTTGACAATAAATAGTGAGAAGCTTATAGGCTTAGTAAGTTTACAGTAGGTGGAGAAAGGACTCCCATTTCGTACTAGTCAGTCAGAGAAACACAGACCAGTATGTCTTATACATTTTACAGATTTACGAAGATATGTAGGCTAACCTTCATAAAGAAGAGGGAAAATAGTAATTTACACACATGAAAAGAGCCGAAGCTTCCATAATAAGATTACCACGAAAGGGTCTCGAACCCTGAAACACAACCTACAATGTATACTTTACAAACACCCATATAGGCCTGGAAATTACATGAACATTTTGAGTCGAATATCTCTGATACTTGAAGTACAATATACATTCCGCTTTAAACGTTTAAGCAGCTATAATGCTCGCTACTCTTACATAATAGGGGAGCCACATCTGAAGGGTGAATGAAAGGATCCAGAAAGTCTTACACAAGGTGGCATGAGGTAACGGCAGGAACATTGATCTAACCCTATGAAGATGATCTACGTGCAATAAAAGGAAGATTCCAGCGTTCCCCTTTAGCATGTATAGGTCCCCTAATGGGGACTTTGAAATATGTAAGGACTCACGAGTACATACCCTCGTTTGGATTCTTCACTTTGTATTCTGGTGAATTAAGTTTTCAGTTTTCACATTTAAAGACCTCCTCTCGGCCTTTGATTTCTTTCTCTTTTGGGTCACCAAGTAGTATAGCTTATCCACTGCGTCAACGGGCCTTATGCCCCGTTAGGTGTTATCTTTGATCTTTACTTTGGACTGCCTGTTTTCAGCCTCCATTGTTCATATTTTGCTTCCGGCACTTTTAGTCTACCTTTGTCACTTCTTTTCTCTTTTCATGGCCACTCGTCTATTAAATGGAGGGAAAGGTAGAGGTTCCATGAAACTTTTAGGAACAGAAAATGTTATATTTATTTCTACTTGGGAAACATCTTGTTTGCTATTTGCTTTACGTCGCACCGACGCAGATAGGTCTTATGGCGACGATGGGACAGAGAAGGCCTAGGAGTGGGGAAGGAAGCTGTCGTGGCCTTAATTAAGGTACCGCCCCAGCATTTACCTGGTGTGAAAATGGGAAAACACGGAAAACCATCTTTAGGGCTGCCGACAGTGGGATTCGAACCCACTATCTCCCGGATGCAAACTAACAGCTGCGCTACTCTAACTGCACGGCCAACTCGCCCGGTGAGAAACAAAATTATGTTGCAACAGAGGTATACAGGGTGTTTCCATAAGAGCGTGCAAAAATATAACAGGACTTAGAGGATGTGCCACTAAACAATTTGAGATATGGAACCTGGGGACAAAGAAGCCAGCTTAAGGAGATAATGGGAATACAATCACAGTTAACTCCAAATACCTAATTGACACAGTGTATCTTACAAAATGTGCTAAAACTGACAGTCATCAACCTCAATACAAGCATGACATCGGCGAACAAGATTCTGACGCACCCTGACAAATTTATCTGCTGTGTTTCGAATCGCATCACAAGCAGCTACAATTCTGGCAACTAATTCCACCTCCGTATCCACTGGGGTCTCATACACGAGTGACTTTAGATATCCCCATAAGAATTAATCAAGGGGATTCAGGTCCGGTGATCTCGGAGGCCACGGAATAGGACCTTCTCTTCCAATCCAGTGACCAGGAAGTACAGCACTGAGATGGTTGCAGATATCCACATCGAAGTGAGGCGTTGCTCCGTCATGTTGTATCCGCATCCTCTCACGAACAGCCAAGTGTCTTCCAACAACTCAGGTAGAACTCTTTGTAAGAATCTCAAGTACAGGTGGTAATTCTGACGGCCAGGTAGAAGATATGGCCCAATGAGATTGTCGCCTACAATGACGGTCCAGATATTCACAACAAAACGTACTCTATGGTGTGACTCTACTACAGCGTGAGGGTTTTCCCATCATCACGATCAAATGAAGCCTCGTCAGTAAGCAACACGATTTGGAGGAAATCTGGTCACTCAGTAAATTGTTGGAGCAACCACCGACACAATGCGACCCTTGGTGCAAAGTCAGTCACAAGCATTGGATGGACGCGTTGTGGGTGAAACGGGTGTAATTGTTGTTCGTGGAGTTCTCGCCACACGCTAGTATGTGCAGCACCCATTTCACTTGCAATATGACGAGTACTTGTAGTCGGGTTCGCTGCAGTGCTTTCCAGCACCTCATCTTCAAATTCGGGTGTGCGAATAGTCCTCATGTTGCCAGATCCCTTGTTTCTTCTCTCCAGTGAACCAGTCTCCCCGATTCGTCGATCGAGAGAAATAAACACTCGTCGTGACGGATGATGCCTGTTAGGAAATCGTTCCCTGTACAGCCTTTCAGCAGCGAGAGCATTGCAACTTACTTTCCCATACACAAGGTGCATGTCAGTGAGTTCTGAAAAACTGTGCCGGTACCACCCCACCGTACTTCTATGAATAGCACTGAGTAATGAATGGGTCTGTCGGTGATTCATAGCACGTTCTGTCATGGGACAATGTAAATACGAAACAACAGAGCCACCTTACGGACAGGTAAAGTAAACAAAACCTGCATCATGACTTCCTAGTAATCAAGCTCGTCCTCCTTGTTTCCTTGCAGAAAATAAGGAATGTACATGTAAATAAACAGCACAGTACGTGTAAACTCGTACGCATGTTAGTTGTAAACAAGCTGGAAAACAGTAATGCGAGACAAAGCAGTAGGCGAGTTTACTTCCATATCTCCTTAAGCTGGCTTCTCCGACCCCAGGTTCCCTACCTCAAATTGTTTAGTGGAGCATACTCTATGCCATGTTAAATTTTTGCACGCTCTAATGGAAACACCCTGTATACAGTAATTGAACAAGTCATAACGAATTTCTTATGATATTTCCTAGGATGTATGATAAGAGCTATTATCACAGACACCCAACCGTCACTGTTGAAAGGCAAACTTGGGTAACGCAAGGAAACATAATCTATATATATATAATTGGATGTTGGTATGTTTGAAGCTAACACACTCAAAAACTACTGGACCGATTTCGCTGAAATTTTCACAGTTTGTTCTTATTACATCTGAGAGGGATTATGAAGTAGTTTGAACGAAATCTGATTGGTAGTTCGGCACTAAGGGGTGAAAAATAAAATAGGGGAAGATAAGCAAACCGCAAGACAAGTCCGATCAGCAGGTTGCCCACCCAACAGTATGTGAACATGATGCGTTCCTTAAAACTTATTTCTGCTTTTATCAAATAGTGTGGGGGCAGGACACCCCTCCCAGCCCAAGGGGAGAGGATGAAATGTAAAAGTAATCGAAAACAACCGATATTAGTGTCGTATATGCTGAGGTAAATAAATGTACACAGACAGGATAACGTCTGTCGTGTTTTGCTAGTATCAATATAAAATGAGAAAAACCAAACATAATTCGATGCCGTGAGCACATTCCATTACTAGCGTCACGAAACCTCTCGTTAAAGTAATTACGGCACGTAAAACACATTTTTTTCTACAGACCTGCTAGGGTTACTATTAGTCTTCAAAGTGCTTACGTGGGATTTCAATGAAGTGGTTAAAGCAAAGTGGTTGGAAACAATCTGCGCATCTTATTACAGCTATTTATTTACATTCAACATCACTTTCGCACTCAGGCAGTCCAGCATAAATAAGGCACAATAATTACATTTTCAAACCATAATATGGGGTATCTCAGTGACACAACCTGCATTTTACCTAGCATATTACAATATAGGGTTGTACTTTGGTGCATGAAATTGATTGTAAATCACAGAGTGAATTCTAATGTTGAAATGCTTATCATGTAACTTTACTTGTGGTTTCTGCATATTATAGTCTTACAAAGTCAGCGATCTTTCTCATGAAACCCTTCTATTACCAAAAGAAATACACATCAATAGGTCGGCAATGTTTCGTTGTTTTAAGTGACAATATCTTTATTTGGCAAATTTGCATCTGAAAGGGTACGATCTGGATGAACTGACCAGGAATTACACAACTATAAGCTATTTTCAGTTACAAACTCAAGACCCAGGACTGAAGTTAGAAAACGTTACATGTACTCTTTTGTCATTTTTTCACTTTTTCTTGCCTCCATATGAATGTCTTGTGGATACTTTGCTTCCAGTGTCTTTGAAACATTTATACCGAAACTGCCTTCTATCTTTTGAAACCAGATGTACATCTTGTTAGCTAGTCTGCCACTCTTTGATAAAGCCACAACAATTATATAGCTGTGTGCAGAGCTGTAGTTTTCTCTCCTTTGTGACAGAGTGTTGACATTGACTACATTTCATAATTACCTTACTTTTGCTCATTGTTCCAAACATGACCTTTGTCCACACTTCCCGCTCTTACTACAGTAAGTAAATTAGTAGACTGGCGCCTACCGTGTAGGCAGTACGGCGAACAGTCGTGTACTACAGTCCATAAGTTCGTGGACTGGCGCCTATACAGCAGACAACACAGAGACCATGCTTCTGCTTACATTATAAGCACGCAACTGCCTCTTGCTGGGACCAGCAAAAAACTGTCACGGCACCATCCTGTTGTACAAACTCTCAGCTGCAGTTCAACATAGCGACACTAGAAGGCCAGTCCACGAACTTAATGTCTCTACTACGTAAATGTATTCACTTATTCCACTAACTCTCCTGCCTTCCGATGTACACTATTATCTTCTATACCCTTACATATGACGAATGTAATAGTATGCCTGGATGAAATGCCATATTCAGCCTTAAGATTATCGATAAGCAAAGCTTTGAAATTGCCCAGGACAATAATTTTAGACGCTTCTAGTGTCCACATTTGCAGATGCCAATAGTAAACTGTACAGTAGATTCATACGCCTTTGATCTATCAACTTGCGACACAGCATGCTCATTTAAAGTGTGTAATTGTGACAGCCTGTTTCCTTTGAAGTGAACTCCTTCTCGTCGTTTGCTTTTTTCTTAAATGCTATTTGTTCGGGGCGTCGACCCTTGTGGATCTTTTGCCCCTACTGGCACCATATGATATGAAACTGCGTATAAAGTGGAATGGCGGAAGTGTAGAGTATTGTATATGAGGAAAGGAGCATTAAGGATGACACAAAGACCCAGTCCCCAGGCCAGGGATATTAATCACTACAATTAAAAAACCCTGAACCGGCAGGGAATCGAACCCGAGGCCGCCGGGTGAAAGGCGGACGCGTTACCCCCTACACCACGGGGCCGAACTCGTCGTTTGCTAGTCACATAATTTTAAATTAGCATTTTGTGATGAGCTATCTACGTAGTAGAGTCATTGAGTTTGCGGACTGGCCGTCTAGTGAAGCTGTGCTGCACTGCAGCGGAGAGTTTGCACCATAGGATGGTGTGACAGTTCTTCGCTAGTCCCAGCAAGAGACAGTTGCGTGCATACAGTATATGAGCAGAACTACTGCCTCTGTTGTGAAGGGTAGTTGAATGTCAGCGGTGAAACTTGATAATGTCGTAGTTTGAGCAAGGAGCAGATTTCAAGTTCTGCCAAAAATTAGACAAATCCGCTAGTGAAAAGTTTGATATGATGAATTCGAAATCGCCCGGATCACCACGATTGGGAAAGAACAATGGAAAGGCAGGTCAAAGGACTATGTGGTCCTTGAACTGTAGACGCTTGTCTACGAAGTTATTCACTGTAGAATGTGAGTGTACGCTGCGTTGCCTACACTCTAGGCGCCAGTCCACGAACTTATTGACTATATAGTAGTATGAATTTTCCACTGTAAGCATGTTTTCGTGCGGTTCAGAGTCAAGGGTGTCCCTTGTAACTCAAACCTCTTGCAATAAGAATTTTGACAGAGTTTTAAGATAACAGCTAGAAAATTAACCATCTCAGTACTTAGGAAGCAAAATCTGACTTTTAATATTCCCTTTTCCAAGAATAATCCCATCTTAAACATTCAAAATAATGATTCATTGCTAAGGACGTAGCTAGTGGACTAGTGGACTGCATTCGTTTTATATTCAGTGTGAAACCGCATCAACGTATCTCACCGTATTAGAGCAAATTGTTTATGCTAAACCTACAGATGATAAGGCAACTTCATGGGTAGTGTTTGTTGAACACAGCGTCTGCACATCAGTACATAGCATCCAGGTTTATCAAGCTCTCAGAGACTCGCCAAGTAAACACTCGTTCCCACAACAGGAACATCCTGACAATACCCACACACACCACCACCAAACGGTACTCCCACTGCTTCACGGTAGGCGCAGCATGGACCTGGAACTCCAGACCGGACGATTTACGGAGTCCGTCATTAGGCTCCTCGTACAAAAATCAATTTAAGAATTATTTACTATTTGTTTAGTGGAGACTAGCATGCTTGCATCTTACCCGCAGGCCCCGGGTTCGATTCTCGGCCATGTCAGGGAGTTTTACCTGGACCTGAGGGCTGGTTCGAGGTACACTCAGCCTACGTGATTAGAATTGAGGAGCTATCTGACGGTGACATAGCGGCCCCGGTCTAGAAAGCCAAGAATAACGGCCGAGAGGATTCGTCGTGCTGACCACACGACTCCTCGTAATCTGCAGGCCTTCAGGCTGAGCAGCGGTCGCTTCGTAGGCCAAGGCCCTTCAAGGGCTGTAGTGCCATGGTGTTTGGTTTGGTTTGGTTTGGTTTGGTTTGGTTTTAGTGGAGACTTACTACGGTGTTATTATTGCTTGTATAATGTATTATTTTCAACAATAATATTAATACTATTCTCATATTTCTAATACAGTTATAATTACTGTATACGATATTTTGAAATTATTTCCGACTTAATGTAAATTGTATTGTTCATGTATTTGTTAACCTTCGTTCAGTGTAAGAGGAGACTTTTTTTTTTGCTAGGGGCTTTACGTCGCACCGACACAGATAGGTCTTATGACGACGATGGGATAGGAAAGGCCTAGTAGTTGGAAGGAAGCGGCCGTGGCCTTAATTAAGGTACAGCCCCAGCATTTGCCTGGTGTGAAAATGGGAAACAACGGAAAACCATTTTCAGGCCTGCCGATAGTGGGATTCGAACCTACTATCTCCCGGATGCAAGCTCACAGCCGCGCGCCTCTACACGCACGGCTAACTCGCCCGGTAAGAGAAGACTTCATAGCATTAAATGCGCCAAGCAAAACAAAGCAAATTAATAATTAATTACACAGTACCTTCGTTGCTAGTGGTTTAACTTCGCACGAACCCATCGAAGGTATTTGATGACGCAAGGATAGAAAAGGGATAGGATTGGGAAGGTAGTGTCCATGGCCTAAACTAAGGTACAGTTTGATATGAAAACAGGAAACCACACGAAACCATCTTCAGGGCTGCTAACGGTGGGATTATTATCATGATTATGCCTTTATTGCCAAGGCATGACTCGGGCTATGAATTTAGGATAACATTCTTCAAAAGAGTTTACATGTATTAAGCCCTCCTATTCAATCCAATCAATCAATCAATCAATCAATAAATAAATAAATAAATAAATAAATAAATAAATAAATCAGTCAATCAATCCAACTCAATCCTACCAATTCAGTCAACTAGATTCATCTTACAACAAGATTGAAGCAATGAACATTTCTAAACATGGATGTTTTTTTGCAATTGCTGATTATTATTTTATCTCATTTTAAGTTTATGTACCATTCTTTTATACATGTTTTTCCTCCTTGTGTAATTTAAGCTGAAGATGACCTCTAGGCTGTTCGAAACATGTCCTATTATCTACAATGTTAGACAGACCATGTATTAAATAGCAATAATTTGTATTGAATAGGTGGACTTAATACATATAAATCATTTTTAATAATTTTATCCCAAATGAAGTTCAGGTTATGAAGCCTGCTATTCTGTGAAACAATGTCTTATAATGTACATACAGTTTAACAATATATTACACATATTACATACACACTATCATACTAAACTGTACACATAGTTGTAAAAACGCATTAAAGGAAAAAAAAAGAAACGTGTATAAAATTACCCAGAATAAAGAAAGTCGTCCTAATGAGTCAATATAAACAAATTTAGCACGAAACTTAGTGACACACGGAATAAAATAAGAAACCCACCATCATCCGAATGCAAACTCACAGCTACGCGACCTTAACCGCACAGCCATCTCGTAAAGTAAGAAGGTTACAGCCCTGTATAATTTAGCATAAAGATCATAGGTTACATGAAATAGCCTGATGCCTGGCTATATCGGCAAACCTGCAAACGTTTCTGTGAAGCGGTATTGTATACAACAACGAAGTATGAAATATCCAGCTGAGTCGATCATTTCTGTGACAGATCTGTCTCTTTAAGTAATTCCTTTGTTTTGCCTTTGAAATGTACCACAATCAATATCAAATTCATATGGTGAAGTGCCTCCGTGGCTCAGGCGGCAGCGCGCCGACCTCACACCGCTGGATTCCGTGGCTGAAATCCCGGTCATTCCATGTATGATTTGTGCTGGACAAGCGGAGGCGAGAGAGGTTTTTCTCCGGATACTCCGGTTTTCCCCAGTCATTTTTCATTCCAGCAATACTCTCAAATATCACGCTATCTGTCAGTCAGTAATTATTGCCACAGAGGAGTGCGACTAGCTTTGGCAGTCGACACAATTCCTATCCTCGCCGCTAGATGGCGGCTTTATTCTTTTCATTCCTAATCCGGTCGAATGACTATTTTTATCTGTTTTAATATCTATTATGAGTGAGAACATATTTTCTTTCAAAATTGTGTACCAGTCAGTAAATAACATCTTTTGTAGATAATGAGAATACAAGAAGTGGATTGTTTAAGTCATTTAGAACAAAACCAGCTTTGCCTGGTTATAACACTACGTGGTGTTTTCTCAATCAATTATATACCTGCCAGCTATGAAATATTCGACAGATAACAACCAGCGCATTATTTTGAATGACGGGTGGAAGTCGAACGGAATAGAAACGAGTTTATGCAGGCACAGAAATAAACGAGGCAGGAGGGGAAGAGCTGAAGTTGAATTTCACATTAATGAGAACTCATTCCATAGCCTCAGTGATTTAAATTTATTGAAAACAAATCTCACCTTATGTTTATTTTCCCAATTAAAACTTGAGAGAGGAAAATATAACTTAATGCTGTATCTTTACGTTCAATTTATGTCCAGACTGTGACGTCAGAAAGGTCCCAGCTGTCGTCATGGAAACCAAAGAGAGAAGATGCGACAGACAAATAGCAGACTGTTTGTTTTCTTTCACCTGGTAGATGTTATCAGAAGCACTAACATCTTAAACCGTGAGGTATTTTTTACTTTCTCCGCTGCATTCGATTTTATTTGCGTTTCGTTTTATCGTACGGCTTTTAGTGCTGTGTGTATCCAAGGATATGTTCGGCTCGCCTAGTGCATGGTCTTTCTATCTGACTCCCATGAGCAACCTGCGCATCTGGATGTGAGATGATTATGAGAATGAGGTAGGGAGAAGGTGAAACCCGGAGTCGGCACGTACCCTACTCCTATCGAATAACATCAATAAACAACTTACGTCCCCATCCAACAGCGTCATATGACCTCATTCCATGTCAACACTTTGTAATTGAATCCAGACTTAAGGCACGCAATCTAGTGGTCAGAAATTGTATACTACCACCTCTCCTACCTGCTGGCCAACATTCTGATGACGAAATTGTTTTCGACCAACGGGACTCGAACCGGTTAACCACAGTGTCAGACCATATAGCAGATTTAGTATATCGAATCCTCTAATGTTCCTCCACCTGTCAACTTGATGAGATTGCCAGTTACAAAATACGGTATTTTCTACACAGATTGTTGCAAAATTATAGATATGAGTTGCAGGGAAGAACAGAGTGGAATATAAAAATAATTATTTACGAAGTCGTCAATGTGATTACCCCAACAAGGATATCTCCTTGTATAATACGTATGTTCTTTCTTTCTTTCTTTCTTTCTTTCTTTCTTTCTTTCTTTCTTCCTTTCTTAATCTGTTTACCCTCCAGAGTTGGATTTTCCCCCGGACTCAGCGAGGGATCCCACCTCTACCGCCTCAAGAGCAGTGTCCTTGAGCATGAGATTTTGAGTCTGGGATACAACTGGTACTGGGGAGTAGGGCCAGTACGTCTCCCAGGCGGCCTCACCTGCTATGCTGAACAGGGGCTTGTGATTGATGGAAAGATCGGAAGGGATGGACAAGAAAGAGGGAAGGAAACGGCCGTGACCTTAAGCTTAGTATCATCCCGGCATTTGCCTGGAGGAGAATTGGGAAACCACGGACGGAAGACCACTTCGAGGATGGCTGAGGGGGGGGGAATCGAACCCCCTCTACTCAGTTGACCTCCCAAGGCTGAGTTGACCCAGTTTCAGCCCTCGAACCACTTTTCAAATTTCGTGGCAGATTCGGGAATCAAACCCGGGCGTCCGGGGTCTGGCAGCTAATCACACTAACCACTACACCACAGAACGTAGATACTTGCAGAGGAAATAGGGAACTTCCAGGTGTGGGTTTACCAACGCGTTCACCGAATTTCTTGGAATGAACACCGATCTAATGCGTCAGTGCAGAAAGAACTAGGCATACAGACGAGGCTTCTCGAGCGCATCAGCCAGGCTTATCTCCAGTACTTCGGGCACATCGCCAGGCTCTCTCGAGAAGCTTGTAGTGGAGAGCAAGAGACGGCGAGGAAAACATCCGGTCAGATGGGTGGACCAGCTGCAGCCTCTGGCAGAGAAATCTCTCCACAAGGCTGCCCTTATAGCGACAGACCGCCAGACGTTGGGAAAGAACGAAAATTAGGACAGTAAAAACATGAACGCCGTCATGTTCTGACAAAGGTAGAGAAATGAGGAGAAGGACTTAGGCAGGCCGCACAGATATCTGTTTTGTGCAAGTTGCATGCGTACGTTCCGTAGCTCAGGTGGTATGGCATCTGCGCAACAGAGGCCATTGCCACACACGTATCTGTATGTTGCCATGTCAGACAGTTGATAGCCACAAAAATACACAGATATCAGAGATTGCTATGAAGTACGTCGAGTTGTTGCAGAAAGAACGAACAAATTAATATTTATGCCACGTGCTCTGTAATGTTAAAAATTCATATGAACACTGTGAAGTCCGCCTTTGTGGTATAGTGGTTCGTGTGATTAGCTTCCACCCCCTGAGGCCCGGGATCGATTTCAGGCTCTGCCACTAAATTTAAAAAGTGTTACGAGGGCTGGAATGGAATCCACTCACCCTCGGGAGGCCAACTGAGTAGAGTGGTTTCCCACTTCTTCTCCAGGCAAATGCCGGGATGGTAGCTAACTTAAGGCCACGCCCGCTTCCTTCCCTCTTTCTTCCCTGTCTATTCTAATTTCGCCATCCCTCTACAAGGCCCCTGTTCAGCATAGCTCATGTCTCTTGCTACAGAATACTGTCCTTGAGGCGGCAGAGGTGGGATCCCTCACTGAGCCCGAGGGAAGAACCGACCCTGGAGGTTAAACAGATTAAGAAAGAAAGAAACAACACTGTAAAGCTTTACTGAAGACTTTGACACGGATATTAACTTTCGATGATCGTCGCCATAAGATCTATCTGCGTCGGTGGGACGTAAAGCCAATTGAAAAAACAAAATAACATTCGATGTCGAACGTCCATACTTAGGCAATAATCCTTTAGCAAGCGTGGGTTAAGGACTGTCTTAATACCGGTAATGCAGTGGTTCGATTCCAACCTCATTTATGTTTTCTTCGACCGACAGGTAGTGCCCCATTTTAACGTTCACACAGTGTTTATGCACACTTACCAGATCACATCACAACACGTTTTCCGGTTCCATGGCTAAATGGTTAGTGTGCTGGCCTTTGGACACAGGGGTCCCGGGTTCAATTCCCGGCAGGGTCGGGAATTTTAACCATCATGGGTTAATTTCGCTGGCACAGGGGCTTGATGTATGTGTCGTCTTCATCATCATTTCATCCTCATCACGAAGCGCAGATCGCCTACGGGCGTCAAATGAAAAGATCTGCACCTGGTGAGCCGAACGTGTCCTCGGACACTCCCGGAAAATCCATACTCACGATGTATTCCAGTGACGAGTACATTGATATGTTGCTCATTTATGGGGAAGCAAGGCAGAACGTAATCCACTTGCAACGTCTCTATCACGAGCGTTTTCCTGACAGAATAATACCAACTACCAATACGTTCCGAACCCAAGGACGAAGATTGCGGTCGATTGGGATGCTTGGAAGGGTAATTTCCGTTAGAAATGCTCCTATAACATCTGGTCCAAATGAAGAGGCTGTTTTGCATGCTGCACATTATAACCATCTTATTAGTACACGAACACTTGCACAACAGATTAACATCAGCCGGTCATCAGTCCTGCGTACACTGCATAACAAGAAATGTCAGCCATACCATCTGCAGTTACACCAGCAGCTCCCCGGACGTCATTTCAGTGCTAGAGTAAGATTTTGTCAATGGGCATTATGAAGGGTGACCAATAATGCAGCCTTTTTTTTTTTCAAGAGTCCTGTTTTCAGACGAATCACGATTTCACAACAATGGCGTCGTGAATCGGCACAATATGCACTATAGGAGCGCGGAGAATCCCCAGTGGGTAAGACAGGGTCCATTTCAAGTGCAGTGGGGAGTAAATGTCTGATATGGGATCTTAGGTGACTATATCATCGCACTATATGTCTTCGACGAACAGCTAACGGGAGCACGCTACCTTCATTTTCTTCAAAATGAACTCCCTCAGTCGCTGGAGAACGTTCCACTGTGCGAGCGATTACGAAGAACGGGGCTCCACCTCACGGATCAGTAGTCGTCCGGAACCATCTTCGTTTTTCATATCCAAATAAATGAATAGGAAGGAGCAGACCCGTTCACTGGCCTGACAGATCACCCGATCTAACGCCACTTGACCTCTTCATGTGAGGGTCACTTAGAGCAGGTAGTCTATGTGCAGGAGCCTGAAGACGCTGATCACCGAGGTATGCCATGCTGTTACACCTGACATGTCACAACGTGCAAGAATGTCTTAAACATGTCGTGCTGAAATCTGCATAATAAACCAAGCTGATCAACATTTCGAACACTTGTACTGTTATGCAGGGTACCCGACTTCCTACCCTCAGACCATCATGTCGTAGTACAACCTGGCTACGTAACATCGGATAAAAACTGTCCTTTTCAGGACCAAATAAAAATTCACTCTTTGGAACAGGATGACACGTGGCTATATTACAGTCACTGTAAACGGCGTTAATCGAAAAAATGTGTACTAGTCAGTGAATCGACCTACTACCAGGCTACTTAGCGTATACAATAGCAGTGATGCGCGAATTAACCCCTCGTTACCGCGAGCCGTGGCGCAGAGCTAGTACTTTGTAGTCCTTATAGACACTTCCTGTCCAAACGTAAGACAGTGTTAATCGCAGCTGTGTTCGTTTTTCACATTCATTATAGTTTAAATAATATAAATAACACTGCCGCTAATCATTTCTACCATATTCGCGAGCATTAGGCCTATATAAACGGCATTGTTTTACTAAGGCCATAAAGGAGCAGGCACTAATGTTTTTCGGATGACTATAATATACGCGTTAGTTGGGTTACCTAGCTCCGAAAACATAAGGGGCTGGTGAACCACCCGGTATAAGAAAACAAAGGTCCAATAATACTGCCTTGAGAAACTCCCCTCTTAATTATTACAGGATTAATCTACTCTAATTCACGGAGTTCTAGAGTTTACAGAGTGGGGAAAGTGGCTGAAGAAGGAGAACAAGAAGAAGAAGGAACATATACCGAGGTCGGTAGCTGCTTTCGCTTAAGCTTGGCCATTATCCAGTATTCGGGATATAGTGGATTCGAACCCCATTGTCGGCAGCCCTGAAGCTGGTTTTCTGTGGTTTCCCATTTTCACACCAGGCAAATGATGGGGCTGCACCTAAATTAAGTCTTGGTCGCTTCCTTCCCACTCCTAGTCCGTTCCTAGCCCATCGTTGCCATAACACCTATCTGTGTCGGTGCGACGTAAAGCAACTTGACCGGGCGAGTTGGCCGTGCGCGTAGAGGCGGGCGGCTGTGGGCTTGCATCCGGGAGATAGTAGGTTCGAATCCCACTATCGGCAGCCCTGAAAATGGTTTTCCGTGGTTTCCCATTTTCACACCAGGCAAATGCTGGGGCTGTACCTTAATTAAGGCCACGGCCGCTTCCTTCCAACTCCTAGGCCTTTCCCATCCCATCGTCGCCATAAGACCTATCTGTGTCGGTGCGACGTAAAGCCCCTAGCAAAAAAAAAAAAAAAAAAAGCAACTTGTACGAGAATCATAAGCATAAGAAGATCGACTATTCAATCGTACGTCATACGACAAAGAAATAAATGAACAAAATATTGGAATATTGAAAATTCGTCATTTTAGAGAACATTATGGTTAAAGCCAAGATTTTTATGCAGTAACAGGTTAGATTACAAACTAATTTGGTTAGTGGGAAGTGTCAGTCACCCGCTCTTCCATAATGTAGCAAGAGTAGCATAAATTTTAGGGGAACTGATGGGCCGTGATTGTGCAAGCCACATAGCATAATCGTTGTGAAGGTAGATGCTACCTGCTACTTGCTTTAGTAAGGTTGCATTATAGCCTATTAATGCATTAAAATCCGAGCTCTAATTATGAAAAAATTATTTAATTATTCAACTGCCAGGATTTAAAAAGCAGTTGATGAACCCACAGTTTTAAAGCTCGTGAGGTAAATCGACTAATGTTACGGGCTCCGAAAGAACAGTGGCAACGGCTTTGGATGATTCAGTCGTATAATGTATTAATTTTTCATACTATTATGCATACTGAAAAATATATTTGACAAAATGTTTTCATTTTCAGAGTGTACTTCGGGGCTCTCCCAGAGGGAGGAGAAAGCACTCTGAAGTTCATGGTTCGGGGTAATCTCCAAGGAACAAACAAGGCAGGTCAGCGTTCCACCCCTATCAACATTCCCGGAATATCGCGGTGGTCTGGGCGTGCCGTGAGCTTCAGACCACTATAATCAACACGAGCCGGAAGTGGCGGTTTGTGACGTCACACGACAACTCTATTACTGTTGCCATGGCGACGCGCCGAGCGATCTCCGCTGCAGTAAGCCATGGCGGAACGAATATAGAACACAGATGGGCCGAGGATTTCTCTCTCAAGTCAACATTTCACGGCGCCCGGCTACAGCTCCACTGTGGTTCGCCTCTCCAAGTGTTCCCTCTACCACTATCTTCAAACTACATAATAATAATAATAATAATAATAATAATAATAATAATAATAATAATAATAATAATAATGTTTGTCCAACCCTTGTCCCGTTTCTCTACGGGGTCGGGTGTGGTGAGATGAATCTGTCGTGGCGGAGTTTTATGAACGAATGCCCTTCCTGAAGTCAAACTTATCACAGGAGTTAATGAGATTAATTGAATGGCGTGATATATGACAATAGGAAGGGTGAGGATGAAACTCGGTGCCGGCACATAGCCTATTCCTGTCGAATAGCACCAAAGGGTCTGCTCAACGATTAACGTCTGCATCTGACGAACGAAATACCATCAACAGAGCCATATGCCCTCTGTCCATATAAAAAACGCGGAGAGGTTCGGAACTTAATTCAGGCTTTTGGCATGCAATCTGGTGATAAAAAATTGTATACCCCCACTTCCCCTACCGTGCCGGTCAATATTCTGATGGTGATATTTTTTTGACCAAAGGGACTCGAACCGGCTAACCACGATGTCAGACTAATTAGACTTCAATGACTTAACGATCATGGCCACCAGGCGGGAAATTTCAAACTTATCGCTTTAACGACCACGGCCATTAGGCAGCTTCTTAATAATAATAATAATAATAATAATAATAATAATAATAATAATAATAATAATAATAATAACAATGTCCGCCTCTGTGGTGTAGTGGTTAGTGTGATTAGCTGCCACCCCCGGAGGTTCGGGTTCGATTTCCGGCTCTGCCACGAAATTTGAAAAGTGGTACGAGGGCTGAAACGGGGTCCACTCAGCCTCGGGAGGTCAAATGAGTAGACGTGGGTTCGATTCCCACCTCAGCCATCCTGGAAGTGGTTTTCCGTGGTTTCCCACTTCTCCTCCAGGAAAATGCCGGGATGGTACCTAACTTAAGGCCACGGCCGCTTCCTTCCCTCTTCCTTGTCTATCCCTTCCAATCTTCCCATCCCCTACAAGGCCCTTGTTCAGCATAGCAGGTGAGGCCGCCTGGGTGAGGTGCTGGTCATCCTCCACATTTGTATCCCCCGACCCAGAGTCTGAAGCTCCAGGACACTGCCCTTGAGGCGGAAGAGGTGGGATCCCTCGCTGAGTCCGAGGAAAAAACCGAGGCTGGAGGGTAAACAGATAAAGAAGAAATAATAATAATAATAATAATAATAATAATAATAATAATAATAATAATAATAATTTATGTTATTAGTGATTCTATCGATAAATACTACATAACTAAAGTTATATAGCATTAAATTTTCGATCATTTATGTCTTTTACATTCTTACCGTACCGGCTATGATAAACAGAGATTTTCATGAATTTGGATTTTTGTTGCTGAAGTCCATATCAGCACCGAGTCACAAGAACATTGGTAAATAGAATTTAATGAAAATCGGTATGTAGAGTCAGGGAATAAGGAACTACAGTTTACGCTATAAAAGAATTTTATAAGATGCCCTAATATTACAGAGTCGGAAGAAAACTAAATGTGAAGGTCTACAATACAGAAATCTCATAAAATTGGTCTATAATAACAGTATACCAACCATTGTTTGTTGTGATGTGCTTTGTGTCTTCTGCTGCCGCTCATCTCCGATAGATGGTATTACTGCTGCGTACTGAGTATAATAGCGTGCGTGAATATTGGGGGGAAGAGCTGGGGAGTTAGAGCTCTCTTCTTTAGCATGCCATGCCTCTGCTTCATAAATTTTCTGATACTACTGCCACGTAACACACTGGTTCGTCATAGCATTCCAGCTATTCAATCCCTACTCTGAGGCACTGATTGAAATGAGCGCAATGTGCACACATTTAACAGAATAATGGCAGAGGAGTGTTCGCGGCTGTCTGCGGCCTGGTCATTCCAGCACTGGAAGTTCGGACTTTTAGATCGGGATTGTAGCACTGTTCGTTGAAAGTGAGAACATGTGCGCTTTTTCATTTGATCGAGTATATTGTATGATAACATGGCTATATTCCTACTGACGTCATTATAATGACCTATCTTGACTTCGCTAGGGAAAACCACAAAGACAGTCTTTCTGAGAATTCTGTAGCGAAGCACGGGCACATTATTATTATTATTATTATTATTATTATTATTATTATTATTATTATTATTATTATTATTATTATTATTATAATGGAGATAGACACTCACTACTCTTGTGCAACTGCTTACTGGAGAAAATAATACAGGAGTGGCGTCGTATACTACAAGGTAGAAACCTGTTCAGATCTTTAAGGATCGGAACGAAGAAGAACGGAGTAGAAATCAACTGCTTACATTTTGCGGATCATATAGCAATAATGGCAGAAAATTTTGAAACTGGAACAGAAGAAATTAATGTGCTGAAAGAGGTAGAAGAACAAACAAGGCTTGCGGATATCCTTTGAAAAGACGTATGTAATGTCAAACATCAAAGACAACACGACTCAACTGAGTACCAAATACTGAACAATAGACCGTGTGCAAACATTTAAATACTTTGATAAGTGAATCCAATCAAACGGACTAGATACAGAGGCCTTAGCAAACAAATCAAGAAGAAAGAGGTAGCTTTCTAATCCACCCGGAACATAGGCTAACAAAATGTGCTTTTCTATACGTACCAAAATTCATAATTACAACACTGTCGTTAAGCTGGTATCTCTCTGTGCATAAGAATGCCGTATCCTTTCTCAAAAATGTGGGCACACTAAGTTATACCAAAAAAATTGAGAAAGATTATTCACGACATTCTTGCCCCAAACTACAAAAACGGGATCTACTTAAGAAAATCCAGACAAGAAATCTACTCTAAGTTAGAGAAGATCGCGGATGCAATGCGCAAATGCAGGGCTCGCTTCTACGGTCGCGATGGATTGACGACTCTCGATGGACAAAACGCATTTTTAACAATTTTGACTCGAAATCAAAACCAAAAACAACAATTACCAGGTACGGTAACGTCAAGAAATACCTGGAAGAAAATGTCCTACGAACAGATAATGTGCACAAACGAGACCTTTTCAGAAGCAGCGTTGTGACTTTTGGGACTTTCCGGGATGAGAAATGGACAACTGGTGCAAAGAGGTCGGATGAACGCCGTGGTCGACACAGTGAACTTATGAAAACCTAATGGATCAATCGAAAACTGAGTAAACGCCAGGATGTGTAAGGGAACTTGTCGTGGTCCCCAGTTGGCCGATTAGCGAATAATAATAATAATAATAATAATAATAATAATAATAATAATAATAATAATAATAATAATAATAATAATAATAATAGCGTGTGGCCTCCGGCGAGGCCTGGTACAGGTCCTTGGAGTTGACGACCCGCTCGTCTATGAGGATGGGGCTCTGTCTATAATGAATTCGAATGCTGAAGACGACACACACACACCCAGCCGCGAGCCATCGGAATTAACCGATGAAGGTTAAAATCACCGTTCCGGCCGGAAATCAAACCCAAGACCGCTTGGATCAAAAGCCAGCACGACAACCATTTAGCCATGGAGCAAAAGTGAATTCGTGCTCTCGTCCTGATATGGTGCAGTTCTTTTCAGACACACCCCAATGGAGGTGAGCTGCATGTACAATTTTAACCACATACCAGCACTCCTGCCATTCTTAAATCTCTGGCAGTACCGGGAATATAACCCAGGCTTCCGTGGACGGCAGCTAATAACGTTACGGTACGGAGGCAGAAATAATAATAATAATAATAATAATAATAATAATAATAATAATAATAACGGGCGACTTGGCCGTGTGGTTATGGGCGCGCAGCTGTGAGCTTGCATCTGGGAGATATTGGGTTCGAATCCCACTGTCGGCAGCCCTGAATATGGTCTTCCGTGGTTTCCCATTTTCACATCAGGCAAATGCTGGGGCTGTACCTTAAGTAAGGCCACGGCCGCTTCTTTCCCACACCGAGCCATTCCCTATCCCATCATCGCCATAAGACCTGTCTGTGTCGGTGCGACGTAAAGCCACTAGCATAATAATAATAATAATAATAATAATAATAATAATAATAATAATAATAATAATAATAATAATAATAATAATAATATGCTCAAGCTATACTGGCCGCGAGGAATTTGCCCTACCAAGTGACCGCTGCTCAGCCCAAAATCTTGAAAATTATAAGGTGACGCTTGGTCAGCGCTACGAATCTCCTCGGCTGTTACTCTTAGCTTTGTAGACCGGGGCCGCTATCTCACCGTCAGATAGCTTCTCAATTGCAATCACGTAGGCTGAGTAAACTTCGAATCCCTGATCACATCCGGGTTGAAATCTCTCTCATGGCCGGGATCGGACACTGAACATCTGAGTAAGAGGCAGGTGCACTACCCCTAGTCCGCGAGGCCGGCATTGGGCATTCAACAAAGAGCTGAATACAGCAGTGGGCAGTTAATACAGCACCGGTGCTGAACGCTAAATAAATATTAATTGCAGAACATGAGCAGTGTAGCCAGCACAATCCTATTTTCTGCTGATGAAATTTGTTAAATCTACTAACGTCTACTATTTGGTACAACAATTCATTCAAGGACAATAAACCGAACTTGGGACATACCGCCTCGTAGTAGACTTCCATCCCGACGCGGGAAATTTTCCTCAGATTCGGGAAAGTCGCGGGAAATTCGGCATGGTGGCTACCCTGGAACTGGCTGCATAGGGAATGGTTGGAACGGTGTAAATAGCATTGCTCATACCTCAGTCATTTTACCAACACTGGAACTGCTTGCATAAGAAGTACTGTAGTGTTACTACCATTGCTGAATTTGGCAACCCTGGTACTGTCTGCATGAGGTATGGTGTTACTAACATTGTTCATACCTCGGTCACTTTTGCAACACTGGAACTGCCTGCATAAGAAATAGTGTTAATAGCATTGCTCAATTTGGCAACACTGGAACTGCCTGCATGAGGTATGGGGTTACCAGCATTGCGCATACCTCAGTCACGTCCATTCGTCGAAGTGCCAGGCTGAGTGGCTCAGACGGTTGAGGCACTGGTCTTCTGACCCCACCTTAGCAGGTTCCATCCTGGCTCAGTCCAGTGATATTTTAAGGTGCTTAAATACGTCAGCTTCGTGTCGGTAGATTTACTGGCACGTAAAAGAACTCCTGCGGGACTAAATTCCAGCACCTTGGCGTCTCCGAAAGCCGTAAAAGTCGTTAGTTGGACGTAACACCAGTAACATCATTACCATCATTATTATTAAATTATTATTATTATTATTATTATTATTATTATTATTATTATTATTATTATTGTCGAAGTCAAGAACGAGACTGAAATACATCACTTAAAGTAACAAATGCATTATACCCGATAGCAAAAGACTTAGTATTGGAATTCATGAGTATATTTTACTTCGAATTCTGAATTAAATTATTGATTTATTCAATACATTAAATTATTGAATTATTCAAGAATTACTTTTACTTACTGCTGAGAGAATTGGTGGCTGTACACAATAATAATTTATGTAATAATTCACAAAGCTTATCTCGCATTAAGTTGAATGTTGTACGTCCGATAGTTTGAAAGTTATAATCAGTTTGTCAAATTATCCAAGTGCTAGCTGCTAATATTAGAATCAGTGACATTCAAAGCAGAGCTCAGCAATAGGGCTATAACATAATAAGTGGTTAGCGTGTTTGAAATAGTGTTGATTCAGATGTAGTAGACTAACGTTATTTTTTGTTCTCGGTTGCCACCATTATTACATATTTCATGTGAAGTATCCAAATCATATGTTGCACACGCCATGCATTTCGTAATGCCACTTTTATGTCGGGAATGGTTCACTAAAGTCGAAAGTTTTCTCAAAGAATAGTTTAAGTATCATTGTTCATTACAGCCAATATATACATTATTCGAGTATGGATTCCTCCACATGTTTACATTAATTGTCTAGGTAAAAACACTTCGTAAGTTTCAAATGGCGTGTAGGTCAATGGTTCTTCATCGAGAGATTTTTTTTTTTTTTTTTTGCTATTGGCTTTACGTCGCACCGACACAGATAGGTCTTATGGCGACGATGGGACAGGACAGGGCTAGGACTGGGAAGAAAGCGGCCGTGGCCTAAATTAAGGTACAGCCCCAGCATTTGCCTGGTGTGAAAATGGGAAACCACGGAAAACCACTTTCAGGGCTGCCGACAGTGGGGTTCGAACCACCTATCTCCCGAATACTGGATACTGGCCGCACTTGAGCGACTGCAGCTATCGAACTCGGTGAGAGATAAATTAGCCTATGAGTGAAACAATTAAGCAGATTACGATCGAGATTAATACTACTGGCCGACACCTATAAAATACTGGATAATTAATGCCATATAAATATTGTGACAGTATTATGCTGTATCGTTGGTACGAAAGGTTCGAGTTTGAAGGTAACTGTGAAAGATTAATAGCGTTAGCGTTGCAGGTAAATGGTAAACCCAGATGCCTGTAAGTAGAGCTTTCCATTCACGAAGCTTGGTGGAAACTGGGTCTTGCTATGCAGATCTAATAAAATGGGTGGGATGGGAATGTGGCAGATGTATGCGTTCAAGGAAGGGACAGAGAGGGACTTACATTCACGCGGAGTAAAATCTTAAACATACGTTTATAAATTCGAATCAAGTAAGTATGCCAAAGGCAGACAATTTAATTCAATAGATCATACGTTTATGTGGTGAAATAATCAAGGTCGCAAGCATAATAACAGAAATACATGAAGAATTTAACATTTCATTAGCGGTTGAACGTATACTAACACAGGGGCGGTGCGTGGTATTGTTGCAGTGTTGCACGCCCTCCAATAATTTTACACGACATTTGTCGTCTTACCGAGCGAGTTGGCCGTGCGGTTAGGGGCGCGCAGCTGTGAGCTTGCATCCTGGAGATAGTGGGTTCGAACTCCACTGTCGGCAGCCCTGAAGATGTTTTTCCATTGTTTCCCATTTTCACACCAGGCAAATGCTGGGGCTGTACCATAATTAAGACCACGGCCCCTTCCTTCCCACTCCTAACCCTTTCCTATCCTATCGTTGACATTCTGTGTCGGTGCGACGTAAAGCAACTAGCAAAAAAATTGTCGTTTTTCTTCTAATTTTTTACTTTATTAAACCTATCATACAATCTAAAATAGGTTAAAATCCACCATCTTTGGTCGTTCGATATACTAATGCCTCGTAATGGACCAATAAACGCTGCTGGCTTCGAATCAAGCTCAGGGGGTTCGCTTTCCTACTGCAACTCCCAATCGGTAAGCCTAATATGTAGCATCAGTAGCACGCTCGCCAGTATCTGTCCTTGGGTGTTGCACGAAACCAGCAAACCCCCTTTCAACAAATAACTCCAAATATCCCCGTTAGATTGCACCACTCTGCGGAGATGACTGCATGCCTGCTTTCTCTATTCTCGCAACGGTAATTTCTTATCCACACTATCAGGGTACGGCATACCAGTCCACCCACAATATTACAAACTTTTTGTATCAATGACAAACAGGAGAGAAAATTGTCAATTCAAGTGAGGTAGAAATGACTGTGGTTGTACTGTATAATTAGCCTCATATTTCCGGTGTTTTATTTGCCGGGTCTAGTTCATTGTTAATAGGAATGTAGTCTATTACTACACGATAATAGAGTTTGTTGTTATTTCTGTAAGCTTTTCATATAAAAATGTGACATTGAAAATTCTGGTGCAACACCCAGCTTCAGATGCCACCAGCCACCACTGTTATAACATTAATAATATACAGAGTGAATAAAAAGGTAGGCCAAACACACAGGCTACATTCCACGCGCGTTAAAGAAAAATGTTATTTGGAGATGGGTCCGGAACGCTTTAATTCCATATTATAAGTCACTTTCTACAACTCTACATAGTACATCAATCGTAGGGAACACACAGGAACATAACGTACCACATGAACATCTTTCTTACATGAAATGTTGAAAATGCTCTCCGTTAGCACTGTTATGTGTACAGGCACGTTCATTCCTTAATTTATTTTTTGCAAGTTGTTTTACGTCGACGATGGACAGGAAAGGGCTAGGAGTGGGAAGGAAGCGTCCGTAGCCTTAATTAAGGTACAGCCCAAGCATTTTCCTGGTGTGAAAATGGGAAACCACGGAAAACCATCTTCAGGGCTGCCGACAGTGGGGTTCAAACCCACTGTCTCCCGAATACTGGATACTGGCCACACTGAAACGACTGCAGCTATCGAGCTCGGTTATTCCTTTGATGCATGGGCGAAATATCAAATTTGTCGAATAAGGACGGGGGAAAGCTCCTTTCGTTGCGAAGATCATAACTCGGACAGAAAACCACATTTTTTTGATATATTGGAACCACACTACCCCGCTGCAGGTATCTGATGAAGATATAACCGACTGTAATCATGACAACGTCAGCTCAAGTGTTGTAGAATACAGGCCTCGTGTTCGAAGAAGGCACGTGCGTGAGTGTAGGCAAGTCCAATGAGAGATTTTGTTTAAACATTTTAAACCCACAGCAATCGTTAATCTGCCGAGATACTCATTGTTTCTGGATCGAAATCAGAATAATGATTATGAATAGCACCAAAGTGCTTTCGCTATTTGGCGAGAAAAATATTTTGAAACCCGTAGACAGCGTGAATATGTCGAAATAATTCGTATGGTTATTGGAACCACATTTCAATAACTAATCACGATAATGATTGAGAATAATACCAATGTTGCTTTCGCTATTTACAAGGCCGACAAATAGAAGCACGCACTATCCTTAAAAAACATGTTCTTAGTCTACGCCATGGCCTTGTTCGTGTAATATCAAGTGGCATACTATATCAGACATCATCACAGTCAAAGAAATTTCAATGAAAATTATAAATTCCTTCTGTAGAAGTAGTACACATTAATATATAGGAGCTATATTGTGTGTTGTAGCAATTCACTGTCTTTGTTGTCTCATTTAGAGCAATACGATCAGACACATTAATAAATGAATAGGATCTTCATTGTGCGTTGTTGCAATTCGTTGCCTCAGTTTTGTCTGATTTTGTTCTCTTTGTTAGATCATTCTTACTTTAATTAGCTTCATATGGCATTGTGACATATCATTTTGATATCTGTACTATATCATTTGACAAGGTATATTCTATTTTATACGTCCAGGGACTTCAGAAAATATGGAAAATTTACTAAGTTTAGACCGAACGAATCCGGGTACGACAGCGAGTTGATTATAATCAATCATTATCCTTCGGTTCAGAGAGCCTCGGGTTCGATTTCCGGCTACGTCTATGATTTTAACTGTGGCACATCATCAAGTCCAATTCTCCTGATTTACAAAAAACATAACTGTCTATTTCTCTGGTAGCATTTTTCAATTACGTGAAGCCTCCTGAAAATCTGGTTCTAACAGCCCCTCTCTGGTCCTTCATATCAATACACACCTTCGTCTATACACAACACATCACACTACCAACAACAACAAAAACATGCGATAGTGATTAAATCCATTCACACGTGTTTGGCCATAGGAAGGGCATCTTACCGTAAAATTGGGCCAAATCCAGTCACGCGCCAACCACAAGAAACTACGAACAAGACGTGGAACAGGAAGAAGAGTACTGTAAGCAGACACTGGAACCAGGATATTTTCCCATGTTAATGAACCCGTTAGTACGGACGAATGTTCATTATAGACTGTTATGTCTCCCAGCGTTCAACAACTCTCTGTGAATTAAATCTGGGCATGCACGATGCTCTGTTAATTGATCAATAAATAAATCAAACAATCAATCAATCATCATTGATTAGCATTTAGGGCAGATTTTTTATCAATTGTTTACTTTCAATTTAAAGAAGCTGGAAATTGATTTAATATTTCCCTTGATAAATTATTGCGATTGCTAATTTCTCTTCCTGTAAGTGAATATTTACACCAATTTTTCCTCTTGATTTCCAACTTATTATAGTCACTCCTACATTTAAATCATCACTCAACCTTTTTCGACTACACTGTCATTCTACGCCATGTCTCCACTGACAGCACAGAACATTGCGCTTAGCCAAATAGCTCATCTCCTTACTCCCAGGTCTTCCCAGCCCAAATTTTGCAACAATTTTGTAACACTACTCCTTTCTCGTAAAGCACCTAGAACAAAACATGCTGCTTTCCATTAGTTCTTTTTCGGTCCTTGCATCATGTAATCCCAGACGTTTTATCCACGCCCCGCCACTGAGGAACATACATATCGTTACGTGCCAGGCCTGTGGTAGCCCCCTACGGTACTTCTTGGAAGGGACTAGTGGGTCAGCCGACCGGGGAGCTCCCAGCCAGCGTGGAAGGCATGGCTGGCATTTCCCTGTATTGGTTCCGTCGGCTTGCTTACCTGTGAGTTTCTTGTAGATGCTATGAAAATAGGCCTATACCACCTCTAGCGACATCGCGAATATCGCCCTAGCGATGCTACCTGTGGGCAGACAGTCAGTGTTGGTCTCCGTGGTGGAGTCAGAATTGATGCTGGACTCTGAGTTAGTGTCTGAGTCAGTACGAGACTCAGTGTGTTGGGGTTTGGTGGCTGGGCTTAGGGCGACATAAGTGTCAGCTGCCGTTAGTGCCCCACCGAGGTCTGAACGAGGAACTGTTGTTGAGTGTCCAGCGAGTAGCCGGACAGAAGACCGACTGTGCGTGTACTTCAGTGGATTGTGGATCACTGTGAATTAGCGATTGAAGCAGTTATCGTGAATGTGAGGGTAACTGGACCTGTGTTAATGTTCGCTGTTGTGAGTATCGTCCTGCTGTTGAACACTGTTGAACTCTTGCTGTTTAGTTATTCACTGCATGTGACTCTGTGAATTACTGGACTGTCTCTGGAATCGAATCAAGGAATAGTCGTTGTGTGTTGTACAGCAAGTAGCACGGTGTTCAAAACCAGCGTTCTGCACACAACTGCTGTATGGGGTGACTTGGCTTGGAGAAGTGAAAGTAAGGATTATAGCCATCCCCAGGTTATTCCAACCGACCGGGACTTCCTGGTGTGTGTTACGGAAGACAATGATGATAATGATGATGATGATGATTGTTGTTTACAGTCGCTTAATTGCGGCCAGTATCCAGTAATCGGGAGATAGTGGGTTCGAGCCCCCCTGTCGGCAGCCCTGAAGATGGTTTTCCGTGGTTTCCCATTTTCACACCAGGCAAATGCCGGGGCTGTACCTTAATTAAGGCCACGGACGCTTCCTTCCAACTCCTAGGCCTTTCCTATCCCATCGTCGCCATAAGACCTATCTGTGTCGGTGCGACGTAAAGCAAATAGCAAAAAAAAATATTGTTTAAAGGGGCCTAACATCTAGGTTACCGGCCGCTAATGGTACGAAATGAGACGAAATGTAAGGACAATTTAAAAATCCAACATCATCCACTGACCAGAATTCAAAACGTGGTGACGAAGAATGAATGGATGGATATGAATTTAAAACAATCAGTCGATCCGACCCGCAAAGCCCCATATTCCCAGAAACTAGCGTTAACAATAGTATTTCTGGACCACGGGACTGCTTCTAAAGCACAATATGAATCGATGATGCCTGTAGTCTAAAGGGGTCCAAAATCCAGGTAATCGGTCCCTCATAATGGTACTTATCGCTAGGAAAGTAGAACCATGGCATGTGCCATGTTGCGGTACTAATCAAAAGTAGCGTAGACTCGCGGTATTCCACACATTATGGTACTACTTACAGGTAATGTAATGCGCACACGAAACACAGACCTAAGGTGTTTCTCACATAGGTGTACTAATCACAGGGACTCATACTATCCTATGGTGTTCCTCATGCCGTGGGTACTAATCATAGGCAAGGTAGACCCATGGTGTCGCTCATATACTGGTACTAATATCAGGTATTGTAAAACCCACCTGGATTCACACACTATCGCTATTAACCACAAGCCTAATGTGTACCTAACATAATGGTACTACGCGAAATTAAAAGCGACCCCTCGTGTTCCCTGCGTGATGGTACTAATTACAAGTAGTATCATGGTTCTAACTCGATCATCACTTGGTCTCCCCTTTTAGTCGCCTCTTACAACAGGCAGGGGATACCGTTGGTGTATTCTTCGTCTGCGTCACCCCCACCAACAGGGGGTTGTGTGTTTGGTCCCCGAGAGCTGTTTTATTTCACTCAAGTCCGCCAGCAAGCCAGTTAAGACCTCCCTATCCGCTACCTGGGACGCGCCACGTAGGAGTATCACCTCTCCCCCTGCTACGCCAGCGTATAGGCTCGTGGTACAGAAGACAGAGTTGTAAATAGACAATAATTAGTAAGTGTGGTGATTCATAGTTGAATATAATTTCCTGTGTGTTGTGTGTGTGTGTGTGTGTGTGTGTGTGCATTTATTAAGCCATCGTGAAATAAGTTACAATAATAAAACAGACGCAGATTTGTTCCTCACAATATCATTCTGGATTCACAAGAGCTTACTCTGTCGAAAGTTTGAAAACAAAATATGAACAAGTAATGACGTTGGTCTTCCAGGTGCCCTTAACGATTAAGTCTGATTTTCAACATGAAATATATGTTCGCAGCGTGAAAACGTGCCCTTCAT
Organism: Anabrus simplex; assembly: GCF_040414725.1. Classification (NCBI taxonomy): domain Eukaryota; kingdom Metazoa; phylum Arthropoda; class Insecta; order Orthoptera; family Tettigoniidae; genus Anabrus; species Anabrus simplex. The sequence continues at coordinate 273,432,084 of NC_090270.1, forward strand.
TCTATACGCTCTCCAGGTAAGACACGAACTACAGGAACTTCAAGCAGAGTTTTGTTTCTAAGCAACGGAACTCGACTTAAAGGACTGGATATAACAGCTCCTAACTAACGTCTCTATTTTTGCCGCCTGATCTAATTTTACGGGGTGAATTACGTCACAGTCGGAGACATATCTCATCAAGCAGTCTCCCACTTAATGAAACAAACGAGGAACAAGACACGGTGTCTGGATGTGCGAGCCAATCACGTAGCTGGCTCGGTCCACCTCGAAAATTAAATTGTCTGCCTACAGAGCTGCTCATCTCGTCGTTTATCGACTCGGTTTGATCTGACTCAGTGCTGGCGAAGAGAAAGTCGAGAATATTATACACTAGTGGCAATAATTCTGTACACTTTTTGCTAGTAAATGGATGTAACCATCATCATCATCATCTTCATCAGGGAGCGGATGTTGAAGACCCAAAAAGTCACCGAAAATTCCCTTAAAATTCCATAAAAATGTATAAATTAAATTAAAACTAGCAGTTTCCCGCTGGCTCCGCCCGCATTGTATGGTGTTGTTCGTTACTATCCTCACGGATGTATTTGCAATGTTTCGAGTTAATGAAATAAAGCACACGATCTCCTGTGGTAATAGAATGTAATATTATGTCAACAAAACACTTGCAAATACATCACACAAAGAAATTGAATTAAACGTTCCTTGGAACAACACTACGCGCAGAATTGTTAAAAAGTCCTTCAAAGATCTTTGTCATGGAGACAAATGTACTCATACCTTTTCTCATAATCTACAAATTTAAGTAGTTATTACCTCAAAAGAAAGCGCTTGATCCACTGAGTGTTTTTAGACCAAAACGGACCGCCTACCTCAATTAGAACGAAAGATATGATTGCTTCGATGAGAAAAAAATGTTGAAGAAATGAGACGTCAAATTGAATGTGCACTCATAACTTTCCTCAGAATCAACCAATTTGAATAATTAAGAGCTGCAAAGAAAGAGCTTGATTCACCGAGTGTTCTTAGGCCAAAACGAACTCCATACCTCAATTAGAGCCAAAGATATGATTGCTTCAAAGAGACAAAAAATTGAAAAAATTAAATAATTTGAGGAAGGCGGAAGTTAAGTGATTTATAGTACCTGATGACAAATCTGTGCATGATTACCTTTCAGTTAAAAAAAGAATGAAGGAAATCGACCGGACAGAATGACCGGACTGACTGACTTTAGTTTTCATCATTTTTTTTTAATATATAGATTCCACAGTTCTAGCCCTTCAGGCAAGCAACTCAATGTTGAAAACATCCTAGGGATATGAGCTACGAATTTTATGTGACTAAAATATAGTAAAGTATGAGAATATATTATATATTTATTCCTAAAATTTACAAGCATTTTCTTAATCACTGTTATCCGGTCGATTAGATTAGCAGTTTGTCTTTTTACCACTACGAGCGCTAATGTGAGTCTATGCATTGTTTCTCTTAAGCACCACTACGAGCGCTAATGTGAGTCAATGCAGAGTTTCACTTAAGCACCACTACGAGCGCTAATGTGAGTCAATGCATTGTTTCTCTTAAGCACCACTACGAGCGCTAATGTGAGTCTATGCATTGTTTCTCTTAAGCACCACTACGAGCGCTAATGTGAGTCTATGCATTGTTTCACTTAAGCACCACTACGAGTGCTAATGTGAGTTAATGCATTGTTTCTCTTAAGCACCACCACGAGCGCTAATGTGAGTCTATGCATTGTTTCTCTTAAACACCACTACGAGCGCTAATGTGAGTCTATGCATTGTTTCTCCTAAGCACCACTACGAGCGCTAATGTGAGTCTATGCATTGTTTCTCTTAAACACCACTACGAGCGCTAATGTGAGTCTATGCATTGTTTCTCTTAAACACCACTACGAGCGCTAATGTGAGTCAATGCATTGTTTCTCTTAAACACCACTACGAGCGCTAATGTGAGTCTATGCATTGTTTCTCTTAAACACCACTACGAGCGCTAATGTGAGTCTATGCATTGTTTCTCCTAAGCACCACTACGAGCGCTAATGTGAGTCTATGCATTGTTTCTCTTAAGCACCACTACGAGCGCTAATGTGAGTCTATGCATTGTTTCTCTTAAACACCACTACGAGCGCTAATGTGAGTCTATGCATTGTTTCTCTTAAACACCACTACGAGCGCTAATGTGAGTCAATGCAGAGTTTCACTTAAGCCCGCATAATTACATTTGGTGTGGACATTTTTCAAAAAAAATCAAAAAGGTCTGAGGGTATTGAATAAAGGAACGCATTACAGAAATAATTATGTAAATAAATTACTTTGGCTAGGATTTGAATTTAAAAGAAAACGAGTGAAGGAACAAGCGATTTTAGGCTGCTTTTCTGGATCTGCATTTAGGCCGGAAAAGGTTTTCGAAATATTTTAGTTTGACAGACCTATCTAAGACTTACAATTTGAAACCCATTACTGCCCTTCAACTTTCAGAAAAATTCAGGAAATTTATTAATTTTACGTTTTTCGTACTTGATCAGCTATGAAATGTTTTCAGTATTAAAATGACAAAATATCTGACCTAACTGAATTCTGGTGACTGTACAACAAGGTTTTTCAAGTAACATATCCTAATTCTGTTCGCTACACAGAAACAAATATATCCTAGTTTACTTGAAAGTGTATAAAATATGGATATAATATTTTGTTGGACGTAGTGATAGCATTTTGTCCTCGATGACCCTGGGAACACTCGTTGTTTCTTGAACTCGTTATAGCTTTTCTCGTTTATCACGGTGTTGTACTTCTTTTCCGCACTCACTTTAATGCTGCTGCACAATTTACAAACTGAAACACGCTCATCTGTTGTAAATATGTATTTTTTTAAATACATTCGCTAGCTGGATTAAAAATACACTTTGTATTGTTTCAAGTTTCGGTATTTTTCTTGCACAAAATTACTTGGGAGGATAATTCTGTACTGATACGGAAATTTATATATAAATGTTGATACCAATCCCATCTCGTTTCCATTCATGATGTACACGGGAGTGAATGATTGCCTGTAGGATAGCATGCGAAGCCTGATGTATTTCTTGTGCTTGAGACACATTAGGGAATAATTTCTCCTAATTATCAGAGTTCTGTATTGTATTCCTGATCATATATTGGAAACACAAGACTCAAAGGTATAAATCCTTTCCTTGCCCGCTCGTAGTCACTAACCAGTTTGCTAGATCAGGCAAGATTTTCAGCAATTATAACCATATGTAAGAAAATTTAAAATCTTTTTATATTGTCACTTGGGGATTTTTTTCAGTCTGGCAATAAAGAATACATGCATTAATTAAACATTTGAAATGATCTGAAATTTTTCAAAATGCTATATACTGATTTAAAATCTTCTTGAAAATTAAAATAATGACCGATCATCCCAAATCGGAAATAAATGCAAAATAATGCAGCATAAAACGCGTCATTATAATTTTTGATATTCCAGGATGAACTTCTATTCTACCGAGCAACGTCCTTCTCCAAAGGGGAAAAAGATGACATTGCAATAACATCCGTCCCCTAATCATCATCATCATCATCATTTTCTAAAGGCTACGCCTCGTCGCGGCAACCATTGACCTCTTCTCTCTGCAATTATTTGTTTCATATGTGCATAACCTTGGCACCCCATTATCTCCGTTACCTCTTTTAGAATCTACTTGCTACTTGTTTTACGTCTTATGGCGATGATGGGATAGGAAAGGGTTAGGAATAGGAAGGAAGCGGCCGTGGCCTTAATTAAGGTACAGCCCCAGCATTTGCCTGGTGTGAAAATGGGAAACCACGGAATACCATCTTCAGGGCTGCCGACAGTAGGGTTCGAACCCACCATCTCCCGGATACTGGATACTGGTCGCACTTAAGCGACTGCAGCTATCGAGCTCGGTTCTTTTAGAATCTTCTTGCGTGGTCTTCCTCTAATGTAACCATACAGAATACAGTAAATACTTGGTGAAGATATATAGCTGATATATTTCACATGTTTATGACACCTTAGTACTTCACATTACTGTGCCGGTTATATTAAAATTTTACAGCATTTTCTTCGTCTTTCACTTTTTTCTTTACAAGTTACTTTACGTCGCACCGACACAGGTAAGTCTTATGGCGACGATGGGACAGGAAAGGGCTAGGAGTGGGAAGGAAGTAGCCGTGGCCCTAATTGAAGTACAGCCTGGTGTGAAGATGGGAAATCACGGAAAACCATCTTTAACGCTGCCGACAGTGGGGTTCGAACCCACTATCTCCCGAATACTGGATACTGGCCGCACTTCAGTGACTGCAGCTATCGAACTCGGTGCCTCTTGCTCTTCCATCGTTATGTAAAAATGATATGAATGAAAGAGGGAAAACGTTATTATTGTGTTAAGCTTTCTTTCCCGCTCCGTTCCCATTATTGTCAAAGGGAGGTCCAGGGTCAAAACCACAGAAGATCTTCTAAGGTCTGTTGATTCTATGACTCGCAGAGTCGAAGCAATCATAAAAGGCAATGTGTTTCCTACAGAGTGGTGAAAAACAGTGACAATGCACAAATTATGCTCGATTTGTGACTTTAGCTGTATCAGTAATTCTTACAATTTTTGTTTACGTCGCTGCGACAAAGATAGGTCTTATGGTCACACTAGGATAGGAAAGGGCTAGGAGTGGGAAAGAAGCGACCGTGGCCTTAAATAAGGTACAGCCCCAGCACTTGTCTGGTGTGAAAATAGGAAACCACGGAAAACCATCTTCAGGGATGCCGACAGTGGGGATTCTAACCCAGTATTTCCCGAACGCAAGCTGACAGCTACTTGTCATTCTTATTATTATTGTACCGGAGGTACACCCGCTCCGTGCATTTAAACTGAGCGCCTTTTTGAAGACCCTCTCTATCCTGTACTTCAAACTGTGTATTGGAAGAAGTTTGAACGTTTCTCGCCAGATGTCTCCACTGTCGACTTATGTGCCCCCTCTGGTGGGAGGATGGACAATTAATTTTCAAGAGAATTTTGGTATCCATAATTTTTCTAAACTAAATTTTTTGAAGATTGTTATTGGTGTTATAAGGTTGATAGCACTCCTATCTCTTCACATCTTCTTAAAATTTTAGCCAATCAGGAATTTCTGATATTTATTTAATTAACCAATAGAAATTGTTGGTGTATACAGGGCTTCGGCCCAGAGAGTTCTGGAACCTTCTCCTCCGCTATAAAATCTGGGTCATTTGGGGCCATGTTGTTTTTCGATCGCTCCAATCAAGAGGTTGAGAGTGTGTTCGTAGAGGATGCATGGGGCTAGCCTTGCCCATCTCCGTAAGGCCCACCAGTTCAAGGTAATGGCAGACATCTTTTAATTATGTAATAGCCTCAGACAGCTAACTTGATCGGAAGGTTTCAAAATTCTTTCGTAATGTAAATTTTTATATTTCAATGTAAATTTTCAACAAATCCAAAGACCTTATTCTAACTTAGGGAGTAAAGAGTGTGAACCCTCTTTTAATTCACATTCAGCTTGGTATTGGGGTGACTATGATTTCGTAAACTTTACTTTTTTTCTCTTCTCTTTATAATTTAAATTTTTTCTCGATCTAGACAGCTGTGTAGTATAGGCTTAGCCTCTGTAACTTTGGTCCATAAGCCCACATAGGGTTTTAAGAATTTTTAAGTGAACTTCAAAGGAGTGCAAATGTTTGCCTTCTAACATTTTGATTTACAGCCGACATATAAAATAATTTGTTTTTTCACTAAAGCCAGGTAGAATGGGCATTTATTGTCTCTATTAATGTTTAACTCTTCTTATTAAAATGTCAGCGAATAAAACAGTGAAAAATGTTCGTATTTGACCTAATGTAAAAGTTAGATTGTGCCTTGGAGAGGCTTGAATCTTGCAAATTTTGGAGAGTATTCTCCTAGTTAATTGTGTGGAGCAAAGACTCCCCGTTCGAATGTGGTAAATTCTGGTGCCCCGTCTTCTTACTTGTAACTGATTGGAGCAGTAGGGCACTTTGTAATAGTGTAACGTTTGAGCTACCAAACTCATCTCTTAAAAATTATTATGTATATTGTCCCTGATTGTTCTTAGGTTTCAAATAACTGTTGTTATAACAGTTAAAGAGCTACACTTCTCTCTATCCAACTGTTATTTGTTACTGGTTAACAAAGTTTAAAATCTGAGAAGAAAAAAAGGAAAGAAATAAAATTTAAAATTTAAGAATTTTAAATTACATGACTGACAGAGCAAATGCAACACCAAGAAGGAGTGGTCAGAACTTTATGCCAATTGCAGGGTAGACTGACGTCACTGAGGTATGCTCATGATGTGAAATGCGCCGCTGTGCTGCGCACGTAGCGAACGATAAATGGGACACGGCGTTGGCGAATGGCCCACTTCGTACCGTGATTTCTCAGCCGACAGTCATTGTAGAACGTGTTGTCGTGTGCCACAGGACACGTGTATAGCTAAGAATGCCAGGCCGCCGTCAACGGAGGCATTTCCAGCAGACAGACGACTTTACGAGGGGTATGGTGATCGGGCTGAGAAGGGCAGGTTGGTCGCTTCGTCAAATCGCAGCCGATACCCATAGGGATGTGTCCACGGTGCAGCGCCTGTGGCGAAGATGGTTGGCGCAGGGACATGTGGCACGTGCGAGGGGTCCAGGCGCAGCCCGAGTGACGTCAGCACGCGAGGATCGGCGCATCCGCCGCCAAGCGGTGGCAGCCCCGCACGCCACGTCAACCGCCATTCTTCAGCATGTGCAAGACACCCTGGCTGTTCCAATATCGACCAGAACAATTTCCCGTCGATTGGTTGAAGGAGGCCTGCACTCCCGGCGTCCGCTCAGAAGACTACCATTGACTCCACAGCATAGACGTGCACGCCTGGCATGGTGCCGGGCTAGAGCGACTTGGATGAGGGAATGGCGGAACGTCGTGTTCTCCGATGAGTCACGCTTTTGTTCTGTCAGTGATAGTCACCGCAGACGAGTGTGGCGTCGGCGTGGAGAAAGGTCAAATCCGGCAGTAACTGTGGAGCGCCCTACCGCTAGACAACGCGGCATCATGGTTTGGGGCATTATTGCGTATGATTCCACGTCACCTCTAGTGCGTATTCAAGGCACGTTCAATGCCCACCGCTACGTGCAGCATGTGCTGCGGCCGGTGGCACTCCCGTACCTTCAGGGGCTGCCCAATGCTCTGTTTCAGCAGGATAATGCCCGCCCACACACTGCTCGCATCTCCCAACAGGCTCTACGAGGTGTACAGATGCTTCCGTGGCCAGCGTACTCTCCGGATCTCTCACCAATCGAACACGTGTTGGATCTCATTGGATGCCGTTTGCAAACTCTGCCCCAGCCTCGTACGGACGACCAACTGTGGCAAATGGTTGACAGAGAATGGAGAACCATCCCTCAGGACACCATCCGCACTCTTATTGACTCTGTACCTCGACGTGTTTCTGCGTGCATCGCCGCTCGCGGTGGTCCTACATCCTACTGAGTCGATGCCGTGCGCATTGTGTAACCTGCATATCGGTTTGAAATAAACATCAATTATTCGTCCGTGCCGTCTCTGTTTTTTCCCCAACTTTCATCCCTTTCGAACCACTCCTTCTTGGTGTTGCATTTGCTCTGTCAGTCAGTGTATAATTCGATCTTTGATCTGTCCGCCCATCCATGCCCGAACCTTCTTACACCTCTCTGGTCCACAAAACCCAGTAATTATTATTATTATTATTATTATTATTATTATTATTATTATTATTATTCCTTGGCCCCGTGGTAGAGGGGTAGTATGTGGGGGCGCGGGTTCAATTTCCGGCTGGGTCAGAGACTTTTACCTAGATCTGAGGACTGTTTCGAGTTGCACTAAGCCTACGTGACTACAATATGAGGAGCTATGTAACAGTGAGATAGCGGCCCCGATCTAGAAAGCCAAGAATAGCGGCCGAGAGGATTCGTCGTGATGACCACACGACACCTCGCAATCTGTAGGCCTTCAAGCTGAGCATCGATCGCTTGGTAGGTCATGGCTCTTCGTGGCTGTTGCGTCATGGGGTTGGTTTGGTTTGGTTTGGTTTGGTTTGGTTTGGTTTGGTTTGGTTTGGTTTGGTTTGGTTTGGTTTGGTTTGGTTTGGTTTGGTTTGGTTTGGTTTGGTTTGGTTTGGTTTGGTTTGGTTTGGTTTGGTTTGGTTTGGTTTGGTTTGGTTTGGTTTGGTTTGGTTTGGTTTGGTTTTTGAATACTTGGCGGTAGATCTCGCTACAAATAGTCTGGCTACTTATGGATGCGAGGAATACAGTATTTCACACGGGCTAAATATATACCGCCTTTAATTGAAGAGTTAAAGTCATATTTTACTTTCAGAAATGTTCACTTCATACGCTGGTACATGATAACACTTACAGAAGAGGAAAGAGCATATTTCCGGCAAGTGACCAGCCACACACGTGTGCATTCTGAAGGAAAAATGAAGGCATAACCATAGCCTCGTACTGTACATTACAGTGACACTTCCCGCGTTCATGGCACTCTGTGACAACAATGGCGATAACGACCACTCCGGAGAATGTCAACTCCTTTAGCAGGGCTAAGAAGCTCTTAGCTCGCAAGAGAAAGTCAGCACTTCTCTGAAAGTAGATGGTCCACGAACCTTACAATTGAGAAGGAGGCGAGAGATCACCCAGGTTGAACACGTTCAGGCTGACTGACTTTATCGGCGCTCTCGAGATCCTTTCGAGATTATATCGCATCGCGGCCACGGTGATAATGCGGAACTAGTGTTCAGCATCATAACTTCACGAGGGAACAGTTCACTGAAAGACGTGACCTACATTGGAAATTTTGAATGATCATAAAACATACATCACTAATTACATAGGAACCGAAATTTGATGACGTAAAAATTGACAAAAAGTTATCTACTAATAAAAATCCTCAGCCTGTTTCCAGTCATTCGAACGGGTCAGGAATAGAATGATGCTCCCATCTAGCGGTGAGCATTGGAATTATACAGGCTGCCGAAGTGTGTCGCACTCCTCTGGGGCAATGATTAATGACTGACAGATGAAATGATATTGGAGAGTGTCGCTGGAATGAAATATAATAAGGAAAACCGGAATAACCGGAGTAAAATCTGTCCCTACTCCGCTTTGTCCAGCACAAATCTCCCATGGAGTGACCGGGATTTGACCCACGGTATCCAGCCGTGAGAGACCGGCACGCTGCCGCCTGAGCCAGATAAACGATCAACAAAACGACAAGAAAATTAAAATTATTTCTTAGAATGAGCAAAAAACTACCCAAAACATGAAGAAAAATATATTTACTGATATCCACATTATCTTTTATTTGTAATGGAGTGCATATTTATCTAAATACGCTGGTTTAGTAATATTAACGGATTCCAAACAGGAAAAGTCAGATCTCTTCGTTAGTGCACTGTAAGCTGCATCGAAAAACTAATAAAATACAAAAATATCTGATCTTTTACGTTTTATGTGTTTTATCGTACGACGAATCTTATTTTTATTCTCCTCAACCCTAAGGTTGGTGGGTAATATGCATGTCTTCCAAGCATTTCTGTTCTTTGGTCAACAGCTTCAAGCGGCAATAATTGTGCTTGCCTTTAATGCTATCTATAAATTGCACTCTGAGCCTTCCTTTAGTTCTTCTACCTTCCATTTTCCATTCAAACGGGACGGTGCACCAGCCAGAACGACGAAGTAAGTGGCAAACGAAGTTTGCCAATTTTTCAAGGTCTCGTTTGCTATTTTTTGAACGTTGTCGTTTGTGACTATCAGTCCAATGTATTCATAATAGTAGATGCCAGCACCACATCTCAAAGACCTTGAGTTGCATCAGTCCGCTTTTCGCAGGGTCCATGTTCTTGAGCCATAGCTTACAACACTCAATACGAAACTTTTCACGAAGTGTTTTCGTGCCTTCATGCAGATGATCTTAGATGTTAGTAGAGACTTCATTATTGACAAAGCTCCCTTCGGCTATACAATCCGGGCGTTTACTTCTCTTCTTCGATTTTCCGTCAGATTTTATCGGACTTCCTAGATATTTGAATGCCTTTACTTGATCTAGTTTTTCTCCATCTATCGGCACATTGGCAATTTGGAAATTATCCCTTAGTCTTCTTTTTGTTCATTCTCATACCGCACCTTTTTTTTTCGCAATTCGTTCATTTTCACGAACTCCCGATAATCACTGGAGTTATCACCGTTCTATTGCACAGTCACTCGAAAGAAGAACGAGTGTAATTTCGTCAGTTTCTCAGAAACAAGTGACCCTAGAGATATAAGGTTAGTTGTGAGTACCTATAGGTTTGTATCAACATGGGAGGGCATTTACACAGACGGTATCAAGACTGAACGATGCTATTGCAGGAATGAATTTCTCATTTGAGGAGAAAAAGAGAAGGGTATGTCAACGTGGGTCCGGAAATGCGTAATGATTAGACTCCACATTTTTAGGCAGTAACATGTCAGAATGTCAACTAATTTGGTTATTAGTAAGTGTGTGTTTTTCTTCTTTTTTTTGTTTACAATTTGCTTTACGTCTCACCGACACAGCCAGGTCTTATGGCGACGAAGGTATAGGAAAGGCTTAGGAGTGGAAAGGAAGCGGCCCTGGCCTTAGTTAAGGTACAGCCCCAGCATTTGCCTGGTGTGCAAATGGAAAACCACAGAAAACCATTCAGGGCTGCCGACAGTGGGGTTCGAACCAACTATCTCCCGGATGCAAGCTAACAGGTGCACGCCCCTAACCGCACGACCAACTCGCCTGGTTAGGAAGCGTCGTCTAGCCCGTTCTTCTGAAATGTACCGAGAGTAATATAAATTCTAGGGGTTCTGAAGGGCCTTGCTCCTAAAGTTTATGCAATACTCATAACATGAGCGTTGTGTAGTGTAGACTATACTTGTCACCCGCTTCAGTAAGTTTACATTCTAACCTACTACTGCCGAGAAATCCGGACTTTAGTATTTACAGAGTTGTTGGAACGAGTATTTGCTGAGTGCATGCCGACACGTCCTGATTGCGAGAATAAAATATGAGACACACGTTACAATTGTTTCACAAATAATGACAGCACGTTGCGATTAAACATGAGTAGGCCTGACATACGTCCAGGCCCCTGCACATTATTTATTTTCCTCTCCAGTTCTTGGTGAATGCTTTGTGGGACCATGAGGCTTGCTGGACGAACTGCTTGCGTACTATAATGCCTGATTACTTGGAAGACATACCATTAACATCCCGTCAACAACTGTACTTCATGAATGATGGTGATCCTGGACATTCCAGTCTTAATTTCCCGCAGGCACCTTAATGTGAATTATCCTGATCACTGGGTAGATAGGGGTGGACCAATAGCTTGGCCGTCACACTCCCCTTACTTAAACCCCCTGGACTGTTACCTTTGAGGACAGGTAAGGACTGTTTCTTATTCGACTTCTGTTGATTATGAATCAATTAAAAGGTAAGAAAACTTTGCAGTTATACAAAGACCCACATTGTGTTAACCTTTTCATCTTCTGTTGATATGATGAATCCATTCCTGAAATTTGCAGTTGACTTCTGATACACCATGTATTTTACGAATAATTTTAAAAATCTGTTAAAATGTATAACGCGAGGAACACACCGTATCTTGCGCATGCTCATTCCCTTTTTTTTTTTTTTTTTTTTTTTTTTTTTTTGTCAAGAGCACGGAATCTTGTCGGTGCGTATTTTTCCTTAAATGCTAGCAGAACCTCCTTAATATTTGCCAACAACACCAATCACCAATCCCTTGATTAGCGAGTCTGTTATAAGTTTGAGGTAAACTCCGGCTCAAAGGTCAGCTCTAGGAGAGAAATGAAAATCGAGGAGTAGAGAATTAACCTGAGTGGTTGAAACGCACTGCCCTGTGAAGATTTGTGGAATAGTACTCTGAAGGTGAGAAAATAGCCCCCCCCCCCTTCTCTCTCTCTCTCTCTCTCTCTATCTCTCTCTCTCTCTCTCTCTCTCTCTCTCTCTCTCTCTGTCCTCCTTCTCTGCCTGTTCTGTCTTTGCTTTCATTATGATTTTGTTTTCTCGTCTCAGTATTTTATGAACCTATTTTATACTTACTTCTATTATTTCGTATAACACGCTTTTTGTGTATTATACTTGTTTTTACATTCTTGCAAAGTAATAAATTTGTCCCGAATGATATGGTTCAGCTTTGTAGTTTTATAGCCTAATTTTCGGATTTATGGCAATGAAAAGCGAACAAAATTTAATAATTCTAAGTTTGCGAGTTCGAGTCTTGTTCAAATTAACATTTTTATTTAATTGTAGTAAATTTAGCAATATTAACAATAAACATGTTAGTTTCGGAACAATACAGGTGCCTAATACTAGTATAAGTTTTTCCTTATTATTACATTATACTATGACATAACGAAACAGAATATAAAGGAGTGACGATGATTTGAACTTCACACGTTGCCATCTGAATTTTGACGTTTTTGCAACTGAGCTATAAGGGATTTACTTCCCGCAGACGCTATTCAGCGATTTTGCAGAACCATTGCAACTTAACATTCATTTAGATTATATTCTGATTATTTAACATTGCTATACAAATAGGTTTATTTTTTAACAATATTAGTATTAGTAAAATTATAACCAAAGCAATGATTAAGGGAAGACTTTTGTGGATACAGTCATTCTCAACTCAGGTTAGAAAACATTACAGCTCTGATGTCAATATTATAAACTACATTTTTTTAAATCTTTGGAATGTATGTTCGCAAATGCTATAGTAATTAATACAAATCTAAATGTAATAATTTATTATTTTCAATTCTAAAATTTATATTTGTAACGTTGTAAATGCTCTATCGTTTTTTTAAGACCTGGGTAGAGGCTAGCACACTACGAGATAAACCAACGGCTATTTGACATGGCTCCATAAAGTGTTGAAGGAACGAAAGAAATCGTAATACGGGCTGAGACTGAACTAGATTTTTAGACATCCGAATCAGCTTGGGATTTCCACGTTTCAGAAAGGATACCTCGGAAATGGGTGCAAAATCATCGACGTTCTGGTAGTTTTGCCCGAATAACTGGGAGTGGTAGAAGGGAAATTTAAACAACAAGATGCCAGAGTAGTGGCAAAGGTTGAAATGAATCCCTTTCATACCACTGCTACTTTGAAAGCCGTTGTAAAATTTTCTGACCACGACCATACCGTAATAAATCGTTTAAGGGCCCGAAATTTGAAAGATTTTGACGTGCCATTCCTAGATTTTTTTTTTTTTTTTTTTGCAAGTTGCTTTACGTCTCACCGACACAGATAGGTCTTATAGCGACAATGGGAGAAGAAAGAGCTAGAAGTGGGAAGCGGCCATGGCCTTATTTAAGGTACAGCCCCAGCATTTGCCTGACATGAAAATGGGAAAACACGGAAAACCATTTTCAGGGCTGCCGATAGTGGGGCTCGAACCAACTATCTTCCGATTACTGGATACTGGCCGCACATAAGCGACTACAGCTATCGAGCTCGGTGGAGAAGTTCTTAAGGATGAGGATATAGGCAAGCATTTAGTCTTTGGACTGGGAAATGATCCGCTTCCGCAGCATAATGGTTAGTGCTATTAGCTGCCATCCCCGGAGGCCCGAATTTGATTCCCAGTACTACCAGAGGTTTAAAAAAGGCAGGAGGTCCGGTATATGGTTAAAATGATACATGTAGCTCACCTCCATTCGGGGGGGGGCTGAAAAGAGCTGCACCACCTCAGTACGAGGATACAAGTTCGCTAATGGGGAAAATGGGATTGAAAAGGGGAATCTTTTTCTAATTATGTTACTTCCCTGCTACAAATGAGGGCCCAATTTGGTTTATAGTCCCACTGGTACGCTATTCCGACTTCCATGCTCTCAGTGGTCGAGTGTCTTTGTCTTGTTGGGAGTGGATTTCTTGTCGTAGAGTGGGAACAATCCATCGCTTTGGTTATTTATACTAGGTTGTTGTATCTTGATAGAATTCTTCTATTTTTGCAGGATAACCATCCAGTCCAGACATCTCATTTGATTCGAGACTGGTTTGCGAGTAGATATCAGATGTATAGACTGGCCTCATCTCTCTCCAGACTTGAACAAATCTAAGAATATGTTTGCACAAGTAATGAGGCATTTGCAAAACAAATGGCCCAATCCAACTCCAAGACGTCCTGATGATTTGTGGAAGCTCGTCTAGGATACCTGTGATGCCATGGCTGAGAACGGTAGTTTTTAAAAGGACTATTCTATTTCACACCCATTCGACTGCAAGATGTGATCGAGTTGGGAGAAAAAAGGCCTACTGAATCGAGAATTTGTTATTTTTGTTCATATTGTTTTACTTTTAATTGTTTGAATTTTCTAATGCAGACGCCAGTAAGGTTTTTTCTTTTTTATGTCACGAGAGATAATTTTGTTGAGGATGACATGTTTAATACGTTCCATTTCATTTTCGTTTGCTTATGAAAGTATAACGACAAACCAACTGGAGTAATTCACAAAAGAGGATTATCCAAAACAATTTTTACTCCAGGGTTCTCCTCTCCCTACGTTGTGGAAATACCACACATTAGGGTATTTCTCCGAGTGGAGACTACACACTCCCCTACGCAGCACTCCCGATCTATTGTCGAACATGACAGAAGCACCCTCACCCCTCTGAGACATTTCACACTCAACAGAGACTTGCATATTCTATCCCTGCAGAAAAGGAGTGCAGCTCATTACCATCCTCAAAGCCGCACATTGTACGTCCACGCCCTTATTTAATTACTGGGGCGATCAATAGAGGGAGCAAATGTCGCGAGGTCAGACCGGGTCTTAGCGCTGTGACAAGTGGTCACTGCTATCGTTAGAAATAGTAATAAACTTGAGTCTAGTGGTCGCAGGTCAGGGAAAGGGCGCTTAGAAATGCACATGTAAATATTTCCGAAATATGCCAGCTGGAAATTATTATTATTAAGGATTAGGAATGAATGACAGTCTGCTTCACTCTCAAACAATTCAGCAGGAACATTACTAGCTGGCGAGTGGCTCTCTTTCTCATTTGCTGGCACCTGGTAGTTTCTTTTATCCAGGTCACCGTTAATAAAACGGATATGTTCAAAATTGCAATTATAACCCACCACAGAACGACGAAAAGTTGCAGGAACTTTGTATGGTTATTTATACGAGGTTGTTGAAAAAAATAAAACTCACAAAATCCTGTATCCACCAAGAGGGCAGCACCTCAAAGCAGTATTTCTGGACCTCTATGTTTTCTTAAGTATATACAGTATATATATAAATGTGGGGGCTGCCTGTTCGAGGCGGTAAAGGTGTGCTCGGTTTACCCGGAAGGACGTGGGTTCGATTCCCCGTCAGGAAGTCGAAAAATTTAATAAACGATATTTTCACTTCCGGAGGTGCACATGGCCCTGACGTTCACTCAGCCTACACCAAAAATGAGTGCCAGGTTAATTTCTTGGGGGAAAGGTGGCCAGGCGTGGAACTAACCAGTCTACCCCACCAAGTGCCGAGGTTACGGATGGTGGGAGCCTTTACCTTCCACCCATCCAGCGGCCTTCATGGCCTGTACAGAGATGACTTTGCTTTGCTTTTATATATATATAAAAATGATGTGAATAAATAACAGAAAAAAGGCTTTTCGCGGATGATTTTATACTAGAGCAGTGGTATTCAAACTTTTTGGTTGGTGAACCCCCAAAAACCATTCGTTTTACCTTTGTACCCCCAAAGTGAGTATATTGCGATTATACCAGAAATAACAAATCACCGTCGCTGAATGTCAAATAATAGGCCTATTAACTATAATCACCATCACCTTCCGTAGCTTATCCTGTTTACGCAGGGGTCCCTGCACGCTCTGAGGCATGAAGAAGTTGCAGCCGGGGGTGTAAGGTCGCATGCCCTTCCTGATACCACGGGATTTTCAACAGAAAATCCCACCCTAGCAACACCAGGAATCAACCCACGGTCGTCGAGATGACAGGCAAACAGTTAAGCCGCTACACCACACTGTTCTCCAATAATAACAATGGCACTGGGCAAAGGAAAACTCGTAACACATTCGAAGTAAAGTTAACAGATGAAGCGCAAAAACTGAGCGGTCAGCAATGGCCGGAGATCTGTTCTTCGCATTCTTATTGCTTATTATCTTCTATTCCCTTCCCAGACAAGACAGATGGAGAAACGTGGCTTCCTCGTGAATGGAATTACGATGTTTTCATAATCTATCGACGATATATATATACGAGCATAATTAATAATTCAAGAAGTATTATTGTACTGTACACACTTCTACTGAAAAGAACTGAAGTGGATTTCAAAATAAAAATTCAAAAAGAGAAATGCAGTATAAGTAAGCTTTTCTTTTTTACATACCTAGTCAATGGAAGGTACAGATTAACATATTTTAGTATAAATAATTTGAAAAGGGGATTCTGTTTAGTGGTAGATAAAACTACATTAAAATAAGATTTTACTGAAAATGAACAGGCTCAACTCTTTTCTGAACAGCTCACTAAAAACCGCCAGAGACTACGATAAGGTCGCGTACCACCATTGGACTAGAGTAATAAACACGTTATAGTATTTTGAGGGGATGCAAAAAGATCACGACAATGTTGTTGTAAGATGGACAGCAGGCAATGGTACGATCGTAAATGGGACTATAGAATTCATCAACAAAAGTCCTTTCTGCTTTACTTACTGCGTTGATGAGTTAAAAGTACCTCATGGTAATCACTGTAAGTACTTAGGTGTTGTCATAAGGAAACATCTTCTCATTGGGTTAATCATGTAAACGGGACTGTAAATAGACGTTACAGATATCTGCATATTGTTATCAGGGTATTTGGGGGTTGTAGTATGGATGTAAACGACGGGGCGTATCTGGTAAGACCCCAATTACAGTATGGTTCCAGGTGTAGAATACGCACCACGATTACTTGATAGGGGAAATGGAAAAGTTCCAAATTTAAGCAGCACGATTTGCTCCGAGTGATTTCAGACAAAATAATGGTCTTACAAAAATATTGCGAACTTTGGGCTGTAAAGACTTGGGAGAAAGGATACGAGCTGCTCGCCTAAGCGGTATGTTCCGAGTTATCAGTGAAGAGGTGGTGTGGGGTGACATTTTTAGAGCAGTAAGTTTGGGTGGTGTTGTTTAAAATAGGAAAGATCACAATATGAAGATAAAGTGGAATTCCAAGAGTACATATTGGAGCACATATTCGTTTATAGGAAGGGGACATAGGGATTGGAATCATTCACCAAAGGAGATATTCCATCAATTTCAAAGTTTATTAAAGTTATTTAAGGAAAGGCTAGATAAACAACTGGAAAGAAATCTGCCGCCTGTATGTAATGATAGTGTATGTGATGGCAAGGGGGAAGATTAAATGTGACATAGAACTCTAACCTGTACTTTCTCTTCATGGACTCCAACAGCACAGCGCAGTATGAAACTCTCCCTCATGTGCTACGGAAGTGCTCCAAGGGGGAAACATTACGAATTAGCCCGATATGTCCCAGCGTTGCCCATATTTTGGTTTATTTGTTCGCTTATCAATAATTCACTTTCATGGAAACATTGTAAGAATTGTACAATACAGGGACCTGTATAGTTAATTCTGAATGCTTTTGTCAGTTACTCAAGCGGCTCGTGTACAGTAACATTGCAAAGCGAGAATAAGAAGAAGAAATGCCAAATCTAGAGGATCACAACGTTATAAATAGATATATTTACATTATTCCCACGATTTCTTCCTTTCTACTTATTGATATTTTCTTTAGAATGTTGTAGCATTACGTTAGTATAAATGGAAAATATGCTGGCTCGTATAAAGTGAAGATATGTAAGGATTTATTATGCTGTTACTATATAGCAACACTGGGCGATAATGGGTATATCAATTTTTTATCCCTTGCTAGGATTTCCATAACAGTTATACTACTAGTTGTGAACAATACCTGAGTGTATTTCACTGCTTGAAAAGTATAACACTTTTACTGCCGTTTTCTATATTTTCAGACCAATAACTCTAAAAGAAGCACTTGACTACTTGGAAGAAGTACTCTCCGATGACGAAGAACAGCAAGCGTTGTTCATCAAGCCTCCTGATATCGAAAGTGATGCTTTGAGTGGTGAATCTGATGCTGAGAATGAAGAAGGTGGTCTACCAGATAATGTGTAGACCGGTTAACTGAAACTAAACTGTGAATTAATCCTCAAAAGTGATCGCAGAATCGATTCCTTTGAAGGAACGAAAGGAAAGTCACAGCAAGTTCCGACAAACTAGAATGGCATAGGCCTAGATGAAGAGATTGTAATGAACATATTAGAACATTCAGACCTTCACGTACAAGCACATTCTTTAGAAGTCGTAGGCACTGAAGCTTCTACATCATTTACAAGCAGTTGTCTACAGAAAGTTCAGCCTATTATATCTAACGTTTCATTCCCGCGTTCGAATAAATATAACAGATTTGGGTGGGTGAAAGATGATTCCTCTGCTATGATACCAATATTTCCATCTGCTAATTTTGAAGACTGTGTTGGCTTGAAACCACATGAACATTTTCAGAAATTTTTGATGACGTTCTCCTGCAACACATTTGCTACGAGTCAGGAAAATATGCCATATTCCTTGGAAACCGAATCCAAATTCCACTACTGAAGCGTCCGGCTCCATGGTTAAATGGTTAGCGTGCTGGCCTTTGGTCACAGGGTTCCCGGGTTCGATTCCCGGCAGGGTCGGTAATTTTAACCACCATTGGTTAAATTCGCTGGCATGGGGGCTGGGTGTATGTGTCGTCTTCACCATCATTTCATCCTCATCACGGCGCGCAGGTCACCTAAGGGAGTTAAATGAAAAGACCTGCATCTGGTGAACCAAACATGTCCTCGGACACTCCCGGCACTAAAAGCCATACGCCATTTCATTTTACTACTGAAGAACTCGAACTGTTTATCGTTATTTTACCTGTGACAGGTTACAATTGCCACTCCCGTGTCAGAACTCTTTGGAGTACTGAAGATTTGAGAAATGAAATTGTTTCGAATTCGATGCGCAGAAATCGCTTTCAACGGTTACTGCAGTTGTTTTTTCATTCTGAAGACAGCCGTAAATCTGGAAACGATAATGACAAAATGAGGAAACTTTCACCCATCAGAGACCACTTGAATTTCAATATACTAAAACATTTTCACCCTTAACAGCACCTTTCGTACGATGAGAGCATGATAGCATACTTCGGTCGTCACTGGTGCAAACAATTAATAAAAGGTAAACCATTACACTTCGGGTACAAAGTTTAGTCTTTATGTACTCCAACAGGTTAACCAATAAATGTTTAAATGTATAATGGTAGAAATACCACAGAAAATCAATTTTATGAGGAGAAATTTGAGATGTGTACAGCTCCACTGTTGTGTATGATTGAGCATTTTCACTCTGACGTACAGCAGCTACCATTCTCATTTTATTTTGAGAATTTATTTACCGGCTTTCCGTTGCTAGCCTATTTGATATCTCGAGGTTATTCGGGTACAGGTACTATTCCGAGCAACAGAATTCCAAAAAAGCTGTCCACTTGAGAATAAACAGACCCTAAAGAAGAAGCCTCGAGGATATTTCACTTCAGTGAAAATGGAAGGAACTGGCGTACATGTGACTAAATGGGTCGATAATGTAGTTGTTAGTGCTGCATCTACCACATTCGGAATGAATTCCACTTCTGAAGTGCAACGCTATTCCGAGCAACAAAGGGTTAACAAGCCAAATGTTATAGGCAAATATAATAAGCACATGGGTGGTGCTGATCGCATGGACCGAGGCAAGAAGTTTTTTTTTGCTAGCGGCTTTACGTCGCACCGACACAGATAGGTCTTATGGCGACGATGGGATAGGAAAGGCCTAGGAGTTGGAAGGAATCGGCCGTGGCCTTAATTAAGGTACAGCCCCAGCATTTGCTTGGTGTGAAAATGGGAAACCACGGAAAACCATCTTCAGGGCTGCCGATAGTGGGATTCGAACCTACTATCTCCCGGATGCAAGCTCACAGCCGCGCGCCTCTACGCGCATGGCCAACTCGCCCGGTAAGAGGCAAGAAGTGGTCGGCTTGAAACCACTTGGTTGATCAACGTATGTGTGCACAACGCGTGGCAGCTGTATAGAGTAGCTCATCCGAGCATGCCACAGCTATAATTTACAATTGCAACCACTTTAGTAAAGGCCGTAGAGGCCCAGGAACAACTCGCAAACGTAAATATGACGGAACACCTCGAGAATACCTACGATATTATGGACTAAACCATTGACAAGAAGGAAAGATGCGCCGCTGACATCGGATCCACAATAGGTCCAACTGCTTGCAAGAAATGTGATGTAAATCTTTGCATTAAATGCTTTGAGAATTACCACATCAAGGAATAAAGGGTGTAGTAGAAACTACAGTATGGCCACAAAGTAAATTATCCCTTTAGAACAAAAACAGAATTGTGGCCTAAATAGCATGTTACCATTACATCGACAGAATAAGTCAAACAGCGACCTATTCATTATTGGAAGGCTCAAAAGCCTGATAATGCCTTAAATCAATTCATTTTCCATTCAAATTACCACAAAAATAAATACGCATTGTACAACACATATTTATTCTTGTCTTTCTTTTGTTACCAAATACTTCCCAGTATGACCCAGCGTTGCTATATGGCAATACCCTCCTGCGAGAGGATCTTATATCTGAAAATCATTTTATCCTTTTAGGACCTCTGAGACCAATTATGACAGAGTTACTCGTTAATTTAAAAATAATAATTCTTGGAGATACCACGTTAGACTGCAAATTAGCTAGCCAATGTTCTTCTCAGTAAAGGGTTACAAGTGGCTCATTGCTTGGCCAAGAATGGAATCGATATTATTGCCATCTATCGATAAAAGAAGATGGGAGAAATTCATAGATCCTACTATTCGTTTCTAGACCTCAGGAGCACAATCCGAAGAAGTTGACAAAGAGTACAAAGAATTTTAAAAAATACACCCTACTTTTTAGATAAATATGAACTTAATAATCTTAAAGTAATTGGTCTGTATTCTTGGCATGAGGGAACAATTTCTTTCTCGCTAAGTGGGTACTACAAATTGTAGAAGTGATTTTGGAAAAATGTCGTTACTAACATAATTAAGTATTCAGTAGCTATTCTTCGAAATCATTTGTATGGGTAACGTTGTGAGAGATAGACTAGAAAAATTTCCTTTATTCTTTTATTACAGTTTGTTTTACGTCGTACTGACACAGATAGGTCTTATGGAGACGATGGGATAGCAAAGGGCTAGCAGTGGGAGGGAAGCGTCCGTGGCCTTAGTTAAGATACAGCCAGAGCATTTGCCTGGTCTGAAAACGGGGAAACCACGGAAACCCATCTTCAGAGCTGTTGAAAAAGGGGCTCGAACTCACTATCTCCCGAATGCAAGCTCAGAGCTGTGCGACGCTAACCACCCGGCCAAGTCACTATGAGGACTTTGATAGGAGTTATTAACTAAATATGTATATTTTGAATCCTATCATTAGTATGACGTGTCTTTAAGCAAACCCACTTTAGTTCAAATCGAATATAAAAATCTGACTGTTCAGTATCTTTATCACCAGTATTCAAAACTACTTAAGTCTGACTTGAACGTGTGCGAAGCTAGTGAATAAAATGGAATGTGCCCACATTTCTGAAATCCGCTGAGTTATAGCTTGAAATTTTTAGATCTGTTCGCTGGACTAGAAAGAAGTAACCTCTCAGATTTGAATGTGATACTCTGTATTATTTTCATTCAATACATTTTTTAGGAAATATGTTACATAATAGTGTCCAATTCAGACTGATAAACTCGTGGATATGATTTCGGGTCAGTGGTCTCTTTTGGATGATGAAAATGTGTGTGTTCTCCATTCTGTATTTAGATACATGTACGCAGCCTACGCAGGTGTATTGTATCGAACATATCAAGCCAAAAAATTACCATCAAAGTAATGCATCATTGCATAATCACGCTATGAAGCACTTCACTCGCAGCACCAATAACTATGGCAATGCTACCAACGTACATTACTGTGAAAGTGTTTTCCATTTACAGGAATCGAACCGGCTAACCACAGTATTAGTGCCGGGAGTGTCCGAGAACATGTTCGACTCGCATGGTGCAGGTCTTTCCATTTGACACCCATGGGTGACCAGTGCGTTGAATGTGAGATGATGATGATGATTATGATGATGAGGTAGGGAGAGGTTGGAACTCGATGTCGGCACGTAGCCTACTCCTGTCGAATAACTTGATCAAAAATTTACGTCTCCATCCGACGGACGAATCACCATCAACGGCGTCATATGCCCTCACTCTGGAATTGAATCTAGTATTTTGGCACGCAATCGAGTGATTATAAGTTGTATACAACCACCTCTCATATTCTACCACCAAACCCAAAAATTCCGTCTCTACTAAATTTAAATCTCAACCAAAATAATAGCCACCCAATACACTCGCAACCTCTTCGCACAACAGAGCTTCTAAAATGTCTAAAATGTCTCGTCTCTCTTCTAACAAGAACAAATTAAGTCAAGTATCCCTAAAATACAAGACCTATCCAAACCCAGAGACACTGTATGCCTCAACAGCAATACCGCTAGCCAAATAAATCTCCTCTAGACCTCAAGCTAGCCAGACAGATGCCAAGCGACACCAAAAATGCTAGTAGTCTCACAACCCTTGCACACCAATTTTGGTTCAGACAAATCGCCACCACCACATTTCAACCACTCCACATTAGCACTCACTCCTACCTTCCTCGAAATACTGGAATTATTGCAACTAGAAACAACGTAGCACAGCAACAAAGTTGAAACCAAGACGGCTCAACCAATTGATACGGGACATAGGACCGCCAAGGACGGAGGTCCTATCATCCACTTGTGCCCCCCTTCGCGGGACACACAGGGAGTCGCCAAAAGTTCGGATCGGATCTGCCCAACATTCTGACTGTGAAAATGTTATCCATTTACAGAAATCGAACCGGCTAACCACAGTATCAGAAAATACAAACTTGACGCTTTAACGAGGGCCACCAGGTGGACACTTGAGTGCAGAAAATCTGATCCATTCCTGTAGATCACAATGGTGTTTTTGAACGCGGATATGTTTTTGCGCTGGTGGTCTATTTGGACTTAGCGTCATCAATTTCCCGACACCATTGTAACCATCAAAACCACTGTCCCACATCTATCTACAGGTGGTCGGAAACAACATAAACCGAGTATATGACCGTTACAGAGTAGGTCATAGTGATGTATAATTTGAAATAATTAATTCTGTATCTCGCGCCGTTGTAATTTTATCAGCTGCTGAAATTAGCCAATCAAATCAAAGAAACCTCTTCGCCTGGGGAAGGATTTGAAAAATGAACCTCCGAGCTGAAACGATCGCGAATAACTAGTACGCTATGGTGACACCGCCTGAAGCCCACGGGTGTTTGTGTTGGATGCTCATATCTCGGCATGGCACTCAAGTATGCCTTAAGCCATGTGCAGATTTAGCAACAGCGCTCTCAAAGCTCATCTGAGTTCGCCCAGAAAGCGCTCTGATTGACTAACTTCAGCAGCTGACAAGATGACAATGGGGCGAGATATCGAATTATTTTTATCAAATTATTTATTAGTATGATTAACCCTCGAACGCTCACATACCCGGTTCACGTTGCTTCCGATCGTCCTGTATAATATTACTACTACTACTACTACTACTACTACTACTACTACTACTACTACTACTACAGTAAATAAATTCATGGACTGGCGGTTACAGTGTAGGCAACACGGCGTGCACTTATGTACTACAGTAAATATCTTCTTGGACTGGCCCCTACAGTGCAGGCAACACGGCGTACACTTCGGTACTACAGTAAATATCTTCTTGGACTGGCGCCTACAGTGTAGGCAACACGGCGTACACTTATGTACTACAGTAAATATCTTCTTGGACTGGCGCCTACAGTGTAGACAACACGGCGTACACTTCGGTACTACAGTAAATATCTTCTTGGACTGGCGCCTACAGTGTAGGCAACACGGCGTACACTTATGTACTACAGTAAATAACTTCTTGGACTGGCACTTACAGTGTCGCCAACACGGCGTGCACTTATGTACTACAGTAAATATCTTCTTGGACTGGCGCCTACAGAGTAGGCAACACGGCGTGCACTTATGTACTACAGTAAATATATTCTTGGACTGGAGCATACAGTGTAGGCAACACGGCGTACAATTAGGTACTACAGTAAATAACTTCTTGGCTGGCGCTTACAGTGTAGGCAACACGGCGTGCACTTATGTACTACAGTAAATAACTTCTTGGACTGGCGCTTACAGTGTAGGCAACACGGCGTACACTTATATACTAGACTACAGTAAATAACTTCTTGGACTGGCGCTTACAGTGTAGGCAACACGGCCTACACTTATATACTAGACTACAGTAAATAACTTCTTGGACTGGCGCTTACAGTGTAGGCAACACGGCCTACACTTATATACTAGACTACAGTAAATAACTTCTTGGACTGGCGCTTACAGTGTAGCCAACACGGCGTACACTTAGGTACTACAGTAAATATCTTCTTGGACTGGCGCATACAGTGTAGGTAACACGGCGTACACTTATGTACTACAGTAAATATATTCTTGGACTGGCGCATACAGTGTAGGCAACACGGCGTACAATTAGGTACTACAGTAAATAACTTCTTGGCTGGCGCTTACAGTGTAGGCAACACGGCGTGCACTTATGTACTACAGTAAATAACTTCTTGGACTGGCGCTTACAGTGTAGGCAACACGGCGTACACTTAGGTACTACAGTAAGTAACTTCTTGGATTGGCGCTTACAGTGTAGCCAACACGGCGTACACTTAGGTACTACAGTAAATAACTTCTTGGACTGGCGCTTACAGTGTAGGCAACACGGCGTACACTTAGGTACTACAGTAAATAACTTCTTGGCTGGCGCTTACAGTGTAGGCAACACGGCGTACACTTAGGTACTACAGTAAATAACTTCTTGGACTGGCGCTTACAGTGTAGGCAACACGGCGTACACTTAGGTACTACAGTTAATAACTTCTTGGCTGGCGCTTACAGTGTAGGCAACACGGCGTGCACTTATGTACTACAGTAAATAACTTCTTGGACTGGCGCTTACAGTGTAGGCAACACGGCGTACACTTAGGTACTACAGTAAATATCTTCTTGGACTGGCGCTTACAGTGTAGGCAACACGGCGTACACTTAGGTACTACAGTAAATAACTTCTTGGACTGGCGCTTACAGTGTAGGCAACACGGCGTACACTTATGTACTACAGTAAATAACTTCTTGGACTGGCGCTTACAGTGTAGGCAACACGGCGTACACTTAGGTACTACAGTAAATAACTTCTTGGACTGGCGCTTACAGTGTAGGAAACACGGCGTAGACGTATGTACTACAGTAAATAACTTCTTGGACTGGCACTTACAGTGTAGGCAACATGGCGTACACTTACGTACGTACAATATATATGTTCGCGGACTGGCGCTAACAGTTCAAGGTTCACATTGTCTTTTGACCTGTCGTTTCGCATCCTTTTCCCCGTCATGCTGATGCGGACAATTTCGCTAGCGGATTTGCCTAATTTTTGGCAGAGCTTGAAATTTGCCCGTTGCTCAAACTACGGCATTCTCAAGTTCCATCGCTGATATTCAACTACCCTTCACAACAGAGGCAGTAGTTCTGCTTATACTGTATGCGCGCAACTGCCTCTTGCTGGGACTAGCGAAGAACTGTCACGCCAACATCCTGTCGTACAAACTCTATCCATGTTTCTATGCTTGTCCGTTTAGCGAAGAAAAATGTATGAGTGCTCTTGGGGCTGCGGGTTTTTATATGGAATTTGCGTCGTCAATATTTCCACCACTACTACTACTACTACTACTACTACTACTACTACTAATACTACTACTACTACTAAAATGTTGCCATTCCTCCCCTGAAGGGGGAGGCGTGCAGTTAAACGGTGACGCCGTCTCTCAGGCAGGGAGATTTGTTACGGTGAAGGAGATGCTCGGAGAAGGTGACGGGGTTGGCGGCGGTGGCCTATACTAGGAACTGTCCCGGCATTCACCTTAGTGCAGGAGAATGGAAAACCACGGAAAACCATTCTCAGGACAGCCAACAGTTGTGACCAGCCGTGAGGTCTAGCCCTGTCCCGTCTCCCGAATATAGAGGGGTAGAACCACGGTAAAGACGTGGCCACCCCTCCTCTGCTCGGTTAGCCGGTCAAAGTGCAGAGCTGTTCGACCAGCCGTGGTCAGTTGAGGGCCGAGACCCACCCTGCATCTACCGACCCCAATATTTCTAAACACAATTGTAACCATAACAATCAACGTTCGTCATCTAAGTACGAGGGTTGGGGCATAAGTAATTGCAATTATTTTATTTGCACGGATCCGGAATCTAACAGACAAATAGAAATATACAGATAGAACTGGGGAACGTAAGGTGTTGGGGAATGTATGAAAAATGCCCAGTAGGTTTACCAGTTGTAGGATACAAAGCAACGAAACCGTCAGTCAGGAAATCCTTGCGGTGCATAAGGTTCATCCTCAGAGAGTACAGTAATCTTTAGGGTATACCCTCAAGGTAGTCCTCTAGATTATTTACAACTCGTTACCAATGATGAGGGAGACGTCGGATACTAGTCGCCTCGGCATGTGTGAATTTTGCAGTCTCATGCTTCACAGCGTTTTCAATGTCCTCCCGTGTCCTAAACCGTCTTTCACCTTGGAGATGAGATCTAAATCGCACGGAGACAAGTCCGGGAAGCATGGCGAGTGTTCCAGTACTTCCTACGCTGTTTTTGTCTCGCCACATACATTTTGCACGGAGTCTGGCTCACTACTTCTGTCCCATCGCCCTGTGTGTGGTACCTTCCCGATACACCGCCATCTCGTGCTGTGTCCATGTACTATGAGTGTCAAACTCTGCAGGACATGTGACCATTGTATGTATGCTAACACCGAGAAAATGTGAGAAATAATAGTTGCTATGACTTATGCCCCAATCCTCGTATACTAAGTTAGTAGCGTCATCTTCTCACTTTGCACTTTCTTCCTGTAAATAGGAGCATGAGAAACTGACATATCAAGTGAACCCCGTACTACACCTAAGTCCAGAAATAAATCCTTGAAGTGGCCGGAAAATAAACACAGAGCTTTGGAAAGAGAGATGTCCACGCTACACCTACACAACAGCAATGGCCAATAATAATCATAATAATAATAATAATAATAATAATAATAATAATAATAATAATAATAATAATAATAATAATAATAATAATAATAATAATAATAATAGAGTTTTTCACCTCTGTAGTGTAGTGGTTAGTGTGATTAGCTGCCATCCCCGAAGGCCCGGGTTCACTTCCCAGCTCTGCCATGAAGTTTGAAAAGTGATACGAGGGCTGGAACGGGGTCCAGTCAGCCTCTGGAGTTCAGCTGAGTAGAGAGGGGTTCGATTCCCTTCTCAACCACCCTCGGAGTGGATTTCCGTAGTTTCCTACTTCTCCTCTAGGCAAATGCCGGGATGGTATCTAAGTTAAGGCCACGGCCGCTTCCTTCCATCTTCCTTGTCTATCCCTTCCAATTTTCTCATCCACCGCCCCCACTACAAGGCCCCTGTTCAGCATAGTAGATGAGGCCGCCTGGTTGAGGTACTTGTCCTCCTTTCCAGTTGTATCCCTGACCCAAAGTCTCACGCTCCAAGACACTGTCCTTGAGGCGGTAGAGTTGGGATCCCTCGCTGAGGAGTCCGAGTAAAAAACTAACCTCTGCACGGTGAACAGATTAAGAAAGCTTTTTATCAATTTGCTTCACTCAAATAGGTCTTATGGCAACGATGGGAAAGGAAAGAGCTAGGCGTGAGAAGGAAGCGGCCATGGCCGTAATTAAGGTACGTCCCCAGCCTTTGAGTGGTGTTAAAATGGGAAACCACGGAAAACCATATTCAGGACTGCCGACAGTGGGGATTCGAACCCACTGTCCTCCGAATGCAAGCTCTCAGCCGTACGACCATAACTGCACGGTCACTTTCTCAGGAGTGCGAAATTAGAAAGAAATGGTGGAGGCGGGAGGATCATGCGGCTTAACCATCAGTACTTATTTCAGGCAGAACCTGGCGGAGGAGTGGGCATATAATTCCGCAGTAAGTAAATTACCCCCTCCCCCAGAGAAATGTAAATTTTAATTTATTTTATTCGAATTCTATTGTTATAACAAGAATGATAAATATTGGAAAGTTATTTCGTTAAGTGAATATTGTCCTATTGGCTACCTATCGGAAACACACCTTCTCCAAAGAGTACAGGAGTGGCGTAAGCTCGAGCTACTTATTGTTAGAGCGATGTCAAGAGAGGAGGGCGTGAAATGAGTTGTATGTTTGCCCGGATTTCAGATGGACTTGCCAGAGTGAAACATAAACAATGGAGTTGCCACCGTTACGTTGCTTTATTACTCAAGATCTATTATTTCTAAAGCATGTGTATTATCGCTAATGTTTTTATGAAAATACTAGTTGATTTACCCGTGCTTCCCTACGGAATTATACATTGTATACAAAATTCTAAATGAAGTAGTTACACGCTGTGAATAAAATTTTATTAACTGTTCTACTCGGGTAGATAACTCCCTTAGCTCACGCGGCACGCAGCAATAATACATCTATCAAACATGAGTGGCAGCAGAAGAGACAAAGCATATCATAACAAACAATAGCCAATGTAATGTTACTGTTGATCAAGTTTATGGGCTTTTGATATTGTAAACCTTCACATTTAGTTTTCTTCCGATCAGGGCATCCAATATAAAAGGAGTCTTTCTTCTTCCTTTCCTAGCCACCTCTTATCTTATTCTTCAAATAATCATTCCTTCACAATTATTTTCTCATTTTGATAGCCATCTGCACAATTGCTCCTGTCGATATGGGCTGATAACCACGTGGCTTATAACCTTAGGATAATCACGACAGAACCCACCACCATCGCCAGTTAACACGATTGTACAATATTTCTATGTTAACTGTGTTCGATGTTGAGATGAACTAAGCAACAGAAGTGTAAATCATTAATATCTCGCTTATCATATCCGGTACGGTAAAACTTTATAATATAAATGATCGTAAATTGTATTTTCTATAACTTTGGTAATGTAATATTCATTGATAAAGCCTCTAATAACATTGATAGTTCCCCTAAACTACCATTTTACCCAGAGTGATTAAAATTATTTATAGCCTCCGACTTTACATACCGATTTTCATTCAATTCTATTCAGCCATTTCCTCGTGATGGAGTACATCAGTTCTATATGTTCAGTGGTTCAGTGAACCCCCTAGAAATACGGTAGATAACTTTTAGTAAAATGGTTTATCAAGAGCCTATTCCTTCGATTAGCTCATTATATTCGCGCACGTAGCGATAATTTTGACACAACACTGGTTGCTCTCCGGAACCAGCGAAGAGGTTCAATTTCAGGACTGCGGGCGCGAGGCTGTGGGACGTAAGGAGGGCGAACATGGCGAGGGACTGTGAGGAGCGAGGAAAACACAGCCCAGGAATCGCTGACAGTTGGACCAACGACTGACACGAGCAGCCCCGAAATTAACCAAAGCACAGTCACAGCGCGCGGTTAAAATTTGCTGTAAGTGATAGGTTTTGAAGGGATTTTAATGTCATGATTTTACGATTCTGAGGTAATTAACCGCAATGAGCCAGGATATTTTGGTAACTACGGTTTGTATAACACCAGTAGGTGTACGTAGCCTAAGTTTGTATGATTAATGAAACTTTTCATTAGTAAGAAGTAAACAGCAAAATACGTCAACACATAAATAACAGTAGTCTGTCTAACACACTGTTGAAGCAGTTATTCCTACGCAAGCAACGTCTTCAAAATCAAAGTAAACTGGATCACCTTAAAATACTGTAATTGCACCTCATATTCTCTCATTCTTCACTGTTTGGTAACTTCTACGAGCGGTAGCTGTCTGCCTTCAAAGGAAAGCAACGTTGCCAATCGATCAATGTCACTATTTTACATCTATGTACTGTAAATATCAATTAACAATAATTCTCAGCACGTTACTTTCCACAGCAGTAAAACCCCAGACGTTTCATCCACGCGCCGCCACTGGCGTACAGACAGACAGACAGACAGACAGACAGACATGGCAGAAAATAAAAATTGCATTTCCTTCTTACTGTGGACACGACCGATATAGAAATACCATTTTTTTAATTATTTTTTAAAATTCGGAGCCATGTACAGACAAAACTCTTATTATATACAGAGATGCACAGTAAGACATTAATTTCAGTTATACAGGGTGTTAGGTGTATACGTGCAGATATTAAGGTAGTCGGCTAAGAAAAATACATCTCATAATATATGCTATGTACTTTTTACCTTGTCCTATTAGTTTGCCCACAACTGAGCCAAATATTTCAGGACCTAATGTGTTTTGAACGGCCGTAGCAGGATACGCCGGTGATGTCATTCTGTCCACGCGTAGCGGAAGTACAGTAGCCGAGTATAGGGCTTGTTGAACCTGTTTCTTATCGCAGTTTAACACATGTTGTTGTGCACTTCCCCTAAAGGCTTGGCAAGTAGAAGAGGATGACTCACGTGCCAGGTCACTTGCTGTACTCGAAAACTGGTGTAGGGTACTCTGTGTGAAAAGTACACAGAATCCTTACAGTGACGTCGAAGATCCGTACAAGCACATACGTGCGAATCAAGTGTTGTGTATTTGTGTGCGATTTTTAAGACGTCAATGGCATTACTCAGTGATCCAAACTGACAAAATGAAAGGAAATGGTTAATAAGTAAATGAAATATGGGCGCAACATTTCTGTGCTGTTATTGCGACAGTCTACGATGAATTTCTGACAATAGACAATGCGGGTTGTGTATGCTTATTCATAAACTTTTTAGGTCATTGAAAGGACGGTGGACACTGAAAGAAAAGGCTATAAGTATTCAGTGAAATTGTTATTAATGAGACAAATTTCAAAAACCGTCGTTGCATCCATCGTGAACATTGCTCGAAGGAAAAAGACCTACTGTGGAATTGCCGCCGGGCATTTCTAATAGAAGGCTTATTCTTCTTTTTCCTAACCTGTTTACCCTCCAGGGTTGGTTTTTCATGGGACTCAGCAAAGGATCCCACCTCTACCGCCTCAAGGGTAGTGTCCTGGAGCGTGAGACATTGGATCGGGGATACAACTGGGGAGAATGAGCAGTACCTCACCCAGGCGGCCTCACCTGCTATGCTGAACAGGGGCCTTGCGGGAGTATGGGAAGATTGGAAAGGATAGACAAGGAAGAGGGAAGGAAGCGGCCGTGGCCTTAAGTTAGGTACCATCCCGGCATTTGCCTGGAGAAGGGGGGAACTACGGGAAACAACTTTCAGGATGGCTGAGGTGGGAATCGGACCACCTCTACTCATTTGACCTCCCGAGGCTAAGTGGACCCCGTTCCAGCCCTCGTACCACTTTTCAAATTTCTTGTCAGAGCTGGAAATCGAACCCGAGCTTCGGGGGTGGCAGCTAATCACACTAACCACTGCACCACAGAGGCGGACGGAAGGCTTATTACTGAACAGTAAGTACCGATAGGTAAAATGATGACTGTAATGGACCCGTTTAATTAGAACTTCCGTAAAAATAATATTACTACTACTACTACTAATAATAATAATAATAATAATAATAATAATAATAATAATAATAATAATAATATCTTTACGCTCCACTAACTAATTTTCACGGTTTTCGGAGACGCTGAAATGCCAGAATTTTTTTTATCGCAGTATTTTTTAATGCAAATAAATCTACAGACACGAGACTGACGTATTTGAGCACCCTCAAATACCACCGGACTGAGCCAAGACCAAGCCTTCCAAGTTGGGTTCAGAAGGCCAGCACTTTACGCAGTGCTGCACCAATCATCTTGCCGGGCTGAGTGGCTCAGACGGTTGAGGCACTGGCCTTCTGAGTCCAGTCTTGACAAGGTGCTCAAATACGTCAGCCTTGTGTCAGTAGATATACTGGTACGTGAAGAACTCCTATGGTACTAAATTCCTGCAAATCCGCGTCTCCGAAAACCGTGAAAAGTAGTTAGTGGGACGTAAAGCCAATGACATTATTATCATCATCTTACCTGCACAGTTCATAGGGGTATCTTACCTGGAGTTCCTCATAGGTACGTTATTAGAGCTTTCAGAGGACGCTCCGTTTCGACTACGCCGAAACATGTGGTTTTTACACGATGGTCCACCACCTGATATAAGCCGCTTACTGCGTGATCATTTGGATCAGTCCTTTGGTCTATGGCGAATAGGACGACATGGACCCATCAATTGGCCCGCCAGATCTCCAATGGATATTACGGAAGACTGGATTCGGAGAAGTGATTTTCTTTTGTTAGTTGCTTTACGTCGCACCAACACAGAGAGGTCTTATGGCGACAATCGGACAAGAAAGGCCTAGGAATGGTAAGAAAGTGGTCGTGGCCTTAATTAAGGTTCAACCCCCGCAATGCCTGGTGTGAACTTGGGAAACCACGGAAAACCATCTTCAGGGCTGCCGACATTGGGGTTCGAAGCCCCAATCCCCCGGATGGGAGCTCACAGCTGTGCGCTCCTAACCGCATGGCCAACTCGCCGGGTACGGAGAAGTGAAGCCTGCAGAGTAGTCCAGGGAGGTCACTTGAACAACTGCTACGTGTTTCACATTGGTATGTCAGATGTTACACCATTTCTGCAGCGTATTGAGTTGGGAGTTCAGTTCTCAATCGATGTAGTATTTTGAGTCTCGATAGTTCGATATTCTCATAAATCCGAGCAGAAAAATTGAAGTACCGGTAACAAAAATTATAAATCTAGAGTTTCAGTTCGCGATTGCCTTGTACGTGGCGCAAGCTGAACACAACACACGGAAGACGTGCTTGTTAAAACGCTAGATATTGACCTTGAACACAGCATGGCAGTTCTTCATTCTACACTGTACTGGTTTGGGTACATTGCGTGTGTGTGTCTGTTGATGTGAATGTTTGATGTTTATACACAAAACCTGTTTGTCACACTTTGTCCTCTAGTGCTAACCACAATACGAAGATACACTTGACTCATCGCAAAGAGACCTGGTTCTGGTCTTACGCATACTATCCTGTAGTAAACTACTGCGAGCGATGTAGGCACGGGTGAAGTACATTTCATCTTGTTTCCTCCTACACCACGCATATTTTACTATTTTCTTCCCTGCCTTTCAGCTCCTAATGACTTGTTAATAATAATACCGGTAATGTTATTTGCTTTACGTCCCACTAACTACTCTTACTGTTTCTGGAGGCGCTGAGGTGCTGTAATTTAGTCCCGCAGGAGTTCTTTTTACGCGCCAGTAAATCTACCGACACGAGGCTGACTTATTTGAGCATCTTCGAATACCATCGGACTGAGCCAAGATCGAGCCTGCCAAGTTGGGGTCAGAAGGCCAGCGCCTCAACCGTCTGAGCCACTCTGCCCGGCAGCAAAAAATATTATTATTATTATTATTATTATTATTATTATTGTTATTATTATTATTATTATTATTACCGGGCGAGTTGGCCGTGCGGTTAGAGACGGATGGCTGAGAGCTTGCATCCCGGAGATAATGGGTTCGAATCCCATTGTCGGCAGCCCAGAAGATGGTTTTCCGTGGTTTCCCATTTTCACACCAGGCAAATGCTAGGGCTGTACCTTAATTAAGGTCACGGCCTCCTCCTTCCAACTCCTAGGCCTTTGCTATCCCATCGTCCTATAAGACCGTCGCACCGACACAGATAGGTTTTATGGCGACAGATATAACTAAGGACTAGGATCGGGAAGGAAGCAACCGTGGTCTTAATTAAGGTACAGCCCTAGCATTTGCCTGGTGTGAACATGAAAAACCACGGAAAATCATCTTTAAAGCTGCCGACAGAGGGATTCGAAGCCAGTACATCCCGAATATTGGATACTGTTCGAACTTTAGCGACTGCTACTATCAAGCTCGGTGATGATTTAAGAGTGGATTTCTGCCGCTGGTTAATTGATCAAGCACTCAATCCAGAATTTCTGTCAAGTGTATTAGTGACGCATGAGGCAATTTTTATAGAAGGAGTGTTTAATATTTAGTATACCAAGGCAACCTCCAGCACCGGCTCTCAATTAATATCTGGATGGATGCAGTGGGAAGTCTGTCTCTTTGACCAATCGTCTTTTTATTAGCGTTATTTTGCTTTACGTCCCACATACTATTTATACCGTTTTCTGAGACGCTGAGGTGACGAAATTTCATATCGCAGTTCATTTACGTGCCAGTATTTCTACGACACGAGACTGACGTATGTGTGCCCCATCAAATATCATCAGACTGAGCCAAGATTGAACCTGCCAAGTTGGAGGTCGGAAGATAAGGACCTCAACGGTCTCAGACACTCAGACCGTTACCAATCACCTTACTTGCATAAACTTGATCGGTGTAGCTTTCCTTATGGTGACGATGGGACGGGAAAGGGCTAGTATCGGAAAGGAAGCGATCGTGGCATTCATGACGTTACAGCCCCAGCATTTGCCTGGTGTGAACATGGAAAACCACGGTAAACCACCTTAAGGGCTGCCGACAGAGGGGTTGGAACCCACTATATCCCACTCATGAGCTGTGGAATATCCCCATTCAATAGGACAAGGCAGTTTCCAGCACCGGTTCTAATTAATATCAGGATGGGTGTAGTTGGAGGTCGGTTACATCTTTTTATTAATGTTATCTTGCTCCTGTACTGTAGATACAGTACGTTACTGGAGCTTTCAGAGGACGTGTCGCTTCGACTACGCCGAACCACGTGGATTTTACACGATGGCGCAGACATTTCCTCAACGGTAGACAGGACGATGTGCAACTATTAATTGGCCAGTCCTTATTCCAGTGGATTGTTATGCCTGGGGGGACATGAGAAACAAAGTATACCGAACTGAGGTAACCACTTCGGATGACCTCCGTGAACGTATGTTTAAGCACCAGAGGATATTCTGAACCACAGTGGTGTCTTGGCTCGAATGACAAGTTGCTTTACGTCGCACCGGCACAGATAGGTATTATAGCGATGACGGGGCAGGTAAGGGTTAGGAGTGGGAAGGAAGCAACCATGGCCTTAATTAAGGTACAGCCCCAGCATTTGCCTCGTGTGAAAATGGGAAACCACGGAAAACCATCTTCAGGGCTACCGACAGTGGGGTACGAACCCACTATCTCCCGAATACTGGATACTGGTAGCACTTAAGCGACTGCAGCTATCGAGCTCGGTGTACCAGTAAATATACCGACACGAGGCTGACGTATTTGAGCACCTTCAAATACCACTGCACGGGGCCAGGTTCGAACATGCGAAGATGGAGTCAAAAGGCTGGCACCTCAACCGTTTTAGCCACTCAACCAGGCAGGAAGCACGAAATGTAGGTACGTTTAATTTACTTAGTTGTATAATATGTCCATTTTTCGCTTGAAACAAAACGTTCGATGTGCTTCGATAATTCAATTCTGATTCTACTCATATGGATATCCTATGCCATGCATTTGTTCGTTGGCGCAAGGAACTGTCTTCCTTCTTCTACCTTTACGCAATGCACAACGGGGATCATACCGCATTTCACGTCCCGGCGTGCGTATCCCAACCAATAATTATATCACACGCTCGTACAGGTCGCGCACCGACACAGGTTTTCAGGTCATTTCCATACTCACTAGACCACAGGGCTGACGACCGCAGATATCCCTATCCCCTAAAGGACGTAACAGCAAATGAACCAGTATTAACGCTGAGAATTCAATACATCTCCAGGGTCCGAAACCGATAACTAGTGTTGTCTGAAACCCCTAAGACGGAAACTAAATACTAACAACAACAAACCAGTCTGGCGATAATGTAACGTAACATGTTGTAGACTGGTAGCCTTCAGCTGTTACCGTAGGTCAGTTGCTCGTAAACATAAAACCAGTTTGGCAAGTATATTACGTAACATCTCGTGGCATTGAATAGGGAGCGCTCAGCTGTCACAGTAGTACATTTGCTCTTAAACATAAACAGAACAGAAACCAGTTTGGCAGGGATGGCGCGTGACTTGCCTGTTATCAAAGGAAAGCTATTCATTCACAAGAACAAGGCATACTACCTATTCTAAAAACATCGTACCCCTTTCCTCTCGAAAATAACTTCCGAGGATTACTAAAAGTTTGATATATAGTGGTTCGTCACATCGTTCTCTATTGCTACAATAAATATCTGCACGTATACACCTAACACCCTGTATATGCTTTCTACGTTTTCCTCCTTATCTCATAATACCGGGCGAGTTGGCCGTGCGCGTAGAGGCGCGCGGCTGTGAGCTTGCATCCGGGAGATAGTAGGTTCGAATCCCACTATCGGCAGCCCTGAAGATGGTTTTCCGTGGTTTCCCATTTTCACACCAGGCAAATGCTGGGGCTGTACCTTAATTAAGGCCACGGCCGCTTCCTTCCAACTCCTAGGCCTTTCCTATCCCATCGTCGCCATAAGACCTATCTGTGTCGGTGTGACGTAAAGCCCTTAGTAAAAAAGTTATCTTCTAATAAAAGAATCCTCCCGGGAAATTTTAGTGAGGAGGACACTTTGAGATAATGAGATAAAATGGTCGGTGGGGGGAGGGTGGGTTTTACCCCCCACCCCCACCCTCCCCGTGATTTCGCACCCTGGTAGATTGTCTCTCATTTTCTTCACAATTCATGAGCCTTAACGATTTCCTGTACATAAACCCATTTTTCTTCCGTTTTATAACTCTTTATCTCCCTTGTGGATGGATCTGTATCATCTTCAGTTCCAGAGAAATTTGTGTACATTCAGGCGATTCACTGGTGTTTTCTCGGAGTATTAGGAATGTTTCTGGTTCACCAAAATCCGTTCTCTTTGCTGACGTTACTTCTATACGTCCCCAGTAGTCTCTATACTTGTAACCTACGTCCAGGCTATGTATTCCAGCAGCAGCCCCTGTTTACCGACTTCCACCGAGCTTGTTAAGATCTTGGGGCGTGCTCGGCGCTTGCAATAACCAGAGAAGAAGATCAAAAGAGCCGCCTGAAGGGGGGTATGTTTGTTGTATCTGAAGAATGGTTCCCATCACACAAAGCTCGTTTATTTCCTTTCTGCCAGCTCCAGAAAGCCGCTCATCATCTGCGTACAATGATGGTGAAGCTAACCTCCAACTGAGAAGTATGCTGGGCTCATTATTTTATTTGACCTGCTTCCTCAACTTCAAGGCTGACTGACAGACAAAGCCTATCAAAAAGCAATACATTTTCACATGGAAATGACGTCGAACACTTTAGATATAAGGATATCCGAATAAAAAAATCTTCTCAGTCACACAACTCAAGTATGAGTATAGTATTCTCAAGTATTCTCAGGGTAGTTCTCCAACTACCGCCATTTTCTACAACTTTTTGAATTGTCACTGGAAGAGGTTGGTGAGTTTCATTTTTGATCTGGTCTCTCTATCTATCTATCTATCTATCTGTCTATCTATCTATCTATCTATCTTGCGGCCTGGCCCCATTGATTTTTCCTTAGACAAGTAATTTTTCAAGGCTATTTTCTCTCATTGTAATACCCATTCAAAGAACTGCACGGTTCTCTGTCTAACAAAATTTGAAAGCTGATTCCGGGTACCAAACTATTCGATTATGGAAGAGTTATATCTGGGTGGTTTCCGACAAAAGAGTAGCGTTACAAAAATGTTGCAAAGTTTGGGTTGGGAAGAATTGAGAGAAAGAAGAAGAGCTGCTCGAATAAGTGGTATGTTCCGAGCTGTCAGCGGAGAGATGGCGTGGAATGACATTAGTAGACGAATAAGTTTGGGTGGCGTTTATAAAAGTAGGAAAAATCACAATATGAAGATAAAGTTGGAATTCAAGAGGACAAACTGGGGCAAATATTCATTTACAGGAAGTGGAGTTAGGGATTGGAATAACTTACCAAGGGAGACGTTCAAAAAATATTCAATTTCTTTGAAATCATTTAGGAACAGGCTAGGAAAGCAACAGATAGGGAATCCGCCACCTGGGAGACTGTCCTAAATGCAGATCAATATTGATTGATTGATTCTGTCTTCAAGGAATTTTTAATATCCTCTGCCAACACCACATTTCAAATTCATCGACATGATTTTTCTCCGTGGCCTTCCCCGTCCATTGAAGAAGACCAAGATACAAACCAGGCCTTTCTTTCTGATTTTACTAATTGTCTGGTTATGCCAGATCGTCAGGAGCTTGTCCATTGCAACTTTTCCAACACCTGATCTCTTTATCGCAGCTGTTAGTATTGTTCAGCAAGGAGCCAAGATAAAAGGAATCATCAACAACATCTAGGCCGACTAGACGTCCACTAAATTAGAGCTTCTTTCCTATTTCAATAACTATTATCATGGTTTTGCTGGAATTCACTTCCAGTCGAAGCTGAAGACTTTCGCCTTCTACCCATTGCAAGAATTCAGCAAGCTCATCTTCATATAATCAGCAAAACGTATATTCTGCGACATCCTTCCTCCAATTCACACTCCACCATGCCAGCTCTCCAGAACTGCATTACGAAATTTTCTTTTTCATTTTGATAAGGCTAGCCAAGACTCGCAATTTGAAACGTTTCCCGGGCCCTTCAGCCTTTCAACAAACGGCAAAATTGAGAAAATTTCTTAATTTTACGTTTTCCGTAGCATGGGAACGCCTACTTTGTCTGCTAAGAAATGTCCCATCTAAGATTCAGTATTGTATGAACTATATCAACGAATTTTCGTTTGTCATATACGTGTTGCGGGTCAGTATTTCTCCCTTCAACCTTGTCACAGAGCTGTATTTCGAGATACAACGACGATATACTGCATTACATTTTACATATTTACAGCTTACCTGCATTAAAGGCTGTAGTCCAGGTAACATATTCCCTAACATTTGCTTACCTAGTCGTTTCGTAAATATTTTTTAAGAAACTTGGAAATTTCACTTGATAAATGATTCCAATCCCTAACGTCTCGTCATATAAGTGGATAAATTCCAACTTCATCTTCGCATTTTAATATTTTCTACTTTTAAAAAGTCCACTCAAGCTTATTCGTCTTGTAATGTCATCTACACCGCCTCCCCACTACTAAACCGGAACATACCACTCAGTCGAGCAGCTCCTCCTCTTTCTCCCCAAGTCTTCCCAGCCCGCAGATTACAACAACATTTTCGTAACGCTACTCCTTTGTCGGAAATCACGCTAAACAAATCGTGTTGCTTTCCTTTGGATCTTTTCCAGTTATCGAATCAATTAATCCGGGTTAGAGTCCCGCACAATGGAACCATACAGTAATTATACATCCTTACATGGTATGCAGAGGAAAGCAGCAAGAGTTGTAACGAGAGATTTCAGGAGTGTATCAGAAATGTTACAGAAACTTGGGTGGGAAGAGAAGAGAGAAAATTAGACTTATAGTATTATATAGAGCCTATACTGGTGAGGAAGCATGGGGAGATATCCGTGAGAGGCTTCAATTGGAAAATAATTATATCGGCAGGGCTGATCACAAGAATAAAATTAGACGGGATTTTAACAGCAATGATTGGCGTAATAAGGAGTGGAACAGTTGACCTGGTGAAGTGTTTGATCCTTTTCAAAAATCTGTACGGATATTCAATAAAAGAATAAACGGCAAGAGAGAAAAGAAAAGGGCATTCGACCTGTGTGGGTTATTATAATAAAAAATGTTTATGAATAAATTAATTCCATCCCATTGTCTACGGAGACTGGAAAGCTGAAGTAGTGGACTGCCTGTAGGGGTGAAGTACGGTGGGGACTTCGGGGAACCGTGGGACCGGTACGGTAGTTGTGAAGGCCCTTCAGGAACTCTGAAAAGCAGTGGCAAAAGGGGCTCTGGGTAAGACGCAGCAGGTCGTTATGCACGTTAGGTACCAACATAGGTTTTTT
Organism: Anabrus simplex; assembly: GCF_040414725.1. Taxonomy (NCBI): domain Eukaryota; kingdom Metazoa; phylum Arthropoda; class Insecta; order Orthoptera; family Tettigoniidae; genus Anabrus; species Anabrus simplex. The sequence continues at coordinate 273,472,309 of NC_090270.1, forward strand.
TTTAAAAGCAATGTACATTTAAATCTTATAGCAATATTGTGTAGTGTGGTTTGAAGAGATTCCACATACTGTATATGACCTGATTATGTGTGTAAGATATTATGAATAGAATTTTTTAAATAATATAAATTTATTAAGGATGAGCTGTGTGTTTAATATAAAAAATGATAATTCTGTAATACTGTATTTTAGGAAAAAGTCTTATTTTATTTTTAACTTAAAATGCAGTTAATGAGAATAATGTCTTTTTGTGCATCATTTGCCACCGAGGTACAGACCTCATTTGCAAGTAAAGTATTTTGATTTGATTTGAACCCTTAAATATTAACACCTGGGTACTTAATGCAGTCCTCATAAAGTACATTCACTCCATCAGCACAGTAATTAAAACCCAGAGGACTTTTCCTCTTGGTGAGACAACCTGATAGTTCATCCCATTTATCAGCATCTGTCCTTCATCTCACAACTTAGTCGAGGTCTTCTTGGAGTTGGCACAATCCTGTCACTTATTTACTACTCTATACGCATAACATCATCCGCAAAAGGCCTTATCTGTGATACCATTTAATTACTCATAATGAAAACCACAACCTGTTTTCCAGTCTTTGACCGGGTCAGGGATGTAATGAATGAATCAGTTATAGGCTATTAGTACGATGGGGTCGCCACTCCCAAACTGTTTTATTAATGACCGATAAATGCTATGAAATGAGAATGGAGAGTGTTGCTGGAATGAAAGATAACAGGGAAAATAGGAGTACCCGGAGAAAAACCTGTCCCGCCTCCGCTTTTTTCCAGCACGGATCTCACATGGAGTGATAGGGATTTGAACCACGGTATCCAGCGGTGAGAGGCCGACGCGTTGCCGTCTGAGCCACGGAGACTCTTCCTTACTCGTAACATTCATATGTAGAAGAAAACATAAAGGTCCAATAATACCGCCCCATAGGACATTACAAGATCAGATAATCCCTCACCTACTCTAATTCCCTGAGTTCTGTTCTCTAGAAATATAATTCAATCAGTCAGCAATGATCTGCATTTAGGGCTGTCGCCCAGGTGGCAGATTCCCTACCAATTGTTTACCTAGGTTTTTCTTAAAATTTAAAGAACTTGGAAATGTATCGCACCTTTCCCTTGATAACTTTTTCCAATCCCTTACCCTCGTCCTGTAAATTAATATTTGCCCCAAATTGTCTTCTAGAATTCCAGCTTTATCTTCATACTATGATCTTTCCTACTTCTAAAAGTTCCGCTTAAGCTTATTCGTCTACTTATGTCATCCCACACCAACTCTCCACTGACAGCTCGAAACATACCACATAGTCGACCATCTCGTCTCCTTACTCCCAAGTCTTCCCAGCCCAAAGTTTGCAGCATTTCCTTTAACACTACTCCTTTGTAAGAAATCACCCTAAACATATTTCAATTTTTTCCATTTATCATGTCAAGTAGTCGCGGTGACGGTCCCATACACTGGAGCCATATTGTATCTGCGGTCTTACCAGAGACGTATACGCCCTCTCCTTTATATCTTTACTACAACCCCTAAATACTCTCATAACTATGTGAAAAGATATGTAACCTTTCTTACAACCTCGTTAATATGATTACCACCGAGCTCGATAGCTGCAGTCGCTTAAGTGCGGCCAGTATCCAGTATTCGGAAGATAGTGGGTTCGAACCACTCTGTCGGCAGTCCTGAAGATGGTTTTCTGTGGTTTCCTATTTTCACACCAGGCAAATACTGGGGCTGTACCTTAATTAAGGCCACGGCCGCTTTCTTCCAGCTCCTAGCCATTTCCTGTCCCATCGTCGCCATAAGACCTATCTGCGTCGGTGCGACGTAAAGCAACTTGTAAAAAATATATATATGAATATTATTATCCCAATGAAAATTATTCCTTATATTAGCCTAATACCTAGATACCTACAGTGTTCTCCATGAGATACTATCACCCTATCAACACAATAATTAAAACAGAGGACTTTTCCTGTTGGTGAAACTTACAACTTGACTTTTCATCCCATTTACATTCATACCTTTGTCTCCTGTTCATCTCACTACATCGTTTAAGTTTCCCTTTAGTCACTCACAATCCTGTAACTCATTAACTGCTCTATACAGTATAACATAATCCTCAAATAGCCTTATTTGTGATTCCAAACCAAACCCCATGGCACTACAGCCCTTGAAGGGCCTTGGCCTACCAAGTGACCGCTGCTCAGCTCGAAGGCCTGCAGATTATGAAGTGTCGTGTGGTCACCTGGACGAATCCTCTCGCCCGTTATTCTCGGCTTTCTAGACCGGATATAAGAAAACATACAGGTCCAATTATACTGCCTTGCGGGACTTCCCTTCTTAATCATTACGGGATCAGATAACGCTTCACCTACTCTCCTTCTTTGAGTTCTATTTTCTATAAATGTGGCAACTCATTCTACCACTATTTGGCCAATCCAATAGCTCTCATTTTCATCAGTAACCTCCTATGATCTAACCTATCCAAAGCCTTGGATAGGTCAATAGTCATGCAGTCCATTTGACCTCCGAATCTGCTATATATCTCGTTGGAATCCTACAAGTTGAACTTCAGTGGAACAACCTTTCCTGATCACGAAATGCCTTCTACCAAGCCGGTGAATAATTTCGCAAACGTGTCTAATATAATCAGAAAGAATAGAGCCACCCATTTAAATACTTTTGTGTAGTCCAATAGCCCTAATACCTTAAGGATATTTTAGAAGAATTCGTGTGATTTACGTTTTAAATTTCATGCAGTTACTATGGGCAGTAGTTTCTAAACAAAGTATATTTATCGTGACATTTATTCACAGAATCTTTCTTTTTCCGTAGTTTATACAATGAAAGAAACAACGCAGTGATTTAAAGTTCATTGTGTTTCGATTTGCTGCTCTATACTACGAGATCAAACAAGGAACGTGATGCATTATTTATAGAAAGAGGGCAAGGGCCGTAAACATCCAGAATATACTCTGACAGTTCACTGTTCTCACCCTTGTAAACAGACTGCTAGCAACTGGCTCCCTCTCTCACACAAGGATACAGCATCTAATGGATTTCATAAATAACTAATGAAGTCGAATCAAGGAGTAGCAAGGATAATAGCATGAGCTCACAGTTGCATTTAATGATATTTAGTGAGAAAGAGGCGAGCTTTTGGACAAAATTATGTTTACATCGACATGGTTTCAGAACGATTTTGCTTTACGGGAGTGAAATCTGCATGGATTCAGGATATTTTATTCATAACTTGATAGTGACAGATAGGAAGGTTTTCAGTTTACAAATCGAAAAGTATTGATGTTATCCTCTTCTTCAATACAAAAATGTCCACCTGTGTTTTATGGGAAAATGTCTAGACATGTTTCGGCTTATCTAAAAACTATCTTCTTTCTTTTTTGCTATTTGCTTTATGTCGCACCGACACAGATAGGTCTTATGGCGACGATGGGACAGGAAAGGCCTAGGAATGGGAAGGAAGTGGCCGCGGCCTTAAGGTACAGCCCCAGCATTTGCCTAGTGTGAAAATGGGGAAACCACGGAAAACCATCTTCAGAGTTGCCGACAGTCCGGTTCGAACCCACTATCTCCCGGATGCGAGCTAACAGCTGCACGCCCCTAACCGCACGGCCAACTCGTCCGATAAAATCTGTCTTCCAAGGTGCCGATATTCTGTTAATGGAGCAGCTGGATTCAATTTTACCTCAACATCAACACGTGTTTTAATGTGTTATTCGTAATCACTGTTCTTTTTCATTCTACACAATTTTCTCAGTGTTTTATTTGTTAGTGTATATATATGTAACATTTTAAGCTTTCTACTGAAGATGGCTTTTAGATAAGCCGAAACATGTCTAGACATTGTCCCATCTAACACAGATGGACACTTTTGTACTGAAAAGGAGGATAACATGAAGACTTTTTTATTTGTAAAGTGATTACCGTCAATACGGATTGAGATTTATAATATGCTATAAGATATGAAGGTGGCGAGAATAATTACAGATACAAACGGGTTGTAGCTATGGCGGGATAGAGTATATCATTGAAAACCTCTGAAGAAAATGAGGGCTCGAGGACTACGCAAAAGAGTAGTTGAATGCGTGGCTAAAGTTCTAGAAAATAGAACACAGAGAATTTGTGTGGGTGAAGCATTATCGGATCCTGCAATGATTAAGAGGGGATTCAGAAAAGATCAAAAGGAAAGCATCACGATTTGTTCTGGGTGAGTGGAGCTTCTAAACGTAGGAAAGGTCATAATATGAAGATGAAGATGGAATTCAAAACAAATTGAGGCAAGTATTCATTTATAGAAAGAGGAATTAAGGAACGTAGTAATTTATTAATGGAAATGTTCGATAAATTTCTAAGTACTTTGAAATAATTTAAAAAGAGAGCAGGTAAACAACTGGTCAGGAATCTGCCACCTACATGACAGCCTTAAAATTGATTGATTGATTGATTGATTGATTGATTGATTGATTGATTGATTGATTGATTGATTGATTGATTGATTGATTGATTGATTGATTGATTGATTGATTGATTGATTGATTGATTGATTGATTGATTGATTGATTGATTGATTGATTGATTGATTGATTGATTGATTGATTGATTGATTGATTGATTGATTGATTGATTGATTGATTGATTGATTGATTGATTGATTGATTGATTGATTGATTGATTGATTGATTGATTGATTGATTGATTGATTGATTGATTGATTGATTGATTGATTGATTGATTGATTGATTGATTGATTGATTGATTGATTGATCCGTTTGCCGTCCAAGGTTTGTAATATAAAAAATTAATCGAAAATTGTATCGATTCCATAGATTTCGAGGTAACTGGGACGAATAGTGACACTCCGGATTTTTTAAAGTCCAAGTTCAGCCCACTTTGGGGTGGGGGCGAAGGGAAGTCATATATAGAAATAATCGAAAATAGTGTCGAATCCATAGATTTCGGGGTCGCTGAGATGAATCGTAACACTTCGGATATTTTTAAAGTACAAGTTCGTTCCACTTGGGGGTGGGGGCGTAGAAATATTACCCGCTATCTGGAAAAAATACTGTGTGGGCAAGACGCCCCTGGAACCCCTATGGAAATAAAATTAAGAGTCCTGAATTAATGAGGCAATTCCAGGGATCTTAGAAACTTTAAACTTGGTACCGGAGAAGCTGATGACCTCCGGATTCCTAGAAAACTCGAAAATTCTCAAAATACCCTGAGGGGGCCACGCTGAGAGTTTCAAATTTCGGGTTTAGTGTATGAACGCAGTCTGATATATTTATCCCAAACGATAACCTATAGGTTTCATGGGCTTAAAAGTCTCCTGAAAGTCCCAATTTTAACCCCCTCCCTAAAATCAAGATGGCGGCACAATCTGCCAGTCGAGCTAGAAAATTGAAATTTGGCAAAATTACAGCTTTTAGCCTGTAACCAACGAAAAACGAGCTGTTTAAATTTTTCATTTTTACCCCTGGAAAATATCGAAATATGGAGGCTATTTTAATGACGGTGCAGACCTTCCTTTCGAGGTAATTGGTGGTTAAACGGTAAGTCGTATCACAAAACGGATGACACAATTTGGGGTGATCTAAAACCTTGGTCCTATGATATTTTGTCGTGTCTTTATACCTTATGCGTTAGATTTGTCTCTATTTCTCGACTGTATGTAAATTTTGCACTTTTTATACGTATAATTAATAGGATGAATCACTTTTAGGAAAGACAGGATCATAAAATTCTACACGAACATTGGCCCACCCAGTAGCCATATGTGGGTCAAACTCAATGTTTGTAGCTGTCAGATAAGTATCCGAAACGTTATGCACTGTGAGAAAACCTTACCCAAATTTCACTCTATTCAACGTTCCTAACTCAATCTTACCCATAAATAGATGAGATACGTGAAACTATCATAGGACCAGCCATTTAGACGGCTAAAAGAGGCGTATTATCGTACAATCTGTTTGTCGATATGACGCACCGTTTAGCAGAAGTTAATCTGTAAATGAAGATAAACATGCATATATTTTCGTATGTCGATCTATATTTATTCATTGAAGTCGATCTGTAGCGATCTAGAAAGGGTACGTCTGCCATTATAATTAATAATTTGTAAATCGATAGTGACTGTCGGCAGGAGAGCGTCTGCTATTGTAATCAGTATTCCCCACATCGACTTTGACTGGCAGTAGGAATGGGGTCCTTCTCCAACTACTGCGAACCGTTGTAATGAATAATTTCCTTCTCGATTTGACTGGCAGACGACAAGGGAGCATGCATTTTTTTCAAAACTCCTCTACCCGATTGTGTTTGGTGGTAGACAAGGTTACCAGCCATTATACGCAAATTTACCCATCTAAAATGTGACTGACGTTAGGTATAATGGCCTGGCTATTATAATGGAAATTCACCATCTCGGTGTGACTATCAGTAAGCTGACTGGCATTAGGAAAAGGGGCCTGTCATTATAATGTTAACAGCACAACTCAATTTTGTCTGGCAGTAGGGAAAGTGCCTGCCATTATAATAAAAATTTCTCAACTGTAATCTGTCTGGAAGTAGGAAATGTGGCCTGCCATTAAAACTCCCCATTTCGATTGCGGCCATGTAGTAGGCAATGAGGCCTGTCATTATAATAAATTCCCAACTTGATTGGAAATAGCAGTAGACAAGTGAACTTGCCGTCATCATTACAACTCCGCAACTCGCACTTTACATTAGAAACAACGTATGTTGACCTCACCATTCCGCTTCTCGGATAACGCTACGAGAGTCGAATTTAAAACAAAATCTTATTCACTGCATGTACAGAAATTTACTTCCATATCCGTACACAATATAGAATACCGTAGCGAAGCACGGGTATATTTGCTAGTATTACTATAAATTACTGTCCGGCTCCATGGCTAAATGGTTATCATACTGGTCTTTGATTCAAGACTTTCGATCATGGGATAAAATTGAGGAGGAGGACCAGTACCTCGTCCAGGCTGCCTCACTTGCTATGCTGAACTTGTGGGTGGATGAGAAGATTGTTGTTGATGATGATGATGATGATGATGCTTGTTGTTCAAATTGGCCTAACATCCAAGGTCATCGGCCACTGGGAAGATTGGAATGGATAGACAAGGAAGATGAGGAAAGCGGCCGTGGCCTTAAGTTAGGTACCATCCCGGCATTTACCTGGAGAAGACCTGGGAAACCACAGAAAACCACTTCGAGGATGGCCGAAGTGGGAATCTAACTCTCTTTTACCCAGTTGACCTTCCGAAGCTGAGTGGAGACCGTTCCATCCCTCGTACGACATTTCAAATTTCGTGGCAGAGCCGGAAATGGAACCCGGGCCTCTGGGGGTGGCAGCTAATCACGCTAACCATTACACCACAGAGGCGGATATTATTATTATTATTATTATTATTATTATTATTATTATTATTATTATTATTATTTACTAAATATGTGTAAAGGGTCGTTAAGTGTAAGACAGGGATAAATATCATTAACTTCCCCAGATTAAGTAATTTATCGATCTGTCTGTTTTAAACTGTAACATGCCTTGGGAGTTGTAGGACCTGTATTTTCGATTACAGATATTGGAACGTATCGCATGAAAGCTCCATATTGCAAGCTACGTGAACAACGGATGGGGAGGAATAAACTGTGTACGCTCTTTTTTTTTTAAATTTCATTTCCATACGTGAGGGGATTACAGTGAGTCCGCGCGCTCAATTAGCCAGGAGGCTCAGCGTTTGAAGCTTAACAGCTGTGCGTAGCTCCTTTGAACGGGCGCGCCGCTGCACTCTCCTCGCTGGTATTCTGATAAAAAATAATTGAATATCCGTTGCCAAGCAATAGGACACAGTTGTGACACCTTGGATTTTAAAGTACTCCCGCAGCTTTTGACGTAGAATGCGACTAACGTTGCTGAATCATACGTAGGCTAGAGAAAGCTACAAAAGCAGGACAAAATTAAAATAATTTCTAAAAGAACGCGTGTGACAAGTGTTTAATATCTCATTTTAAAGAGGAAGTACCGATGTATCTAGGAACAATAATCTGACCTTTTTATGGCGTCAATGGGTGTTGCAACAGTGCTGCCATCTTGAGAAACTAAAGTCCCACAATTAGTGCCACTCTGTGTGATAACAAGTCGTGTGAAGTGTCACTTAACATATCTCAGGAAGTTCAACAAGTATAGGGTGAAATAAGAATTTAAAAATAATAGTAATAACCAGAGGACGCATGATGCTCCGCAGTATTCGTTATAAGTAGGTAAGATAATTCCTCTTGATATGTCTGTCACAGTGATATTGTTTTGTCTGCCCTTTTCAATGGTTTAATGAACATTTAATAAGAAGCGCGTTATCGTATGCCGCAATTCGTAGTCAGAATTCATTCATTGAACGTCATCATGCCGTCTACTTGGTAAAAATCGATCTATATATTCGCTTTTTTTTTTTTTCATTCTGCAGTTCTTGATGTAAAGCTTGGTATTTTTAATTACATTTCTTCTAAATAGAACGGTTATCTTGTAAGCTCATAGGTTAGTATCGATGGTGTTCCCAGTTAATGATGGGGCCTGTTTGTACGTAGACTTTTCTCTCTCTCTCTCTCTCTCTCTCTCTCTCTCTCTCTCTCTCTCTCTCTGTCTCTCTCTCTCAGCAGCATGTAAGTTACTAGAAACGCTCTGCCATCTGTTGAATATGCCTGAAAGCTAGAAAAGGTTAGAAAATCACAGTATCTAGTAGAGAAAAGTATTCTTCCGTGATCAAAGGAAGTGCATACTCTCAGGCTTGACAGGTAGTGATCATACATGGCTACACGCAATCACATTACTAAGGATGAAAATCGCATATATCAGAATATTAATGAAAGTGTTATTCGCTTAGCAAGCTGCTAAGAACAGAAGGTATTGCTGGTTAGGGTGAATCTTCGCCTGCAATTGTTGGAGTGATCGTTCAATGATTTAATTTTTTTTCTAGAACTGGCTTCACTTCGCACCGACACAGATAGGTATTATGGCGACGATGGGATAGGAGATGCCTACGAACGGGAAGGAAGCGGCTGTGGCCTTAATTAATGTACAGCCCCAGCATTTGCCTGGTGTGAAAATGGGAAACCACGGCGAACCATCTTCAGGGCTGCTGACAGTAGGGCTCGAACACCCACTATCTCCCGGATGCAAGCTCACAGCTGCGCGCTAGTACAGAGCTTCTTTCATCAATAAGAGCACGGTAGTTATTTGTGAAAGAATGCGGGCTTCCCAACCTGTTCCAATAATAACCATCCCTTGCTGCCACTCACAACAATCAACAAGGCTTTTGAAGTAATTAGCCAGTTCTGAGAACCCAGTAGTCAGCGAAGACGCGATAACAAAGACATCCTCCTTATCTAAACTCCAAATACTGAAGTTTCGAGCCTGTTTATAACTCTCGGAGTCAGTGTAGCTAAGTAGGTTTACGATGGACTGTTGAGTTGTAAATTATTTGGTCCTAGGAACGAGATTATTTTTTAATATTGTGACGGTCAGCGTGTTTTGGTTACTATAATTGAAATATGCATTTCTTGTTTGTGTGTTGTTACCATATAAGTAGTTGCCTCTGTGGATCCGTGGTAGAGTGTCGGCCTCCGGATCCCAAGATAGCGGGTTCAAACCCGACAGAGGTAGTCGGATTTTTGAAGGGCGGAAAAAAGTCCATTCGACACTCCATGTCGTACGATGTCGGCATGTAAAAGATCTCTGGTGACACATTTGGTATTTACCCGACAAAATTCATTACATCTCAGCCATAGACGCCCAAGAGAGATCCGGTTTACTCTGTCTGCCATCTAGTGGGTCTAGAGTAAAACGGAACGTCGAAATTGACGAGCAGACACCCAGATGGCGTCAAATTGAAATGTCTGCACGCGGTAGCTGAGGCCATACGATTATTATTATTATTATTATTATTATTATTATTACCATACTAGTGTATTATTTTAATTCCTTTGTATTTGAAAACTAAATTATGTAATTATTATTATTATCGCTGCGTCTTTGTCGTTCATTGTAATAATATACAACCCTGTACTTATCGGGAAACGAAGGGCCCATTTTCAATTATTTCGGCGAGTGGCGGGCTAGTTTCATAGCGCCGCTACAGGGGACAAGGTGTTGTAAAAATATAACAAGGTTGTTGAAGTACCATTCTTTATGTTATAGTAATAAAGAATGTGTCACTGTATTTGAATAACCTCTAACTTCGCCAAGTAGGTACATTGTGATAGTAGTAAAATAATACAGCAGAGTGAAATAAATTGTACTGTAACGTTACTTTATCGCAAATGTGTGTTACAGCAACTTTATTTCAAAGTGTCCAAAAAATGTCTACCCATCAAATGCAGAAAACGCCCAGTTTTTGTTGTGATAGTAGATAAAAACCAAATCATAACGGGTACACATGCGTGTTTTAACCGCTTGTCAAGTGCACTTGTTTTGTCAGTATGCGGTGGCTCCACAAGCAATTACATTCGTGCTTCCCAGTGCGCTGAAAAATGTGGGGCCGTAGTCTAAACAATTGTTCATAAGTCTTATTGGTATGTGTCTGCTACGTGACTATACTGCGATACTGAATTAAATATCCCACACTCACATCGGAGCGTCAAGGTACCCGGCGATCATTACTCGGTTATATTTATATTTACTGTACATCCCAAAGCCGGCCCTGCCTCTTAACCGGAGGCCCCGGGTTTGATTCACGCCCAGATCAGCGATTTTTATCTGAATGTGAGGGCTGGTTCGAGGTCCACTCAGCCTACGTGATTACAATTGAGGCGCTATTTCACGGTGAGGTTACGGCCCCATCTAGAGAACCAAGAATAACGGCCGAGAGGATTCGTCGTACTGACCACACGACACCTCATAATCTGCAGGCCTTCGGGCTGAGCAGCGGTCGCTTGTTAGGCCATGGTCCTTAGGGGCTGTTGCACCATGGGGTTTGGTTTAGTTGTTTGGTACTTATCTCAAAACTGCTAGTCTTACGGTTAGCATACTAATCTGAATTTAGCCTACTGACCTACATTGGCGCAATCTGACCAGGTGGCGACAAATCAAAAAAGGGTCCCTCAGGGCAGGTTTATTGGACCTTTAAGTTGTATTGAATATATAAATGATACGAGTAAAGCACTGGGTGATGATGTACTCTATAGAGTAGTTATTAAGTTGCAGGATTGTGAGCGACAAAAAAAAGACCTAGACAATGTTTTCAGATGAACAGCAGACAATGGTGCGATAGTAAATGGGATAAAATTATAGTTTGTATGCTTTACGAAGAGGAAACGTCCTCTCAATTTTAATTACTGAGTTGATAGGACGAAATTCCCCCATGGGGATCACTCTAAATACTTAGGTATTAATACAAGGAATTATTTTCGCTTAGGTAATCATATTAACGAGGTCTAAGAGAGTTCACAGATGCCTTCAAATGGTTATGAGGGTACTTAGAGGTTACAGTAATGAAGTAAAGCAGAGAGCGTATAAGTCTCTGGTAAGACCCCAACTAGATTATAGTTTTATGGACCCTCACCAGGATTACTTGATAAGAGGACTGGAAAAGATCGAAAGGAAAGCAGCACTATTTGTTCTAGGTGATTTCCGACGAAAGAGTAGTGTAACGAAAATGTTGGAGATATACCAAATGAATGGAGAGTTGCTAAAGTAGCCCCTGTGTACAAAGAAATAAAACTAAAAATTACAGGCCAGTCAGTTTGACATGCACTGCATGTAAGCTTTGAGAAAGCATTCTTTCTGATTATATAAGACCTATTTGCGAAATTAATAACTGGATCGATAAAAGGCAGTTCGGGTTTAGGAAAGGTTATTCCAGTGAAGCTCAACTTGTAGGATTCCAGCAAGATATAGCAGATATCTTGGATTCAGGAGGTCAAATGGACTGTATCGCGATTGATCTGTCTAAAGCATTTGATAGGGTGGGTCATGGGAGACTACTGGCAAAAATGAGTGCAATTGGACTTGACAAGAGAGTGAATGAATGGGTGGCTATATTTCTAGAAAACAGAACTCAGAAAATTAGAGTAGGCAAAGCTTTATCTGTCCCTGTAATAATTAAGAGGGAAATTGCCCAAGGCAGTATTATTGGACCTTTATGTTTTCTTATATATATCAATGATATGAGTAAAGAAGTGGAATCAGAGATAAGGCTTTTTGCAGATGATGTTATTCTGTACAGAGTAATAAATAAGTTACAAGATTGTGAGCAACTGCAAGATGACATCGATAATGTTGTGAGATGGACAGTAGGCAATCCTATGATGATAAACGGGGTTAAAAGTCAGGTTGTGAGTTTCACAAATAGGTAAGTCCTCTCAGTTTTAATTACTGCGTTGATGGGTTGAAGTTCCCTTTGGGGATCATTGTAAGTACCTAGGTGTTAATATAAGAAGAGATCTTCATTGGGGGTAATCACATAAAAATAATTGTTTATATGGGTTACAGATCTCTGCACATGGTTACGAGGATATTTAGGGGTCGTAGTAAAGATGTAAAGGAGAGGGCATATAAGTATCTGGTAAGACCCCAACTAGAGTATGGTTCCAGTGTATGGGACCCTCCCCAGGATTACATGATTCAAGAACTGGAAAAAAATCCAAAGAAAAGCAGCTCGATTTGTTCTGGTTGATTTCCGACAAAAGAGTATATTTACAATAATATTGCAAAGTTTGGGTTGGGAGGACTTGGGAGAAAGGAGACGAGCTGCTCTACTAAGTGGTATGTTCCGAGCTGACAGAGGAGAGATGGCGTGGAATGACATCAGTAGACGCATAAATGTGAGTGGTGTCTTTAAAAGTAGGAAGGGTCACAATATAAGTTTGAGTGGGGTCTTTAAAAGTAGGAAAGATCACCATATGAAGATAAATTTGGAATTCAAGAGGAAAAATTGGGGCAAATATTCGTTTATAGGAAGGGGAGTTAGGGATTGGAACAACTTACCAAGGGAGATATTCAATAAATTTCCAATTTATTTGCAATCGTTTAAGAAAAGGCTAGGAAAACAACAGATAGGGAATTTGCCACCTGGACGATTGCCCGAAATGCAGATCAGGATTGATTGATTGATTGATTGATTGATTGATTGATTGATTGATTGATTGATTGATTGATTGATTGATTGATTGATTGATTGATTGATTGATTGATTGATTGATTGATTGATTGATTGATTGATTGATTGATTGATTGATTGATTGATTGATTGATTGATTGATTGATTGATTGATTGATTGATTGATTGATTGATTGATTGATTGATTGATTGATTGATTGATTGATTGATTGATTGATTGATTGATTGATTGATTGATAAACTTTCATCTGGAAGGACTTGCGAGTGAGGAGACGCTGCTCGACTAAGGGATATATTCCGAGCTGTCAGTGGAATGACTTGAATGACATTAGTAGACAAAATAATAAGCTTCAGTGGAGTTTTTAAAAGTAGGAAAGATCAAGAAACGAACACAACGTTAGAATTATAGTGGGAAAATTCATCCTATAGGCCGGAAATATATTTCAGTGACATATATGGAATGTTAGATCATTACAACACTTCCCCAGTTACAAAAGCTGTCATAAAACAACTAATGAATGAGTGTGTAGGCTAGCGTTGTTTCTGGAGCACCGTGTTATTGAGAGACCTGTGTGCAGTAGAGTTTGTGGCTCTGAGCGATGCAATGCTTTGTATCAAAGGAATAACAAATATTGTCTTGTAATTACAAACGTCTGGAGGAGTAGCATGCTGGATGCGGTGGCGTGGTTGGTGCCTCTCCGGTCGATAAACCGGACACATGAGTCACTACTGCGGGACAAGCAGACTACCCCACCCCTCCCCTCTCCGGCAATACCCACCGCTGACAAAGAGCACGGGGAAGCCCTGTGAGTAATACAGTGATTTTAGACGTTAACCAGAACAATTGAGTAGAGTATGTAAGACAGAACAGAAGAACGCAAGCTTGTACACATGCGCGATCCTAACATAACCTGCAATCCAAACCACAGTGACATAAACAGTCACTTTAAAAATCTAACATGCATCGGACAGGATTAGAACCATAGTCACCTTGATTTAAAAAAAAGCCTGTCCAAACCAAACTAGCCTACATTCTAGAGAAAATTCGTCGAACCAAGTGAGTTGGCCGTGCGGTTAAGGTCTCGTAGCTGTGGCCTTCTATTCGGGAGATGGTAGGTTCGAATCCCACCATCAGCTACCATGGAAATGGTTTTCCGCGGTTTCCCATTTTCACACCAGGGTTATATCTTAATTAATAGCCTGTCCTTGTGTCGCCGAAAACGTTTAACGCGTTATAGCGACTAGCAAAAAAAAAAGACCGTCGAAATTTCGAAACGAGTTGCAGAGAATGCATTAGATAGTTCTGCATTTCCCGAGTGAGTTGACGATGTGTGACGGATAATATCTATATATATAAAATAAGAGTTTTGTCTGTACATTGCTCAGAATTTGAAAAGAATGGTATTTCTGTATTGGTCATGTCCACAGTAACAAGGAAATCCACTTTTTACTTTTCCGTAATGTCTGTCTGTCTTATGTATGTATGTACACGCATCACTAGAAAACGGCTGAGGAGAATTTGATGAAAATTGGTATGAAAAGTCGGGGAGTAAGTCGCTACAATCTAAACCATAAATAATTTTATTCACGCTGATAGAAATTGTAGTTTACGGGAAGGCCTAAAATTTAATTTTCAAATATTTATGTTATTAGTGGTCCTACCTTAATAAAAATTGGTATGCACAGTCTGGGAATAAGTCGCTATAATCTAGGGTACAAATAATTTTTCTCACACTGAGTGAAATGGTAGTTTAGGGGAAGGCCTAAGACTTAATTCCTAAAATATTTACGTCATTAGTGGTCCTATTTCATTGAAAACTGGCATGCAAAGTCGGAGAATGAGCCACTAAAATCTGAGAGATAAATCATTTTATTCACGCTGAATAAAATGGTAGTTTGGGGGAAGGCCTAAAATGTAATTCTCAAATAATTATATTATTAGTGGTCGTATCGATAAATACTACATGACCAAAGTTATATAGAATTAAATTTCCGTCCATTTATGTATTATACATTTTTACCGTACCTGCTATGATAACACGGATATTCATGAATTTATATTTTTGTTCTTAAGTCCATATCGGTGCCGAACCACGAGAAAATGGGTTAACAGAATTCAATGAAAATCGGTTCATAGAGTCGCGGAATAAGAAACTACAGTCTAAGCTATAAACAATTTTATTCACCTGGATGAAACTGTAGTTTAGGGAAAGGCGCCTAAAATTTAATTTTTAAATACCTATGTTTTTGGTCCTATCGAAAGGTACTGCATAACAAAAGTTGCAGAGAATGCAATTTCCGATCATTTATGTTTTATTCAATTTTACCGTACCGACTATGATGAGTGGTATTTCAGAGTCGGAAGAAAACTAAATGTGAAGGCCTACAGTATCAACAATAACATTACATTGACCATTGTTTGTTGTGATGTTATTTGTCTCTTATGCTGCCTCTCAACTCTCAACTGCTGCGTACCGAGTATAATAGCCTGACTGAATATTTGCGGGAAATAGCCGGGGAGTTGGAAAAATTTCTTCTTTAGCATGCCATTCCTCGGGTTCATACATTTTCTGATACAGCTGGTAACACACTGGTTCTTCATAGTATTCCAGTTATTCGATCCCTACTCTGACGCGCTAGTAGTATAATACAGGGATTCTGCCGACACCACCTCCTCCGGCTCCCAGAGGCCTCCTCCACCACCACCACCACCACAGCCACCACCCGCGGGAAATTTGAATTGGTAAACAAAGCCACGTGATTTTTGACAGCCACGTGCTTTTTGACAGACAACAACGCATCGCTAACCTCAGTACTGCCATCTTGACGGGCCTAAACCTCAGTAGTACCAACTTAACCTAACTAGCGCGAGATTTGAATAGGTAAACAAATCCACGTGTTTTTTGACAGCCACGTGCTTTTTGACAGACAACAACGTATCGCAAAACTCAGTACTGCCATCTTGACGGGCCTAAACCTCAGTAGTACCAACTTAACCTAACTAGCGCGAGATTTGAATACGTAAACAAATCCACGTGCTTTCTGACAGCTGTCATCCGCCATCTTTAAACTACAGAGCACCGTGCTGCCCTCTTTATCGCAGTAGCTGCAAATTCGTCACCTGTCATCGGCAGTGCTGCCATCTTGGCGGGCCTAAACCTTAGTGCTACCAACCTAACCTCACTAGCGCGAGATGTGAATCGGTAAACAAATCCACGTGCTTTTCTGACAGCTGTCATCCGCCATCTTCAATCTATAGAGCACAGTGCTGCCCTCTTTAGCTACTTACCTTTGAAATGTGGTGGTGGATAATTTGAAAAATGCTTTTTGACAGCAGCCATCTTTGAGCACCGTGCTGCCCTCTTTAGCTAGATACCTTTGAAATGTGGTGGCAGATAATTCCACGTGACAGCAGCCATCTTCGAGCA
The DNA here is from genome assembly GCF_040414725.1 of Anabrus simplex. Taxonomy (NCBI): domain Eukaryota; kingdom Metazoa; phylum Arthropoda; class Insecta; order Orthoptera; family Tettigoniidae; genus Anabrus; species Anabrus simplex. The sequence continues at coordinate 273,488,904 of NC_090270.1, forward strand.
CAGTGCTGCCCTCTTTGTGGTGGCGGGAAATTCCACGTGCTCTTGTTTGGCAAACAAACACACGTGCTTTTTTCTGACAGCTGTCATCCGCCATCTTTAATCAAGAGAGCACAGTGCTGCCCTCTTTAGCTACTTACCTTTGAAATGTGGTGGCGGATAATTTGAAAAATGCTTTTTACAGCAGCCATCTTTGAGCATCGTGCTGCCCTCTTTAGCTAGATACCTGTGGTGGCAGGCAATTCCACGTGACAGCAGCCAGCTTTGAGCACATTGCTGCCCTCCTTGTAGTGGCGGGAAATTCCACGTGCTTTACAAACTCTCGTGCTTTTTTCTGACAGCTGTCATCCGCCATCTTGCATCACAAACCTCAGTGCTGCACTCGTTAGCTAGATACCTTTGAAATGTGGTGGCGGCAATTTGAAAAATTCTATGTGCTCTTGTTTGGAAACAAAGCTACGTGCTTTTTGACTGCTGTCATCCGCCATCTTTAATCAATAGAGCACTGTGCTGCTATCATGCGGGCAATTTCGTCAGCTGTCATCCGCCATCTTTAATCCACAGAGCACCGTGCTGCCCTTTTTATGACAAGTAGTAGCGGGCAATTTGAAAAGTTCTGTTAGCTGTCATCCGCCATCTTTAATCAAGAGAGCACCGTGCTGCCATCTTTAGCTAGATACCTTTGAAATGTGCTGGCGGCAAATTGAAAAATTCCACGTGCTCTTGTTTAGTAAACAAACTTACGCGCTCTTTGTCAGCTGTCATCCGCCATCTTTAATCTATAGAGCTCAGTGCTACACTCTTTAGGTACATACCTTTGAAATATGGTGGCGGATAATTTAAAAAGAAAAATTCTACATCAGCCATCTCTCGACGCTAATTGCACAAGATGGTGGCTATACATGACTCTTTAAAGGTGCTTATGCAAGATGGCCGCTATACATAGGTTCTTATGAGATGCCCTTGGGATGCTTGCGCAAGATGACGGTTATACATGACTCCTTATGAGACACCCTAGGGACGCTTGCGCATGATGGTGGTTGCTCTTATGAGGCGGCTTAAGGGTCCTTTGCACAAGATGGCTAGAGATGCCCTAAGGATGCTTGCGCAAGATGGCGGACGCAAGATGGCAGCTATACACGACTCCTTATGAGACGCCTTAAGGGTGCTTGCGCAAGATGGCTGCTGCTCTTATGAAGAAAGCTAGCTTAGAGGCTAACGTGTCGTGCTAGTTCGATTCATTAAATTTGGGGCTTAAATGCAAAATGTTAAATATCTCGAAAACGGTGCATCGTAGAGGAAAACGGACAAAATTTTTCTGCCGAATACCTCGGTTCCCAGAGTGAGGAACATGATAGCATAAGAAAAACATAGTCTAATGATGGGATCGACGGTTCGATTCCTACTTAGGCCCTTTGGCATTGGCAGCTATCTATTTCTACAAGATGGCGGCTATACATAGCTTCTTATGAGACAGCTTAAGAGCGCTTGCACAAGATGGCTGCTGCTCTTATGAGACGCCCTAGGGGTGCTTGCGGAAGGTAGCAGCGACAAGACGATGACTATACACAGCTGCTTATGATACGGCATAGAGGTGCTCACACAAGATGGTGGCTGCTCTGATGAAGAAAGCTAGCTTTGCATCGTACAAGTATTTTTACAGCACTAAACCTCATACCTTTGAAATGTGGTGGCGGGCAATTTGAAAAATTCGACGTGCTTTTTCTTCACAGCAGCTATCTTTAGACAATAGCGGCTATACATAAGCTGTTAAGGCCTCCTCTTATGTCAAGGCATAGCTCTATCGAACAAGTTTAAACCTGCATCGGAATAGCTAGAGTAAGCACGTGCTGCAGTGATGACGTCATTAAGCATGTTTAGACTTGCAAATCACAAAAGAAACGTAACAAGACTAGAATCGAACACTGCACTCTATGCCGTGAACTTTATCATGTGATCGGAACATTGACTGAAGTGTTTAGAACACTAAATAAGTAATCAAGACTAAAATAGAACACTGTACTCGATACAACATGTGTTTAGAACATGTCAGGGGATACCTTTGTTCTATGAAGATTAGATTACCGCACATTCCTTGTAGGGCTAATAGGCAAAAGGTCTAATGGGCAAAAGGGCTAATGGGCTAAAGGGCTAATAGGCAAAAGGGCTAAAGGGCTAAAGGGCTAAAGGAGCAACAACCTCATCGATCGCTATCAGCAAGAACGCTTGTACTTTGTTAAGTGTAGAAAATTAATCTTTATTTGTAAATGGTTCCATGTTCAGAACAAGGAATGGAACCTAGAGGTTACGTCTTTCTAATAAAATCCCCGAGGTGCGATGAGTTACGTTTTTTGAACTAGTGTTTGGAACACCGAACTTTTCAAGGTGATAGCAGAGAGTTTAGTAATGTTCTGTTGTTGGATTATAAATTCCGCGCTACAACATGCATAAGGTGGCAGCCTTGAGATTTACCGCCGTAAAGATGACAAGAGTGAGGTTAGCAATGTTCCGTTGTTGGATTTTAAATTCCGCGCTATAACATGCATAAGGTGGAAGCCTTGAGGTTTACCGCCGTAAAGATGGCAGCAGTGAGGTTAGCGACGCTCTATTGTCCTTCGAAGTGAGGTTAGGGTTCGTCAAGAAGACAGCTGTCAAAAAAGCACGTGGCTATGTTTACCAAACAAGAGCACGTGGCGGTCACGTAATCAATCCTTAGCACGACGTCGTTAAGAGCAGCATTAGGATTAGCTATGCTTAAAAGTCTTGGGAACAGAGCAGCAGTATGAATTGCCATGTTTCAAAGCGTGTACACATCACCTATCGATTTTACATGCGTCGACCATCGTACTAAACTTCTTCCGCTAGATCGTGCTGCTATCTTAGCATAACCTATACCCATAAAATTAAAGTACAATGAATAGCCATGTTTCAAAGCGTGTACACATTACCTATCGATTTTGCATGCATCGACTCACGTACTAAACTTCTTCCGCTAGATTGTGCTGCTATCTTAGCATAACATATACGCATGACATTAAAGTACAAATAATAGCCATCTTTCAAAGCGTGTACACATTACTTATTGATTTTGCATGCATCGAATCTCGTACTAAATTTCTTCCGCTAGATTGTGCTGGTATCTTAGCATAACTTATACACATGAACTTAAAGTACGAAGAATAACCATTTTTTAAAGCGTGTACACATCACCTATCGATTTTGCATGCATCAAATATCGTACTAAACTTCTTGCGCTAGATTGTGCTGCTATCTTAGCATAACCTGTACGCATGAACTTAAAGTACAAAGAATAGCGATGTTTAAAAATCTTGTGAACATGGCAGCGGTAAGAATAGCAAGGTTTAAAAGCGTGTACACACCACCTTTTGATAATGCATGCATCTTCTACTAGAGCATGTGACCATCGCTTGTATCTGCTGCTATCTTAACAACCTATGTACATGAACTTAAAGCATAAAGAATAGTTATGTGTAAAAAATCTTGTGAACACAGCAGAATGTTAACTACGTAGGTGTAGACATTGAACTTTGCATGCTGAGACAGCATACTACGTGACCGTGATGTCACAGCTACGTGCTCTTGTTTGGGCCAGATTGTCCTGCTATCTTAGCATAACCTATACGCATGACTTAAAGTACAAGGAATAGCCATGTTTCAAAGCGTGTACACATTACCTATCGATTTTGCGTGCATCGACTCACGTACTAAATTTCTTCCGCTAGATTGTGCTGGTATCTTAGCATAACTTATACACATGAACTTAAAGTACAAAGAATAGCCATGTTTCAAAGCGTGTACACATTACCTATCGATTTTGAATGCATCGACTCTCGTACTAAACTCCTTCCGCTAGATTGTGCTGCTATCTTAGCATAACCTATACGCATGACCTTAAAGTACAAAGAATAGCCATGTTTCAAAGCGTGTACACATCACCTATCGATTTTGCATGCAACAAATATCGTACTAAACTTTTTCCGCTAGATTGTGCTGCTATCTTAGCATAACTTATACACATGAACTTAAAGTACGAAGAATAGCCATGTTTCAAAGCGTGTACACATTACTTATTGTTTTTTCATGCATCAAATATCGTACTAAATTTCTTCCGCTAGATTATGCTGCTATCTTAGCATAACCTATACCCATAAAATTAAAGTACAATGAATAGCCATGTTTCAAAGCGTGTACACATCAACTATCGATTTTGCAAGCATCGACTCTCGTACTAAACTTCTTCAGGTAGATTGTGCTGCTATCTTAGCATAACTAAGACGCACGAACTTAAAGTACAAAGAATAGCTATGTTTCAAAGCGTGTAACAAAACCTATCGATCTTGCATTCATCGACTCTCGTACTAAACTTCTTACGCTAGACTGTGCTGCTATCTTAGCCTAACCTATACGCATGAACTTAAAGTACGAAGAATAACCATGTTTTAAAGCGTGTACACATCACCTATCGATTTTGCATGCATCAAATATCGTACTAAACTTCTTGCGCTAGATTGTGCTGCTATCTTAGCATAACCTGTACGCATGAACTTAAAGTACAAATAATAGCCTTGTTTCAAAGCGTGTACACAATACCTAATGATTTTGCACGAAACGACTATCATACTAAACTTTTTCCACTAGATTGTGCTAAAATTGTGTAAGTGTGCTGCTATCTTAGCATAACCTATCGATTTTACATGCATCGACTATCGTATTAGGCTTCTTCCGCTAGAGCATATAGCAATCGCTTTTGTGTATCCCTAACCCATGTGCACGAACTTAAAGCACAAAGAAGAGCTATGTTCTAAAGCGTATACACATCACCTATCGATAATGTATGTATCGAATATCGTACTAAACTTCTCCTGCCAGAGCGTACGACTATCGCTTGTGTGTGCACGAACTTAAAGCATAAAGAATAGCAATGTATAAAAATCTTGTAAACAAAGCAGCAGCATTAAGTATAGCCATGTTTAAATGCGTGTACACATCATGTATCCATGGTGCACGCAGTACTAAACTTATTCCACTAGAGTGTACAAAGTTCGCATGTGTTTGTGCTGCTATCTTAGCATAGCATATGTGTATGAACTTAAAGTACAAAGAATAGCGATGTTTAAAAATCTTGTGAACACGGCAGCGGTAAGAATAGCAAGGTTTAAAAGCGTGTACACACCACCTTTTGATAATGCATGCATCTTCTACTAGAGCATGTGACCATCGCTGAATCTGCTGCTATCTTAACATAACCTATGTACATGAACTTAAAGCATAAAGAATAGTTATGTGTAAAAAATCTTGTGAACATAGCAGAATGTTAACTACGTAGGTGTAGACATTGAACTTTGCATGCTGAGGCAACATACTACGTGACCGTGATATCACAGCCACGTGCTCTTGTTTGGTAAACATAGCCACGTGCTTTTTTGACAGCTGTCTTCTTGACGAACCCTAACCTCACTTTGAAGGACAATAGAGCGTCGCTAACCTCACTGCTGCCATCTTTACGGCGGTAAACCTCAAGGCTGCCACCTTATGCATGTTAGAGCGCGGAATTTAAAATCCAACAACGGAACATTGCTAACCTCACTCTTGTCATCTTTACGTCGGTAAACCTCAAGGCTGCCACCTTATGCATGTCGTAGCGCGGAATTTATAATCCAACAACAGAACATTACTAAACTCTCTGCTATCACCTTGAAAAGTTCGGTATTCCAAACACTAGTTCGAAAAACGTAACTCATCGCACCTCGGGGATTTTATTAGGTAAGACGTGACCTCTAGGTTCCATTCCTTGTTCTGAACATGAAACCATTTACAAATAAAGATTAATTTTCTACACTTAACAAAGTACAAGCGTTCTTGCTGATAGTGATCGATGAGGTTGTTGCTTCTTTAGCCCTTTAGCCCTTTAGCCCTTTTGCCTATTAGCCCTTTTGCCCATTAGCCCTTTTGTCCATTAGCCCTTTAGCCTATTAGCCCTACTAGGAATGTGCGGTAATCTAATCTTCATAGAACAATGGTATCCCCTGACATGTTCTAAACACATGTTGTATCGAGTACAGTGTTCTATTTTAGTCTTGATTACTTATTTAGTGTTCTAAACACTTCAGTCAATGTTCCGATCACATGATAAAGTTCACGGCATAGAGTGCAGTGTTCGATTCTAGTCTTGTTACGTTTCTTTTGTGATTTGCAAGTCTAAACATGCTTAATGACGTCATCACTGCAGCACGTGCTTACTCTAGCTATTCCGATGCAGGTTTAAACTTGTTCGATAGAGCTATGCCTTGACATAAGAGGAGGCCTTAACAGCTTATGTATAGCCGCTATTGTCTAAAGATAGCTGCTGTGAAGAAAAAGCACGTCGAATTTTTCAAATTGCCCGCCACCACATTTCAAAGGTATGAGGTTTATTGCTGTAAAAATACTTGTACGATGCAAAGCTAGCTTTCTTCATCAGAGCAGCCACCATCTTGTGTGAGCACCTCTATGCCGTATCATAAGCAGCTGTGTATAGTCATCGTCTTGTCGCTGCTACCTTCCGCAAGCACCCCTAGGGCGTCTCATAAGAGCAGCAGCCATCTTGTGCAAGCGCTCTTAAGTTGTCTCATAAGAAGCTATGTATAGCCGCCATCTTGTAGAAAAAGATAGCTGCCAATGCCAAAGGGCCTAAGTAGGAATCGAACCGTCGATCTCATCATTAGACTATGTTTTTCTTATGTTATCATGTTCCTCATTCTGGGAACCGAGGTATTCGGCAGAAAAATTTTGTCCGTTTTGCTCTACGATGCACCCTTCAATTTAAGAAATTACAATAGTTAAAAGATTTGGGCTCTCGAGCCCCAAGATTAATTTCTGAGCTCTCAGCTCACCACCACAATAGCTAAAGGGCGGAAAACCCCTAAGTACAAGGAGCACTTGCTCCTAATTACAACGGCGGATGTGAAAGTCGCTGACAACTGCAGTACAGTTGGAACTAAATGTTTATGCAACAAGAGCTCTCCTGAGTGCCTTACGCTGAGTTCTGCAGGCTGACGTATTTAAGCCGGGATCGAACCTGCTGTTGACGCCGAGGTGTCAGAATTTAAGAGTTCTGCAGTGGATCGAGCCTTAGAAAGTTAGCGCGCGATCCTCGACCTCTGGACTTAAACGGGAGGGTACTAAGCTAAGCAAGAAGCCGACATCCGCGGTATCCCTTACCCGTAGGCACTTAAAGGTATTGAGCTAAGACCGCATCCGGCTAGATCATGTAATTACACGTTATGACGATCGCGCAGGTCCCATGCCTAGCATTTGCTTTTTTTACGGCTTCCGACAGTAGGGGTTCGAACCCGCTATCTCCCGAAGTAGCGAGAATGATTGCGGGTACAAGAGTGTTGAGGTTGATTCATTTGTCGGATGGAGGTGATCCTACTGTTCCATATTACATTCTCAGGTAGTTTCGAATAACCAGAGGGTGTGCAAAAAGCCAGCTTTAAGTAAGGGTATATAACGGTGTTGATGGGGACGTTAAACCTTGTGCAGACTCCTTCGAAAATGATTGTGAGTACAAGATGTTGATGGCGATTCATCTGTCGGATGGAGGTGATAAGCTGTGTGCAGGCTTCATCGGCAGGAGTAGGCTATGTACCGGCACCGGGTTTTACCCTCTCCCTACTGTTGTATATTACATTCTTAGGTAGTTTCGAATAACCAGAGGGTGTGCAAAAAGCCAGCATTAAGTGAGGGTATATAACGCTGTTGATGGTTACGTTAAACCTTGTGCAGACTCCTTCGAAAATGATTGTGAGTACAAGATGTTGATGGCGATTCATCTGTCGGATGGAGGCGATAAGCTGTGTGGAGGCTTCATCGGTAGGAGTAGGCTATGTACCGGCACCGTGCAGGCTCTTTCGATAGGAGTAGGCTATGTGCTAGCACTAGGTTATACCCTCTCCGTACAATCATAATTTTATCTTAAGAACTTACACCAGAAGGAATTACTAACACGATTAAGAAAATGTTCCGTGAGTTACAAGTAGATTATCATGTACGCACTGTCTTCGTTCAAGGTTACTACAGCCGGAGGACGAGTGTACAATTTCAGTCAACGCATGCATTCCTTACCTCGCTCTAACTACACAGGTACAACTTCAAAGACAGTGTTCTAAGCAGCGGAACAAAAATGTAACCTGGTGTGAGCACATAGCCTGTTCCTAAAGCTTAACACTGTAAATGTTTGGAGCTCCTGTTTTTACAGCTAGATGTGGTTCCTAACGTAACAGGGCTGGGATTAGAAATATGTTTTACAGTCGAGTGCCCCCTCCTGACGCAAGAGTTTAAATCGCAAGAATCTGTTTTACGGCCGATTGCCCTTCCTGACGCTGAAAGACCAGGATTTAGCCAGTTATCCTTCCTGATGTAACAAGACTAGGATTTATTTTTAGACTGCACTTGGCTAGAAATAGCCACACGAAATTATTATATAGAAAGAGAATTGCCGGCTCCTACGGTTTGGTTTAGTGTGCTTGCCTCTCACCCGGCAGTCTCGGGTTCGATTCTCTTAGAACGAAGGTGCACCCCAAACACATCATTCAATGTTCTGATCATTTGTTGTAGCGTGTAGAGTGTTCGATTATATTCTTAATCACTTATTTTGTAATATAATCTCCAAGTATTCGATAAAGCTATGCCTTAACAGAGCAGGGAAAAGGAGGTTATAACAATCGCTATCTTACGCAAGCCGTTCAGACCTGTAGTCTTGTTTTCTTTGAGAACAAAGGTATTCCTTGACATGTTCTTTTAAATTGTCCGCTACTACGATCAAGAGCGCAGCACTGTGCTCTCAGATGGCGGATGTGGAATTTGCCGCCACCACATGTCGAAGAATAAAGATGCCAACACTATGCTCTCTTGGCAGCTTTTCAAATTGTCCGCATGATAGCAGCACGATGCTCGAATGATTAAAGATAGTGGATGACAGCTGTCAAAAAAGCACGTGTGTTTGTAAAGGACGTGGAATTCGCCACCACCACAAAGAGGGCAGCACGGTGCTCTCTAGATTAAAGATGGTGGATGATAGCTGACAGAACTTTTCAAATTACCCGCTACTACAGAGAGCAGCATAGTGCTCTGTAGTTTAAAGATGGCGGATGTCAGCTGACGCAAGAGGGCAGCACGGTGTTCTCTAGTTTAAAGATGGTGGATGACAAAAAGCACGTAGCCGCCACCACATGTCAAAGAATAAAGATGCCAACACGATGCTCTCTTGGCAGCTTTTCAAATTGTCCGCCACCACAGAGTGCAGCGCGGCGCTCTGTAGATTAAAGATGGCGGATGACAGCTGTCAAAAAAAGCACGTGAGTTTCTTTCCAAACAAGAGCACGTGGAATTTATCACCACTACAAACATGGCAGCACGGTGCTCTCTAGATTAAAGATGGCGGTTGATAGCTGACAGAACTTTTCAAATTACCCGCTACAACAGAGAGCAGCATAGTGCTCTGTAGTTTAAAGATGGCGGATGTCAGCTGATGCAAGAGGGCAGCACGGTGCTCTCTAGATTAAAGATGGCGGATGACAAAAAGCACGTGGCTTTGTTTCCAAACAAGAGCACGTGGAATTTGCCGCCACCACATAGAGTGCAGCACGGTGCTCTGTTGATTAAATATGGTGGATGGTAGCTGTCAGAAAAGCACATAGGTTTGTTTCCAAACAAGAGCACGTGGAATTTTCCGCCACCACAAAGAGGGTAGCACGGTGCTCAAAGATGGCTGCTGTCAAAAAGCATTTTTCAAATTATCCGCCACCACATTTCAAAGGTAAGTAGCTAAAGAGGGCAGCACTGTGCTCTCTTGATTAAAGATGGCGGATGACAGCCGTCAGAAAAGCACGTGGATTTGTTTACCGATTCAAATCTCGCGCTAGTGAGGTTAAGTTGGTAGCACTAAGGTTTAGGCCCGCCAAGATGGCAGCACTGCCGATGACAGGTGACGAATTTGCAGCTACTGCAATAAAGAGGGCAGCACGGTGCTCTGTAGTTTAAAGATGGCGGATGACAGCTGTCAAAAAAGCACATGGATTTGTTTACCGATTCAAATCTCGCGCTAGTGAGGTTAAGTTGGTACCACTAAGGTTTAGGTCCGTCAAGATGGCTGCAGTGAAGTTTGCGATACGTTGTTGTCTGTCAAAAAGCACGTGGCTGTCAAAAAAACACGTGGATTTTTTTACCTATGCAAATCTCGCGCTAGTTAGGTTAAGTTGGTACTACTGAGGTTTAGGCCCGTCAAGATGGCAGCAGTGAGGTTAGCGATGCGTTGTTGTCTGTCAATAGAGCACGTGGCTGTCAAAAAGCACGTGGCTTCGTTTACAAATTCAAATCTCGCGCTAGTTAGGTTAAGTTGGTACCACTGAGGTTTAGGCCCGTCAAGATGGCAGCAGTGAGGTTAGCGATGCGTTGTTGTCGATGACAGCTGTCAAAAAGCACGTGGCTTTGTTTACAAATTCAAATCTCGCGCCAAAATTCAAATTTCCCGCCAAAATTCAAATTTCCCGCCAAAATTCAAATTTCCCGCGGGAGGAGGAGGCGGCGGCAGAACCATCCAATTATACTACTCGCGCTGTTTTGAATGAGTAGTGTGCATTAAGGTAGAGGCTGTCTTAGTAGTAGTAGTAGTAGTAGTAGTAGTAGTAGTAGTATGGCCTGGTCTAGAATAACAATTTAGGCCTATTCCCAATTATAGCACCACAATTCACTAACTAACTTAAAATTCAACCCTGAAAAGAGCCGTTTCTTAAGAAAAGCTTCTTCCTCTTAACTTTTATTAAATTCTACAGTACATTCATTTAATTCCAAATTATCAGTGAAGAGGGTGTTTCTCCTCTGTCTTGGAGGAAAAATTTACCTCCAAGTCAGATAGATTTTTCCGCCGCCAGTGTAGTGAATTGATATTTTCCAACTCTTCGGGTACTCCTAGGTAACAGATTAGTAAAAGGGCATAGTTTTTGCCCTGGGAATATCCGCTATTCGACCCTCTCCCCGCCGAAAGAATACGGAATGTTCACGAATCACGGTTGTCTGCGGTTTGGTCATTCCAGTTCTGGAACTTTGGACTGTTAGATCGGCAGTGTAGTCCTGTTCGTTAACAGAGAGAAAATGTGTGGTATCCCATTTGATCGAGTATTTCATATGAAAGCATTGCTTTTAATCGCGCCATTCTCACTGACTTTATTGTAATGTATGTTCGTTTCAGTTGGGAAAACCATTAAGACAGTCTTTAAAAAGGCAGGTGGAGAGTGTCTACCATTATAATGAAAACTCCTCAACCTGATTGTGACATGGTATGCAAGCGTGTGTACCATTACAGTGAAAATTCCCTAAACCAGTCTTCGTATGATGAAAGATGTTTGGTGACTTCCCCGTCGCGTTTCTAGGATAACGTTAAGAGCTATGCAATTTAAAACAATCTTGGTCACACTACCTAACCTAGAATTCTGTATACAATGTAGAATTCCGTAGCGAAGCATGGGTACGTCAGGTAGTAAAATATAAATTTGCGTTCGGAAATTTGAGTTCTGATGACGATTTTCCAAAGCTTCCTTTAATTACGCGAGAAAAGTGGAACAGCTACGTTAGAATTTCTATTGATGCACAGAAATGGTGTCCTGACATAAACAATCAACACTGCCCCACTCCAGTACTGAAAAGTAGGGGAGGGGGTGAAGGGTAGTGTTGAAGGCACAGTGTGCATATTGCTATAAATCCACCACTGTGCCCATTTCAATCACAACAGCCTTGTAGCGGGCTGTCTACCTGCAGCAATGCGTTAAGCGAGGAGGTGGGGGGACGTCATGCTTTGTTTATATCGGGACACCATTTCTGTGCATGCGTGTATATTGCATTAAATCGACGTCAAATTCAACGAGGGACATATCCTTGAAATGTTACTACTAAGCTACGACCGCCACAGATACGGTATTGTACGTTCATTTTTACTTCATATCTCATGATGAGAAGTTATGATGAAATATGCCGTTCCCTCTGAATTACAGAACTTAGTCACTCAGATCAATATAGCAATGAGAATCATCTCTGGATGCTCCACTATATCGGCTCCTATCACTCGACCATGTAGCCACTTTTGTGTTAAGAAGACAAGATGTAATGCTAAAAAAATACTTGAAAATAATGAACAATCTCAAACTTCCGATTCAAGATGACATTCCATATTTGGCAGTAAACCAGATTCGTTCCACAAATGCACCCCTATGACCAGCTGTTAGTGACTTCACTGTTGATGCTAAGTGGCATGAGGCATGACTTCTGGACTGAAGAGTACTCCATCCGAAGAGCGTAGCCTTATCGACCCAGCACATATACGGCAAAGTCTCGATAGAATCCGAATAGGAGAGGGAGTTATGTGCGTAGAACCTACACGAATGGGATAAGCAGTCAAGCCCAAACTTACGATTGTAGAGCATCGTACCAAATTATTCGACACATCATCGAGGAATGCCGTTCGATAGCCTACAAGAGAGATCTGAAAGACTTTTTCAGTACTACGCCATCGAGCTGAACTGCACGTTAATTTCATTCCATTAACCCTTCAATAAGCTCGTATGTCGGAGATGTTTCGATAAGTTGAAAATGTTCCGACATAATATTTATTCCAAGAATAGTGTGTTTTAATGGCAAAAATTAAGTAGCTAGCGATTCTCGGGCAATACCTGAAATTTAGAGAATCCATGGCCTTCTGAATGTTATTCTTAGCGTGGTTTGGGCAGGCAATCCGTGGCAATGTATCGAGCGCTGTATTAGCCTACTGTCAGAAGATGCAAAATGTTCTCGTGCAAATCAACTGGGCTGAACAGTGCTGCATGTCTGTAACGTTCCGACATCACGATTTTCTGTTGTGCTCGTATGTCGGAAATGTCCAATGCAAAGTCTTTTATTCCAACTTGAGTTTTGCAAAAATAAACTCTTTTAGGCTTTACAACAGACAACATTATAGCCGTGCATTTCCAGAAAAGTAAGTATCAATAGTGGAACATAACCAGTAATCAAATCAGAGCGCTAGGTGTTAATATGTATTTTACTATTTGTATAGTTATATGGTTGTATTTTGGTTACAACAAATTGTTCTTCCTTGTGTAATGAGTTGATATCGGATTTAAAGTAATTAATGCCGTAAACACTTTCGGCGTTGAAACAGTTCAAAGGGAAACGGCACTTATCAAGACGCACACCTAAATTATACCAGAATCAATCAAGAAGCTAGACACACGTGGATTGTGTCTTCGCGATTCGCTGGACATTACGGAGAACGGAAGGTATCCCAGGAAACCTCGGATTCTGTCTGCAAACAAAATATCGTGATGTACTTAAACGAAATCCGGTCTACGACTTCATGATAGCAAAAACAAATATGGATGGTACTGACAGTGTGGATCTACCAGAATTTTTGACACATTCACTCGCTCCCGAATTCAAGTACTGTCCTGTGATATCCGTAGATGTAGAGAGAGATCATTCTCCGCACTGAACATAGTTTTAACAGGCAAATGCCACATATTTAAACCAGAAAACTTGGAGAAGTCTATCGTAGTGTACTGCAAAATGAAATGGAAATGGCGCATGGCTTTTAATGCCGGGAGTGTCCGAGGACAAGTTCGACTCGCCAGGTGCAGGTCTTTTGATTTGACACCCGTAGGCGACCTGCGCGTTGTGATGAAGATGAAATGATGATGAAGACGACACATACACGCAGCCCCCTTGTCAGCGAAATTAACAAATTATGGTTAAAATTCCCGACCCTGCCGGGAATCCAACCCGAGACCCCGGTGGCCAAAGGCCAGCACGCTAACCATTTAGCCATGGAGCCGGACTGTACTGCAAAGAAAATTATGGACAGGGAAAGTAGAGTGTGCAGTGTAAAATGACAGATGATTGTGTATGTATGTGTGTTTCCTCATGTTTGTGGGTTTTCTCACACGATTTTCCTAGATCCTTAGTAATTTATTTATCATATGTTTTAATTAACACACTGTGTTCTATGTAGGAAACAGTGAACACTAATACATTCGTATCAATCTATGCAGGGATTGTTTGTGCTAGTGGAACAGCTGCAGATATAAGTAATAAGATTTTTTATTTTTTATTCAGTTGTGTAATCATGATCATGATTTTATGTACTGGTGTGGGTGAATCGCGTGTGTCTAGTAAAGGAATGTTCCGTTTGCATTTCATACAAGTGTTTAATAACATGAAAAATAAGTGCATAATTAAATGCATATTTCACCACATTTTGCAGCATAGTTGTGCTGGCCTTTGGTCACAGGGGTCCCGGGTTCGATTCCCGGCAGGGTCGGAATTTTAACCATCATTGGTTAATTTGGCTGGCAAGGGGCTGGGTGTATGTGTCGTCTTCTTCATCATCATCATCATCATCATCATCATCTGTTTACCCTCCAGGTCCGGCTTTTCCCTCGGACTCAGCGAGGGATCCCACATCTACCGCCTCAAGGGCAGTGTCCTGGAGCTTCAGACTCTTGGTCGGGGGATACAACTGGGGAGTATGACCAGTACCTCGCCCAGGCGGCCTCACCTGCTATGGTGAACAGGGGCCTAGTAGTGGGATGGGAAGATTGGAAGGGATAGGCAAGGATGAGGGAAGGAAGCGGCCGTGGCCTTAAGTTAGGTACCATCCCGGCATTCGCCTGGAGGTGAAGTGGGAAACCACGGAAAACCACTTCGACGATGGCTGAGGTGGGAATCGAACACACCTCTACTCAGTTGACCTCCCGAGGCTGAGTGGACCCCGTTCCAGCCCTCGTACCACTTTTCAAATTTCGTGGCAGAGCCAGGAATCGAACCCGGACCTCCGGGGGTGGCAGCTAATCACGCTAACCACTACACCACAGAGGCGGCTCATGTGTCGTCTTCATCATCATTTAATCCTCATCACGACGCGCAGGTCGCCTACGGGCGTTAAATCGAAAGACCTGCACCTGGCGAGCCGAACATGTCCTCGGACACTCCCGGCACTAACAGCCATAC
Source organism: Anabrus simplex (assembly GCF_040414725.1). Lineage (NCBI taxonomy): Eukaryota > Metazoa > Arthropoda > Insecta > Orthoptera > Tettigoniidae > Anabrus > Anabrus simplex. The sequence continues at coordinate 273,503,955 of NC_090270.1, forward strand.
GCCATTTCATTTCATTTGCAGCATAGTTGTTTGCTTATATTGGTGGTTTATACAACATACAAATCCGATGTCTAGTAATGACCTAGGTCTAGGCTAAATAATAATAATAATAATAATAATAATAATAATAATAATAATAATAATAATAATAATAATAATAATCTTCTGCCGCTTTTTCCCACGTCTGTGAGGTCGCGCGTACGAACTGTGTCGAGCATGTGGATTTGGGCCTTTTTACGGCACGATGCCCTTCCTGACGTCAATGTATGTGGAGAGATGTAATCACTATTGCGTATTTCTGTGGTGGTTGGTAGTGTTGTGTATTGTCTGAATATAACGATGATAATGTTGATACAAACACAACCAACCAGTCCCCGAGCCAGAAGAATTAATCAAACGCGATAAAAATCCCCGATCCGGTCGGGAATTGAACCCTGGATGTTCTGAACCGAAGGCCTCAACCCTAACCATTCAGCCAAGGAGTCGGACAACAACAATAATAATAATAATAATAATAATAATAATAATAATAATAATAATAATAATACAACAACTTGGAAAGGATTTTCGATTTATAAAACTCGAGCAGGACCTATGAAGTTATTTTGAAAGCCCGGCTCCTTGGCTAAATGATCAACGTACTGGTGTTGGCTGCAGAAGGCCCCGGGTTCAGTTTTGAGCCGAGCCGATGATTTTAACCGCTTATGGTTAATTCTCCTATTTCGGGGACTAGGTGTTTGCGTTCATCGTATAACACTTCTCTTAATACACACACAACACATTACACTCCTGAGGATCATACTGTAGAATTAAGCAATGATGAATACAACCCTCCACATAGGATTGCACCAAGAAGGGCATCCGATCGTAAAAAGTAACGATTACAAGTAAAAATTAATTTAAATAAAGGTATTCGTTACAGGTAATTAGATTACATTTACTGAATTACTTTCCAACTCTCAACGGCTTCCAGAGCATTTGTAAAACTAGGCAAAATCCGGACGTAGTGCTGACCCCAAATATCTGGGAAAAGACCAGGAAGAAATAAAGTGGGTCCGCCTCTGTGGTGTAGTGGTTAGTGTGGTTAGCTGCCACCCCCGGAGGCCCGGAGTCGATTTCCGGCTCTGGCACGAAATTTGAAAAGTGTTACGAGGGCTGAAACGGGGTCCACTCAGTCTCGGCAGGGCAATTGAGTAGAGGTGGGATTGATTCCCACCTCACCCAACCTGGAAGTGGTTTTCAGCAGTTTCCCACTTCTCCAGGCAAATACCGGGATGGTACCTAACTTAAGGCCACGACCGCTTCCTTCCTCTTCCATGTCTATCCCTTCCAATCTTCCTATCCCCCCGCAAGGCCGCTGCAGTGTAGCAGGTGAGGCCGCCTGGGCGAGGCACTGGTCACCCTCCCCACTTGTATCCCCCGACCCAATATCTCACACTCCAGGACACTGCCCTTGACGCGGTAGAGGTGGAATCTGTTAAAACCCGTTACTCTCAGAGTACCGTAAATATTATGTCTGGAAATTTTCGACATATGGAAACATCTCTGAAATACGAACTTAAAGGGTTAATTGAGAAGGCCGGGCTGAGTGACTCAGATGGTTGAGGCGCTGACCTTCTGGCTCCAACATGGCAGGTTCGATCCTAGCTCAGTCCGCTGGCATTTGAAGGTGTTCAAATACGTCGGCCTCGTGTCGGTAGATTTACTGGCACGTAAAAGAACTCCCGCCGGACAAAATTCCGGCACCTCGGCGTCTCCGAAAACCGTAAAAGAGTAGTTCGTAGGACGTAAAGCCAACAACATTATTAAAAGGTTAATAGAATAACATTAAAGAAAAATAAATATTAGAGTCGAGCGTCCAGTCTATCTCAATGGTGTAGAATTGAACAAGTCTCTCCTCGATGATGTGTCGAATAAGTTGGTACCGTGCTCCACAATCATAAGTTGAGCTTGACTGCTTAACCCATTTGTGTAGGTTGTGCGCACATACTCCCTGTCCTGTTCGAATGCCGTGTATGTCGCGGAAATTCAAAGCCCTTAGGTTTCTGTATAGGATCAATAAGCTCACGCTCTTCAGATGGAGTACTCTTCAGTGCAGAAGTCATGCCTCATGCCACTTAGCATCAATGTTGAAGCTGCTGTCAGATGGTCATAGGGGTGGAATTCTGGAGCGAAGCAGATTTATTGTCAAATATGGAATTCCATCGTTTGGGATTGCTCATTATATTCAAATATACTTTTAGCATTGCATCTTGACTTTTACTACTACTACTACGAAACGTTTTCATTCCTTCCCTGAAGGGGGAGGCGGGCCTCTTAGACGGTTACGCCGTCTCTCAGACCGGGAGATTTGTTACGGTGAAGGAGATGTGCGGAGAAGGTGAGGGGGTAAGCGGTCGTGGCCTATACTACGAACTGTCCCGGCATTCGCCTTAGTGCAGGAGAATGGAAAACCACGGAAAACCATTCTCAGGACAGCCGACGGGCGAGGCCAGGCGAGAAATGCAGCACTGTGCCCCAGGCCCGTCTCCCGAATGCAGAGGCGTAGAGTAACGGTAGAGCCGTGACCACCTCTCCTCTGCTCGGTTGGCCGGTCAGAGTATAGAGCTTATGGGACAACAACCCACTCTGCATCTACCGACTCTTGACTTTTTAATGCAGAAGGGCCTTTATGGCTGAGAGTTGCGAGCGAGAATTGTGGAGTAGTTCTTATGCATCCAGAGATGATTCACATTGGTGTATTGAGCTCAGTGTCCAAGTTCTCTAACTGTGTATTTCATCATAACTCCTCATGGGATATGAAAGCTGCCTCTGTGTATCCTCATGCCATATGAAATATATATAGTAGCAGAGTGTCGGCCTCTGGATCTCAAGATAGCGAGTTCAAAAAGTTACTTAAGGCAAAATTATTGGTGTAAAACAAATGTGCTCCGTATGTTATTGTGTGAGGTACGGTAGTCGGATTTTTGAAAGGCGGAAAAATGTCCATTCGACACTCCATGTCGTACGATGTCGGCATGTAAAAGATCACGGGTGACATATTTGGTGTTTACCCGACAAAATTCATTAAATCTCAGCCATAGACGCCCAAGAGAATTTCGGTTTACTCGGTCTGCCATCTAGTAAGCCCAGAATAAAACGGAACGTCGAAACTGACGAGCAGACAGCCAGATGGCGTCAAATTGAAATGTCTGCACACAGTAGTTGAGGCCATACGATTATTATTATTATTATTATTATTATTATTATTATTATTATTATTATTATTATTATTATTATTATTATTATACTGTATTATGGGATATGAAAGCCTCCGTGGCTCAGACGGCAGCGCGTCGGCCTCTCACCGCTGGATACCGTGGTTCAAATCCCGGTCACTCCATGTGAGATTTGTGCTGGACAAAGCGGAGGCGGGACAGGTTTTTCTCCGGGTACTCTGGTTTTCCCTGTCACCTTTCATTCCAGCAACACTCTCCATTCTCATTTCATTGCATCTATCATTCATTAATAAATCACTTTGGGAGTGGCGACCCCATCGTACTAACAGCCTATATCTGCTTCATTCATTACATCCTGACCCAGTCAATGACTGGAAAACAGGTTGTAGGTTTTCATTCATATGGGATATGAAGTAGTAATGAATGTACAGTACCGAATCTATGGCGGCTGTAACGCGCAGTAGTACGTATCATTTCAAGGATATTATATCTATTATTGAATTTTACATCTATTTCTTGCAACGTACGTTAGTAGAAATTCTAACGTAACTGTTCAACTTTCCACCAAAATTGACAGGTTTTTGGTGACGTTCGTATGAGACCGGCGGTGTCGCTCACATGGGTACGACGCACGGGTACTGGAAACCCCAGGCCAGGCTCTTTGCTGCTACTAATCACAAACCTATTTCGTACCTAATATAATGGTACTAGTCGCAAGTACAGGCAACCTAAGGTGTTCCCCGCGTGATGGTACGAATCAAAAGTAGTTTCATGGTTCTAATTCAATCATCCCTTGGTCGCCCCTTTTAGTCGCCTCCCACGACAGGCAGGGGATACCGTGGGTGTATTATTCATCTGAGTAACGGACGAAGAAAGGTAAGGGCCACGAAGAGCGTGAAAATGAAGGACTCCCTAAGGCCTCAAATGCTCTAATACCGTCGGGGCCGGAAAAGAACAAGAGTTAACCAAGGGAGGTCTAACAGGATAGACGAAAGTGAGGAGCCTGGCACAAGTAAGTGGAAGCAATGCCAGGACTCGGCTAAGGGCCCCGTGGTCGCCAATCCACACTCCCAAATTGAGATTCCTTGGGCCCCTTTTAGTCACCATGGTGTATTCTTCATCTGCGTCCCCCACCCACAGGGGGTTTGCTGGAATGAAAGATGACAGGAAAAACCGGAGTATCCGGAGAAAAACCTGTCCCGCCTCCGCTTTGTCCAACGCAAATCTCACATGAAGTGACCGAGAACCAAGGCACCCAGTGGTGAGAGGCCGGCGCACTGTCGCCTGAGCCACGGAGGCTCCGGGAGGGCTGGTATGTGGCTAAAATGGTACATGCAACTCATCTCCATCGGAGGCGTGCGTGAAAAGAGCTGCAATACCTCGGGATGAGAACACGAGTTCACTTTACTTCTTTCCTTGAAAACTACGGTTTTATCCATCCCCATGTAAAGAAATGTCAGTGTTTTCTGGAAAAGTAATAGTAAATGTAATTAAATAAAATATTTCACACGCAACAGTAATGCAGTCCAGTTACTTTATTTTGTACCAATCGCATTGCTGTAAATCTTATTACGAATCAAAGGTAACTCCACAGGCAGTTCAAATCGTTTCCTACCGACCTTGACACAGAATAAAGGAATGTTCAATATTGCATTGAAGTTCAATTGGTCAACCGAAGGAAAGTACTAAATTGCCTACTGAGTTGTCAAAGGAAATAAGATGTATAACGTAACTTTAAAGCTTTGCAGTATAACATACTTGTAAGGAAACATCAATCAATCAATCAATCAATCAATCAATCAATCAATCAGTCACTACTGATCTGCATTTAGGGCAGTCGCCCAGGTGGCAGATTCCCTATCTGTTGTTTTCTTAGCCTTTTCTTAAATAATCGCAAAGAAATTGGAAAATTATTGAACATTTCCCTTGGAAAGTTATTTTTAAACACGGAATACAAATAAATAAAAAATAGAAAAAGCCAGTAAATGATGAAGTAGAGGCAAAGGAGAACATCATTAAGACAAGTTCCAGATTTCAAGTTCCAAAGTATTAAATAAACATAAATATTTATTTCTAAATATTTGAGTGCTATTTGATAGAATCGGATGATGTTCTTTGTTTAATACTGGTAGTGTGTATTTTTATGTTATAGTGTAATATGTATATTGAAGTTGTGTGTTCGACAGACTGAACAACTTTTAAAGTTACATTAAACTGAGACGAGACTGTAAAATATGGCTTTCTTATTAACAAGAAAACAAGAGAAAATAAGACTCGAAGTTATGCCCGATCCTCTTTTCGAACATAACAATCCAAAGAGAACTTGTTTATTTTTAAAGCAGACCTTCTAAAACACTTCAATTTACCCCCTGAGAGGAAATATTTCTCATTGCCTACCATTCTATCTATATTCTGTTTGGTTGATTTTAAATCACACAACTAAATCGAAGGAGGAACACTGCATATTACTTCTCATGAACTCATAGTAAGAAGTTGCTATGCCCAGATGAATCATCCGCACATAGAAAAATCTTGTTTCCAAGATTTACCAGTTGTATTTCGAGAGCTAGTCTTGTTGAATATAGATTTCAACGTCTTTATGTTTTCTTTTGTTCCCTCCGCAAGTCCATATTTGTATTATTTTATGACTTAATTGAATTAAGATGTGATTTTGAGATGCCATTTGTGATTCAAGATTAGTATTGGCAAAGGGATGCTTTCCACAATCTCAAACATACATGCAAAGTTGCTGCTTTTTCTTTGATTGCTATTTTTGGTTGCTATTTTGCTTTACGTCGCACCGACACAGATAGGTCTTATGGCGACGATGGGATAAGAAATGCCTAGGAATGGGAAGGAAGCGGCCGTGGCCTTAATTAAGGTACAGCCCCAGCATTCGCCTGATGTGAAAATGTGAAACCACAGAAAACCATCTTCAGGGCTGCCGACAGTGGGATTCGAACCCACTATCTCCCGATTACTGGATACTAGACGTGGTGGCACATGGAAGGCCCATTTCCTGCACGACTTCGGAGACGGAATAGCCCATACATACGGCACCGCGATCGAACACGCCGAGATCTCGTGTCTTACCCAATCTGTACTCACACGACCAGTACGAGGTCTCACGACATCGCAATCGTGTACCATGCAGAATTATTTTATTCGCCGCATCGACCACAGCGTCGTTTTTCTCTGCTTCAATTGGTCATCAGTGTCGAGTTGAGGTGACAATAAATCCTTGCCTCACTCCATTTGTCACATTAAAAAATCTTAGAAATCGCCATGCACCTTTACTGTTTATTTATTTATTAATGTCTTTCTGTACATGGCGGGGCTCAGGCTATGAAGCCTGCTATTATGCCAAACCATATAATTATGCACCTGCATAAACATAATATACTGAACATTATAACTACTTAAACAATAAGTTAATTATAATTTAAGTTAATGTGAAATGTAATTTGTATGAAATGTAAAGCATCATAAAAATAATTTTAACATTTTAAAATTAATTTATAATATTTACTATTATTAAAGCTATATCTCGAAAAATATAAACTATAATGTTTCTAACCTTACATTGACATTTTATTCATTTAACTTAATAATCTAAAATTTAAGGGTACTTCTAAGAGTAAATCAATCTGAGTGTAGGTAAAATTTCCAGCACATTCTTCTGAATAGCTTTAGGTTGCTTATGTCTCTAATTTCAGCCGGGAGAGAATTCCAGGAACGTATGGTCCCCGGTACAAATGACTTGTTATACGTACTACTGTGGTGAGTGGGGATGGACAGCAGGGTTTGTACTGATGACCTTGAGGGTGTTCTGCCTGAGGGAGAGAGGTAAGTGAAATCTATACTCAGGTAATCTGGTTTACCTGTTCGCAGTATTTTGTGAAGAAGAGAAACAGCATGGTATTTACGTCTATCACATAATCTTAACCAGGACAGCTGATGGAGGAATGGGCTGATGTGGGAATGGAGCGGAACATTTAGAATGAATCGAATGCAGGCATTATGCGCCCGTTGAAGTATAGAACCAAGTGAACAACTTATGTTATTATAGACTACATCACCATAATCAAATATTGGTAGTATGAGTCATGGTTGTCACAGATCCTTTCAATAACGATGTTAAATGCAACGGAACCCCATATTCCTTGGGCATTTGCCACAGCTTGTCCCACATAACACAAACAAAGAACTTTTTGTAGTCAAGGAGACAAATAAAGACAGGGACACAAAACATTCGATTATCTGCCTCACAGTCCTACTGTATGTTAAACCAATTATATTTACGGTTTTCAGAGACGTCTGTATGTTGGAATTTTGTCCTCCACGAGGTATCTTACGCTAGCATAACCAGGTATTCAAAACCGAAAAAAGTGGAAATTCCAAGATATTCTTGTATAAAAATGTAATAATAATTGTATTGCCTTTACGTCACGCTAACTACTTCTACGGTTTTCGGAGACGCCGAGGTGCCGGAATCTATTCCCACGGGAGTTCTTTTACGTGCCAGTAAATATACTGACACGAGGATGTCGTATTTGAGCACCTTCAAATACCACTGGACTGAGCCAGGATCGAACCTGCCAAGTTGGGGTCGGAAGGCCAGTGCCTCAACCGTCTCAGTCTGGCACTAAAAGAAGGGACAAACCGGGACACGTGATTAAAAATTCAGGAGCACTCGATTAGATTAGAATATACCATATCTGAATAAGTTATTTCACGCTTGAAACACAAAACTTAAATGTATTATCGACTTTTGACACACTAACAGTGTTTCAGAAATTAATTCTTCCAAAATTTATCACTCGGGTGTATCACGAACTATAACCATTATAATATGACAACATGCGAAATACAGTGGACTGAGAATTGCACTACCATTTGTGATCGCCATCATTCACATACTTTTCTGAAGAAACTCTTTCCTCCAACCGTTTTTGATTTTTCATTTTTACCGTTTGTTGGTAGAACAGCTGATACAGCTATGCGCCCACACGTTGCAGCATCAGGTTTCAAGTTATCGAAGAGAGAGAGCGTTTAGAATATTGTAGAAACTCTATTAATTATCTGGAGCTTAGTTATCCGGACGTGAACTTTAAAAACGTATATTCACTACGTCGATATGTTACGTACGCTCTGAGGCTTCATAATAGTTCATAAATGTTTTATATATTGTTCTGTGTGTTTATGTTAAATTTCAAAAATCTTGAATTCATGAGGGTTAGTATTATTATGTGTAAGTCCGACTCGTTGCCTGAATGGTCAATGTACTGCCCTTCGGTTTATAGGGTCCCGGGATCGATTCCCGGCCGAGTCGGGGATTTTAATTGCATCTGATTAATTCTTCTGGCCGGGGGACTCGGTGCTTGTGTATGTCCCAACACTCTCTTCTTCACATTCAGACAACACACCATATCACCAATCACCACAGAAACAATAATGATTACATCCCTCCATATAGGGTTGGCGTCAGGAAGGGCATTCGGCCGTAAAACAGGGTCAAATCCACATGCGCGACGCAGTTCGCACCCGCAACCTCACAGGTATTGGAAAGCGATAGGAAGAAGAAGAAGAAGAAGTGTTATTACATTAAAATTTTTAATTAGATTATTCGAAATTTTGCTTCTCCGGACGCCCCCTAGGTGCAGTTGGTCCGAATAATCCAGTTCTTACCGTAGTCGTCAATCACGCGGCGTACGGCTATTCGATGTCGGTATATGACGGTTACTTAACGCACCATTAGCAGAGCCTTCCGCGTATTTAACATTCAAAGTTTCTACAACTTGTGCGGTCATGCCATTGTTTAAAAAAGGGGACAAATGGGGCCGGAATTAATAAAAAATGGGGCAATTTAGAGTCCCGTTTGAGTTTCATGACGACAACGGGACGACAATGTAGCGGGGAAGTCCCGTTAAAAACGGGACCTCTAGTCACCCTATTTTTCGCACTAGTAATTCTACCAACATGAGGCTTCAAATACCACAGAACTGCACCAGGATCGAACCATCCAGCTTGGACTTAGTGAGCCTGCATTCTGCTCTCTGAGCTACTCAGCCCCGTACACTGTTCTAATTGGTGCTCCTCCTACATCTTAGTGCTATATTCTGACACAGGAAGCTGTTGAAGGTCTAGTGGATAGCCATTACTGGATTATGTTTGTGAAGTAAACATATATCGCATCTCAGTCTGGCTAAGAGAACATCATAGTTAACCAGCGATTAATGCACTTGACCATCCTGATCTTGCACATCCTGGTTCGTCGGTCAGAACACTACAGTTGAGTCAATATCTGCTGGTTCTGCCGTGTAACACTTATGAGGTCTGGAAGGCGGTACACTCAACGTCTTCCGAATAACTATAGGGTAAAGGGAGGTACGTTCGTGATACAGGTAAGTTCATCATAAATGTTTAATAAGTATCATTAGCTTCCCTATTGCAGTCCGTATTGAACAACGCGGGTAAAAGCTTTTATCTTGGTTTAAAGTTCAGAGTACCGAGATAACAGTTACATTTGTATTCACTAACAACATTGTTTCGGATAACAGGTACTATCTCGGTTTAAAATTTTACCGGAGGAATGTTGGCAGTGAAATAGGAAATAGGAAGATGGTAGCTCTTAAATGGCTGGAATATTTAACTGAAAGAGAAAATATCAGCGACGACAAATATAACCAAGATTATGCAATAAAACGTCCTAGGAGGATCTCGAGTAAGAGTCGAGCCCATTACTCTATGCCCCGGATGAGTCAGTAAGAACGTCCACCTCAAATATATTCAGATTTAGGCGGGGCTGTTTTTATAACCTGATGATAAAGTACTGGAATCTTCGGGGTGCGACCAGAAAAGAAATATTCTCGTTTCGCCGCTGAGAAGGCGCACGGGGAAATCAGACGAAAGAACAATTGAGGGAAGAGGTTATCACTATGCCCTTAGGCCGGTAGTTCCCAGATGACTCGCTAGTTTCTCCCAGGAAATACCGAACGAGGCTACAAACAGAGGGCTGGCACTTAATGCCCTATAATTTATGTTACTCTTTCTACATTATGGAAGAGCGGGTAGCCGACATTTACTACTAACCAAATTAGTTTGCAATCTAACCTATTACCGCATGAAAATCCGGGGTTTAATTTCATGGCCATATTAGAGATTCATCCACAGCACTTAAAACAGAGTACGGGAAAATCAACAAAGTTAATAAACGTAAATACCTAGGTGAAATGATTCAGGTTAATGGACTCAATAAGGAAGCAAAGAGATCAAGAACAAGAAAACTGGAACTAGCATATACACTGACTACAGACATCTGCAATAACAATCTCTCAAGGGAAACTAAAATCAAACACTACAACACAGTAATCAAACCAGAAGGTCTGTATGCCACAGAATGCACGTTCTCGTGAAATAAAAGAGATACAGAAAAAAGGAGAATACTCAAGAAAATCTGGGAACAATTGAAAACGGAGGAAGAAGAGTATAGATATAGGAGGAATAAAGATCTGTACATATATCCTTGATAATAGCATTCATGCCACTGTCCGATGTACTTCGTAGCTTCACGCTAGCGCTTTAAAGTGCACTAACACTGCCTATTATCCCCAGAGAGGCAGGTGAAGATCATTCTATTAGAGAAACGTCTTTTATAATGTTTACTGTAAAGCCCACTTTTCTTGCAGATGTCGACAAAGAATTTGGAATGATCCTGTTCGCTTCAATTAGTAAACTTCTATTTCGTCAAGGTGATACTTCTGTTTGCAGTAATCTACATTTGGTTCGTATATAGATTTGTTCTCCCTGCCGATGTTTTCAGGCTGGTTGTATGGTGCTGCAGATTTCGTAGTGCACGCAGAAGCATGGTTCATGTGCAGGAGTTTCTGTCTCACACAATGGGTGTTGTCCCGACTTCTTGCAGGCTCAGTTCATACTGGCGATACGTAACTATTCTACGCGCGGAACTGGAATGGGATTGACAGTTGCTTCAACACGTGTTCTCTAGTTATAATGAGAATGGAGTGGGGAGAAAGCATTACTAGGTTGTTTTGATAATCTGGAATTTGACCAATCATATGCGACTAACCACAAGAGCGTGGGCTAGCGAAAAGAAGGTAGGGAAAGCTTAAGACAATGTTGCCATTTTCGAAGCTAAAGAACAGGAAGACCCCCGATTTAGATAACGTGTCAACGGCTTTCCTCAAGAACCTCCCCAGAAAGGCGCTGATATATCTGACCAAACTGTTTTTTTTTTTTTTTGCTAGGGGCTTTACGTCGCACCGACACAGAGAGGTCTTATGGCGACGATGGGATAGGAAAGGCCTAGGAGTTGGAAGGAAGCGGCCGTGGCCTTAATTAAGGTACAGCCCCAGCATTTGCCTGGTGAGAAAATGGGAAACCACGGAAAACCACCTTCAGGGCTGCCGACAGAGGGATTCGAACCGACTATCTCCTGGATACAATCTCACAGCTGCGCGCTCCTAACCACACGGCCAACTCGCCCGGTAAAACTAATTTTTTGAGCCTAAAATCCCAGCTCTAGTAATAAGTGCGATGAGAGAGGTTTCCCCAGAAGTGCTCACTGAACTATCCGTTTCTTAACATTGAAGGTTCCTTTGTGTTTGTATTTGTGTGTCCGCGTGTCTAATTGTACTGTCATTCATAAAGTTTCTCTAAGGAAGTGCACATGTGTATTATAACAGTATAGTTATAGTTGTACAGTTCAGTTTTAAATACTGTTTGTGTATATTATATGCCTAGCATCTTTTAATTTCAGTATAATGGCGTAAAGTAAAACACACGAGACTGCTTAATCATTGCTGAAATATTGTACAATCCGAAAGGAAATGTAAGAGGATTTCAAACAGTAAGAACTACCACCTTTTTCTGTAATATCACTAGGTGGGAGATTTTTATATTATGTATATTTTAAAAGGTCATTTATATTATAAGCTAACTTGTGTGTTGAAATATAGAAAGAAAAAATCCCCAGTGGTTGAAATACACATTACATGGGAGAATAATATTAATTCATGCTAATATACGTGGTATAATCTTCTCTTCTAATTATCCTTTACAAGTAAACAAAACAATCATTACCTTTTAGTAATACCAGCAACAGTTTTATTCGACCTAAGCACCTGTTAATTAGATATCGCCATCAATCTGGCTTCTGTGATTTTTTTTTTTCTTTTTTTGCCATTTGCTTTACGTCGCACCGACACAGATAGGTCTTATGGCGACGATGGGATAGGAAAGGCCTAGGAAGTGGAAGGAAGCGGCCGTGGCCTTAATTAAGTTACAGCCCCGGCATTTGTCTGGTGTGAAAATGGGAAACCACGGAAAACCATCTTCAGGGCTACCGACAGTGGGGCTCGAACCCCCTATCTCCCGATTACTGGATACTGGCCGCACTTAAGCGACTGCAGCTATCGAGCTCGGTCTCTGTGATTTTAGAGCGGGTTAAAATATTATTAAATATTCGCTACAAATTGTGCAAAACTCTGCTTGTTACTTTCCTGTGATAACAGAACAACACAAGTTTATTGAACAAGTGAGCATACGACAAATGTATACAAAGTGTAACAACGAGGTAGGCCAAACTTTCAGGAGACACTGCTCACACCTAGAGGACAATACGTTATATGGACATAGGTCCATAAACGTTTTATTTCCATGTTAGAACTAATGTTCTACAACTCTACATAGTGCATTAATCATGGGAAACACACAAGAGCAAAACGTGCCAACTTCCCATAAAATACTCTTTCTTACATCATCTGTTTTCTGGCACTATCCCAATTATTTGGAGTCGCCACTAATATAGAGTGAGTATAGTTTTACGGTCGGATGCCCTTCCTGACGCCAACCCTATGTGAAGGAATGAATTCACTGTTGTGTATTTTTGTGGTGTGTTGAGTGTAGGTGAAAGATGTAAAATACGACGTACTGAAACGCCCCATCCCGAGTTAGAGGAATTTAACCATACGCAGTTAAAATCTCCGATTTAGCCAAGAAACGAACCTGGGGCCCTCAGAATGAAAGGCCACGACTCTGAGCATTCAGCCAAGGATCTGGAAAAATGTGAAACTTTCAATGGAGAAAGCGAAGAAAGTATGAGACATCTGTTATACGAGTACAACCAAGCAAGTGGTCACGCGACTTGAGGTACGTAGCTATCAGATTGCATTCGGGAGATAGTGGGCTCGAACCCCACTGTTGTATATATTGTACCCATCACGTATTAGTTAAAAGATTGCAATTGCCGGATTTTATTTTGTTAATTTGCTTTATCCGGCCCCGTGGTGTAGGGGTAGCGTGCCTGCCTCTTACCCGGAGGCCCCGGGTTCGATTCCCGGCCAGGTCAGGAATTTTTACCTGGACCTGAGGGTTGGTTCGAGGTCCACTCAGCCTACGTGATTAGAATTGAGGAGCTATCTGACGGTAAGATGGCGGCCCCGGTGTAGAAAGCCAAAAATAACGGCCGAGAGGATTCGTCGTGCTGACCACACGACACTTCGTAATCTGTAGGCCTTCAGGCTGAGCAGCGGTCGCTTGGTAGGCCAAAGACCTTCAAGGGCCGTAGTGCCATGGGGTTTGGTTTGGTTTGGTTTGGAAGTTACTTTATATCGCACCGACACAGACAGGTCTTATAGCGACGATGGGACAGGAAAGACCTAGGAGTGGAAAATAGCAGTACTTGCGACTGAAGCTATCGACCTCGGTCGTATTTTGCTCTGTTAACATGGTAATTGGAATATTTTAAGTGCCGAAAGGAAAGAAATACAATTGCAATTACTAGAATAATGCATTTGAGAGGGGGCGGGGGGATAGGAAAGCAATGGAATTTGGAGAAAAAAATATATCCCCACAACCCACCAACAACCCCTATTTAAAAGACTGAGATTTTTGTCAAATACGTGCTTAAAGGTCCAGCAATAAACAGATGAACCGTTTAAATATTCATGTCTGTATGTTTCATAATTCCATCACAAACTAACTACAACCTGGTCTGTACCCGGGGTATCCATATGCCAGGACGATCGATGCAGCCCATTCCGCACGAGCAGATAAATAGTTGTATGATGGCGTATTAACACAAGAATCTTTCAGATAAGCCATCTAACACGTATACAGCACACACACCATTACTTCACTGTTTTCATTATTTTGATAGCCCTGATGAATCTGTCATAAATTCTCCGTCAGTCTGATGGGTTGCCCAATAGACAGGGCTTGTCATATCATTAAGCGATGTGGAACCACAGGACCTCGTCCTTCATTCTGCCTTCCCGTCATCTAAAATAAACAAAAATAATATGTAGTCAGCTAAAATGGAGAAACACTAAAAATAGCACTTTCGAAGGAGTATAAGAACTCCGTGAAAGAGGAGTGCATTATCCTTGAAAGAACAACACACAAAGTAACTTGTGTGTTTACAAACTATTATTTTATTTGATTATGGATGCGGTCTACAGGGTGAAGCGTAATTCGCGCACTCGGGCGTCGCAGCGCGACTCCTCACATGCCAGCAATAAAAAAATGTATCTTACAAAATTTCATCTTGCGAGTATATCCGGCAGAAAAACGACGTTGAAGAGTAGCAATCTGGCAACACTGTAACCACATGTAGGGGTAACTACCTCTGTCAGCAGAACTTGTCGTACTGTACAGTTGGTGCAATGGATAAAGTTTTGGGTTAGCATGCAGGAGGTCGAGTGGTCGATCCTGGGTTGAGGCGTATGTTTTTTATTTCGTAAATGTAGTCCAGGTGGTATGGTATCTGGCACCTTAATCGTCAACAGCGATTGCAGTGGGTCCTCTAGAAACCATTTGCACTTACATACTACGATCCTAGAAATGGACGAACAATCGTTTTCATTGGTCAGCTTTGAAAGGCGCCCTTTCCACGTCGTGGGCGTGAATTTATTCGCACCACTTCATCTACTAGATGTGAAACCTGTTTTCTTTGTACCCTCCTCCAATGGTCCCATAGATTAGTACCAACTATTATTCTTGCCCCGTTCAGGTCCATTACATTTCGTTAGGGCCTTACGTTACCAGTAGGCCTAGCAACGTGCTTTGCTTATAATGTCCAAACTCGGTTACAATTTGTATGTCTTATCACCATGGTCCCAATAATTCTGCCTTTCAACATTGCGTCTGGTAACCGCATGCTGTTTAGTACGTATCTCAATGCATTATTATTATTATTATTATTATTATTATTATTATTATTATTATTATTTATGCAACTAACGAATCGTTTTTTGGGAGACATCTGTATGGAATTTGGAGTCGATAAGTGTATGATACGTGCACAAAAAAGGGAAATTGACGCTGCGCCTATGAAACCCCCCATGACTGAAATAATCTGTTTTCTATAGTATGGTGGTAAAAGGCCTCTTTGATAAAAAGAGGCTTCTGTATCGTCCATGAAACTGCAATATGTCGTGACCCTTAATTTAAGCGAAATCAATAATTTGCCATTTTCCTGCTTGTGGGTTATGTTAACACCTTCAAGAAATGCTTCTATTACATTTCCATCGAAAACGAAGCTTTGCACCCCCGATAACGCTTTTATCAAGTGACAGAATGCCATAACCCAACTGAGGGTTACGACATATTGCCGTTTCATGTACGATATGTCTCTCAGTCATGGCCGTCCATCAATACTTCACATCACAGCCTGCACGGTTGCTGGTAACATCATGTCACGAAGTTTGTATCGTGAATTTTGTGGCACTAATTTTCATATGACCCCCAGTCATAAGATGTATGTATGTCAAAAAGACAAACCTACCTCGGTAAAATCCCTGAAGGCACTTTAAATAGTGGAAGGAAAAGATTTCAGCAACCGATAACCTCATCGGTGAATAGGAAAGAGTCATTAGCTCTATGCACGCCTACCTTTGCCTCCAGGAACTGGTACTCATTTCAAGTGTAGGCGGAGTGAACTCCACGGCTTCTCCTGAATGAATGTCTCATTTCTATTTATTTCGAATTTCCAACAGGGATTCGAACCCATATCGTTCTTGGTGAAATGAGTAGGGCCCTGCAAGACAGTGTATGAAGAACGTACGTTACGCCCTGCTATATGGGCAAACCACCGAACGTTTCTGTTGAAACAGTAGTGTATATGACAACCGAGTATGAAACAGGCGGCTGAACCTTTCTGTCTGGGTCAAATCTGCCCCTTCGGGTAATTTCTTCCTTGGCGTGCCACCACTAGCAACAAAAAAAATAGTTGTACGATATGATGTTTCTTTCTGTTATAATTGTTTCAATTGTTATATAGTCATTAATAACCATTTTCTGAACACGATCAGAATACAGTGGAAATACAAGAAGTGCGTTATTTCAATAATTTAGAACAGGAGTAGATTTCTAACGGTTATCTTAATGTAATGAGTTAGGAATGTCAAATTCCTATGGATACAAACTATAATTACTTGAAAACCAAAAACCATTTAACGACTAAATTCTAACTTATTGCTGCTGTGAGATACAAGATACAATTGTTCCAGACGTTTAGCGTCAGAGTAGCCTCTTGTGGAATGCATTAAGCGCTAATGCAAAACAAAAAAAAGTGTGAAATATTGTTCGAAAATGTGGGTAAGGATATTCTTCTTTGTACTAAATTCTCTGAATTTAGGCCAAGCTTCCGCCACTCGAGCCAACCCCGTGGTGTAGGGGTAGTGTGCCTGCCTCTTACCCGCAGGCCTCGGGTTCGATTCCCGGCCAGGTCAGGGATTTTTACCTGGACCTGAGGGTTGGTTCGAGGTCCACACAGCCTACATGATTAGAATTGAGGAGCTATCTGACGGTGAGATAGTGGCCCCGGTCTAGAAGCCAAGAATAAGGGCCAAGAGGATTCGTCGTGCTGACCACACGACACCTCGTAATCTGCATGCCTTCGGGCTGAGCAGCGGTCGCCTGATAGGCCAAGGCCCTTCAAGGGCTGTAGTGACATGGGGTTTGGGTGGGGGGGGGGGTTCCGCCACTCGAGAGTTGTTAGTAGGTTATTATTTATCACTAAAAATGATGTCTTACAAGATAATCATTAATTCAATTCCGCGCTTTTGTTCCACCATTATTATGCATGTCTTCCTTCCTTCCTTCCTTCCTTCCTTCCTTCCTTCCTTCCTTCTTTCTTAGTCCAGGGTTAGTTTTCCCTCGGACTCAGCGAAAGTTCCCACCTATACCGCCTCAAGGGCAGTGTCCTCGAACGTGAGACATTTGGTCGGGGATACAACTGAGAAAAGGAATCAGTAAGTCCTCGCCCAGGCAGCGTCACCTGCTATGCCGAACAGGGGCCTTGTGGGAGGGGGGGGGGAGGAAGATTGGAAAAGATAGGCAAGGAAGAGGGAAGGAAGCGACCGTGGCCTTAAGTAGGGTATCATCCCGTTGTTTGTCTGGAGAAGAAGTGGGAAAACACGGAAAATAACTTCGAGGATGGCTGAGGTGGGAATCGAAACCCCTCTACTCAGTTGACCCCCAAGGCTGAGTGAACCCCGTCCAAGTCGTCGTACCATTTTTTAAATTTCGTGGCAGAGCCGGGAATCGAACCCGGCCCTCTACGGAGTGGCAGTTAATCACACAGACCACTACACCACAGAGGCAGACTATCATACATTTACTCCTTAATATACAAAATTTAAAAGATAGATTACAAGTTGACCAAACAATATTTCCCCTCCCACCTGTACTGAACATCGTCATTGCCTACACAGAGTGTAGCAATAAATTACGGCCGTACTTTGAAAACACTTTCCTCACACGCAGAAAAAGAAAAATATGTCATATAGAGACGCTTTATTTCTACATTAGAACTAATTTTCTACAACTCTATACAGTACGTTCTTCGTTTCTTCTTTTTCTACCGCTTTTCCCACACCAGTGGGGTCGTGGGGGTGAACTGTTTCGTACATGTGAATTTGGCCCTGTCTTACGGTCGGATGCCCTTCCTGAGGACAACTCTATATGGAGGGATGTAATCACTATTGCGTATTTCTGTGGTGGCTGGTAGTGTAGTGTGTTGTCTGAATATGAAGAAGAAAGTATTAATCAAAGGCGGTTAAAATCCCCGAATCGGCCGGGATCGAACGCGGGACCCTCTGAACCGAAGGCCTCAACGCTGACCATTCAGCCAATGAGTCGGACTTTCGGATTATTATTATTATTATTATTATTATTATTATTATTATTATTATTATGTCCTTTGAAATAGGTTTTATTTCTCCAACTTTCTGATAGCTACTGTAGTCTTCCCTACATTTATGGAATGTACACGATGCCTACCCATTAGTTCGGTTTTCTGGTACGGGGTCAGAAAAGAAGTGAGAGCATATATATTAGAGTCCTGATGCCAACCTCAATCGAGGAGCTAATGATCATGAAATGAATTATAGTGAATGAAATTCGGCTAGGACGTGGAAGGTATCGGCTGTGAACTATGAATTTTAACTGTCCCGGTTTTTGACCCAAGAAATGGCTTCCGATTGAGATAGCTAAATAAAATTCAGGAAACTCAATCGTCAAAAATTACCAGTGTTTCGCCGCAGGGCGGCATGGGCTCATCAGTTGGGTACCGCACCTTCCCAAGACACTGGCCGGCTAGCATGCCGTGGAGATGCAGTTCTCCCCCAGTACGTCGGACAAATCTGTATACTAGCATCGCGATCACAAGAATTCCGGGTGTTTTTTTTTTTGCTATTTGCTTTACGTCGCACCGACACAGATAGGTCTTATGGCGACAATGAGACAGGAAAGGCCTAGAAGTGGGAAGGGAGCGCCCGTGGCATTTGCCTGGTGTGAAAATGGGAAACCACGGAAAACCATCTTCAGGGCTGCCGACAGTGGGGTTCGAACCCATTATCTCCCGGATGCAAGCTCACAGCTGCGCGACCCTAACCGCATGGCCAACTCGCCCGGTACTCCATTTTTTCAGTTGATTAAGATGTTTCTATGGTTAAACATTCTGGCTATACTAGCTTTTCCTAATCAAGGAAAACAATTAATTAACTGTATTTTAATTGCGATGAAGTGTGCACGATGTAATTCCATCCCATATATGGCATTTAATTGTTTGATCAGCGCTGACAATAACTTCATAGGAACGGTTTTCCAAACGCCCTTGCGTCTCTCATAATCATAATTATTTAATGCCAGGTTTTTTTACTTTGTTTTTGAGGATACAAAGTAGGCCTACTAGTAGTGCCAACGGCCGTAGCCGTGTTGAAACACCGGATCCCGTGAGATCTCCGAAGTTAAGCAACATTGGGCGTGGTCAGGAGTTGGATGGGTTGCCACGCGCTGTTGGTGGGGGTAAGGACATGGAGGAGCGGAAAGGAACTGGCCACCCTACCGCACGTAAACTCCGGCTCAGGAACACCTCTGCGGAGGTTCGGACCTGCCTTCGGGCAGAATAACCCCTACCTACTAGTAGTAGTAGTAGTATTTAACATGACCTTTATTGACGAAAAAAGGGTCATTCTTTCTTACAGTGGTTGGGCACGATGCCATTCGGTAATGAAGTCAAAGTTGAGACCGCTAACATTTCAGCCAGACTTTGCACAAATGAATGACAAAGAAACTGGAGAGTTTGACTTTCAATGAGTTGACATACACATTACGTTTAATGTCTTGAAAAAACCGTGTGGTTCCTCCCTTCATTCCCCTCTTCCTTCATTATCGAGCCAGTGGGACGTGTGAGCAACTTCCCCTCCGCGTGTGTTTCGTTCATGCTAGATATCCTCGTACTTCGTTTTCTCCACCTTTCCTCACTCTTCAAATGTGTGCAAGTGTTAACGCATCTAATGGATGTGACCAATGAGAGAGAGTGTCTGTAAGAAGGTACTGGGTAGTTCTGAGGCCTGTACTGATTTCTTGCCTGAAATGAATATTTCTGGCCACGAGTGTACATTAATCATGAAAAACATACATAAACAGGTCGTACCGAATCCCGGATGCGCTGATGTATTCCTGCGACGGCTGGTTGGAGCACGTATCAATGTTAACAGAGGGCATTTTAAACATTTCATATAAGAAATATTATTGTGTGGTAAACTGGTACGTTCTGCTCCTGTATGTTTCCCATGATTAATTTACTATGTAGGGTTGTAAAATATTTTTAATGATGTTTGTTTGGAGCGTCGAACCATGCGGATCTTTTGCTCCTCCTGGCACCATATTGTATAAACCTGCGTGTAATTGGAATGGCGGCAGTGTGGAATATGTGTGGAGAAAGGAAGATTAAGGACGTCACAAACCCCCATTCCCCAGGCCAGGGATATTAATCATTACAATTAAAAACCATGAACCGGCTGTGAATCGAACCCAGAGCCGCCGGGACCGGATTGTAAAACATTAGTACTAACATTGATATAAAGTGTTCCTGGACCTATGTCCATATAATGTATTTCATTCTTTGTCTGCGGAATGTCTCCTGTATGTTTGGCGTACAGTACTGTTACACCCTGTATGGATTTGTCGTACGCGCACTTGTTCAGTAAACTTGTGCTGTTCTGTTATCCCAGGAAAGTCACAAGCAGTGTTTTGCACAATTTGTAGGGAATACTATTATTTTAATCCGTTCTAAAATCACAACAGAAGCCAGACCGATGGTAATATCTAATTAACAGGTGCTTAGGTCGAACAAAACCGATGTTGGTATTACTAAAAGCTAATGATCATTGTGTTTACTTGTAAAGGACAATTAAAAGAGAAGATTATACTACGTATATTAGCAAGAATTAATCTTATATTCCCTATTTCAGTCACTGGAGATTTTTAACTTACGATATCTCAACACACAAGTTAGCTTATAATATGAACGGCATTTTAAAACATTCTCCGATAAGTGTGAAACTCCACCGACATTCTTAGAATAATCGTATCAGTGGCAAAGTGATCGGCATAAAGTGAGGATACAAACTTTTACAACCAGGCAAAATCCCAAGCAGGATTTACTTTTGAAAACTGCGCATTTATTGCAGACGATGCTTGAGAATTAGAAGGGTCTGATTTTCTATATTCCCGTTTGCTGTTTTCAAAAATAATAAAACTAAAAGGTAGGATGGATGTAATTACTTCTGGACATGTTGGCCAACTAGTTGGCAAGATTACTGAATGATTTAGTGATTCGTTAAAAAGTGAAGTGACACTTTTCTTGCAAATGTTGGTACCTTGCTTGTAAATAAAACTGAAAAGCACATGTCACCAAATTATGAACTTCTAAATTATTTATTTCATTAATAATATAATTCATTCAAACCATAAAAATGTTTCAGTTAAGAATGAAAAAGCACGACGAAAATACACGTGCGCAGCCACCAAAAGAATTATAGATTTAACATTTCCTAGAAACATTAATGTATTCATTAAACCGTATGTGTCATATTTCTCATATCATTACCTTGTATTTAATAAATGTCTGTTGAAATAATGTAAGTTAAACTAAAGAAATAATAAGTGAATGTATGTAATTATAAAGAAAATATAACTGCATGATGAAGTAAAAAATAAAATAAATTACGAAATAAATATAGTATATTCTAGACGTTTAAAGTTAATTTCAATCTGACAATGCTTCCACCGATTTTTTAGTTGCAGTGGCAATTTGATTAACAATTCGTGCTCTATAACAAAGTAAGCGACAATCCTTCCCAAATCCAAATATACCCTTTACTGGAAATCCTTTTACAGAATTGGTTTACTGCAAGCATGTGCGGCTCCATGGATAAGTGGTTAGCGAGCTGGCCTTTGGCCCAGGGGGTGCCGAGTTCGATTCTAGGCTGGGCCGGGAATCGGTTAATTCATCTGGCTCGGGGCTGGGTGTTTGTGATGTCTTCAATATTAGAAATCATCTTAGGTCGTGCCCCGTCCTCACAGACATAGACTACAGGTCACCAATAGGTAGTCTACTAAAAACAAACCTGCACCAGGCCTCTCCGGAGGCCATACGCCATTATTATTATTATTATTTGAAGTATTGTAGAACCTGACGAATCAGAAATAAATGGCATACTTCCAGATGGCAGAGGAAAGAACCGAGGAAGTCGATATGTACCTTTCGTTGTCTCTCGACGGCAATTAATTCATACCCTAAATTACAACATTCTTGAACATAATTACTGTCAATATGAATCTCTTGAATTTTTCCCGAATAGAACGTTGTGAACTACACTCTCAGATTCAGAACAACTAACAGCACTTGCAACTGCTTAATCGTTGCTGGAATATGTACACTCTGAATTTTAATAGGGTATCAAGTAATAAGAATTGCCACTTCCCTCCCTAATACGGTTAGGTGGATGAATTTTATATTCTATGAACGTTAAAATGTCGTTCACGCACACACCTAGGGCCTACCTCTGTGCAATACAAACGAGTTTTGTGGAATGATAAGATTAATTCATATTAATATACATCGTAAAATCTTATTTTGTCATTATTCTATACAAGTACACGTAACAACCATTAACTGTTAGAAAGATCAACACCAGTCCTGATCGACCAAAGACCCCTTTATTGAGTTACAGTATTGCCATCAACCTTCAGTCAAGCGAAAAAGCAATTGAAGACATCTGGCTTAGATTAAGGAGTTCGAGCATTGAGCTACACAAACATAACTGGGAGAACTTATTAGTAGATTCGTCATGTCAAGTACTGCATGTTGGATACATGCTAAGAGCTCATGAACAAATGCATTGCAAGGCGCGTATTTCCAAAACATCTAAAGGCCCTCCCTCATTTTATAACAAGAACTAACTTGACAGGCTTTCACCACCTGCTCATATCATATTTCTTTTTATTTACATATATGCCATATTCTCATTATATAGGTAACGAAATTGTCTTGAGTCTCCACTGTTACCTTACTAGTTTGACCCAAACACAACGAAATGTATTTTTTATCTGAGAGGATTATACAAGGTACAAATAGATTAATCGACACGTAACTCTATTATTATTATTATTATTATTATTATTATTATTATTATTATTATTATTATTATAACATTCATAGTTCTAAAAACAACATATTTAGCCTACATATATGCCTGATTATGTTGAGTGCTCAGCCGTGAGGCTGGTTTGGACCACAATAGCTCCACCATCAGCCGCCATAGGTGGCCCAGGCGTGACTAAAGAGGCGTACTAGAGAAATGAGGAGTGAGGTAGTTTCCCGTTACTTTCCTCACTGACCCAGAAGTTGCTATTACATCTCAGTCTACCAAGTCCACTGAAATACCCGCACCAACCTACCCTATGAGCAGTACCCTTCCTGACGCTAACCCTATATGAAGGGATGTCATCTCTATTGTATGTTTCTGTTGTGGTTAGTTGAATATGAAGAGGAGAGTGTTGGGACATACACAAACACCCAGTCTGCGAGCCAGAAGAATTAATCAGAATCGATTAAAATCCCCGATCCGGCCGGGACCCTCTGAACCGAAGGTCAGTACGCTGCCCATTCAGACTGAGACAGGTCATTAAAAGTAACAAAAACTGCTCTAGCCCACGCCAGAAAACATAGTGCACTGTAAACACTAGGTCTTGCCAGCAAAGGCAGATACTATATATGCCTAATTCCACCAAAATAAGAAAAGCAAATCGCATTATGAGTACCTACATAGGTCATTTGTCAGAGTAGTATTTCTCATTGGAAAATGTTAAAAATTAACCAGGCATTATTCGAGTGTCTTACAGGCGTATTGACATAATATTCCACTTTCGGAGCTTAAACATGATTTAATAATAGTTTGACTACCCTTTGCGTGGGCTGCGCGGTGTAGGGGTAGTGTGCCTGCCTCTTACCCGGAGGCCCCGGTTTCGATTACCGGCCAGTTCAGGGATTGTTGCCTGGATCTGAGGGGTTGTTCGAGGTCCACACAGTCTACGTGATTTCAATTGAGGAGCTACCTGACAGTGAGATGGCGACCCCGGTCTAGAAAACCAAGAATAACGGCCGAGTGGATTTGTAGTGCTCATTACACGACACCTCATAACCTGCAGGCCTTCGGGCTGAGCAGTGGTCACTTGGTAGGCCATGGCCATGGGGTTTGGCTAATAAGGGAAAATTGAAGGAATTATGGTTTTGACACTGAAAGACTGTAGTTTTCAGGAATGGGAAATCGAATAACAACGGCCACAACTCGATATCATTAACGCTTAAACAATCAGAGGTTTTCCAGTTTCCCGGTGGATTTTCTGAGAAAACCACCATTTTAAGACATTTTTTAGAATCCACTTAGCCCGAGCTAACGAATGATATAACAGTGTTAAAGTCAGCCGCCATATAGGTTTCATATATTTGTGCTCAGTTAAATACGTTCAGCAATGCTTAGTGTTATACAGGGTGAAGCGAAATTCGCGCACTCGGGCGTCGCAGCGCGACTTCTCACATGCCAGCAATAAAAAAAGAAGTGTCTCACACAAAAGTTCGTCCTGCGAGTATATCCGGCAGAAAAAGAACGTTGAAGAGTGGCAATCTGGCAACACTGTAACCACATGTAGGGTAACTACCTCTGTCAGCACGCATTAATCGTGCTGTACAGTTGGTGCAGTGGACAGAGTTTTGGGTTAGCATGCAGGAGGTCGAGGGTTCGATCCTTGGTTAAGGCGCACTTTTTATTTGCTAATTTCCATCGGACATTACATACTGTAATACAGTAATACAACGTTTCTTAGGACACATGTATCCTACATTTACAAAATTTAGTAACGCTGAACACGTTGTAACGCATCTAGTAAAGGAAGTGGTGCGAATAAATTCACGCCCACGACGTGGAAAGGGCGTCTTTCAAAGCTGACCAATGAAAACGAATGTTCGTGCATTTCTAGGACCGTAGTATGTAAGTACAAATGGCTTCTAGACGACGCGCTGCAATCGCTGTTGGCGATTAAGATGCCAGACACCATACCACCTGGACTACATTTACGAAATGAAAAACATACCCCCTCGACCTCCTGCATGCTAACCCAAAACTCTATCCACTGCACCAACTGTACAACACGGCTAATATGTGCTGACAGAGGTAGTTACCCTACATGTGGTTACAGTGTTGCCAGATTGCTAAAATTCAACGTCCTTTTCTCCCTGATATACTCGCAGGACCTACTTTTGTGAGAGACATTTTTTTTTTATTGCTGGCATGTGAGGAGTCGCGCTGCGACGCCCGAGTGCGCGAATTTCGCTTCACCCTGTATATTCGAAGTTTTTGAACTGAAGCATCCTAGTTTAGTATCGTCTTTCATATTCCAGTGATAACGCTTTCAGAAACAAGTTAAGAGCCAGTAGTTTCGAAGAATCTCACCCCATCGTATTGTATTCTGCTAATCTCTTGACAGCTTGTACACTGACAGTGTAATGAAGTGAAGCTAAATAGAAGTGTGTCTCATATAGGAAAACAAATGTAATGCTCTCTCGAATAATTTAAGTATTTAGTTCTAACTATAATTCTATTGTTTGACTTAAGCTGCTACATTCAAGAGCAGTTTAGAATAAAATTGCAGCGTACTTACTTTTTTCGATGGCTTGTTATATTGCTGTGCAATTCTTCCGTAATCCTTTCCATGTTTCAGCGTATAACGGCAGTTTTCATTTCTGTTAGTGTATAGAAGGTTATAACAATAAAATGTTACGCCTAAGTAGTATTGTAATGTAGCTAGTTTATTATGTGCTTAAAATATGTTCCTGTAATTTTTGTGTAGTACAGTATTTCCTTCATTTGATTTATGTTTATTCATATAATACTATTGTAAACTTTTGTTGATATTTATATATTTTATATTTCTGTAAGAAGATTATAGAACAGCTACGGAATGTAGGTGCAAGGACTGTGGGTGTGAGCAGGCATTGAGAAGCATGAGAGAGGAGTTGGAAAGTTTGAGGGAGATAATCTGGATTGTAACAGGGGACAGGAAAGAAGATGCGTCTCGCTCCAACAATGTACAGGATAGGGTAGGTATGCAAGAAGGATGAAGGGATGGGGATGG
The DNA here is from genome assembly GCF_040414725.1 of Anabrus simplex. Lineage (NCBI taxonomy): Eukaryota > Metazoa > Arthropoda > Insecta > Orthoptera > Tettigoniidae > Anabrus > Anabrus simplex. The sequence continues at coordinate 273,530,177 of NC_090270.1, forward strand.
GGAAGAAGTTGTGGCTCAAGGTGTTTAATGTCTTAAGAGGAAGGAAATTGAGGGTGAAGGGTTTGCGCCAGGGAATTAGTTCAGGAGAGGTATCGGTGAGGATTCGGTATGAGTCACTGCAGGTAGAAGTACAGAGGAAAGATGGGGAACAGGGAAGTGTTCCAGAGTCGGGGCAAGGCAAGACGAAAGGAAACATAGAGGGAGGTGGAAGAGGTCGTACGAGGATGAGGTGGGAGGAGAAAGTAGGTTCTGCAGCCGTCAGGGAAGTTAAGCGAAACCAATAGAGGACGGGATCTAATGAGGTGGGTGAGGTAGAGACTCCTATTATAGACAACATTGTTAGGCACGTGAGGAAAGTGTGTGGAGGAAAGGGAACCAGGGAAGACAGTTATCTAGGAATTAAATTAAGGCAGATGTTAAGGAAAGTAGAAGGGAAGGAGGATGGTAACCAGAAGGTGGTAGCTTTCACGTTGGTACTAACAACCTAAGGCAAAAAGGAATAGATACCAGAATAGTCGAGGATGTGTGAAAACTGGTTAATGCAGTGCGGGAGAAGTTTAAGGAAGCGGAGATTATCAATGGGATATTGTGTTGGAGGGATACTGAGTGGAAGGTAATCGGGTTTTAAATGAGACTAGGGAGCGGGTATGTGGGAAACTGGAAGTGAGATTCGTAGAAGGGCTATAAGGAGGTACATTCAGGGAAACGGGGTGAGCTAATGAACGATGATGTGCGTACTGATAGTACTGGGAGTCAACTAAGAATCTCAGATGGTCTTCACTGAACCGCAATGGTACCTGTAAGCCAGGCATTTTTTGCTACTTGTTTAAGGTCGCACTAACACATCGAAGATTTTCGGCGACGGAATTATGGGAAGATAGCGGCCGTGGCGTTAACTAAGGTACTGGTATAGCACCAGTTTTGCCTGGTGTAAAAATGGAAAACTTCGGAAAACTAACTTCAAAGCTGCCGACGGTGAGATTCGAACCCTCTACCCCCGGAATGTAAGCTCACAGCTGCACGACCCTAACCGCACAGCCAACTCGCTCGGAGCTAGGGGTTTGTTTAGAAGGGCTATAAGGAGGTACATTCAAGGAAACGGCGTGAGGTAATGAGCGATGATATCAGTACTCAGAACTGGGAATCAACCAAGGATGGCATAAATTTGTTAGCGGTTAACTGTAATTATTGTAAGAATGGGAATAGAATTAAATAATTTAATAGACAAATTTACCAGATATTGTATTAGGAGTTGCATGGCTAAAAGGTGATATAATGAATGCGTAAATTTTCTCACGTCCGCCTCTGTCGTGTAGTGGTTAATGTGATTAGCTGTCACACCCAGAGGCCCGGGTTCGAACCCCGGCTCTGCCACGAAATTTGAAAAGTGGTACGAGGGCTGGAACGGGGTCCACTCAGCCTAGGGAGGTCAACTGAGTAGAGGGGGGTTCGATTCCCTACTCAGTCATCCTGGAGGTGGTTTCCGTGGTTTCCCACTTCTCCTCCAGGCAAATGCCGAGATGGTACCTAACTTAAGGCCACGACCGCTTCCTTTCCTCTTCCTTGCCTATCCCTTCCAAACTTCCCATCCTCCCACAAGGCCCCTGTTCGGCATAGCAGATGAGGCCGCCTGGGGGAGGTACTGGTCATACTCCCCAGTTGTATCCCCCGACCAAGAGTCTGAAGCTCTAGGACATTACCCTTGAGGCGGTAGAGGTGGGATCCCTCGCTGAGTCCGAGTGAAAAACCGACCCTGAAGGGTAAACACATTACGAACGAACGAGCGAACGAAATTTTCTCACGAAAATGGAGTGTTTATTATAGAGACAGGGTAGATTCGAAAGGAGGAGTAGTATGCATACTAGTATAGAAATAATTTATAAGCTATGAGAAAGTTAAGGATGAGAAACATGAACTTCTATGTGTAAGGCTCATCTCTAAAGATAATAGGCAATTTAATGTTTTTCGTGTGTACAGGCCTTGTAAGGAAGACGGTGACGGACACTTAATAGATAAGATAATCAGCCATGTTGGAAACGTCTCTGAAAGGAATATGATTTTAATGGATGATCTGAATTTATCAAATATTAACTGGGACGGTAATGCAAGTGTCAGAAAGCATGGCCAACAAACGGTAAATAAGCTAATCTTAAAGGAAACCTGAATTACAAACTGATGAAACCTACGACAGGGAAGTATATTCTATACGTGGAACTGATAAAACTAGGCTTCTATACATAAACTGAAGTAAGTAAAGTAAACTCGTGTCCTCATCCTGAGGTGGTGCAGCTCTTTTCAGGCATACCCCCAATGGAGGTGAGCTGCATGTACCATTTCAACCACAGACCAGCCGTCCTGCCATTCTTAAATTTCTGGCAGTACCGGGAATCGAACCCGGACCCCCGTGGACGGTAGCTAATAGTGCTAATCGTTACGCTACGGAGGCGGTAAAACAGATCATGAAGCTGTTTCCGCCGTTGTTAAAAATAAATTATAGAAATTAATTCTGTAAAAGTAGGAATATTAGGCAGTATGGTTGATAAGAGAAGCATGGAGGAGTTTATGAAAAGTATTTGTGAATCGGTGGGAAGTGGTGAATATTTTTGCAAGTTGCTTTACGTCGCACCGACACAGATAGGTCTTATTGCGACGATGAGACAGGAAAGGGCTAGGAGTTGCAAGGAAGCGGCCGTGCCCTTAATTAAGATACAGCCCCAGCATTTTCCTGGTGTGAAAATGGGAAACCACGGAAAATCATCTTCAGGGCTGCCGACAGTGGGATTCGAACCCACTATCTCCCGCATACTGGATACTGGCCGCACTTAAGCGACTGCAGCTATTGAGGTCGGTGAAAGTGGTAAATAGAAATACTGTATAAACAGCCTACGGGATGAATTTAAATCTCTTTGTTGAGGAGTGGGAAAACAGGTATGTAGGGCTACCTTTAAAAGTGGTAAGGAATGGCAAAGGTACGCTACACTAGTGCAAAGGAATAGATTCAGGAGGAAGAGCAGATTAGAAAGAAATTGAGTAAGTAGTAAGTAAGGAAAAATTGGAGGAACTTACCAGGAAAGGAAGTTTAGCCAAGATGTTACCTAAGGATAACACGATGGCAAACATAACTGGCACTTTAAGGCAGAAACGGGCTCCGGGAAGGACATACTAGGAATTAAAAATTCCCAAAGGGGTGTGTATATGAGAGGGTTTACAGAAGGCAGAAGTATTCAGTCAGCTATATCATAGGTGGATATAAATATAAGGTCCAGGTAGAGGAGATGACTACTGCGAAAGAAGAACTGAAATTTGCCTATTTTCAAAACTATAAAAACAGCTAGAATTGATTTGTTTATATATACCAAATCCAATGTGTTGGGATGTAGTACCACATCTGAAGTATTTATTTGTTTACTGTTTGCATGAAAGAGCTATACCAAGTGAATGGAAATTAGCTATAGTAGCCCCAGTGTACAAAGGAAAGACTGATGAACAAATAGCGGTTAATCACAGACCTATTAGCTTCACATCTGTTGCATGTAAGATTTGGGAAAACTAACTGTCTGATTATATTTGGCATGTGAAATTACCAAATGGTTTAATAGAAGGCATTTCCTACGAGTTTTTAGAATTCCAGCAACATATAGCAGATTCAGAAAATGGACTGTATCGGTATTGACCTAACCAAGTGCTTTGACAGAGTAGATCATGGAAGATTATTGACGAAGGTGACGGCTATTGGACTACACAAAAGAGTGACTGAACCGGTGAATAAATTTGTAAAATAAGCCACCAGAACTCAAAGAATTAGAGTAGATGAAGCATTGTATAATCGTGCAATGATTAACACGCGGTCCCATAAGACGCTATTAAATGACCTCTGGGTTTCCTTATATATATTTTGTCATGAGTAGAGAACTAAAGAACAGAAATCGTGATGATGATGATGATGATGATGATGATGATGAGGAGGAGGAGGAGGAGGAGGAGGAGGATGCTTGTTGTTTTAAGGGGCCTAACATCGGAGGTCATCGGCCCCTAATGGAACGAGATGGACGACAGGATACATGACAGTTAAAATTTTAAAACGTATCCACTGACTGACATGGTGATGGAAAATGAGTATGAGATTAAAACAATCAGAGGATCTGATTCGCAATGCCTTATTTTGTAATAAAATAAGAGAAAATACAGGAGACAATGAATAAGGCATTGCTTGCTAGGAGAACAAAAATCAAGCTAAGGCTTTTGCGGATAAGGTTTGTAAGGAATCATTTCTCACCCTTGTATATCATGCTACCCCCTTAATGTCTGAAACCCTCATCTTGGGATCCTCTGGCCGACACTTTACCCCTCAATCAATCAATTAATTAATTAATAAACCATTCATCATTGATCTGTTTAGGACTGTCGCACAGGTAACGGATTCGCTATCAATTGTTTATCTAGTCTCTTCTTAAATGTTTTTAAAGAATTTGGAAATTTATGGAACATTTCCCTTACGAATCCCTTATCCCTCGTTCTATAAACGAATATTTGCCTAAATTTACCCTCTTGAATTACATCTTTACCTTTATACCCACTAGCTGTTACCCACGGCTTCGCTCGCGAGGATTTGGTAAGTTGATAAAAATTAATTGTTCCTCGGTAGTGAACTAAGATATTGTCTGAAAATTCCTAAAGTATAAAACCTCACCGAAAAATTGCATTATATTTACCCCAGAACTTTCTAAACCCCGTTTACGGCATTGCCTTTTGAAGCTAAGATGACCAGGCGACTGGCAGAGCTAAATCTGGAACGTGCGACATGAAACTCTACATGTGAGAAAGAGTCCTCTTTAAAGTCGAAAAAAGTTTCTTTATTTCTAAAGGAGATTCCTAATACCGATTTTCAAGTCTGTAACATCTTAGTTTTTGAGATATAAGTTTCCTCATAAAGAGAATTCAACTCCTTCACTTATTTCCGATCTCCCTCTTAAGTTGATTTTTCAAAAACAAAAAGTACGTGTTTCTTAATTTTTAAAGGGGATAACAAATACCAATTTTCACGTCTGTAACATGTTAAGTTTATGAGATATAATGTAGATATACTCATTTGAAAAACTTCCCCACTCCATGCAAGCGTTGAGGCCTTCGGTTCACAGGGTTCCGGGTTCGACTCCGGGCTGGATCGGGGATTTTAATCGCGTGTGATTAATTCATCTGGCTCAGGGACAGGTTGTTTGTGTTTGTCCCAACACTCTCCTCTTCATATTCACTCAACACACCACATTACCAACCACAACAGGAACACGCAATAGTAATTACATCCCTACATACGAGGTTGGCGTCAGGAAGGGCATCCAGTCGTAAAACATGGTCAAATCAATATGTGCGACACAGTTGGCACCCGCGATCCCACAGGTGTGGGAAAAGCGGTGGTAACAGAAGAAGATACTCATTTTAAAAATCCACCCGCATTTTTTTATTATTTCACCCCCTTAAGTGGATTTTCCAAAACAAATTGTGTTCATTTATTTTTAAAAGAGATTGCAAGTACCAGTTCTAACGTCTGTAACATCTTCAGTTTCTGAGATATATGTATCCTCATATAAAGAATTCAACTCCTTCCTCACTTCTTTTCACACACCCCACTCCCACCCTCACCCCTTAAGTGTATTTTCTGAAAACAAAAATGTGTGTTCTTTTATTTTTAAAGGATATTCCAAATACCAAATTTCATAACTGTAACATGTTAGGTTTTTGTGATATATTGTAGAATACTGGTGCTGACGTTGCCATGGTTACGGTAGTTCATTTCTTTACCCGATTCCTAGAGCAGGGGTAGTGTGGTGCCAATATCTCCGTAACGGTTGGTTTTAGGGCCTTAAAACATGGTTTTCGGACCCGTAGGGCTTGCCGAGCTTTGTTCTTTGCGTCAATGGGCTTAAATTGAGTTTTGCCTCGTCCTTGTACGACAAATTCGATATTACGCCTATGTTAGCCTAGTATTTTTAAATCTCCCCCCGTGCAACCCCTCCTCGAATTGTTTTCAAAATAAAATACAGCACATGTCCCTCGGGGATAATGAATATTTACGTTAGTAAAATAATTTATAGAATCGGTCCAGTAGTTCCTGAGATTAGCCATTACATACAAACTTTAGATTATGATACTTCCTGCTTTTAAATACTCCACTCGAGCTTATTCCTCTGAAAACGACATTCCACACCATCTCTTCACTGGCACCTCACAACATATCACTTATTTTCGAAACACTACTCTTTTGCCGGATATCGACCAGAAGAAAATGTGTTTCTTTCCTATGGATCTTTTACAGTTCGTGTATCAAGTAGTCCTGGTGTGGGTCACATATAATGGAACCACACTAATTGGGATCTTACCGCTGACTTGTGCACCCTCTCCTTTACATCCTTAACTCTCTTAACCATGTGAAGTGCTGTGCATCCTTTCTTGAAAACTGCGTTGTAAAGGAACACGGAGGGAGCTAAAAGATAAATATGCTAAATGTATAACTGAATAATGTAGGTGATTCCTTTGTAGCTGTATGTACACGTTGATTAGGTGACTAGCATCACAAACACAATTAACTTGACATTCGCAATTCATTCAGTAATTTTTTATACAGTGACGTGAACGTAGGTGAAGGATATTATCACGATACGTCAACTTTGATACGTCAAACACAAGCTCTTCATGTAGGTCGCCTATATTCTCCGACGACAAGACACGAGAAGAAGAAGATTATTTCATTACAGTATGGAAATCTCTGTCATCCTTCCAGCACGTCGTATAGAACACACAGAAATTGCTCTCCAAAGCCTCAGGGAAGATCTGTAAGAAAGAAAATACAATAAGCTCCGCGAAGAGCTGCGATTTCTAACATTCACTGATAAGAAAAGTTGCCTATTTTTAGGCGAACGTCAATATCTGCAGTAATCATAAGAGAAGACAAAATCATAGCGAAAAATGGTTACCTCATGCTGTTAGAATTGCCTGAAATAGTATCCTAATAATTCTTGCCTCTTGGATGAATGGTCATCGAATTGACCTTCAGTTCAGAGGGACCCAGGTTTTATTCATGGCCGCGCCGGGTGTTATAACAACGTTTGGTTAATTCCTATAGCACAGGGAGTGGTTGTTTGACTTCGTCTTAATACGCATATTCATTTCAGATGTTGATAGATGATTTTAAATGTATTATGATAATGATCTGAAAAGTGGGGGGAGAATATTTTCATACGCATTTCAATGACAGTTTGAATTCCTGTCACCCATCAGTATACATTTTTGTGGAAGAATTGCGCAACTTCAAGGATTATAAAAATATAGCAGATATTTTACATTCGGGAGTTCAAATGGACTTTATTTCTACTGATCTATCCAAGGAAGACTACTGACGAAAATGACGGCTATTGTACTAGACAAAATAATTATTGAATGTGTGGCTAAATCTCTAGAAAAAAAGAACTCAGACGATTAGAGTAGGTGAAGAAGTATCTGATCCTGTAGTGATTGAGAGGGGGATCCGCAAGGACTTATTATTTTTTTCCTTACATATAAATGTTATGAGTGAAGAACTGAAATCACAGATAAGGCTTTTTGTGAATAATATTTTACTGTATAAAGTAACAAATAAGAAAGACTACAGGATTGTGGGCGACTGCAAAAAGACCTCGGTAATGGTGACATACGGATAGCACACAATGGTACGATGGTATAAAGGGGGTGAAAAGTGAGTTTGAGAGTTCCGTCAAGAGAAAAAGCCCCTCAGTTTCAGTTATTGTGCTGAAAAAGTGGAAATACCTCACAGAGATCACTGTAAGTAACTTACTTAGGTATCAAGAATAATCTTACAATTGCTTTACGTCGCAGCGACACAGATAGGTCTTATGGCGACGATGGGATAGGAAAGGGCTAGGAGTGAGAAGAAAGCGGCCGTAGCCTTAATGAAGGTACGTCCCCAGTGACTGCAGCTACCGAGATCGGTGAGGAAAGATTTTCGTAGCGGTAATTACATTAACGAGGCTGTAAATAAAGGTTATAAATCTCTTCATATGGTTATGCGATTTTTTACGGGTTATAGTAAGGAAGTAACGGAGAGTGTGATGTATGTCTCGTGAGACTCCAGTTAGTGTACGGTTCCAATATACGGGACCCTCATCATGATTACTCGATTCCAGGACCGGAAGGGATCCAAAGGAAAAGCAGCACGATTTTTTCTGTATGATTTTTGACGAAGGTGCAGTGTTACGAAGATGTTGTAAACTTATGAAGGCTTGGAAGAAATGAGACGAGCTGCTCGCCTGAGCGGTGTGTTCCGAACTGTCAGTGGAGCGATGGCGTGGAATAATATTAGTAGACGAATGAGTTTGAGTACAGTTTTAAAAATAGCAAAGATCTAAATAATATGAAGATAAAATTGGAATTCAATAGGACAAATTTACTTTCTAGCTAATCTTCTCCAAACATCCAACTCTGAGGGTAATAATTTGTTTGCATGTTGTTCATTCATTGCCCATGTTTCTGCTCCGTGCAGTAAAATGCTCTGCACCACAGAATTGTAGACGTACAGTGGCTCAAAAAAGTATTGGTCTGCCCATAACCGTGGCATGAACGGATCAGTATAGTGCAAATAATGGTACATATAATGGAATTACACGTATGTAGACATGTAGGACAGTCATATACATCATTAGGTTGAATTTGGATCCAAGGAGATTCACGCTGTTTGCAAACGGACCAGTAATACAAGCGCGTGCGTCATTACACGCCAAAGAAGTATTGGTGTAGTTGACAATATCATCGTTACATCGTGCTCTCTGCCGCAACTGACTCATTGTGTCTGTGCTGACACGTCGGAAGGTAATATTGAGCACTATTTCCGCGTTCAGCTGGCAATGGAAAGTAAAATGAAAGAAACAACAGTGGAAGAAAGGACTGCAGTGCAGCTATTTCAAAAAGGTAAATCTTTCAAGGACATAAGTGAAATTAATGGAAGATCTGTTACAACTGTTAAAAATATTGTGTACAAGTACAAAAGAACAAAGACAAAGAGAATAGACCAAGAAGTGGCCGCCCAAATTTATCAGTACAAGACAAACGGCAAATTGTTCGTGAAGTGGCCCAAAATCCTCAACTAAGTGCGCCGAAGATAGCTGCTGCGTTACAACAAGATGTAGAAGTGCAAGCGTCATCTGAAACCATCCGGAATGTACTACGCAAAAGAGGATATATGGGCAGAACAGTCCACAGAAAGCCGTACAGCAGTAAGGGTAACAGGAATAAGATGTTTGCACACGCTAAAGAGCACAACAATTACAGCTATAAGGATTGGAAGACAGCCGTTTTTACCGATGAGAGTAAATTTACCCTCTTCAGGTCAGACAGATGCGTGACTGTATGAGGAAAACGAATTCTGCACTTGAAGAGAAGAATCTGACAGCTACTGTGAAACATGGAGGTGGTTCCATTCATGGTGTGGGGTTGCATGAGTGCGAATGGTATAAGTGAATTAGCCTTTAGTGAAGGGACTATGGATCACAAATCATACATGGACATCCTCAAGACACATCCGCCATCAAGTGTACACAAAATGGGACTCTCAGCAAAGTATACGTTTACGCAAGATAACGACCCCAAACACTCAGCCCTGAATACGAAGCTATGGTTGTTATATAATACACCTCGTTGGATAGAAACTCCACCACAATCTCCCGACATTAACCCCATCGAGAATTTTTGGCACTATTTAGAGCAAAATGTTAGAAAGCATGCAATATCACACAAATCTGACCTGAAAAAGCCTTACTCACCAAATGGAATAACATACCAAAGGAAACTACGGAAACCTTGGTACGATCGATGCCAAATAGGTTAGATGATACTATAAAGAGGAAAGGAGAACCTACTGAACAAATACTGAAACGTTCACGAAGGATCAAGAAACTGCGTGATGTTAATTCGGACCAATACTTTTTTTTTTTGGTGGAACGTGAAAATGATTGTTTTAAGTTACGGTCTTTTAGTTATATGGACATGGAAGAATCATAAATAAATAATCAAGGATTCTAGTATATGTCAATTTTTATCACCATTCCATTCCATTCCTCGTCCTCACATGTAGCATATCTCGACAGACCAATACTTTTTTGAGCCACTGTATTTGTTTTCCTTGAAATGTGCCTACTCTATAACATTGAATTCAGTGCCCCAATTTTTCTCCTGCTCTCATTTGCTCGTTTCCTAGGGGAGGGACGTGCCCCATGCCATCTACTTAATGTATTATTTTTCTCTTATCTCTGCTACTTCTAACTTATGAATAAGATATCCTGAGTCCACCAGATTTCACTCCAGTAAAGCAAAAATTGGTCTGAAAATTGACTGATATAAAGATAGTTTCGTTCGAGAGCTGACTTCCTTCTTACAGAATACTATTGATTGCAACTGTGAGGTCACAGTATTAGCTTTACTGCACTTTACCACACACAACACTATCCTCCACCACAATAACACGCAGTGTCCTACACATGGCAGATGCCGCCCACCCTCATCGGAGGGTCTGCCTTACAAGGGCTGCACTCGGCTAGAAATAGCCACACGAAATTATATTTAACTGCACCTTGATTCAAACTTACTATACTACCATCCTGGGAGAGCACACAACCTAAATACTTGCAATTATCTACCTGTGTCAATTTTTTATTCCCAACCTGACATTCAAATCTTTTAGATTTCTTACCTACAGACATCAATTTAGTCTTGGGAAGAATAATGTTCATATCATACTCATAGCACTTACTTTCAAGTTCAAAGATATTAAACTGCAGGCTTTCGGCACAATCTGTTATTAAGACCAAGTCTCGGCCAAACTGCTTGCTACATTTCCATCTAACTGAATCCGTCCCTGCCACTAAAAGGTGAAAGATAGAGCCTTGTCTAACCCCTGTAAGTATAATGAATCAAGAACTCATTGTACCATCAATTCTCTTCTCCCCGTTCCTAAATATTACTGACTATCTTCATTTCCTAATTTCGAATCCATAACATTCAATCGGAATTTATTTCCAAGGAGAGATGTTCTATTTTACTGTAGTTCACATTCAGCTCCCATATCCTGTATACGACTAAAATAAAGTCCATCGCAGTATTAGGCCAGTTAGCGGGTAATTTATGAAGCATTTCATAGATATGGGTGCAGTACTTTTTATCATTAATCAAGAACGAATCGTAAATAGGCCCAACACTCACTGCACAAGGCAAGTCACGATTATCTTCCTGGATGAAGAAAGAAAAGGAAGTCCAGTCCGTTGGCTCAATGATATTATTATTAGCTAGTTGCTTTACGTCACACCGACACAGATAGGTCTTATGGCGACGGTGGGACAGGGAAGGGCTAGGACGGGGAAGGAAGTGGTCGTGGCCTTAATTAAGGTACAGCCCCAGCATTTGCCTGGTGTGAAAATGGGAAACCACGGAAAACCATCTTCAGGGCTGCCGACAGTGGGGTTCGAACCTACTATCTCCCGAATACTGGATACTGGCCGCACTTAAGCGACTGCAGCTATCGCGTTGGCTCAATGGTCAGCGAAGTGACTTTCGGTTCAGAGGGACCTGGGTTCGATTCTCGGTCGGTGAGGGTATTTTAACACTGTATGGTTACTTCCTCTGGCGTCATAATCAGGGCCAGGATTCTGATGACCTAAAAAAAGTTTAAAAAATGACCTGTAAAATGACGGCAAAAATGAAGGAAAATTAACCGAAAACTTTAAAAGATAACATAAATTTTAAATGAATTTTTACTAATCGAGTTGGTATTCCGACTCGTTGGATGAATGATCAACGTACTGGCCTTCAGTTCAGAGGGTCGCGAGTTCTATTCCCGGCTGGGTCGGGGATTATAACCTTAATTGGTTAATTCCAATGGCTCGGGGGCTGGGAGTTTGTGTTGTCCCCAACATCCCTGCAACTCACACACAACACTATCCTCCACCACATAACAAGCAGTTACCTACATATAGCAGATGCCTCCCACCATCATCGGAGGGTCTGCCTTACAAGGGCTGCACTCGGCTAGAAATAGCCACATGAAATTATTATTATCGAGTTTGAATAGCTTATATTTATATTATAGACATTATAGTAAGCTTTTTTCCGGCCCCGCGGTGTAGGAGGCAAGGTGTCCGCCTGTCACCCGGCGGCGCCTGGTTCGATTCCCCACCGGGTCAGGGGGTTTAATTGTAAATGATTAATATCCCTGGCCTGGGAACTGGGTGTTTGAGTTGTCCTTAACGTTTCTTTCCTCACATTTAACACTTTACACTCCCACAATATCCAAATACACGCAGGTTCATAATATATGGTGCAAGTAGGGGAAAAAGGTCTTTCTAGGTCGTCGCCTCGAACAAATAGCATTGTAAAAAATAGTAGGCTTTTGGACTGTTGCCATGTCAAGAAAACAAGGTGAATTTCTTTACGTTTCACAGAGAACTTTGCACCACGTCTTCAGAAGAAAATCTCGACTGTTCACGAGGCGGTGTCTCCCCTGGATTTCCAAGAAGTAAGTAGTTAACACAGTTTCTTTAGTCCCCAGATTGACAAAGCGCTGTGAAGATTCTCAAGTCTCTGTATTCATCCTCACTTGAAGTTGCGATAATACCCAATACCACACGCGTAAATGCTTGAAAATTGTCAAATATGTAAGAAAATGACTCAAAAAGTATGAAATAGACTAATAAATTCCATACAATGACCAAATAATGACGTATAATTTTAGAAAATTACCTAAAGAATTGCAAAAAATGACCTAATAAATTAGCATTTCTGCAATGTGGGAACTTGGACCAGAATTTCTGTACAAGTTAGCAATGTCTGTTGTGAACCAATTGAAAAATGCCACGTCATCAAAATCCTACCTCTGGTCATAACATACATCTTTTCATAACACACTACATAAGCACGCAATAGTGAATAGATTATTCCATAAAGAACAACCCACCGTAAAACTGGGGCAGCTCGATATCAAATGCTGACCATTATAAATTGGAACGAATAGGTACAGAATATGAAGAATGAAAGAAAAGAACGATGAAAAACTTGAAAATAGAAGTCTTACTAGGCCTCGCAAATCTGGTTTCGTCGTTATATCATTATTGTTACCATAGCTTAAGGCCACGTTGAGTGTCCAGACAACGACAAATTGTATTGTGCAGTTCAGCCTCTGTGGTGTAATGGTTAGTGTGATTAGCTGCCACCCCCGGAGGTCCGGCTTCGATTCCCGGCTCTGCCACGAAATTTGAAAAGTGGTACGTGGGCTGGAACGGGGTTCACTCAGCCTCTATAGGTCAACTGAGTAGAGGTGGGTTCCATTCCCACCTCAGCCATCCTGTAAGTGGTTTCCCGTGCTTCCCACTTCTCCTCCAGGTAAATGCCAGGATGGTACCCATCTTAAGTCCGCGGCCACTTCCTTCCCTCTTCCTTGTCTATCCCTTCCAAACTTCCCACCCCCCCCCCCTCACAAGGACCCTGTTCAGCATAGCAGGTAAGGCCGCCTGGGCGAGGTATTGGTCATCCTCCCCAGTTGTATCCCCCGACCCAGAGTCTCAAACTCCAGGATACTGCCCTTGAAGCGGTAGAGGTGGGATCCCTCGCTGAGTCCGAGGGAAAAAACCAACCCTGGAGGGTAAACAGATTAAGAAAGAAAGATTATTAATTTACAAGGATTCCAAACAACAGAGACGTGAATTTTAATTTCCAGAATTCCACGGGCATTGACCGGCATTCGAAACACGACCATCTTGTTATAATAATGACGTATGGCCTGCGGAGAGGCCTAGTGCAGGTCTTTTCCTAGTATACGGCCTACAGGCGACCTGCATGTCTGTGAGGATGGGGCCGTACCTAAAATGATTTACAGAAGACGACACACACACACACACAGTCCCCGAGCCAGACGAATTAAGGTTAGAATCCTCGTCTCACTGGGGAATCGGACCGAGGATCCCCTGCACCAAAAGCCAAAACGCTAACCATTTAGCCGGACAAACTCTGTCTTCGGCCCGAATGGTGCAGCTCTTTTTCAGGCACCCCCTCCCCCAATGGAGGTGGTCTGTGCGTAACCATTGTATCTACATAGCCTACCAGCGCTTCTGTCATTCTTAAATCTCCGACAGTACCAGGAATCGAACCCGAGCCTCCGAGGGCGGCAGCTAATAGCGTTAACCATTATGCTACGGAGGTGGACACCGCCTTGGTGAGAAACAAGTGTTCATGCTACCGAGGTTTTAACTCAGGAGGTATACTAGGAAAATGGAGAGGGGGCGTAATTTTCCGTGCCTTTCCTCACTATGTTCAAAGATTCAATTGTATATCAGTCCTGCGTTTTTATCCCTGAAAATCACATTCACCACCACCTCATATCAGACAGTAACCCATTGACACGCAAGTCTCTCACAAGGACTAGGTGCTCAAGTTAAGGTACAGTCGCTCACACCTCTGAAACATTCCTATGGTCAAAGAGGAGACCGAGAAAAATACCGATGAAGGTAGCAAACTTATTCTACCCTCTACCAGACTGAACTGTGCCCCTACTAGAGATGGGCGTGAAATAAGAAAAGCCAGAGCCTTATTCATTTTACGTTACATTCAGTAAATTTCGTAATAATTTCTATGTGATTTTTTTTTCCAATTTGCTTTACGTCGCACCGAGACAGATAGGTGTTATGACGACGATGGGGTAGGAATGGGCTAACACCTATGTGACTGTTTGTAACTAATCTTCTTGTAAGTAAATTTTAATTATCTCTCTTTTTATTTTTTAGATTTCTACGTATATTTTTCTTTTCACTATCATATAATTCTTAGTTTTAGGGAATTTCTTGTTTTACTTAATTTCTTTCAACATTCTTGCTATCGTGTAACAACTTCCTTTTGCTTTCTTATAACCTCGCGATTTTATGTAATTTTTGAAATGTGGTACAGTACTACTGTAAGCCTAAGCAGATATTACTACCATAATATCTTCCAATTGTAATGCATTTGTTAATAATAATGATTCGAACCCAACTGTCGTTAGCCCTGAAAATGGTTTTCCGTGGTTTTCCAGTTTCCCACCAGGCAAATGCTAGGGCTGTACCTTAATTAAGGCCACGGTTTCTTCCTTTCCACTCCTATCCCTTTCCTATCCCATCGTCGCCATAAGACCTATCTGTGTCGGTGCGACGTAAAGCCAATTGTAAAATAATAATAATAATAATAATAATAATAATAATAATAATAATAATAATAATAATAATAATAATAATGTTTGGGTCATCAGTCCATAGACTGCTTTCATGCAGGTCTGCCACCATATCCTGCACTATGTGATTCGAAAGACTTCAAAACATTTTTCTAATTCCTAACTTATATCAATGCTCGAAGAGAGCAAATTTATTTTCTTAAGAAAGGCTTTATGTCTGCCTCCGTGGTATATTGGTTAGTGTGATTGTCTGACCCCCCGGAGGCCCGGGTTCGATTCCCGACTGTGCCACGAAATTTGAAAAGTGATACAAGGGCTGGAACGGGGTCCACTCAGCCTCGGGAGGACAGCTGAGTAGAGGGGGTTCGATTCCCACCTCAGCCATCCTCGAAGTGGTTTTCTGTGGTTTCCCACTTTTACAGGCAAATAATGGGATGGTACCTAACTTAAGGCCACGGCCGCTTCCTTCCCTCTTTCTTGTCTATCCCTTTCAATCTTCCCAACCCCCGCTGTTCAGCATACCAGGTGAGGCTGCCTGGGTGAGGTACTGGTCCCCCTTCCCAGCTTTAACCCCATACCTAAAGTCTCACGATCCAGAACACTACCCTTTACGCGGTAGAGGTGGGATAACTCGCTGAGTCCGTGGGAGAAACCAACCCTGGAGGGTAAACAGATTAAGAAAGAAAAAGTCCTTCCTTGTTTTTGCTAGTCCCTACTTCTTCCATCGTTATTCTACTACCCAAGTAACAATATTCATCTACTTCCTTTGACTTCATTTCTTAAACTAGTATTTTCTGCATCACCTCAATTCCTTCGACTGCACTCACTTCCTTCTCCAAGACAGTGTACATACCAATCAGCAATTTTTCCAGAGAAAAGAGTTTACCAATTTATACACGAAATATGATAGCAAGGAGCTTGTTACAAGAATGTGAAAGCAATGACAGACTCAGCAAAGTGCCTCATGGTCGTTCCCAAGTTGAAAGCCCCAAGGAGAATATTCGGGCACAACTGACACAGTCATTTCCTGTGTATGTTTACAGCTGGCGCAGTCGAATCACCGTCTCATTACCCAGGAACATGGGAATGAGTCATTGCTTTCTTCAACCATGCTATTGCCAGACGAGCCATAACAGCTGTTGTTCATAAAAATAACCTCAATGAGAGAGAGAGAGAGAAAAGTGTAGCACGTCACATCTGGACCCCAATGTTAACAGTGATGTTCCTTTTAAACCAGACGACGGGGAACAGATAACTTACGCAGACCTGATAAACGGAAAAAATTATGTAGCCTATCTGCCGTCCCCATGGTGTACGGGAAGAGTGACTGCCTCTTACCCGGAGGCGCCGGGTTCGATTTCCGGACTGGTCAGCGATTTTTATCTGGATCTAACTACTAGTTCGAGATCCTCTCAGCCTACGTGATTACAACTGAAGAGCTTTTGACGGTGAAATAGCGTCCCCTGTGCAGAAAGCCAAGAATAAGATTCGTGGTGTTGACCACACGACTACTCGTAATCTGCAGGCCTTCGGGCTGAGTAGCGGTCGGTTCTTCGTGGCTGTTGCGTCATGGGGTATGGTTTAAAATCTTATTTATTTAAGCACAAGCCTGATCCCTAAAGGCAAACTCTTGTTTTTAAAAAGATTCAGGTAAATTAAGATACAATTAATTAATTAATTAATTAATTAAAATTCTCTTCAAGCCATCGTGTTGGATTCGAAGTAGCAGCTTTTATTGACATTTTACTGAGACATATTGATTATACTGTATATCATTTTACGTTCGTGTTTTAGCCACACCGCCTAGTTCTTATTTAAATTAGTTACTGGTACGGTAGTATTACATATATGCATCCATCTTCTTTATATACTGCTATGCCTTTCAGCGTTGAGTCTGAAAGCCTCTGTGAATGTACTAATCGCCACGACAATCCTCTACAGTATTTGTAACTAATCCTGTCACGGTCATTTATTTCTATATATCTTATCTTTAAATCATTAGAAACTGAGTCAAAACCACAGTCGTCTTGGTCTCCCTCTATTTCCATACCCTCCATAACAGATTTCATTATTCTCCCAGGTAACCTATCCTTCTCTATTCGCCTCACACGACCCCACCATCGAAGCCCGTTTATGTGTAAAGTTTCATCCATTGATTTCACTCCTAACTTAAGCCTTTATTTCCTCATTCCGAGTACCCTCCTGCAATTGTTCCCACCTGTTTGTACCAGTAATAATTATCGCTACTTTCAAGTCTGTTAGGCCTACTTCTAGCTTATTAATAAGATATCCTGAGTCCACTCAGCTTTCACTCCCGTAAAGCAAAGTTGGTCTGAAAACAGACCGATGTAATGATAGTTTCGTCTGAGTGCTGACTTCCTTCTTACAGAACACTGTTGATCGCAACTAAGCTCACTGCATTAGCTTTACTGCGCCTTGATTCAATCTCACTTACTATATCATCATCGTAGGGGAACACACATCCTAAATACTTGAATTTATCTACCTGTTCCAGCTTTCTAACCCAAATCCGACATTCAATTCTCTGGGATTTCTTTTCTACTGACATTAATTTAGTCTTAGAAAGGCTAATTTTAATGCTCATCGCACCTATTTTCACGATTCAAGATATTGGACTGCAGGCTTTCAGCACATTCTGCTATTAAGACCAAGCCGTCACTTTTTAAGGCTGCCTTTCAGTAGATGACCCATGTAAACTATGAACAACAAAGGTGAAAGATTATTATTATTATTATTATTATTATTATTATTATTATTATTAATATATAATTCGCTGGGGCCATCAAGGACCACGTTAAGTCTTGTTGCATTTGACACTGAACTTGGCCTTCTTTACAGCCCAAATTTCCCTCATTCTTTGTGAGTGGGCCTGCTTACGCTCCTCTGTCCAAGGGGCACCGTGTCTTCTCTTCGGTTGCTCGTCTCGGTTTAGCCCGTTTGTCAATATTTTCTTGCGGAAGAGATCTCTGTTAAGGGCGTCTTCAGCTGAGATATGTAGCATTTGCAGGTCTTCTTTGGTATTTCTAAACAAGGGAGTTGTGGTTTTGGGGTTTATTATTATTATTATTATTATTATTATTATTATTATTATTATTATTATTATCCAGCCCTGTGGAATAGAGCTAGAGTGCTTGTCTCTTATTGCAAGGCCGTGGGTTCGTTTTCCGGCCACTTGAAAAACTTTAATTGCAGACTGAGGAGTAGAAAGCCGTGCGGGGAGGGAGGGGGGGTCACTTGATGCGAGCTTTTCTCCTGTAAATACCTTAATCTAGAACTCATTCTTCCCTCAGTTCTCACTGCAGCCCAGCTGTCAACATAAATGCCTTTGATTGATTTTAATAATCTGTTCTTAATCCCATAGCCTCCCAGTACGACGAACATATTTTCCCTTGGTACTCATCCACATACCTTCGCTAGATGTACGAAACAGAATTATAACTCTATTTTTGGCTAGTTGCTTTACGTCGCACCGACACAGATAGGTCTTATGGCGACGATGGGACAGGGAAGGGCTGGGAGTAGGAAGGAAGCGGCCGTGGCCTTAATTAAGGTACAGCCCCAGCATTTGCCTGGTGTGAAAATGGGAAACCACGGAAAACCATTTTCAGGGCTGCCAACAGTAGGGTTCGAACCTACTATCTCCCGAATACTGGATACTGGCCGCACTTAAGCGACTGCAGCTATCGAGCTCGGTAACTGTCTATTCCTTTCGTAGTATTCTTCATACTGTGAATTTGAAATCGTCTCATTCGTCCTATAGTATTACCAAATATAAGAGTTTCTTAGACAGAAAAAGCATTTGTAATAACGGTACCGAGAGGTGAACACGGAATACGTAGAGCTTGGAGAAGATCGGGAACCACTACTTTTAACAGTAAGGGTTTAATGGGACTATTATGAATGATTATCTTGTTAAATCAAGAGAAGGCGGTTATATCAAACAGGACGATCGTACTGGCAGTAAATAAAACACTATTTGACGTTTTCCATTTAGAGGAAGAAAGTAATAAATATATTATCGAATGTTGACGTTCGCTATGTAGGGGTAATAATAATAATAATCATAGATAAACAATAAATTCAGATTAATTCTGTGGGAGAATAAATGCGGTGAACTTTCTATTTAGATCCCGAACATATATAATAGATAGAGGCATGATTTTTTCGCTTTAACGATAAGCGCGACAAAAAATATTTTGAAGCAATTTTGAGATATCTTAAAGAATCGTGTGATTCTGGTTACGAAATCAGTGACTTTTTTCGCGAATTACTGCGAATCAAAGCGACAACGCCAGTTTAAAGCGAAAAGCACTTATTTTGCGATATGTGCGAAAATGCAGCGAAATTCATTGAAAATAACGATCTTGTATGCCAATATCTCGTGTCTGAAGAGAAACAGATGACAGAATAACGACATCTCAATTAGACAGAAGTATCTCTTCGTATTAAAATTGTAAAATCCCTTAGTGGTATGGCATTATTACAGTAGAGTGACAACTGCGGCCATGTATAGTGTTAGAGCAATTTGTTATTAATCTTGATTAGGCCTATATTATAGTTCTAATCAAGATTACATAAGGCATAATTAATTATTATCAATTTTGTTTCTCTTTATTTATTTATCTATCTTTCACTTAAATAATTCACAAATCTCACGAATTTATGAATAATTTTACGAAATGATTAAAGCGAAATTAAAGCGATGAGGTCAGCCCTATTTCGCGAAATAACGCGAAAAATTGTTTTCTTTTCACGAAATCGAACATAAATAAGTGCGAAAAAATCATGCCTCTAATAATAGATATATATAAATGATCTGAAAACAAAGTTTCCTCACAACTCCCCATATTCAAGATAAAACGGTACGCATTACGATATGTATATTAGTTAACTGTTCTTGAGTGTCACAATTTCATTACAATGGTCTATACAGACTATATCCACCATTACCTTGATCCTACGTACCACTGCACATTATACAGTAAAAACAAAGCAATACAAAGCGACATCTTCAGTATATGCAGGTGGCTTTGCGATGGTACGAACGAAACCCACTCCCGATTCGCAGTTCGAAAGACAACAAACAAAATCATTTACGTTATTAAGTACGAATGAAATGAAACGTTATTTTTTAACGATTCGGACAGCTTTGTAAAATCACACCAGGTTGAGCGAAGAATTGCCCGACATATGAGTAAGAAGTTATGGGTCACGGACGGGTTTTCGAACCCACAACAAGGAGGAAAACCAAGGAAGCAAGCAAGCACGTTAACCCGTACCTAACAGCTGACGATCAAGGGGCGTGTAGGGTGTGGTTATTAGCTTTAGCTTACCTTGGAGCTCTGCGATGCTGCAGTTCACTGCGATTGTATCCAATGTTCCGCTGAGGTTCACTTCCAGTATAATCCACACACTCACTTTAATGCACTAATGATCCAGATTCGAACCACACCACATTCCTGGCCAAGTTTTCACATCAAACTGTTTATTAACACACAATCAACAAGACACTCCTTTACGATTATTTACTTCCTGAGATAATTATGACAACTGTCAGTCCATTATCTATTCGTTCTCACTCTTGTGATTTTGAAAAGTTGTGATATTGAACTACAAAACAACAATGATCACGCATTGTAGCAAATTTATGGCCATCTATATTACTCGCTCGCAATTTGTAATGTTTGATATAAACTAGAGTGTTCGAAAAATCTTATACATATCAACGTGATTTGCACAAAACATTAAGCTTAAGTTTGAACAATGTACAACGTCTTTTCCAACTGACTCTTTCACTTCCGTTAAATAACGTGTTCTAATTCATACATTAAACCGATCACTTCTATGAGAGATAAATCACAGTCGAAGATACAAACACCAACCATTGTTATATGTGTAGAATTGCAAATTAAATTATAACTGAATAATAAGCCTCGAGACTGGATCTATGATGATGTAAAAATAGTTACAACGATTATTTCGACTATATACTTGCAAGATTTCAAAAAAATAGGAAATTATTTCAACATGCAATTCAACTACTACGTTCACAGAATAGCTAAGATATCTTCACAATGAAAAATCCAAGTATATTTCACGGGAAATCTGCACAATGCCATTTACAAGATGGAGGCAGACGAATGAACGAGTGTACGACTACATTGACGTATACAAGAATTTTCGACGACTTAATACATCACTTCACTCGAAAACAAGACACAGAGGTACACACTATTATATTCGTCTGTCCTTGAGACATTCATTTATGTGGAATGGGCGTCGCGTTCAACCGAGAAATATCGTATGGAGCAGACGGCGCATCCATTGGAATTGGTAAACGCGAAACAACTGACGATCGAACGTACACACAGATGACAGTTCTGACACACGAGCGAGGGAGATAGGCTGGGGGGCACATAAAAAGAGGCCGCGCAACCAGCCAACACTTCTAGCTCTTTATTAATCGTCTGTTGTGAGTCCCTGCCATCTTATTTTCGTCCAGCAGACTCGTAATCTTCACAAGCGATGAAGCATTATTCTTGTCCTCGTATACACTAAGCAGTTCATGCGCCCCGTCGACTGTCATTGCGGCGCTGGTGTAGGGAATCCCCCTGCCATCTCGCGACGCATGGCGGAACTTCAGCCTTTCCAAACATGGCTGCTTGGTTCAATAACAACTCTAGGTGTGTGTGTGGTGAAAGCCTCGAACCCGAAACACTCTGACTCTCGTAACACAAACTAATGAGTATCGACATGAAATAAATATCAGTACATATGGCATTAAAAATGATTACATATTATTTAGATGGGATAATATTCACAATAAAAGTGGAAAGAAGCAGTATAAGTTTATCAAGGCTTAATGCTGCGAAGCATGCGCACAGAGGTTTGTATGGGATAGTGATTTTGAGTTGGAGGCTTCAGGCAGCCACCACCCCCACCCCCACCCCCACTTCCCCCGCTTCCCCTGCAGAAGTGGCTGCTTGCATTTTGCACTGAGTTAGCGAAGGAGGGGTGGGAAAAATCAATATTTCTCTCTTTCATGACCCTCTCCCATATGATCGTATGCTCACACCACTCATGTTTGTGCGGCCAGAGAATAAGGTTCTGAGTACGACCATAAAGCAATAAAAATAACTTGTGACATGTTGGATGTCTCTCTTACCCTCAACAGCTGTTTGTAACCTGCTTTAACAGCGGAATGTGATGACATACCACCCTCACTCAGTTCCGGAGACCTCAACTTTTACAGGCAAACATAGGGGGAGACAGAACAATAAATTCAGGGAAGGGACTAAATTTTCCTAATTCTCTTATTGACGACTTGTCAAAGCATAGATAAATTTAACGTCTATGATATCGCATAATACTTCAACTATGTCGTAATTCTGTCGTCACGATTAAACTGGAAATCTGAAAGGAAGGATTCTTGTTCACTGCTGTCAGAAGCAATAAGAGATCCATTAATAAAAAAATTTAAAAACTTCACATTCTTACATTTTCTCCACCACACGTAAAAGCATAGAATCATGGTTATGTTTTTAGACTAAGAAGACAAGACAGCTAATGCAGATCATTTGGCTGCTCCTCCTCTTAGTAGTCTTACGATATTCTCGAGATAGGCCTACAGATAATCCATTCTTTGACTTCACCAACACGGGAGATAAAAGAGTTCCGATAAATGCTCATGAACTGTGGGAAAATGAAGGGCATTAAGTATAATACATAATTATTATTATTTATTATTATTATTATTATTATTATTATTATTATTATTATTATTATTATTATTATTATTATTATTATTATTATTATTATTATTATTATGTTTTGGCCCGTGGCTAAATTGTTAGCATGCTGGCCTTTGGTCCAAGGATCCCCGGTTCAATTCCTGGTTGGGTTGGAATTTTAACTTTCATTAGTTAATTCCTGGATGTTTGTTCCGCCTTCAGCATTAGACTTCATCTTACGTAGGGCCTTATCCTCACAGAAGCGCAGGTCGCCTCTATGGTGTCAAATCGAAAGACCTGCACTAGGCCTCTCCGGACGCCACATGCTATTATTATTATTATTATTATTATTATTATTATTATTATTATTATTATTATTATTATTATTATTATTATTATTAGCCAGCCCCGCGAAGTAGAGGTAGCGTAATTGTCTCTTATTCCAAAGCCCTGGGTTCGTTTTCCGGCTAGTGCAAGGATTGTAATTCAGGACTCAGCAGTAGAAAGGGGCTCACTTGATACGAGATTTCCCCAAGCTCTTAGTTACGGGAAGAAAGCGCACGGGGAAAAGAGGACGCTACTGACCTAGTATACAGTACATAGACGAGCACTGGTTGCCATAGTTACAGTACTGTCAGGAAATTTTATGTCACCAATTCCAGACAGACCCCTAACCCAAAAATATATCCATGTCCCGGTTTTCCTCATAAGTTTATTAAAAAGTTGCTTGGAACAATAAAAATATTAAAAGATCATTTACACTAGATATAACAGAACATAGAATGTTTACTTTCAGGAAGCAGTCTACAGTATAAAGACATTGTTACTGATCGACTTATATTTCACCACTCAAATCGAAAAATGTCCCGGTTTTCCTCATAAGGCCGCTGACAGGAAACGAAATATTGTGACCAGAATCCTCTTCCCATTCTTTTTCTTTCTTTCTTTCTTTCTTTCTTTCTTTCTTTCTTTCTTTCTTTCTTAATCCATTTACCCTTCAGTGTTCGATTCTCACTCGGACTCAGCGAGGGATGCCACCTCTACCGCCTTAATGACAGTGTCCTGGAGGGTCAGACTTTAGGTCGGGGATACTACTGGAGAGAAGGACCAGTACCTCGCCCAGGTGGCCTCACCTGTTATGTTAAACAAGGCCTTGTGAAGGGATGGAAATATTGGAATGGATAGCCAAGGAAGAGGGAAGGAAGCGGCCGTGGCCTTAAATTAGGTACATCCCGGCATTTGCGTAAAGGAGAAGTGGGAAACGACGGAAAACCACTGCGGGGTTGGCTCAGGAGGGAATCGAACCCCCCTCTACTCACTTGACCTCTCGAGGCTGAGTGGACTCCATTCCAGCCCTCGTGCCATTTTTCAAATTTCGTGGCAGAACCGGAAATCGAACCCGGGCCTCCGGGGATGGCAGCTAATCACACTAACCACTACACAAGAGAGGCGGACTTCTTCTCATTATACGGTAAAAATATAGAAAAATGGGGATATATTAGACTTGCAGTTTACAGTTGATAGTAGGCCCCACGTGTTTTGCAGACTTCTTGAATGCCAGTAACGTGTCACAGAACAGTTTTACAGGATCACAGATGTATAGATTTTTAGTGAAGTCGATAAGAGGAGGAGAACGATTAATTGATTTTTACGAGATAAAAAAATGAAATGGCGTATGGCTTTTAGTGCCAGGATATGTCCGAGGACGTCGGCTCGTCAGATGTAGATCTTTTGATTTGATGGTGGTGGTGGTGGTGATTATTGTTTTAAGAGGAAGTACAGCTAGGCAATGATCCTCTATATAACACTAATCTGAGGGAAAAATGGAAGATCCGACACTTCGAAAAATGAAGATATCGGTCAAAGAAAGGCAAGGGCCACGAAGGGCGTGAAAATGAAAGACTCCCTAGCCCTCGCAAACCTAATAGCGTCGGGATCGGAAAAGAACAAGAGTTGACCAAGAGAGGTCGGATATGATAGATGAAAGTGAGGAGCCTGGCACAAGAAAGTGGAAGCAATGCTAGGATCAGCTAAGGGCCCCGTGGTCACCAATCCACGCTCCAAAGTTCAGAGCACCTGAGGCCCCTTTTAGTCGCCTCTTACGACAGGCAGGGGTTACCGTGGGTGTTTTTCTACCGCCCCCTCCCACAGGGGGTTTTGATTTGACTCGCGTACGCGATGTGCGCGTCGTGATGAGGAGGAAATGATGATGAAGGCGACACATACACCCAGTCCCCGTGCCAGGGGAATTAACCAATTATGGTTAAAATTCCCGACCCTGCCGGAAATCGAACCTGGGATCCCTGTGACCCAATGCCAGCACGCTAACCATTTAACCATGGAGCCGGACTTTTTACGAGATGGTTTACGTCTCACCGACACAGATATGTCTTATGGCGACGATGGGATAGTAAAGCGCTAGGAATGGGAAGAAAGCGGCCTTGGCCTTGATTAAGGTACATCCGCAGAATTTTCCTGGTGTGAAAATGGGAAACCGCAGAAAATCATCTTCAGTGCTGCCGACAGTGAGGTTCGAACCCACTATCTCCCGTATGCCCCTAGCCGCACGGTCTCTCGCTCGGTTTACTGAAATTTTACTTGATGAAAAGTTAGATTGAAAGAATATTTGAGAAAAACACGATTATATACAGTTGCTTTCCGAAGGAAACGCAGGAAGTAAGATGTAATCGAAGACACGAATAAGACAAACACATCGTGGGATTCAGCGTATGAAGGTGATGATTTTACTGCAGAACACGATGGCATGGAGATCTACTTAACACCATTCTAGAAGATAATGATTCAAACACATTATTAAGATAACAAAAAAATCGTCACCATAAGACCTATCTATATCGGTGCGACGTAAAGCAAATTGTTTGCCGTCCAGGTCTGGTTTCTCACCCGGACTCAGTGAGGTATCACACCTCTGCCACCTTAAGGGCAGTGTCCTGGATATTTGATCGAGGATACAACTGTGGAGGATGACCAGTACCTCTCCCAGGCGGCCTCAACTGTTCTGCTAAACAGGGGCCTTGTGGGGAGTGGGAAGATTGGAAGGGATAAGGAAGAAAGCGGCTGCGGTCTTAAGTTAGGTACTATTCCCGCATTTGCCTGAAGAAAAAGTGGGAAACCGCGGAAAGCCACTTCGAGGATGGCTGAGGTGGGAATCCAAACCCTCTACTCAGTTGACCTCTCAAGGCTGACTTGACCCCGTTCCAGTCCTCGTACAACTTTTCAGATTTTGTGGCAGAGCCGGGAATCGAACCCGGGCCTCCAGGGGTGGCCGCTAATCACACTAACCACTAAACCACAGTGGCGGACATTAAAATGTCATAGTCGATAATTATGTCTTTACTATTTACCAATTATGCGAATCTTGATTTCAGTCTACTAGCCAAGGTACCGATAGGATGGTCGGTATTAACAAGTGATCACTATCAAAGGGTAGAGAAAGGTCCACCTATCCAATGCAATTAGATTAATGTTATCTTTTATTATGTTGCTACTTGTTTCAACCTTGCTATATTAGGTCATCTTCAGCCATGATCGAAATTGGAAAAAGCATGCATATATATGAACACCAATAAAATATTACAATTGGTGTGTCCTAATTTGTATTACATAATGTTGAGAACATACGCGAGCCCTGTCCTAATTGATGTTATACACATGTCTGAAGTCCTTCTGATTCTTTTTTCCTACCGCTTTTCCCGCACCTGAGGGGTCGCGAGTGCGATCTGTCCCCCCCCCCACATGTGGATTTGGCCTTGTTTTACGGCCGGATGCCCTTCCTGACGCCAACCCTATATGGAAGGATGTAATCACTATTGCGTGTTTCTGTGGTGGTTGGTAGTGTTGTGTGTCGTCTGAATATGAAGAGGAAAGTGTTGGGTCAAACACAAACACCCAGTCCCCGGGCCAGAAGAATTAATCAAAGGCGTTTAAAATCCCCGACCCGGCCGGGAATTGAACCCTGGACCGTCTGAACCGAAGGCCTCAACGCTGACCATTCAGCCAATGAGTCGGACCAATGGGGTAATGATGTCTTAATTGGTAAATAGTCTTAATCTAAAACAGTGTGGATGAAATGTCAAAGTACACATTTAGAAAAACTGAATTAAAATAATACATTAAAATTATTGGTACTGGTGTTGTTGAACTAGGCCAATGTCCTTATAATAAACAAGTATTCTTAAGTCTTGCATATCCTTTGAGCTGAAAATTCATCGTTTATGTGTGTTGTAGACCCATTCGATTCACAAATACATGCCTTAACAATTAGAATATACGAGCAAGAGTTAGTATAGCGTTGTAGGGGATGTCCTTTCCAACCGATGAAATGATCTTTGTTAGAGTTCGGTGTAAAGTGAATGGCACCATGCTCCTCGCAGTTTGCGTGCACTCGGCATGGACACCAACACCAAACTCGGCAGGTTAACTGAGTACAGCCATTCTCGAAGTGGTTTTCCATGGTTTCCTACTTTTTCTCCAGGCAAATGCTGGCATAGTGGACCTTTCTCTACCCTTCGATAACGTACTGATAGGCAAACAAACTCGTTTAAATGGAGAAATCAAAACCTAGTGCAGTGATTTATTCTTCCTTTTCTTCTTCTTCTTCTTCTTCTTCTTCTTCTTCTTCTTCTTCTTCTTCTTCTTCTTCTTCTTCTTCCTCTTCTTTATCGTAGTGAGGTCGCGAGCGCGAATTTTGTCGCACAAGTGGCCCTTCTTGACCCGATACCTATTTGGCGAGATGTATCCGCTACTGCGAGTTTCTGTGCCGGTTTGTAGTGTGAAGTGTTATAAAAGAAATGAAAGGAGATGTGTATTAAGACGAACACAAACATCCAGCCCCCGAGCTAGAGGAATAAACCGCTCGCGGTTAAAATACTCAGCCCGGCCGGGAATTGAATCTGGGACCCTCTAAACCCATGACCATTACGCTGACCATTCATAAAAGGAGACAGCGGCTTGTTTATATAGATAGATAGATAGATAGATAGATAGATAGATAGATAGATAGATTTTCTTTGCTACTTGCTTTACGTCGCACCGACATAGATAGGTCTTATGGCGACGATGGGACAGGAAAGGGCTAGGAGTGGGAAGGAAGCGACCTTGGCCTTAATTAAGGTACAGCCCCAGCATTTGCCTGGTGGGAAAATGGAAAACCATTTTCAGGGCTGCCGACAGTGGGGTTCGAACCTACTATCTCCCGAAGATAGATAGATAGATAGATAGATAGATAGATAGATAGATAGATAGATAGATATGTTTTACGGCTGAGGATCTGTCTGGGATTTCTTCTTACCGAGCGAGTTCCCGCGTGGTTTGGGGCACCTAGCGTAGCTGTCAGCTTGCATTCGAGAGATAGTGGATTCGAACCCCACTGTCGGCAGCGCCGAAGACTGTTTTCCCTGAATTCCCATTTTCACACCAGGCAAGTGCTGGCTGGGGCTGTACCTTAATTAAGGCCACGGCTGCTTCCTTCTCGCTTCTAGCCCTTTCCCATCCCATCGTCGCCATAAAACCTATAGGCCATCTCCAAATGGAGATTGGCGAACCATGTAGCCCGCTCTGACCTTGATAATGTAGCGTGAAAAGCTTCTTCGGGTGTACATCTGTGCCATCTTCTAACGTCTTTTAGCCATGAATTTCTCCATCTCCTAACGGACCTTTTCCCTTGTCTATTTCATTCGGTAATCAGCTGTAATAACTGACACTGCTCGTCCCAGATTTTGTATTTTCCTTGTTCTTCGTGCTGTGAGCTTCCTACCTCTAACTAAGAGCTTGAGAAAATCTCGCATCAAGTGACTCCCCACCCCCACATCCTACTCCTCAATCTGTAAGTAAAATCTTTCCACTAGCCGGAAAACGAAACCAGAACCTTGGAATAAGAGATAGACACTATCTCTATACCAGAGGGCTAGCCAATACTAATAATAATAATCATAATAATAATAATAATAATAATAATAATAATAATATTTCTGTCTTCCCTTCTTTCTTAATCCATTTACCCTAAATGGTTGTTCCTTTCCCTCGGACACAGCGAGGGATCCCACATCTACCGCTTCAAGGGCAGTATCCTAGAGCGTCAGACTTTGCTACGGGGAGGGGGAAATAACTGGGCAGGAGGACCAGTACCTCATCCAGGCGGCCTCACCTGCTATGCTGAACAGGGGCTTTGTGGGAGGACGGGAAGATTGGAAGGGATAGACAAGGAACATGAAAGCAACCGACCGTGGCCTTAAGCTAGGTACCATCCCTATAGTTGCCTGGAGGAGAAGTGGGAAACCACGGAAGACCACTTCGAGGATGGCTGAAGAAGGAATATAATCCCTATCTACTCATTTGACCTCCCGAGACTGACTGGACCCCGTTGAGCCCATGTACCACTTTTCAAATTTCGTGTCAGAGCCGGGAATCGAACCCGGGCCTCCGGGGATGACAGCTAATAACACTAACCACTACACCACATACCCTCCAGGGTTGGTTTTTCTATCGGACTCAGCGAGGGTTCCTACCTCTATCACCTCAAGGGCAGTGCCCTGGAGAGTGAGACTTTGGGTCGGGGGAAAACAAATGGGGACAAGGACTAGTACCTCGCCCAGGTGGCCTCACCTGCTACTGTATGTTCAATGGGGGCCTTGTGAGGGGGATGGCAACATTGGAGGGGATAAATAAGGAAGAGGGAAGGAAGCGGCCGTGGCCTTAAGTTAGGTATCAGCCCGGCATTTACCTCGAGGAGAAGTGGGAAACCACGTAAATTCTCTTCGAGGATGTCTGAGGTCGGAATAGACCCCCCCCCCCTCTCCTATACTCAGTTGATCTTCCTAGGCTGAGTGTACCCCGTTCCAGCTCTCGTACCACTTTTCAAAATTCGTGGCAGAGCCGGGAATCGAACCCGGGCATCCAGGTGGCAGCTAATTACACTAACCACTACACTACAGAGGCGGATTCCTTCAATAATTAGCTGTAATATTTTATAAGTTATCGCTTGTCCCACATAACATGTCCTAGGTATTCCGTTTCCCTTTGTTTTTAATAAGTAGTAGTTCTTTTTGCTTTTTTCATCCGATGAAAAACCTCGATATTTGCACTAGAAAGAGATGATACAAATACATTTCAAAGGCATCGATACATTTTTCATTGCTTGGATCCAGAGTCCAGCTTACACATCCATATAGGGGACTAGAGAATATGTAGCAACGGACCATGCGGTTTTGTAGCTGCAGAATGAGATCTGACCTTACAAAGAATTTCTTCATCTCAATGAATTGTTTCCTTGCCTGCTCAATTCTAGATTTTATCTCTCGTTTGGAATCACAATGGTCATTCAGTTCGGTGCCCAGGTATTTGAAGGACACTTGCTGCACTATATTACGTTTTACTGTGAGATTTGTTCATATTGTCTGTTTAGAAGACCGAGTGATTTGGCCGTGCGGTCAGGAGCACGTAGTTGTGAGCTTGTATTCGGGAGATAGTAGGTTCGAACCCCCCACTGTGAGCAGCCCTGAAGATAGCTTTCCGTCGTTTACCATTTTCACACCAGGCAAGTGCTGAGGCTGTACCATAATTAAGCTTACGGCCGCTTCCTTCCCATTCCCAGCCCTTTCCTATCCCATCGTCACCATAAAACCTATCTGTGTCGGTGCGCCGCAAAGCTAACTGTAAAGAAAACTGTGTTTGTTTAGAGAACACCATCATTTTGTTTTTGAATGGCTATTTCTAGCCGGGTGCAGCCCTTGTAAGGCAGACTCTCCGATGAGGGTGGGCGGCATCTGCCATGTGTAGGCAACTGCGTGTTATTGTGGTGAAGGATAGTGTTATGTGTAGTGTGTGAGTTGCAGGGATGTTGGGGACAGCAAAAACACCCAGCCCAAGACTCACTGGAATTAACCAATGAAGGTTAAAATCCCCGACACGTCAGGGAATCGAATCCGGGATCCTCTAAACCGAAGGCCAGTACACTGACCATTCAGCCAACGAGTCGGACAGATTTGCAGATAAGATTGCTATATTATCTGAGTCTGCGGATGATCTGGAGATAGTATGGACATAGCCTGGGAGAAGGAGTATAAGATAGACAAATATAAATAATAGTAAAACAAAATTAATGTAGTCAACTCGAAGGAAATCAGGTGATGCAGGAAATATTAGATTAAGAAATGAAGTTTTAGTAGATGCGTACTTTTACTTGGATAATAGAATAATTAACGGTAGCAGAAGTAAGGAGGGCGTAAAATGTAGCCTAGCGCAAGCAAGGAAGGAAGAAAATAACCTTGCTCACTTCAAACATTGATATAAGAATTAGAAAGATGTTTTTGAAGACTTTCGTCTAGAGTGGTGCATTTTGTGAAAGTGAAACATGGACGATAACTAGTTTAGAATGCAAGAACAATAGAAGCTTTTGAAATGTGGTGCTACAGAAGAATGATGAAGGTGAGATGGATAAATCGAGTCACAAATGAAAAATACTGAATCGAATTGGTCAGAGGAGAGCGATTTGGCTAAATTTGGCGAGAAGAAGAAATACAATGATACGACACATCTTAAGACACCCGGGACTTGTCCAGTTGGTTTTAGACGGAAGTGTAGACGTTGGGAACTCTAGGGGTAGACCAAGGCATGAAATATGACAAACGGATTAGAGTAGATATAGGATGTAGTACATAGTTACGTAGAAATGAAAATGTTAGCACAGAATAGGGTGGCAAGGAGGGCTTCATCAAACCAGTCTACGGACTGATAACCCAAACAACAATTTTTTGGTTCTGATTTTGCATGAATATACATTTTTGTATTATGCATTAGCCTAGGCGTATATAAATTTAAAATAAAAGGACAACTATATTATAATGAATTTACTTTTATTTTACTATTAGATCAATACTACTACTACTACTACTACTAATGATAATAATAATAATAATAATAATTGTACCGGGCGGTACACCTCCACGCCGCTAATTTAAAAATTGCGCCAGTTGAAACTCCTCTGCTGGAGGAAGTCTGAACTTTATCTACGCTATTAATTCTTTACCTTCTCAGAAGATGTCACCACGTGGAAAATTTTGAGTTTTTGAACTGTGTCATTTTTGATGTGTTTTTGTTTCGCTTGAAGTAAGAAGTGTGAACTTTCTCTTCTAGAGGACACTACTGAAGATCAACAATAGTGCACCCTAGTGCGGAGTCAAAGAACTATTTTGTTGGAGAAATTTTTATTTCAAATGTTTGTTTCTTGTTAAATTTCTTTCTGTTATTGTTTAAGTTGGCTGTATACCCCTCCTTTTCCCCTTGTTTTAGATTTATCCAATCCCAAATTTCTTTTAGTAATTTCCGACCAATCCGATGTATCTTCCCCCAACTTGGATATGTTTCTGTACCCTAGCCAATAAAGTAATTGTGGGCGGGTGTTTTCATTCCCCTAACGCCTAGAACCTTCCACGAGAGGATATAAACTGCTGATTTTTGGGTCTCTGCGCCACTTCTGTTCCATCTTTCAGTGTGTAAAGTACATAGCAGGGGGCGGGAAGCGCCTCTTTCCTCGGCAGCGGTCAACAACAAGGTAATGGCCGATTAATAACTTCTTTCTTTGCTAGCTCAGCAGTTTAACTCTCGGGGCGGGTTCTAAGCGTTCCACCATGTAACCTTTTCCTAAATGTAACTACTCTTTTCATATATTCTCTTTTAAAGCTACATACTGGGATAGAGAGTGCTAACCCTCTCGAGCTCCCACTCATATTGTTTTGAGGTGAACTTATTTTTCTCAACCTATTCTCGTTAACGTTAAACAAATTGTTCTTTTCTTAAGTCACCTCTTTAGTATGGGATTAGCCCTGGTATTATCGGCCTAGTGCCAAGTAGGTCTTAATCAAAGTGTATTAGGAGTGCAAGTTCGCCTCCTCTCAAATTGTTCCCTTAGAGGTCATTTAATTAACCTTCTTTTCATTTTATAGACCTCAGTAGATTGGGTATTTTACCCCTGTGTTTATGTCCGTTGAGGACAACTTGAAGGTGGAGTTTGGTGTGGCCTGGGAGAGGCTTAAATTTGAGAGCGAGTGGCTCTTTTGAAAATTGAGTGTTGTATGCCTCGTGGAGGCTTTTCAGTGTAATTTGGAGCTAGGGCTCCTAGGCATGAATGGGGTTTTCTGCCCCTCTGTTGAAACTTGTGTTTGGAGGTAAAACTGAGCTGATTGCCCAGGCATTGTGTTTTCAGGGCTCGAAGCCCAAATCCTGTAAATATTGTAACTACCCTTTGACTTGCTACTTTGTACCTGCCATGCTTGTTATTTCTTTGTTTTTGAAAAGAAAATATAACCTGGTTAAATTTTAATTAATTTTACTTTAGTAGCTTGAGACCCGTTCACCACCCCGCACCTTCTTTCACGCATAACTACCACAAAAACACGGTAACAATAATAATAATAATAATAATAATAATTGTTACCATGTTTTGGTGGATCAGCATAGGTGAAAGAATGTGCGTGCTGGAATGGGTCTAACTACAAGGCCGAAAGATTAATTAAAATTGAAATAAAGGTTATATTTTCAATAGACAACAAAATTTAACAAATTTTTACATAGAATTTGAAAACTTAACGAGTACAACAAGTCAACAGTTATCCAATAATCAGGTACAAGACCAGAAAAGCAAGGATTTAGAGACAAATTAATGATCTGGGCTTCAAGCCACACCTTTTACAATCTCTGAGCTCTCAGCTCACAACCACAAATTACCAAAGGGCAGAAAACCCGTCATTACATGGAGCACTTGCTCCCAACTTTTAACCTCAAACCTCCCAGAGGCACTATTCAAACGCAAGGAAGAGCGGAGCCGCTCTCAATTTTCCAAGCCTATTAAAGGCCACAACAACATTCGCATTACCTGCCTCTCAAGGCACACTTACAAATGAACGGGGGTACCTTGTACCCATTCTACTGGGTCTTAAATAAAAATAATAGGTTAATTTAAATGGCCCTAAATACAAAAGAAATGGAGGCGAGAACTTGCACTCCTACATAAAACTTGTTAAAACCTAAGTGGCGCTAGGCCGATTCAACGGGGGCTATTCCCACACTAGGGAGGTGACTCGTATAAGAAAATTTTAATACATTAGGAAAGAGAAGAAAATCGGTTATGAAAATTTAGTCACCTTAGATCAAAATGCAGGGGAGCTCGAGAGGTTAAAGCACTCTCTATCCCCGATTTACAGTTAAAGTAACATGAAAATTTTACATCGAAATGGTATAGGTCACATCAAAACGGTTTCGGACCTTCCCCGAGGATTAAACTGCTGAGCTAGCAAGAAAATAAAGATGTTAAACAGCCATTACCTTTTTGAAGGGCTGCTGACTGATGAAAGAGGCGCTTCCCGCCTCCTGCTATTCTTCCATACACTAAGCTAGATGTAGTACGAGTGGCCCAGAGACCAGAAAATCAGCAGCTTTTATACCCTCGTGGAAGATTCGAGACCTTTCATGAATGATTAAGACACACCCACAGTCGTTTATTGGATAACTAAAATGTACACATCAAAATTGGGGAAGAAAGATACCATTGGCTGAAAATTAATGACAAAAATTATTGATTGGCTAACTTCAAAACTGGCGGAAAGAAAAGATTTATATTGCCAACCTACAAAATGAAAGAACGAAATTTAGTTATAGGAAAACTTGAGTATAAAATATCTTCAAGAAAAGTTCCATCACTTCGCACCAGGGTGCATGATCATAGTTTTTAGTAGAGACATCTGTGAGAGAATGTCCACACTTCTTGATAATTAGTAAACAAAAACAATTCGAAATTAACTCAGTGACATCTTCTGGTAAACGGTTGAAATAATTCAGTTTTAAAGTTCAGAGTTTCAGCTGTAGAGGAGTACTCTAAGGCGGAACATTCAAATGTGCAGCGTATAGGTGTACCAACCGGTACATTAATAATAATAATAATAATAATAATAATAATAATAATAATAATAATAATAATAATAATGGCGTATTGCATCCAGAAAGGTCTGGTGCAGATCTCTCCAATCGATGCCAATGGCAAATGATTAAGTTAATGGAAATTACGCTAGGTAGCGTCATGGGTCAATCACATTCACAGTCGATGTGGAACTCCCTAGAGCAGGGGTTCCCAACCTGGGGGGCGCGCCCCCCTAGGGGGCGTGGGGCTTTATCAGGGGAGGCGTGAAGTGATTTCCGAATTATTTTTAACTCTAATATTACAATTTTGTGTAATAAACATTTTTCGAATCTCTCCAAGTGATTGTCGTGCCAAGTCAATCGTTCAAAAACACTAGTAATTGCCAACTGTTGGCACAAACCTCTGGGGAACCGCTAGGTTGGAGGTTGGTTCAATTCAGTGTGATGAAACAACCGATGTGGCCCATTGTTGTCAACTGATTGTATATTGTCGATTTGTCGACAGTGGAATTTAAAGAGAAGAAATGTTTTTCTCCCAATGTTTGAAAACAACTTCGAAAACTTGTGATGCGTTCTCCGACATCGATAGTTTTTTCCAAGAACATGGACTTTCCTGGTAAAATGTAGTGGATGTAGGTACGGATGGTGCACCTGCTATTATTGGGTCACCTTATGGGTTTCTCAAATTGGCCAAAGATTAAAAAAATCCAAACATCATGGGAACCCACTGTATAATTCACAGGCAGGCTTTGGCGACCAAAACCTTGCCCCAAGATTTTAATAACACTGTAAAAGTCGCTATAACAATTGTAAACTCTGTGAAGACAAATTCTGTACAGACAAGATTGTTTGAAGCCCTTTGTGTTGACCTTCAGGCCGATTACAAAACTCTCCTTTTCTACACAGAGTTTCCCTGGCTATCAAAAGGGAACATGTTGGCTCGGCTATTTGAATTAAAGTCTGAAGTCGAAATTTTTCTTCTTGGTGAAGGTAAGAGCGATCTGTATGAAGTGTTTACTGATGCCAATTTTATCGTCTAATTGGCATATCTTTGTGATATTTTGAAGCTTTGAACAGTTTGAACTAAGGCAAAAACTCCAATATTATTCTTGATTATGATGCTATCAGAGCTTTCCTGGAAAAAATACAGTTATGGAAACGCCGGCATCAGTTGAACAACTTCTCATCCTTTCACTGCCTTAATGGAATTTTTCCGGAAAATGAACGTGATCGTAACAAACTTAAGGTGCAAATTCAGTCACATTTGGATTTCTTGGCCCCGGAATTCAATTTCTACTTTCTTGATATCTCGTCAGATGAATGGTCCCGTATGTTAACAAGAAATCCGTTTGCCATTCACATTGAAGCACTGCCAGTACAACTTCAAGGAGAAGCCATAGATTTGAAGTCTGATTCAAAGCTAAAAGATGATTACAAAATATTAGGACTGGGTGACGTTTGGGTAAATTGTCTTTCAGTGTATCCTGAAATAGCCAAAGTAGCGTGTCATTGTCCCATTTTCGACGACATATTTATGCGAGTCAGGATTTTCAACGCTGAATGTCATAAAAACAAAGCAGCGCTGTCGGATTGATGTTGCAAGTGATCTCCGCTGTGCTCTGTCAAATATCAAACCAAACATACCGAATATTACCAAGAGAAAACAGTGGCAACCCTCTCAGTGACATTTGTTGGCTAATTTAAGGATTTATTTTAAAAGTGTGTTCTTTGTATTTTGCTAAAATGAAGTTAGTATGTCATAGATATAAAGCGTGTACTTCATATTATTTTTCATAAATAATTGAATAATTCATTATGTAGTGTCATTAGGTTAGGTCTATATTCTCCACATCATTTTATCGGAGAGGTTATAGAAGCGCCGCGGGGAGAGGGGGGCGCAATGACCACCCATATCTGAAAAGGGGAGCGTCAGCTGGCAAAGGTTGGGAACCACTGCCCTAGAGGGTTAATGGAAACCGGGACCACATAACTTATATTATGGTAGTATTTCCCGTATCATCGGGGGGAGGGCAAGGGGGGTTGGGGACTTGCTTGTTTCAATTGTTAGTTCATTTTCGATATTTGCGACGATTAGTTAAAATAACGTCAGAGCGACAGGTGGTGGATCCCTAAGTTCCATATAAGAATGGGAGAAACAACTGGAGAGATTATTGTGGAGTGTTTGAAATATGGGGCCGGCCCCGTGGTGTAGGGGTAGCGTGCCTGCCTCTTACCCGCAGGCCCCGGGTTCGATTCCCGGCCAGGTCAGGGATTTTTACCTGGACCTGACGGCTGGTTCGAGGTCCACTCAGCCTACGTGATTAGAATTGAGGAGCTATCTGACGGTGAGATGGCGGCCCCGGTCTAGAAAACCAAGAATAACGGCCGAGAGGATTCGTCGTGCTGACCACACGCACCTCGTAATCTGCAGGCCCTCGGCCTGAGCAGCGGTCGCTTGGTAGGCGAAGGCCCTTCAAAGGCTGTAGTGCCATGGGGTTTGGTTTGGTTTGAAATATGGTTGTGGTGATGAAAATTTCACCTTATGTTAGACGAACTTTGATGGAGACTAGTTCTGGCTCACCAATGAAAGGCTACTTTAGAGTTCGGCTACGAAGGAGGGGACGCTTGGAGAGTTTGGTGATGCGGATGGGGGGATGCACGAATGCTGGAGCTCCCGGTACCTTTCCAACCCCGGTCCCCAAATCCAGGGCTGGTGGGTACCTGATCTGTGAGTGGGGTACGGGTGGGAGAAGGAGTCTTGATTATCAGGGTGTCGGCTACAAGTTTCGCCTGGGTGGCCCTGACTAGTGGACCGATTTAAGGCGTGGATTGGAAGATTTAGGGGCCTTAACTTGGTAGGTACTTGATTGAGGTTTGGGGAGGGCCATGGTCACCAGGCCAGAGCAGGGAAGACAGTGTACCTATCCCTATACATTCGTCCATTCCCCGACACACGGCCAAGGGGAATACTTGGGTGAGGTATCAGGGGGTGGGGGTGGGGGGAAATCTGACGCTGGGGTTTAGCTGTGCCCAGGTTACCGGGTTCACCAAGAAAGCTAGACGGCGCACCAAGACAGTACTAGGTGAAACAGGGTTTGTGACGGATGACGGAAGGGGGGGGAGGAGGTACGAATACTGGAGCTCCCGGCACTTTTCCAACCCCGGTCCCCGAATCCAGGACTGGTGGATACCTGATTTGTGAGTGGGGCGGGGGTGTAAAATCGACTAGCCTACGTTTCCTGTCTGACCTCCCTTGGTCAACTCTTGTTCTTTCACGACCTTGACGGTACCGGTATTAGATTTGCGATGCCTGGGGATTCTTTCATTTTTACGCTCTTCGTGCTCCTTCCTTTTCTTTAGCCGATACCTTCATTTTTCGAAGTATCGAACCTCTTTCATTTTCCTTCTGATTAATGTTAGTAGAGGATGGTTATCTAGTTGTTCTTCCTCCTAAAACAATGATCACCAATAGTACTTAATTTTACGTAGCAAGGACGAGACCTGGCAACTCTCTCGACCATTTGGCTAGTGGAGTTTCCGGTAGAAATTTGTATGATATGAAAATACCGTTTGATTAATTTTAATACGTAAATAACCACAGAAAAAAATCCACAACAACGAAAAAAGAGAAAAAAGGCATTAAACTATCAAATAGCCTACGGAAGCTAAAATAGGCACGCACAAAGAATAGGCAAAATAATAACTGGTCGTACCATTCCCAAATGTACGGAAACATGTCCATCTCTATGTGGCACTTCGATATATCCACCCAGATAAAAAAAAGACATTATGCCTAACTTCCTGGCTCTACACGTTAGTTGTGATTATGGTGGACAAAGAAAAGTTGTCCGTTGCATAGCATACAAAGGTTATGGTACCGCTCGCGGAAACAAAGAGTGCTGCTATGATCCAGAGATGTTTTCGTGACCTCTGTGGTACACTATGAGCATCCTGACCACATACAATACGCACACTGTCTGGCTAATTTGAACGTGACGGGTCTGTAATGCAGCAGATGTGGCCACATGATGTTGCTGTTCGCACTCCAGCAAACGTTCAAATCGTGCGAATGGTTTTGTATGGAAATCCAACAAGGTAAATAAGAAGAGCCAATGTTGACTTGGGAATATTAGGAATATTACGCAGCAAATTATTCATCCTAGTCTTGCCTGTTTCTAGCAATATGACATTGGCTCATCTCATAACGTAATATCAAACCGATTTCGCGAAATAACATAACGTTTTTAAATGAAAAAACCAAAGCGTATGCTCATGATAACTCGCCGGTAAACAGGATCTGTAGTATCTTCAACAGTGCCATTCAGAAAAATAATGGCCTTGACTTCAGTCTGCCATTTCGTGAGTTTGTAACTGAACTTCATCGCGCAATTGTATGAAGTCCTAAAAATAGGGGAAATTGTGAGGTGAAGTCCTATAATATTGTGTTTGTACGTGTATTGCTTCATTTATTTTGTCATTCTACGTTGTCGTGTGTTGTTCCATCATATTAACATAAGTTTCTTTAGTTTTAAGAAAAATAGTTTAATATTTTATATCAATATTATAGGAGATTAGATAAAATTGTAGAATATAGTTTAGATATAAGTTTTTAGAAAAATAGCTTAATATTTTATATCAATATTATAGGAGATTAGAAAAAATTGTAGAATATAGTTTAGATAAGAGTATCACCACGTAAATTGTAGCTTAACTTATCTGACGTAGTTGCCACTGTAATTGGGACACTAAGTCCTGTAGTGTGCAATAAATAAATAAATAAATAAATAAATAAATAAATAAATAAATAAATAAATAAATAAATAAATAAATAAAAGTCATGCAAGTGGTCGAACGTGGCCACTCCTTAGCCTGAAATGTGTGAATTTTAAATGTGAAGCTTCCACGGTCTGTAGTTATTTTATTATTTTTCCGGGTTGAACCGTGTTGTTTTTTGTACATTACGTAACTACTGATTACCTCGGATCGAGTAGGGGTATTCCAGTCTCATTGACATAGAACACCGCAATGTATTCGAAACGTCGGCAAACTGTACGCTATGTGAATATTTTCCTTTAAGGGTTCCTCGAAGAAAATATGTACCACAACAAACCCGAAAATGCGGGGCAATTCAGGCACATGGCTGTCCCGAACACCAGGAACCTCCATGAAAAGTATGTCGAGAAAATCAACAAGAATACACCACAGGCAGAACATATTCAAAGACCATGACACTATGAAGAGGTGACAACTGTGACAATCATACTTTCGAGTAGAGCTGCTATACCTAAAACTCTGCTGGAAGGACTGAAGAAGTTGGATGTCAACACCAACATCTACACGGCCATGAAGAAGATGGTGGTCATTGCCACGACTGGAATTGTACGAAAATTTATAGGTTCAAATTCTGCGTAAGAATGTACTGTAAATTAAGGTTTATTGCGCTTTGAATTCCTAAAATCTGCACAATTGCTTGAATATCATTACCACGAAAGTGTGAAAAATAAATAAATAATAATAGTGTCCGGATCCATAGCTAAATGGTTAGCGTGATGGCCTTTGACCACAGGGGACCCGGGTTCGATTCCCGGCAGGGTCGGGTATTTTAACCACCATTGGTTAATTCCGCTGGCACGGGGGCTGGGTGTATGTGTCGTCTTCATCATCATTTCATCCTCATCACGACGCGTAGGTCACCTACGGTCGTCAAATCAAAAAACCTGCACCTGGCGAGCCGAACATGTCCTCGGACACTCCCGGCACCAAAAGCCATCCGCTATTTCATTTCATTTCCTAAAATCTGTACAATTGCTTGAATATCATTACCACGAAAGTGTGCAAAATAAGTAATAATAATAATAATAATAATAATAATAACAATAATAATAATAACAAATACGCCCGACTAAGTGGTTCAGACGGTTACAGGATTATTTATTTACCACGATTCTGAGCGTAAATATCGAAAGTCTAGAGACAAGGGGTGAGACACCCATGTACATATAAAAGTTCCCTAGACCTGTCTTCAGACGAGATATTAGTTACAATATTTAGATGGTAAACAAAATACGCATATAGTACTGTGCAAGATGTACAGGTATACAGTGTGATTCAGCAGCCCCTTACAATATCGTTTGCTGCAGCCCAACAAACGTGCAAATGGTTATAAGGGTGCTCTGTAGGCGTACTCAATGGTACTAATATCCAGTGAGCACATTTTGCACACGGTTCTGAACCCTAGCGAAATATTTTATCATCCGTTCGCGAAACATGACACCTTGAAATCATGTAGCAACGTTCTTCTACCATGTAACCATCTTAATGTGTTGTGCCTTGTACCCGGGTGTAACGAAGAGGGGAATCAATGCTAAAACCAGGTAACAGTGCAGTAATTAATGTCTTAAACACCGAATCAGGTGGCATATGTACTCTTCTCTCGTTGCATTACCAACGTATTTCCAGCAGTGTAGCGTAGCGGATGTGTTTAGGTGTTCGTCTAGCAATCGACGGAATGTGCCAGCGACGGTTCGAATCCTGCATCGTTCAAATATCTGTGTATCGGTATGATGTTCGAATACGTAAACACAGGCCCACGTTTGCCACATTCAAACAGTAGAATGACGCTATTATTCATCTTGAGCTCTGCGCATACTCAGCTGGTTAGGGCCTGAATGTACTGCAATCTCTGGTACCAGTCAGCATGTCTTTCACAGAGGAATACGTTCACATGCTCATCGTTTATGAGGAAACAAGACAAAACGCGTACGTCTGTACCAGAAACGGTATCCCGACAGGCGACACTCGGCTGCTACGACATTCCACCGTGTTGAAAGACACCTAAGGACAACAGGCGTGATTTCCAACCAGCAGTTGGAACTAACTAGGCCCGTTACATCGCGTGAAACAGAAGAGGACATTCTCGAGGTAGCTCGTAATAATCCAAACATCAGTATAAGGGCGATTGCACGACAGGTGGACACCAGCCAGCCGTCCGTCTGGCGAATACAGCATGAACATAAATTTCACCCATACCATCTTGAGCTACACCAAGAGCTCAAAGGGCGGGATTTCGAAGTTCGAATGGTGTTCTGTACGTGGCTATTAGGCAGGCTGGACAATGATGCAGCATTCGTATCGCATATCTTGTTATCGGACGAATCCCGCTTCCACAATAATGGGAACGTCAATCGCCACAACATGCATTATTGAAATCCAGACAATCCTCACTGGGTGTGACAGGCGACCCATCAAGTACGATGGGGAGTGAATGTTTGGTGTGGAAACTTGGGGGATCGCCCGATTGGACCTTATTTCTTTGAGGGCCATTGGACGGGCCCACACTACCGGCACTTTCTGCGTCAGGAACTCCCATTGCTGCTGGAGGATGTGCCCTTGCACGGTCGTTTGACGATGTGGTTGCAACAGGATGGAGCTCCACCGCATTTGACTTTGCCCGTTCGAAACCATCTGAACGAGCAACTGCCAGGGAAATGGATAGTACGAGAAGGCCCTGTTTCTTGGTCCGCCAGATCACCGGATTTAACGCCGTTGGACTTCTTCTTGTGGGGATATTTGAAGAACGTCGTTTACACTCAAGTGCCGGAAAACCCCGACCAGCTCCGGCAACTCATCACGGACGCCTGCCAAGCAATTACGCCTGGAATGCTTCAGCGCACAAGACGATCTATTGGACACCGGGCCCGAATGTGCATAAACCAAAACGGTCATCACATCGAGCATTTGCTGCGATAAAACATTGTCAGGGCAGTTGTGTTCCTATTATTTTCGGTCTGCATGTGTCCGGCCTGCTAACTAATCGGCCCTTCTTAGGGCCACAAACACATTCATTCACACATAATTTGCATGAAACTGGGTATGGAACTTACATTGCGTGCGGTACGTATTAAACGAATATTTCAAAAATTTGTGATCTTTGCCCCGGTCTGGAACGTCCCACCTGACATGCAATCCCGCTCCGCCACGACTTCACCAAATACACTACGGTACCGTACGGCACACCGGGCAGCTTATAGCAAGTATTAGGTTTACTGCGGTCACAACGTCAATTTAGTGTTTCATATGATCGAGAAGGCACACGCATATCTTCCAGTGATTAATGCGAGTATAACATTACGGCGTCCTATCATAGTGAGGCGGTAAATACCAAGACACCCGGTTGTGTTGTCTGAGCATACTGGCAGGGCAGATGATTTCAGGACGGATGAATATTGTGGGTTGCATAAAACTACATTGGAAGGGGCGGATGAATCACGTTGTATACCAGGTGGTCCACAAGCACCTTGCGATCCAGTTTTATGCATCCCTTCACATTTACTACAATTTTGAAAGACATCGGACCCTCTCCCTAACCGCGGTAACGAGATGTGTGTTTACGGGCTAGAAGACAGCAGGAATCATGAGCGCCACTGTTAATTCATTACGGATACCTCAAATGAGCCCGTAAAACGAGTACACATACGCAGAACACGTAGGTACTTTAAAACAGGAGGTGGAGGCAAAGACTGGGAGCACGGTACTGTATAGGCTCGGAAGTGGGCGCCGTAGGTTAAGTATCGCAGTAGTTCACATGGCAAGCGGGCGAGGAGATATTTGATAATGGACAGTGCTCGAGGTAGGAGGTTCGAATCCCACATAAGAATATTTTTAACAGCCAGTTGCCTGGGATGTGATAAGTGATAAGGTTGCACACTTCATGGCTTCCAAGGACTGATTTGTTTATTTGACACTGTGAAAGACCGTATGTATCGTTGAACTGGGTATGGTGCTGGGTTGAACGAGGATGAGGAGATGATGGCCTGTGGCCGGTATACGCTGGCAAGTGGGCACCGTAGGTCAAGTGTTGCAGTAGCTCACATTACTAGTGGGCGGTAGGATGTGTGATAGTTGACAGTGCTCGAATGTTAGAAAGTTCAAGACCCATACAAGCATTTTTAAATCCAGTTGCCTGGGATATGCCAAGGTTGCATACTTGATACCGGTATTTTTCACAGACTGATTTGTTTATTTGGCCCTGAAAAGGGCCGTTGGTATGGAGGTGAGTTGATAGAGGCCATGGAAACATGTGACAGGATTTCAGTTATCTACGTCGTTTAACGCAGCACCTGTTTGAACTCACGGCCTCCATGGTCGGTACAGAGCTGCGCGCGGTGTTGTAAGAACCGTCTGGTCCGTT
Source organism: Anabrus simplex (assembly GCF_040414725.1). Lineage (NCBI taxonomy): Eukaryota > Metazoa > Arthropoda > Insecta > Orthoptera > Tettigoniidae > Anabrus > Anabrus simplex. The sequence continues at coordinate 273,574,281 of NC_090270.1, forward strand.
GCAACATCTCTGGCGAAACGGATCGGCATGCCTCGGTGATGAGCTCTCTAAGGTGACAAGGACTGCCCGCCTCCTTGACTACACCTGTTGTCTGACATGGCCCCCCAGGAAAAAACACGGGCGTAAGTTCGGGCGATCTGGATGGCCAGAGGACAGGTCCTCCCCTTCCTATCCATTTATGAAGATACGTCGCAAGGAGATGGTTCCGGACGACCACCGCCGCATGCGGTGGAGCTCCGTCATGTTGAAACCGCATCCTGCAGCGGTCAAAGAGTGGCACACGTTCAAAAACCGGTGGTAACTCACCTTGCAGAAACCGCAGATAGCGTTGGCTGGTCAGATGGCCCTCATAGAAATGAGAACCGATGAGGTGATCACCAATGATTCCACACCATACATTCATGCCCCACTGTACCTGAAAAGCTGTCCGTCGCACCCAGTGGGAATTATCCACACTCCAGTAATGAATATTATGACGATTAACGGTTCCATTGTTGTGGAATAGTGCTTCGTCTGTAAATAAGAGAGTCGCTAGAAAAGCAGCATCAGTGTCCACATGCTGTAGGATCCATTGACAGAATGCCACTCGGGCATCGAAATCATGACTGTGGAGCTCCTGGTGTAAGTTCAGATGGTACGGGTAAAACCGTTTGGTATGCAATATCCGCATAACAGACGCTCGGCTGATGTTCGTTACCTGTGTAATGGCCCGTGTACTAGTATGAGGGTTACGCCGGATAGCGTCAAACACGACCTTTTCATCGTCAGCAGACGTCACGGGATGATCTCGAACAGGCCGTGTCCTTCCCAATGATGCAGTATCCCGCAGGCGTCTTTCCACACTCCGAAACTTCATGCCTGTCGGTTGTTGTCTACCCGGATAGCGTTCTTGGTACAGGCGTTGTGCCAGGTATTCATTATGTCTAACTTCTCCATAGATAAGTAACATATCCACATACCCGTCGCTGGAATACATCTCAGGGCAGTGAATAAACTTTGTACTGTGAATTACTTCGGAGGAAGGGAGTTCACGCATCTACATACCTACCTGCCATCGCATGTTCTTATCGTTCCAATGGGGCATACTTTGCCCTACCTGTGGTCTACAAAGCTTGGAACACGTACGACGTAGCTAACTGGCCGCAGACCATCATCTCCTCATCCTCGTCCAATGCAGCGCCATACCTAATGCAACGATACATACGGTCTTTTACATGGTCAAATAAAGGAATCAGTCCTTGGAAGCTATCAAGTATGCAACCTTACCACATTCCAGGCAATTGGCTGTTAAAAGAATTCTTATGTGGGATTCGAACTTCCTACCTCGAGCACTGTCCACACTCATATATCTCCCCGCCCGCTTGTCATGTGAGCTACTGCGATACTTGACCTATGGCGCCCATTTCCCAGCCTATATAGTACCGTGCTCCCGGTCTGTGCGTCCACCACCTGTTTTAAAGTACGTGTTCTGCACCTCTGTACTCGTTTTACGGGTTCTTTCAAGGTACCCATCAAGAATTAATAGTAGCACTCACGATTCTTGCTTTCTTGTAGCCCGTAAACACACATCTCGTTATATTGCCCCGGTTTAGCGAGAGGGACCGATGTCTTTCACAATTGTAGTAAATGTGAAGAGATGCATAAAACTGTATCGCAAGGGGCTGGTTTACCACCCGGTATAATTTTACGATGCTCATTCTCTCTATAGACAGTTAGCTAATAATCCATTCATTATCTCATTCCTATGCTCATACTGTACCGTACTCAGGGGTAACAACCCTCTAGGACGATGCCTCCATTCCTGATTAAACATCCGACTAACTCAGGTTTGGGCAGAGAAGTGGGTTGAGTATCGAAGGGTAAGTCTAAATGTCGAAGTTTATCACTTAACTATAAGTATATAACAGGAATAATGGAGGTTTATCTCGAATCAGAAACAATAATATGGGGTAGGATGAGTTTATTCCATAAAATAACCCCGAATCATACTATCACAAATGAAATTCAAATAATAAAATGATTATCAAATTATCACAGAGACAAAATTGAAAAGGATATGGACATCAAAACGTTAAGTACGGTACGCAATCGATTAAATGCAAAAAAGAAAGTTCCAATACAACATTAAATACTTGTGAACTTCAAAAATAACTTCACATGATTGTCCAATGTTCATGTTCATATTTGTATTCGCATTCGTATGCGTATACGTATTGGATCCGTATGGATTAGTACGATTTTAAGTATCACCACAATACGGATTTAAATTCAGGGAAGTTGCCGCAAAGGTTTCCATTAAACAAAATTTAAGACGCAATGGGACATGATATGAACTACAAAAATACTAGTGGCATTTTCCTACGCTATATTTACAGTAATTACAACACAATTAAAGTATCTCAAATATTTACATTGGAGTAGGAAAGGGGAAAACTTATATACTACACTGACTCGACGTGAAACGCGGTTCACCAAAAGGATCTAGTAAGAACTAGATTAACCACCAACATTCACTCCACGCTCGAGCTCTTCCCCATTAAACAACAAGACAACATATCAAAACAATATGAAATTGCACAAAACACCTCCCTGTAAGAGAAAACAAATAATATACTTTCATAAACATGTGGAAACCAATGGGCAACATTGCGTTCCTCTGCTGCATTTGCGCACCGGAAAGTGCCTTCCTCTGTCATATATTTCCTGATTTGCTGTGGGCTGAAAAGAAATGTTAAAACTCAATACTGCGCTGAGGGCTTGGTCACTGTTCGACAAGATTGTATTACGGAAACGACATCTCATTCCACACTGTCTATATAAACACGGCTGATAAGTAAACCTGTAAGGCGAGCTTGTATTGCCACAACAGCTCGGAAATTCACATACAATCGTACTTCTTGCTAGCATGCTATTATAATTCAATACACACATCAGATTCACTGGCCTGGCATTAATTTCCCGTCAATTCTGATTCTCAATAATCTCTCAGAATACATTTGCAGGACTATTCTCACTGCACATCATTCTTATCACATCAGGCATGCAATCGGCCTGCATACTCAACTTCATAAATCAGCATGCATTAAATTCTCTGGTATATCTTACAATCTCATTAGCCTTTCTCATTATAAATCCGGGTTTGATTCCCACTCAAATCATTGTACGAAACAGTTTCCAACCCGCATTGGAAGAATCCTTTTGTAGTCAGCGTTTCTTATACAGCTCCACGCGTGTCACAGCTCCTGAAATAGCAAGCGTCATGCAACCTATCTATTACTAATCTTTATAAATGGAAAAAATGGAATTTACTCTCAACGCCGCAAGTATTTAACTCGGAAAGTGGATGATCCTGGCAATCTAATCCTCCTATCTCTAACATACAAAAATATCGGAATAATCCTAAGCAAAGTAACATGCATAATGACACAACAACAAAATAAATCCTAACATCTCCCTCAATATCCCATCTAACTAATCGTAAAATAAAAGAAAAATAGAGAAATCATGCAATTCCTGTCCGTATTTACATCGTCACAAATGTAAAATAAACACATGCCGTCCGGTAAAAATTACAATAAAGGAAATCCCTACACTAAGCCTCACTAGTATATTTTCATAATTCATATAACATGCCATTTAATTTAAAAACATGCGTCTTATCTTTGGCAACTCCCTGGACATCGGCAGCGGCTCACATCCCCGCTCCGGTATTGTGTTACTCCATTTTCAGCACGTATTTAACACATGGAAACAATCTTCTTTCTTCTAAGGGCGGTGCCATCTTCTTGATGAAAGTTCCTGTACACTGCAACACAGAAGACTTCAAGTAAATGCCTCTTTACCGCTCGATGTGCACGTGCCGAATAAACCCTTGTCAGCTGTGAATTAAGCCAACATTAATCTGACAGAACAAACACACGTGAAATTCAGAACACAAGTGTTTAGGGTTTAACACAGTTAGTTAGAACGGCTCGCGGTTCGGTACGAAAGTCCTTCGCGATACGCGACCGACCCGAAAATACAATGCAGCTGAGCGTCTCTCTTCCACTCACCAGTCTGTGGCTGATATTACCGTCTATTACTTTAGAGTAAAACTTCATGACATAAAGCAATCGGCAATTTATCACTGCACCAGTTTACTTAGCACTCTTCACAAATAAATGCACTGTTTTTGGTCGAAAAGACCTTACACTGTTAGATGTCTACCCACGTGGCAACATTCGCGCACAGATATAAGAGCAGTATCGAACGATGTTCACTTCACGGCGACTCACACAATCAGAATGAAAGCTCCCGGCGACTCACTCAATCGGAATGACGCTCCCAAAGATTGGGACGCTTAAGAAGCTTAGCTAACGCCGTTGTAGCTGTGGGATTCCCGTATATTCAAAGAATCAACCAATCAGCGTGCTTGTTATCCACAATGACTTTTAATTAAAATTAACATTAAACACACTCCTGATGACTTAATAATGACTCACATAATTGCTATAATGTATTCCTTATTATTTCTCACTTTCAGACCTGTGGAAATCCATCAACTAACAGAACTGACTCCTCTATATCGATGCGTTCTTCACGCAGATATCCATGTTGGTCAACCTGGGATTTTAATTCCGCGCAGTCCAGAATTCATATTGCCCACATCCTCGCTTCCTAATTGGCTGAATGCTGCTCTTGGCCAACGACTTCTACACGTGCCGAGATATGCTAACTTCTGGTAACGCTGAACCTTTCCCACGGTCGCAGGCAAGCACCACGCAATATACAGCGACTTTATGTCTCCATGGACTTCCGGTCTCAACTGTTCTGTAATCTACTACTTTTCCAATGCCTCACTGAAATTCATCTCAATATAATTATTTAATAGGGCAAATATATATCTGATTGTCTTATGGGCCGTCAGGATACGGCTCAATACATTTACTCTAGCAGTCTGTCATTCACTCATTTTCTCACATACTTACTTTCACTCTACTAATCTGCCATTCATTCATTCATTCATTCATTCCACAACACATTCACAGCCACATGCAGCAGTTCCATAAAATGACACATTTATATATGTAAATCTGACCTTCTGAGCACATGTTGGCGTGTTCATTCCCGACTCAGTCCGCTGGTATTTCATGGTGTTTAAAGCCGTTAACCTCATGGTGATAGATTCACTGGCACGCAAAAAAAATCCTGAGGGACAAAATTTTAGGTAAATCGGCGTCTCTGGGAGCCACAAAATAAAGGTAGTTAATGGAATGTAAAACAAGTAATACTACGGTGCAGCACTTTTACAAATGGGCATTAAGGCTTACCTTACACTAGAAGTGTGTCGCCCACTGCATTCTACAAAGGATTCGTCATAGCACACAGTTTCTTCAGAGATGGTAACGATGTCCCAAAGTTTTGGTGTACTGTAGTAACGATATTGTACAAGCTGAATAACTTTTCTACAGATCCACGTTGTGTGCGTGTTTCTCTTTGACATGTCTCTTAACTTTTATTTTCTGCAAAAAAGTGATAGAGGTGCATACTTCGCTCTGCAATTCTACATAGAAAAATGAACGTGATTCACGACAATGTTTTTTTTTTTTGATCTCTATGGAAATACTCGGCCCCATTTGTCGTACGGGGGATCTCTTGAAGGACAACTAGCCCATAACGTCGGTAGAAATGTTGCGTCATCAGTGATGTAGTTTTCGAATACTTACTCGAGGAAAGCATTAGTTTGGGGATTATCAGGAATTATGCTGTGTAATTCAACAAATCCAACACCTACAGTATCAGGAGGCAAACACTGTAAACCAAAGTAATATTTTAGATGTTTATGAAAGGTCATATGTTGTTCCTCAGCTTAGTTTGCATTCCTGTCTGTTTTCATTGCAAATCGGATGGTTCTCCTCACGAATTAGTGATTTCTATTTATGATATACACGCATATATAGGTATTATTTTCATACTCGGTCATATTTTGAGCAGTTTTAGTAAAAGTGCCGTATGTTAGTCATATCTTGGTGGTTTGACAGCAGCTCTACTTGCCTCTCGCTGAGTCGTTTCCTTTTGGTAAACATGTATCTTAAAAAAATTTCTTACTCGCCTCTGCTCGAAAAAGTAATTACTTTATTCATGACGGGATGATATATATTTCTAGTTCAATGCCACCCGCGGAGTAGAGTGAAGAAGATATGCATTTGAAACTTTTTCACACTGCACTAAAAGACTTTTAGTTCCTTTAGGAATATAATGTTCCTTGTTCAGCTCTAAATTCACATTATATTATATCCTTATCATTCTAAAATAGTAAATATAAGATTGATTTATGGCTTTGTTGAATCCTATTTTTTCTCATCATCAAATTTCCAACAGGATATGTAAATATATTCCGACATTTAAAAATGTTATAATACGGTTCTCTCATAGAACTCGCTTTAAAGGTAGGACTACCAAACACAGAGTAAGGTCATCTGTTTAAGAGCAAAGTCATTGAAAAGGAAAATATTTAAATATGTATATTTAGGAAACCGACATGAAAACGACAAATAATAATTAGGTAAGAATTTAGCATAACGATTGTTTCACTTGTGAGTTTTAATTTTAAAAAGGATCCTATAGAGTCAGTTTTCAGGATCATACAGTATTTCATTATTATTTTCTATTTTTACTTGCTTGCAAATTTCGACGAATTTTAGGTCTTAAACATCCGAGCCCCAGTAATCACCACCACCACCACCACCACCACCACCATCACCACCACCATCTCCTCCTAGTGTCTTTAAAAGTAGGAAAGATCACAGTATGAAGATAAAGTTGGAATTCAAGAGGACAAACTAGGGCAAATATTCGTTTATATGAAGGGGAGTTAGGGATTTGAATAACTTACCAAGGGAGATGTTCAATAAATTTCCAATGTCTTTGAAATCATTTAAGAAAAGGCTAGGAAAACAACAGATAAATAATCTGCCACCTGGACGACTGCGCTAAATGCAGATCAGTACTGACTGATTGATTTACTGACTGACGCGATGTACTGAACTTTAACTGTCCCGTTATGGCAGTGCTTAATGCACAACTCGCTCAGTGCGTTGCTGGTGTAACGCCAGATATGAGCGTGGCGATTAAGGTCCAGCAGACAGAGGTTTACCTCGTTGGAAAGAGGATAATGTTTCATACGTCCTTCCTTGTGCGAAGTTCTAGACATCGATGCAGCAGAAGGCACCTATATTGTGCGGTCGAAGGCAGTCATCAGATTACGCAGTTTTTACTAACACTATTTAGTGCTAAGTTATTTTTGTAAGTTTAAATGTCCTACTTGAAATTAGTGATGTTGCAGACGATGTTGAACCCACCGTGCGAAGACTTATTTTGTGTAACAGATCTGAATTCATAAGCGAACGTTAGTAATGTCGTGTGCACAAGATGCCTGTCCTCCAGCTTGATAATGTGACGGAGCTGTTCAGACCCTTCACATAGGTGGGTTCATCGCTCATCAAATCACCGATTCCATATTTGTATAAAAATGGCCGCATTCGGTCCAAAAGCATAATCCACTATTCTGAAATTCCGCTGTTCTCAACATCCTGAAGGTGTGATTGTCATTTTTCTCAAGAACAGCGAGCAAACACACACCCACTACGTATCATCATCTCTATATATTCCCCTCAAAAAGCTACTTCGTGGAGTCAGGACAGGTACACGTTAATTGCAGCTGTGCTACATCCTCATTGGTGTCACTGTGCTTCCTTGATCTACGCATCGTTCGCTTGTCACCCCAACAACTGCATCCCTTCTGGTGATGTAATGAACAGCAGAGTAAAATAATAGAATTACTTTTATTTCATACGATGGCGTAATTGCCTTTTTTCCGTACTAAAAAGAGCCCCCTCAACCCATTTTGGTTGTGTTTACTTTGATGATGCTGTTGAAAATTAATTTTTGTTACCGTACTCTCATTCATTCTCATAAGGTATGCATAAAATTTCAGTCTTCTCTTGTCCATTGCCTGTAATCTTCTCCGCATGTATGCATAGATTTTCATTTTTCCTCCACCACCCGATACAGTATTTTCCCTTAAATGGTCCTAGGATCTTCCATGGAACTGTTTCTTTTTGCTTCTGTAGCTCCTCAATTTCCTTTTTTTTATTCAATACCTGGCATTCTTATCGAGCCCATTCACCGAGATATTTATATTTCCTAGCTCTCTTAAAATTTCCAAATTTTCTTTTCAATACCAGTCTCTTTTTAAGAGTGCACTCAAAAATTGCTCAGACGACGTTAGTTTTTCTTTATCTACTAATAATATTCTTGACGACTATTGTATACTATCTTACCTTTCCTTTGTAAAAGATCGCTTTCTGATTGCATCAGTTTTGTGTCAGCTGTATGCTAGCTCCATCTTCTTAAATCTTGCTTTATCCGCTCTCTTATCGAGCCCATTCACCGAGATATTTACATTTCCTAGCTCTCTTAACATTTCCAAATTTTCTTTTCAATACCAGTCTCTTTTTTAAGAGTGCACTCAAAAATTGCTCAGACGACGTTAGTTTTTCTTTATCTACTAATAATGGCGTTCGGCCTCGGAAGACCATGCGGCCAGCATTTACAGAGAGCACATATTCACAGGTCTTCGTGGATGAAAAAGGGTCATTACTTATAACTATACCTCGGATTTGTAGGTGGTAATAGGTTAGAATGCAAAGTAATTTGGTTTGTAGGAAGTGTCATGCAACCCGTTGTATCATAATGTAGGAAGAGTAGCATAAATTCAGGGAGTTCTATAGGCAGTACCCCTAATTTCTATGCAAATCTCATAGCATAACCGTTGCACAGTGTAGGCTATACTTGTTACTGGCTTAAGTAAGTTGCATCCTAACCTATCAGCACCTAATAATCCGGTCTCTACCTTATAACTTAATACTACAGTCTGATAATTATTGACCAATTAAAGCGCATAATTCTGGAGATAGGTTTGATAAAAGGATGACAAGTGAGGTTGGTAGTGGGGTATGTTAACCTCACTAGACAAAAGTACAGATGGTTCTGTTGTTGGGAGTATTTCTTTACATGACTGTAGGATGTGGTTCAAGTCGAAAATTTCTCCAGGGTCTTTTGGGCAGTGAGGGGTGTCCAATACCTTGATGCTGTGGAGATGACTCGGATAGCATCCATGATCCAGATGAAAGGTGTCTTCGTGTTAGTTTCAATTTCTTCAACCAGACTTGCGTTGGGGTAGTGGGCTGAATTTTAGGATAGTGCTTTCCTCTTGCAAGCTGTGACGTTTTCCAGTACTCAGACCATTCCCTAATGGCTTGTTGCTTGATTGTGACCAGGAAATCAGAATATGGTAACTTTTTGTAAAGGCGGTGTTCACATGTCACTTCTTTCGCTAGCTGGTCTACTATCTCATTCATCGTTGTACCAGCGTGACCTTTAATCCAAAGAAAATGTACTTCCTGACCTTCTCTCTGGGCTGTATATATTAAGTTCAAAATGTCTCATACATACTGATGAGTAGACAGGTCCCAACGTGAATTTTGTAGCTTCTGAACGGCACACTGTAAGTCAGAAAGTATTAGAATCTTATGGAAGTGATGAATTGACGACGTTCAATTTTTCGAAACGTTACTCAAGCCTCGAGACTCAGACTATTTACTTGATTACTTACTTGTTTCAATTTTGAATCAGGAAGTGTTTGTCTTCCCCTTAAGAACATCACCTTTATTTCTACCATACTGAAAAGTGGAGACAGGATATTCTCTCCAGATAATAATGTTGTACTATGTATTCTCTTTCGAGTGATATACAGTTTTTCATACACGAGATTTAGTTCTTTGCGTAACATACTGCATTTTATCATTCCACGTCCAATACATAAAATACACAGGTGTCACGCAACGCAGTCCAGAACGCAATTTATACGGTTTCATTTCCGGTTAATAAATCAAATCAGAGCAAGTTTAAAGGTGCCGTCAGCGGACCGTAATGTAGTAGGCATTTGAACTGATCACTTCAATTAATTTTAGAAGGGGAGAGGGTGAACCACACAATCAAATAAAATTCTGCTCCAACTTTTAATTTCGCGAGTGTTGCTATACAGCGGGTCGCGGTTAATTAATAATTTTAGACGGTCTCACTTTAATTATGTGCTCAACCTCCGTTACTGAAAGCGCTAAGTGCAACGTCTCCATGGTAACGGCACTTAGCGGGGAACAAGTTCACTAGTTCCCGCATCTCAAGCTTCTACTATTGCACAATGTACAGACATAACTAATGTATTGTATAATAATACATTTATACAGTTATTGGAAGAGTACAAGAAAAAAAGTAATCGGGCTGAATTACACTGAAAAATATTCCACTCGTGCGCCTCTGTGGGACAGTAATTAGTGTCATTAGCTGCCACCCCTGGAGGCCCAGGTTCGATTCCCGGCTCTGCCACGAAATTTGAAAAGTGGTACGAGGGCCGGAAGGGGATCCACTCAGCTTCGGTTGGTCATTTGAGTAGAGGGGGGTTCGATTCCCACCTCAGCCATCTTCGAAGTGGCTTTCCGTAATTTCCAAATTCTTCTCCAAGCAAATGCCGGGATGGTACCTAACTTAAGGACACGGCCGCTTTCTTCCCTTCTCCTTGTCTCGCCCCCTCCCTATAAGCTTCTCATATCCCTCACAAGGCCCCTGTTTAGCATAGCAGGTGAGCCCACCAGGGCGAGGTACTGGTCCTCCTCCCCAGTTATATCACGCCGACCCGAATTCGCACGCTCCAGGACAATGCCCCTGAGGCGGTGGGATCCCTCGCTGAATCCGAGGGAAAAACCAACCCTGGAAGGTAAACGGATTAAGAAAGAAGAAAGAAAGAATATTTTACTCAGTTACAATCACAAATTACTTTTACAACAAGTATGTCTACCCCTTAGTCCCATTTCTTGACAGTGAGTCGGGAATGAAATGAGATTAATTTTTATGGCATGTTTTTACGGCCGGATGGCCTCCCTGATGCTGACCTCAATTGAGGAGCTATCATCATTTCCCCTTATCTAGCTCCTGCCGGGTCGGGGTATTTATGGCACTTTTCCATCTTCCTGTCAGGCCCCATGGCTAAATGGATAGCGTGCTGGCCTTAGGTCACAGGGGTCCCCGGTTCGATTTCCGGGCAGGGTTGGGAATTTTAACTATAATTGGATTCCATCTTCCTCTTTCCTTCCATCATTCCTCTTTCACGATCTTGTCCCAGTCTTAATTTTGTATTCTTATGCCGCTCTTCACTGATTCAATCTACCTTGTTCAAGGTCTTCCTCTTGTTCTCTTGCCCTCGCACTTTGCCTCCAGTATCTGTCTTGGAATTCTATTCTCCTCCATCCTCTTTACATGTCCAAAACACCTTAGTTTCTTTTTCAACTCTCTCATTTAGCTTTCCTATCCCAACTTACTTCCTAACATCTTCATTTCCCACTCCGTCTTTCCTTGTCTTTCCTATCATACTTCTTAGGAATTTCATCTCACTGGCTTGAATTCTGCTCTCTTGCCTGCTAGTGAAAGTCCAAGTCTCAACTGCTTAAGTCATCATGGATACATAATACATTTTGTGCCTTATCTCTTTTGAGGTGCTAATGGAAATGAATGATGGCGAATTAAATTTCGTAAGGAGGTGGAAGGAATCGGCTGTGGCCTATAAATAGAAACTATTCCGGCATGTGGCTGGAAGTGAAAATGGGAAACCACGGAAAACCATTCTCAGGACACCCAACGGTGGGGTTCAAATCTATTCTTCTCTCGAATGCAGAGCTTGTCTCCATAGCCGTAGTGCGTTAACACGCGCGACCACTCCCCTCGGAATCTTTCTCAACAAGTAACCAATAAAATTGCAATTACTTCACCGAACGACATTCCTATAAAGATCGCTGATATTCTTTCCACACTTCAAAGTTCGCAAAAAAAATATTCTGTTTATTACAATTGGGTTTACGTCGAACCAACACAAATAGTTCTTACGGCGACGATGGGATAGGAAAGGGCTAGGAATGGGAAAGAAGTGGTCGTGGCCTAACCCCAGCATTTGCCTGGTGTGAAAATGGCAAGCCACGGAAATCCATCTTCAGAGCTGTCGACAGTGGGGTTCGAACCCACTGTCTCCCGTATGCAAGCTTACAGCTGCGCGCCCCTAACCGCACGACCAACTCGCTCGGTAAAAAAGAACATTATTTCTTTTCTGTGTGTTTTTAAGCATAGGGACAATGAATGACTTTGCTCGCGAGACCTATTACCGTATTATTAAAAGAAGTATTCTGACAGATAGGACTGGAGGGAGGAGCATTGCACGGTGTTGCCGTATTCTTGCATTCCTTTCTTCTTCCCCTCACTTTCGGCTCACTTGTTCGTTTGTTCGGACCACTGTGTTCTGTTGTACGTAACTCACAATCAGAAGTCAGAGATTTGGCAACTCCAAGCAACATGAGCTGGCCAGCAGAATTATCTCCATGGCAACCGCAGTGGGCACGCCCATGTTTCTATGGCAACCTACCCCTTACTCTCTTCTCCCCACCCAGGCAGTAAATGCACCTCCCTCTAAGAACTATCAGAATGCTCCTTCCAGTATTACGACCTTAGTGTTTATAGTGCAGTATATCTTCTGGTATGGGCTAGAGCAATTCTATTACGTCTCAGTCTTATCTCTGGCTTTTTTTTTTTTTTTTTTTTTTTTACTTTCGGTCTTAACGATCATTTAGCCAGCTACGATTTTGTATGTTTCTGATTATTAATTGAGGCGTTCAGAAGCCAAGCCGACTAACTCCAAAATTTTGACAAGTGCAAGTAATAACATGGTTGGGTAGCATCACTGAATATTTGTCAGTGGCCAAAACAACTAACTCCACAGTTAAACGTTTCGCTGCCAGAATGCGCTATCTGCTCTGGCAACGGAACATTTTACCAGTGGTTTCAGTGGCCAAAGTGATTAACTCCACAGCTTTCTCTTTTATTGAAAAAAGAGGAAAATTTGTAGCCACAGCAATATTCTCCAAAGGATTGGTATGATATTCTTGACTGCAGGAAAACGAACAAATATATCCTCACAGAAATGAACCACGAGACCTGGTATTCAACGGAAAACTTAGAAAAGTGTATCAACAACAGGAAACAAAGTGTCGAAGGTGAGCCATTTAACTGGCTGACAATGAGATGGATCAGGATTGAGAAGGCTGAACAATTCGCTATCAAATTTGAAACTACTTTCTTCACAAAAATGCCTTTTGGAAAAATTAATATCCAGAAGAAAAATGGAAACCTAGAAAGCCTAGGTAATGTTCCACAACATATCCTTTATAGCACATCCAGACCGATCTACATGGCAAAAAAGAAGGATGTAATGGACCTCTTGAAGTTTATACTTCCTATTGATCACCACTACTATAAAAACTTAAAGACTGGAAGAGATGAACTTGTCAGTGATGACGACTACATTACGTATGCAGAATAGAGGCAGAGAATAACGTATTTGTATTTTAGGCACTTTTTATGTGTATTTTGAGTACTACGTAATGACTTGCAATAATACTAGTGCATTGTTCTGTGCATATTTGTTTAATAAAATGACTTGTATACATACCACTCAGAATCATCATCATCATCATCATCTGTTTACCCTCCAGGTTCGGTTCTTTCCCTCGGACTCAGCGAGGGATCCCACCTCTACCGCCTCAAGGGCAGTGTCCTGGAGCTTCAGACTCTTGGTCGGGGGATACAACTGGGGAGAATGACCAGTACCTCGCCCAGGCGGCCTCACCTGCTATGCTGAACAGGGGCCTTGTGGAGGGATGGGAAGATTGGAAGGGATAGACAAGGAAGAGGGAAGGAAGCGGCCGTGGCCTTAAGTTAGGTACCATCCCGGCATTCGCCTGGAGGAGAAGTGGGAAACCACGGAAAACCACTTCTAGGATGGCTGAGGTGGGAATCGAACCCACCTCTACTCAGTTGACGTCCCGAGGCTGAGTGGACCCCGTTCCAGCCCTCGTACCACTTTTCAAATTTTCGTGGCAGAGCCGGGAATCGAACCCGGACCTCTGGGGGTGGCAGCTAATCACGCTAACCACTACACCACAGAGGCGGACACCACTCAGAATACTGTGTCAAAACTTTCAGTTGGCAATGTGACTAACTGCATAGAAAGTGGCTTCTTTACGGGGACAGAGACATTGAAATGTTTTTATATATTTATAAAGTGCTAAATATATAACCTTAATTGTAAGAATATAAATGGGTGTATTGTAAATATGAAAAATAAATGGAGATTTTTTACAGATTATTGAATAACTTCAACTGTTTGTACTGAACATTTGTTTTTGATGGAGTTAGTCGGCTTGGCTTCTGAACGCCTCAATTATGAATTGACAATTTTATGTGTTTCTGATTATGAATTGTGAATCGACTTTGATGAATTCAACTTATTCATATAAGACGAACACAAACAGCCAGCCCCCGAGCCGGAGAAATTAACCAGACGAAGTTAAAATCCCCTACCCGGCCAGGAATCGAACCCGGGACATCAGTAACCAAAGACCAGCACGCTAACCATTTAGCCATGGAGCCGGACTATCCTTGGCTTTGACAATATGAAAGTGACTGGTATGAGCGATGCTAGTAATGCCATTCCATATGCAACCAGTCCCTGCTATGAATGGTGTGAAAATGTTGGGCAAAGCAATTTCTGGCTCAGTGAGGAAAGCAACGGGAAACTGTTTTTATTCACCATTTCCCTAGTACGCCTCTTCAGTGGCAGCTAATGATGGAGCTGTTGAGGATCCAACCAACCGTCGGGCAGAGGACTGAACACACACACATAGAGGCGATAAGTGGCTGTCATCAGAAAGTGAGACTAAGCATGATACAGTTTTTGGAACATCGTAAATGACGATTCCTATAATGATTATGTTATTATTTCAAATATTTGGTACCGAGCTCGATAGCTGCAGTCGCTTAAGTGCGGCCAGTATCCAGTATTCGGGAGATAGTAGGTTCGAACCCCACTGTCGGCAGCCCTGAAAATGGTTTTCCGTGGTTTCCCATTTTCACACCAGGAAAATGCTGGGGCTGTACCTTAATTAAGGCCACGGCCGCTTCCTTCCAACTCCTAGCCCTTCCCTGTCCCATCGTTGCCATATGACCTATCTGTGTCGGTGCGACGTAAAGCAACTAGCAAATAATAATAATAATAATAATAATAATAATAATAATAATAATAATAATAATAATTTGGCATTTACTTTACAAAATAATTATTAAAATTACAAAAGTACATCATTGCATTTGCTGAAAAGACGCTCTTCAGGGGCACTTGAAAGAAGAACTGTGTTTAGTTTGAAGAATATCCCCAGCTGTAATGGGTAGGCCCTACTGTTAATCAGAGATACCACCCTGCTGAAACTTCCAAACATTTTGACATTAGCTCAACTTTTTTTTCTTAACCGAGCTCAATAGCTGCAGTCGCTTAAGTGCGGCCAGTATCCAGTATTCGGGAGATAGTAGGTTCGAACCCCACTGTCGGCAGCCCTGAAAATGGTTTTTCGTGGTTTCCCATTTTCGCACCAGGCAAATGCTGGGGCTGTACCTTAATTAAGGCCACGGCCGCTTCCTTCCAACTCCTAGCCCTTCCCTGTCCCATCGTCGCCGTAAGACCTATCTGTGTCGGTGCGACATTAAGCAACTAGCAAAAAAAAAAACATTTTTTTATGACACAAAGACAAATTGCTTCGCATTGTCGTGTTTGTGTGGCTACGTTGAAACAATACCGGTAAACCGGGTCGTTTTCTTATCGCTGAAGGAAGGAAAGTTTGGCTGCAAACGCAAGACACCACCAGGAGAGGATCATTTACTCATTCGGAAGAGTAAAGGCTCTCGGGTGTGAACCTAAAACTAGATTTAAGTCAGAGTTGCAACAATTGGCGCAGACTGTTGATGGCACGAAGAAGTGCGCGCAGAGAAGCAAAGAAGAACCTTCTGACCAACGTTATGCGCAAAACGCGATTGATATGCGCTAAGCTACATAAAGATTGGACTGTAGGAGTTTGCAAGAAAGTCGTAGTTTCAGTTGAAAGCCTTCTTTCGATGTTCTTGGTCAGCGTGTTTCTTATGTACGTAAAGAAACATCACAGTTAAAAAGTCACCGGCCCATATTCAACAAGCATCGAAACATCCTCCAAAAGTGATCTTCTGGGGATGTTTTACCTACAAGGGGCAAGGACCTCAGTTCCCACTAAGGGTATGATTAATAATAATAGTGTTATTTGCTTTACGTCCCACTAACTAATTTTACGGTTTTCGGAGACACCGAGGTGCCGGAATTTTGTCCCGCAGGAGTTATTTTACGTGCCAGTGAATCTATCGACACGAATCTGGCGTGTTTGAGCACCTTCAAATACCACCTGACTGAGCCAGGATCGAATCTGCTAAGTTGGGGTCAGAATGCCAGCGCCTCAACCGTCTGAGCCACTCAGCCCGGCGGTATGATTAACAGTGACCAATACCAAACCAAACCCCAAACACCGTGGCACAATAGACCCGAAAGGCCATCGCCTACTAAGCGACCGCTGCTCAGCCCCAAGACCTGCAAATTACGAGATGTCGTGTGGTCGGCACGACGAATCCTATCGACAGTTATTCTTGGCTTTCTAGACCGGGGCCGCTATCTCACCGTCAGATAGCTCCCCAATTGTAACAACGTAGACTGAGTGAACCTCGAACTAGCCCTCAGATACAGGTAAAAATCCCTGACCTGGCCGGGAATCGAACTTTGGGCCTCCGGGTAAGAGGCAGACACACTACCCCTACACCGTGGGGCCGGCTGAAAAGACAATATATTTACGCAAAATTGAAGAAAATGGCCTAAAACAGTGATAAGTACATAGGAATCCTTTTAAGGAGAGTAGGGTCTGAGTTACAAAAACACTCACCAGATGGTGAAAGTGTTTTTGAACAAGATCTTGCACTATGTCACAGATCCAAAAGGGTCAACAAATTCTTCAAATACAACAATATTGAAGTGCTCCCTCGGCCCGACAACCCACCCGATATCAAACTCATCGAAAATGTATAGGTCATTTGTAAGAAGAGAACGGCGAAAGTGGATAGATAAACGAAACTACGCATGAATGTTTGCTTACCAAGTTGCGGTTTCACGAAGAAGAGAGCAGGAATATGCGCCAAGTATTGACAGAATTCATTCCAAAACGTGTCCATGTTGGTTTGAAGAAAAGACAAAGTAATTACGCAAAGTATTAAGGTATGACTTTCTGCAATTGCAGAACTGATTTTCAGTAGTTTTACAATTTTTGTTACAAGAACACCTTTCTGTATATTGTTCGGATTAATTTGAACGCAACTGTATAATATCAAAAATAAAAAGGAAAATCATCTCCATACAGGCAATGAAGGCCCTTGGAGGGGTGGAAGGTAAAGGCTTCCATTATCCGTAACCTCGGCACTTGATGGGGTAGAGTGGTTAGCTCTACGTCCGGCCGCTTTTGCCCTCAGGAATTAACCTGGTACTCATTTTTGGTGTAGACTGAGTGAACCTTAGGACCATATGCACCTCCGGAAGTGAAAATCTCATTTCTTAAAATAAATTCGACTTCCTGACGGGGATTCCAACCCACGGCCTTCCGGGTGAACGGAGCACGCCTTTGCCGCATCAGCCAGGCAGCCCCTATAATATCCAAGCCCTGGGTATGAAATATTGTTTTGTAAAGTGAAGAGTAGGTTATTTCTTTTAGCGAGGGCAGGTGAAAAATGGTTCGTAGATGTCACTGGCAGACGATAACCAACATTTGTTGCGCCCATAACGGAGGAGCTTTGCTAATGAGAAATTCTGATAACTCTCTGGATGGACGAAGGTAGTCGTGCTGTTAAGTTGGTAACAAGCACGTGGCAATTAGCGCGCTCGCCGTGCAGGTCGGACCGCAGAGGAAACTGGAGCGGCTTACAGTCCATTACCAGACCAACCTTATGAGGCTGCTCTCTGGTCACCGCCTTCTGTGCCAGTTTGAGTTCGTGTTCAGTGTGCCCTTTCAAAATACATGCACTATGGGGAATATCTGAACGGAAAGGTGTTGGTAGGGAGACAGCTGAAAATAATACAAAGGGAAGGAAACTGTGTGGTTCAGAATTCAAATTAATTACTGTAATTAAATTTTCCCATCGCGACAAATAGGAAATTTTATGGAGCGCTCCTCCTGTTGGTGGGGGCGGTAGAATACCACTCACAGTTTCTCCTCCTTGCCGTAAGAGGCATGTCAAACGGGCCCTAGAGGCTCTTATCTTGGGAGAATGAGCTGGCAACTACGGGACCCTTAGCTGAGTCCTGGTCTTTCTTCCACTTACTTGTGCCAGGTTCCTCACTCACCTATCCTATCCGACCTCTCTTGGTGGGCGGAGTAGTTCAGACGGTTGATACGCTGGCTTTCTGATCCCAACTTGGCAGGCTCGATCCTGGCTCAATCCAAAGGTATTTGAACGTGCTCAAATACGTAAGCCTCGTGTTGGTAGGTTTATTGGCACGTAAAAGAACTCCTGCGAGACTAAATTCTGGCACCTCGGCGTCTCCGAAAACCGTCAAAATGTAGTCGGTGCGACATAAAAACAATAACATTATTTATTATTAACTAATGATGAACAATTGAATAAGAGAGTGGTGGTGGTAATTATTGTTTTAACACGAAGTACAACTACTCAACCATCCTCTATTAACATTAATCAAAGACAAAAGAAAGGAAGGGATCCGACACTTCATGAAGGTCAATCAATCAATCAATCACTACTGATCTGCATTTAGGGCAGTCGCCCAGGTGGCAAATTCCCTATCTGTTGTTCTCCCAGCCTTTTCTTAAATGATTGCAAAGAAACTGCAAATTTATTGAATATCCCTCTTGGTAAGTTATTCCAATCCCTAACTCCCCTTCCTATCAACGAATATTTGCCCCAGTTTGTCCTCTTGAATTCCAACTTGATCTTCTTATTGTGATCTTTCCTACTTTTAAAGACACCACTCAAACATTCGTCTACTGATGTCATTCCACGCTATCTCTCCACCGACAGCTCGGAACATACTACTAAGTCGAGCAGCTCGTCACCTTTTTCCCAAGTCTTCCCAGCTCAAACTTTGCAACATTTTTGTAACGCTACTCTTTTTGTCGGAAATCACCCAGAACAAATCGAGCTGCTTTTCCAGTTCTTTAATCAAGTAATCCTGGTGAGAGTCCCATACACTGGAACTATACTCTAGTTGGGGTCTTATCAGAGACTTATATGCCCTCTCCTTTACATCCTTACTACAGCCCCTAAATGCCCTTATAACCATATGCAGAGATCTGTACCCTTTATTTACAATCGTATTTATGTGATTACCCCAATGAAGATATTTCCTTATATTAACACCTAGGTACTTACAATGATCCCCAAAAGGAACTTTCACCCCATCAACGCAGTAAGAAAGAAAGAAAAGGGCCATGAATTGCGTGAAAATGAGACTCACTAGCGTTCGGAAACTAATAGCGTTGGGGTGAGAAAAGAACAAGATTGATCAAAGAAGGTCGGATAAGATAGATGGAAGTAAGGAGCCTGGCAGAAGTAAGTGGAAGAAATATCAGTACTCAGCTAATTGTCCGGTGGTCGCCAACCCACGCTCGCGAGTGAAGATCTCCTCGGTAACATCAATTCCCGGCCGTTGCCTGCCAGTGTTAGTTCCAACGTTAACGGAGCGTGGTTCGGAGAGCAAACAGGACGGGAAAAGAGAAAGGGGTTGTACCCGAAACAACATTTCGCTGAGTAGTCGAGTAGAGCTTCGTAATCTCAATCGAACGACTCACTTCCCTTCCAAGTGTATCCGCTTACTCGCTTCACTGTGACGTATGCTTGCTACGTAAGCTGCCCGCATTTACGTCACGCCAGCCCGGCCGCACTGGGCTTGCCTCAACGGGCACCCAGCTGAGGAGCATCTCTGATTTAAACGAATGAACTTGCAAACACTAATACACGTACCAATATTTCCGCATTGACATTTAATAATCATAAGCTGTCCACACAAGTCCAAGGTAAATTTCAACGAATGCGGCAAGTTCCTAAAACAACACATCAATTTTTATGTCAACAATAATACCTTCACAAATACACTGTGAATTTTAATGAAGACAAGAGAAGAAAGTTTTATGACAGACTCTTCACTGAGTGTTTTAAATAGTGTTTCAGCCACTCATTTCACTCATCATGTATTTGTCATGGATTTTAAGATGTTTTCCAACGTTTTATTAACCATATAAGGCTGACAATAACCGCAAATGTTCGAAAAAATGTACATAAAATACAACATGACTAAAGTTACTTCTTAGACTGTTTGAGTGTTAGTCTATAAAGTATTAGGATGGTGGACCAAAACATACTTTTTTATTCTAAGGAAGTTCTGCTGTCACCGAAGACGAGCTTTCGACGCATATCAAAATAATGGCATTTCCAAACCACAGGTGTGTGGAGCATGGCTAAGGAACTTGGTGCCCGCACCTACCGGATCCATGAGATGTCCGCAAGAGTTAACACCTCCTGATTATCGCACCCGCTTGTAATATTGCGCCCGTGTACTGACCTGGATTTATGAGGATGAACACAGTCTTGACAATCGGTGGTGGTCGGATGAGTACTATGTGATCCTGAGAGGACAGTTAAACAAGCAGAATATAAGATTTCTTGGTTCCCACTTTCACACCAGGCAAATGCTGGGTCTGTACCTTAATTAAGGCCACGGCCGATTCCTTCCAACTCCTAGGCCTTTCCTATCCCATCGTCGCCATAAGACCTATCTGTGTCGGTGCGACGTAAAGCCGCTAGCAAAAAAAAAAAAAAAAAAGAGATTTCTTGGGTAAGAGAAGCCGGACGAGTACCTGCAGAGACCCCTACATTCGGAAACGGTCACCTTATAGGTAGCAATACCAAGTCAAGGCGTCATTTGCCCTGTTGTTGTCTGAGCCATGAGTCCATGGACTGGCTTGATGCAGCTCTCCATGCTACCCTATTCTGTGCTAATCTTTTCATTTCTACGTAACTACGACATCCAACATCTGCTTTAATCTGCTTGTCAAATTTACACCTTGGTCTACCCCTACTATTATTACAGCCTACACTTCACTCAAAGACCAACTGAACAATTCCTAGGTGACTTAAGATGTGTTCTATCATTACATTCCTTCCTCTCGTCAATTTTAGCCAAATCGGTCTCCTCTCACCAATTCCATTCAGTATCTCTTCATTCGTAATTCGATCTAGCCATCTGACCTTCAGCGTTTTTCTATAACACCACATTTCAAAAGCTATGCTCTTTCTTTCTAAGCTAGTTATCGTCCATGTTTCACTTCCATACAATGCCACGCTCCACACGAAAGTCCTCAAAAATATATTTCTAATTTCTATATCAGTGTTCGCAGAAAGCAAATTTCTTTTCGTAAGTCTGGTCTTCCTTGTTTGTACTAGTCGGAATTTTATTTCCTCCTTACTTCTATCATCGTTAGTTATTTTACTACCAGAGTAATAATATTCATCTATTTCCTTTACGACTTAATTTCCTAATCTAATATGTCCTGCATCACCTGACTTTGTTTGACTGCACGTGATTACATTTGTTTTGGACTTAATTACATTCATCCCGTACTCTTTCCCTAAGACTATGTCCATACCATTCAGCAATTTCTCCAGATCGTCATGTGGTTTTCTCGCCGATTTAAAAATGAAATAGAATTAATATATTCATGAAATAAAATACTCATTCGTCGGACTATGTACTCACACTTAGTACTTACTTAATTACTTACACATACAATTGTTGATAGGCGCCAGCTACAAATAAATGTAACGATAATAGAATGAGAATCTTGAATATCTCTAGGGTGTGAGGTAATAAGCTTACTTTGACAGCATAACATATATGTTCTGGGAAAAGGACATTGAAGTTTGGTTTCCCCATTAAAATTTGAAGTTATGTGATCTACCATTGAAATAAAACAATTAATTGTATTTGATACTAAACGAAATATATTCTTTAAATTTATAATTGAAATGACAAGACTCGTTGCGATAATATAGATGATAATATAAAATTCTGAAATTACAACTGAAAGAAACTCTTAGGCATTAAATTTGAAATCCTCTTGACCGGACATTTAAAAGTTGCACAATAAATGTAGTATATCCCTCACTGGTTCACTTAATTTTACCTTGAACACTTCGAGTGTTATTAGGACGTATTCCTTTGAATTGGTGTCAGCTGTAGGTATCTCAAACCTAATTTGGTTATGTATCATTTTAGTTTCACAAACGAGATATAGCATGACTTGAAATTATATTCACACTTCACAATCAACTTTACAAGTAATTCATTGATAACTGTTAGTCTGCATGACGACGACTCAATATTCGGCTGTCACCGAACTGACACAAGAACTCGACTGAACAGACACACGAAACACACTCCGAACATATAATCCATTTGGTCACTGACGACGATGTATCCATATCACTGTTCTATCTTCAACTGACTGACTGACCAACTGTAGCCTCATTCTCCAAATGACTTGTAACCGTACAACAGGGTTACAGACTCCATTCTGTATTTATTATTATTATTATTATTATTATTATTATTATTATTAACCAGATTCATTAGATTTTATATATTCTGTTTCTCATCATTTAGACTGTAATAATTAGGTATCACGTATATTATTGTATTTAATCATAGGTTAAGTGAAATTTATTTGTAATTATTCTGTATTGTAGTAAGTGAGATTTGTTGGTTTCATATTGTCATGCTGTGGCTTGTAACTCTGGCTAGATGAGATGGCATAGTATTTTGCAATCGAGGCTATGTTTAACTGTGCAAGTAGATTTCCCGGTGACGCATTCGGCATAGTCATTCTCGGACCGCTTGGGTACGCTTAGACGACACATGACTGATGACATCAGTGCGTGGACACGTGATTGCGACCAAGTGTCAGTATTCGCCAGCTACTGTATGTGGAAGTAGAAGGGATGAACAGTGAGTGGGGAGATGAGTCGTCATCGCGAGGTTATATAAAGTCGAGGCAACGGTAGTGAGTGATTCAGATGATATCAATCAGTTGATAGTACTCAGTTCATAAGCAGTTGATATCGTGCAGAGCATATGTAACAGTCAGATGTATCAAATGGAAGAAGTGGTCTTAGTGTGATGGTCAGAGCTAAGAGTTGTGTTTGAAGAGGTAATCATCGAGGAAGTCTACAAGTGGTGCTTGTATCCGAGCAGAGACGGGTACTATGCTGATAAAGAAACATCATCTTCTTGTGAGGATGGACTTCACAAGATGTTTCAATAATATTTTCCAATTATTTAAAATATATTGAGTGGACGTAATTACATTGGAGCTCCCTACACGCGTATATGGTATGTAGGCCAACTCCTTGTTATATAAGAAGATTACAACAGACGGCTCCCGACTTCAGCTCACAGGTTTTCCCAAGAATTTCAAGTTCAACAGCGGTGTATGCAGACAACAGGTAATTAAAGCATCAGACATGTTATGCATTCATAACATGAAGAAGAGTGTAATCAGCGGCGATATCACATCTCACTTCAAGTTCATGCCAATAGCTTTTTTTGTTTAGATTAAACTTTCCTTTTATTAGTACCGCAAATCTCACGATATATTTCTTTTGTTAAATTAAAACACGTCAATGATTGTTCATTGTGACGTAAATTTAGTCATAAACTCAGTTTTATTTTCATTATAATAAGTGATTCCAGTTCCATGCACAATCCTCAATTGTGGAAATGCAACAGTAATTTAATATTGTCCTGATCCATATCCCTGTATATTGCCAGATATGTGAGTTTATCACCTCACGCCTTGAGATAATTGATATAAGAGGTATGCTCTACCGAATTTTGTTGTTTTTCTTAAAAAAGCAACTGGCGCTCAAACAAATGTTATTTATATTATGTGGAATATATGAAGGTATAATAGTAGTGGTCGGAGTAGCCACAGACTATCCATCGACCAAGGCTCCATCCATCTGACTACAACACTTCATGGCAAGTCTCTCCATCCAAATCACTCCCTGACCAACTGTTGCTTCGCTCTCCTTCCAACTGTCCTGCCGCTATAGGATACGCCTCTGTATATAGACACTAGTTGTCACACCCACGTCATGTCTCAAAGAGTACATGACTTCACTCCGTGATAAAATAGCTTCAGGCAAAGTAGAAACTCCCCAAATGATCTCATAGTCTAAATGCAAATAATGACAGAGCAATGACTCGACAGTTACTGTAACAGTATTGCACCATACGTTGTAATGTTTTAAAAGTAGTGTCACAAATAATATATCCATATCTGATATTAGGCAATAAGTCTCAGTCTACATTATTTTGATGCTAACATAGGCTACATATATATAATAAAATACAATAAAGCAATCGATAATTAATACGTAGGGAAATAAGCTTATAGAATTGAATCAAACAATAATAATAGTTACAATAACAGTAATAATAATAATACAAATAAAATAATAATAATAATAATAATAATAATAATAATAATAATAATAATAATAATAATAATAATACAGGGAAGTATTTGTAACCGGATTTGAACCGTTACAATCTGCAGACTCAGATAAACTATATCATATAGAATATGCACGAATTTGATGACCTGGCAATGTCACATGCACGGAGTTGCCGACCGTTATTACTTCAAGAGGAAGTATGTATGTTCAGTTCTCTGCCCAAAGGATGGTTGGATCCTCAACAGCTCCATCATTAGCTGTCATAGATGGGTTAGGCATCACTGAAGAGGCGTACTAGGGAAATGAGGAGTGAGGCAGTCTCCCTGTGCTCACTGTACACTTTGTTTTCATGTACTACTTTATCATTCATTATTTTGCAGATTTCATCTCCTGAAAGACCACACACTTTCTACAGTTCAAAGCCTCAAGTTAAGCTAAAATAACGTATCATTCTACTTCAAACAGTTATTCAGTGAAATATGACATATATGTGACTGGTAAAGAAAATCTATTACAGAAATCATTGATACACAAACTGCACTGAAGGGTCGTATGTGACCCAAAGGCACAAGTAGAAAAATGTTCGACTGTTGTTGGAACTCCAGCCAAGGCAGAGAGCAAGTAGCAAAAACTTAATGCCGTTTGGTGAGTTTATAGAGAGATGATCTTAGGATGACAGGGTTATGGGCAACCCTACAGCATGGTTCTAGGTTTAAGTATTCTTTGAAAGGCAACTCAGGAATCTAGGAATTATAGGGTGATTAAATCCTAGTTACACATTTTATTTTTTATTTAGTCAGTTTACCATCCAGGTGTGGTTTCACTTCCGGACTCAGCGAGGGCAAGGGCAGTGTCCTGGAGCGTGAGACATTTTGTCCGGGAAACATCTGGAAATAAGGACCAGCACCTTGCCCAGGTGGCCTCGCCTGTTATGTTGAACAGGAACTTGGGGGAGAGGGGGGAAGTGAAAATTGGGAAGGATAGGCAAGGAAGAGGTAACGAAGTAGCCGTGGATTTAAATTAGGTACCATCCCGGCATTTACCTGGAGAATAAGTGCGAAACCACGGAATCCTCTTGTCTCGTTTAAAATTTCGTGGCAGAGCCTGGAATCGAACCCGCGCCTGGGTAGCAGCTAATAACACTAACCAGTACACCTCAGAGGCGGAGCTAGTTACAATAATTTAGTTATGTTGATGAACACATTTTAGTTAACCATCCCATGAGCCCTGGATAAATTAGAACAGAAGCCTTTCATGTAACAAAAGTCTTGCACATCTATAATTCGTGAACTACAAACGTATCCATTTTGTATCGTTTATAACTCTCACGTTATGTCCCATGTGTCATTTTCAATAACCCTCATTTTCTATATTGTATAATATAAATGAACATTTATAAGAGGATTTATTTCGTATTTCCATTGATGGTGCCAGAAACACATAGGAGTGAAAAACAAGTCTTTTATGTTTGACATTTAATGGTAGGGTTTAACTTTGTGTCAAGTTCATGTTACAATCACTCGTTAATCGTCTGCATTGAAAGCTGTCGCCCAGGTGGCGGATTCCCTTTCAGTTGTTTACTTACCTTTTTCTGAAATGTTTTCAAAGACCTTGGAAATGTATCCAACATTTCCCTTCATAAATTATTATAATCCCTTATTCCTCAACCTATAAATTAATGCTTGTCCCAATTTGTCCCCGTGAATAATATTCTATCTTCACATCATTCCTACTTTTAAAAGCTCTACTCAAACTTATTCATCTACGTACATTCCACGCCATTTATCCACTGATAGCCCTCAGTCGAGCATCTCGTCTCCTTTCGTAAATAAGATGAAAGAACTGTGAGGAATAAGGAACTGTAGAACTGTTGGCAAGTTCGCTGTTGTTAAAAGTGTTAAAAGTATTAACTCTAGGACATAGTGGATGAAAATAAACAAACAGTGTGTAAATTACAGTTGATAAGTTACAATAAGATAGATGAACAGGTGTATTGAATGGTATGTAAAGAAATGTGCAATTAGTTAGTGGTTTTTTAGACTAAGAGACGGAAATAAGATGAAAGATCGGTGAGGAATAAGGAACTGTAGAACTGTTGACAAGTTCAGTGTTGTTAAGAGGTGTTTAAAATTTTAACTCTAGGACATAGTGGATGAAAATAAACAAGCAGTGTGTAAATTACAGTGGATAAGTTACAATAAGATAGATGAACAGGTGTAAGTGAGAAAGAGAGATGGAAAGATTTGGAAAAGGGTGGGGGGGATAGGATATAAGAGGTGGAAGGGTGGGGTGTGACAGACCCATCCCAAGGTAAAAAGAATAAACATGTCCGCAAAGGGAGGTACTGGAGAGTCAAAGATGGGAGCAGGCAATGTGTATGTAAGACGACTCGGATTAACAGGCGGGGCAGTAGATAAGAGCGTGACGGGTCGCATGATAGACTGGTTTCCGCTTCAGGGATTCGTCACTCAAAGCATGGGAGGGAAGCACATTGCCAACGAGGTTTAGGTGGGGATGACATCTGACCCACGGGTGTGCCTGATAGTGGTATCATGGGTGGGAGGGGCCCTCTCCATATCAGGGGATACCGTGAACAGCCAGTTGTCTTTTTTTCTTTTCTTTTCTGTTAGTTAGTTGTAGTTCTAGTGAAGGGTGGTGCAGCTCTTGGTCTGGTATCCCGCCCGTGCAGGGCGCCACCAAATTAGTTAGAGTATGTAGTTAAGTAGTTTTAAGAGATATATAGTAGATATTGTTTGTTTGTTTTTTGTTTCTGTGTGTTTCGTTGTCTTTATTGCCTGTAAGCCGATGGTGTATACTAGGGTGGGCAATAAAGAGATGTTCTATTCTATTCTATCTCGTATCCTTCCTTCGATGTCTTCCCAGACCAATGTTTGCAATGTTTTCGTAACACTACTCTTTGGTCAGAAATCACCCACAACAAATCGCGCTGCTTTTCTTTGGATATTTTCCAGCTGTCGAATCAAGTTGTCCTGGTGTGAGTCTCACACAATGGAAGCATGGGGTCTTACCAGAGACTTATGCGCCCTCTCCTTTACATCCTTACTACAACCCCTACTATCATAACCATATGAAGGGATCTGTAAGCTTTATTTACAACCTTGTTAATGTAATTACCCAATCGAAGATAGTTCCTTATATTAACCCCTATGTACTTACAATGTTCCCTATGAGGTACTATCACCCCCATCAACACAGTAATTAAAACTGAGAGGACTTGGTGAAGCATACAAACTGTTTACATCATAACATTGTCTCTCACAACATTGTCGTGATCACCTCTTATGCGTTCTTGGATGTTTGCAGATAAATGTTGGTGGTGATTATCAGGGTGCGAAATCGCGGGGGGGGGGGAAGGGAGGGTTTTCCCCCGCCCATGATTTTATCTCAAAGGTGCCCCCCCCCCAACTAAAATTGCCCAGAGGAGATTCTTTCATTATAAAATGAGGAAAATGTAACACATATATTACTGAAATCAATGTATTTTACTGTGCATATTTTCATAAAAATCAACAATAATACACATAAGATAGAAATAATAGGGTGACTGCTAGACCTTGAGCAATAAAACAACGTAGCGGTGGCAACGCCGCACAGGCCCCAGGGGTTCTGAACTTTGGAGCATCGGTTGGCGACCACGGGGCCCTTAGCTTAGTCCTGGCATTGCTTCCACTTACTTGTGCCAGTCTCCTCACTTTCAACAATCCTATCCGACCTCCCTTGGTCAACTCTTGTTATTTTCCGACCCCGACCCTATTAGGTTTGCGAGGGCTAGGGAATATTTCATTTTCATGCCCTTCGTGGCCCTCGTCTTTCTTTGACCGATATCTTCATTTTTCGAAGTGTCGGATCCCTTCTATTTTTCCGTCTGATTAGTGTTATGGGTTGCCCGGTTGTACTTCCTCTTAAAACAATTATCACCACCACCACCAACGCCGCACATGAAGCCTATTGTTCACGTTTCACTCTGGCAAGTCCATCTGAGGCCCGGGAATAATTTTCCATTGAACATCATTCTTTTTATAACAACAAAATTCAAAGCCCGGGTTCGATTCCCGGCTCTGCCACGAAATTTGAAAAGTGGTACGAGGGCTGGAACGGGGTCCACTCAGCCTCGGGAGGTCAACTGAGTAGAGGTGGGTTCGATTCCCACCTCAGCCATCCTGGAAGTGGTTTTCCGTGGTTTCCCACTTCTCCTCCAGGCGAATGCCGGGATCGTACCTAACTTAAGGCCACGGCCGCTTCCTTCCCTCTTCCTTGCCTATCCCTTCCAATCTTCCCATCCCTCCACAAGGCCCCTGTTCAGCATAGCAGGTGAGGCCGCCTAGGTGAGGTACTGGCCATACTCCCCAGTTGTATCCCCCGACCAAGAGTCTGAACCTCCAGGACACTGCTCTTGAGAAGGTAGAGGTGAGATCCCTCGCTAAGTCCGAGGGGAAAACCGAACCTGGAGGGTAAACAGATGATGATGATGATGATGATCATTTTAAATTTACATTTTAAGGGGGAGGGGGTAATTTATTTAGAAAGGAATTATATACCCCCATAGTGTATAGTGTTTGAAATAAACACCAGTAGTTAAGACCTATGATCCTTCTCCCCCCCCCCCCCACCATCACCACCACCACCACCATGTTTCCAATTTCGCACCCTGGTGAAAATGAAAATGAAAACCTACAACCTGTTTTCCAGTCTTTGACCGGATCAGGGATGTGATGAATGAATCATATATAGCCTATTAGTACGATAGGGTCGCCACTCCCAAAGTGATTAATTAATGACTGATAGATGCTATGATATGATAATGGAGAGTGTTGCTGCAATGAAAGATGACAGGAAAAACCGGAGTACCCGGAAAAAAACCTGTCCCGCCTCCGCTTTGTCCAGCACAAATCTCACATGGAGTGAACGATATTTGAACCACGGTATCCAGCGGTGAGAGGCCGACGCGCTGCCGTCTGAGCCACGGAGGCTCCCACACACTGGTGATTATTGTTATAGTTGGATTACTACTGGGCAACCATCTTATATTAACACTAATCAGAAGGAAATTGGAACCGGGTGAGTTAGCCGTGCGGTAAGGAGCGCGCAGCTGTGAGCTTGCATCCGAGAGATAGTGGGTTCGAACCCGACTGTCGGCAGCCCTGAAGATAGTTTTCCGTGATTTCCCATTTTCACACCAGAAAAATTTTGGGGCTGTACCTTAATTAAGGCCACGGCTGCTTCCTTTCCATTCCCGGGCATTTCCTATCTCATCGTCGCCATAAGACCTATCTGTGTCAGTGCGACGTAAAACAAATAGCAAAAAAAATTGGAAAGGGTCGCTCACTGCGAAGAATGAAGGTATCGGGAAAAGAATGGGAAGGGCTACGAAGGGCGTGAATAACACGCTAGGCCTCACAAATCTAAGACCGTCGGGGTTGGAAGAAAACAAGATTTTACCAAGGAAGGCTGGACAGGATAGATGAAAGTAAGTAGCCTCATACAAGGAAGTGGAAGCAATGCCAGGATCGGCTATGGGAACCGTAGTCACCAAGCCGAGAGCCCCTGGTCCCCCTTTTAGTCTTCTCTTACGACAGGCAGGGTTACCGCTCTCACCCACAGTGGGTCACGAGACGTTGTCTTTACCGTCATCTTCCTCATCACTATTTACTGTTCGCGCCGCGCAGCCTGTCATGCATTGATTTATAAACTCAATAGAGCGCTTTTTCTCTCATGTTACGTTATTTTTATTGATATGCCGTGACAGGACAAACCTCCGACATGCTAAGCAGGTCCCGTTTATTGCAGCTCATACCATCATTAATAACCATTGACAGTCGCTCTCCCTTCCTCCATTTATTGGTTGAACGGTTCAACATATTGGTCTGTTTCTCTTGGAAAAGGAAGTTCAGAAGAGGCGACAATCTCTCTAAAGTCCTATTTCTTTTATTTCACAGGAAAGGTAGAATGATTAACGTTAATGACCTCCCATGTGTCTCAGTTAATATTTTATTCTTTCCTCTCCGTTGGAGTGTTAAATAAATGATAATATTACATCTTCATTATGGGCTGTTATGCCTTTCAGCGTTCCGTCTACAATCCTCAGTGAAGTAACTAAATGCCGCCGGAAAATATTAATTACCACTATCTCCTTTAGTTCCACACCTTGTTTCTCTTACCCTCCATGGCGGTTGTGGTTATTACTGTTTTAAGAGGAAGTACAACTGGGCAACCATCCTCTATATATAACATTAATCAAAGGGGAAAAATTGGAAGGGAACCGACAGTTCGAAACATGAGGGTATCGGCCAAAGGAAGACAAGGGCCACGAGGGGCGTGAAAATTAAAGATTCCCTAGGCCTCGCAATCTAATATCGTCGGGGTAATAAAATAACAACAGTTGACCAAGAGAGGTCGGACAGAATGAGCCCTTTATTCTCCTAGGTAAACTACCCTCCTCCGTTCGATTCACATGACCCCACCATCGAAGACAGTTTATACGCACAGTTTCAGCCATTGAAATTATTAACTTAGCTTCTATATCCTTATTGCGAATACTATCTTACAATTCTTGTAATTATATCCTTTTTTTTTACTAGTGGTAAACCATCGAAGGTTTTCGGCAACGCAAGGGTAGGAAATGGCTAGGATTGGGAAGGCAGCGGTCGTCACTTTAATTGCGGTACAGCCCTAGTGTTTTCCTGGTTCGAAAATGGAAAACCACGTCTTTCGATGGTGAAATTCCAGCCCACCATCTTCCGAATGCAAGCTCACAGCTACGCGACCCTAACCACACAGCCAACTCGCTCAGTGAATTCTATCTCTGATTACTTTCAAAGGAGCAGGGGAGGTTGCGAACACTTTGCATTTTCTGTCACTAACAAAGATCTTTCTGCTCCTCTGCGTCCAGGATATCTTATCCCTCTTCTACGTTACGCAATATCACTGCGCTTTCTTTTATCACTGTATTGAGAACAACCCGTGTCCCACAACGCAGGACGATCTCAGACAGTGTCAATTAGTGCCTCAACGCCCAGCATATGCAATACTTTCATCATGGTACAGAGGGTGCAAGTGATGAATGTGAACACCCAGGCGGTACTAACTTCCTTACGTGAGACTCTGTGACGAGTCACGGAGAGAAGACAAGCAGTGAGCGCCACATGTTGCCTCTAGCCCTTTCAGACCTGAAAGAAAACTGGAGGTGTGAATTTTTGTTTGTACGTCAAGAACTGACTAAAATGCTCCTCAATACACATATTAAGAGTTTATTTTACAAAATAAAAACTAACATCCGAAAAACAGGACCCACACAATTGTGCGTATCAAAATTCAAAACCTCGTTGTATCACGTACGATGGTGTAGCTTCAAAATTTACGTTCACTAACCAAAGTACACACTTCATTGAATATATTCCGGTATTCAGTAAAGCTTCTAGATTAATATAAACGCAGTAAATAAATACTTACTTTCGGCACTACTGCTTCCTGCCATCTCGCCGATCAACTGTGCTTTTTAAACTCTTCTTCCTTCGCCCTGGCGGTCAAGCGCATACTAAAATCAATTGAAATACACGCCACGTGTCCTGCACAATCACTGCAGTCCGGTGTAGCGCCGAAAAAACATCAAATACGGTCAGGGATAACTAAAATACGAACCCGCACAATTGTGCGTACTCGGTTTGAAAGGGCTAGACCACATGGCGCGAGTCACAGGAAGCCTAGTCTGAAGGGGTCGGGGAGATTCTCGTTTGAATACCCAGACCTGTCTTCTCCGACACCGGCCGCAGCTCCTGGAGCCACATGTGAGAGAGACATTGTGTACGGAACGAAGTCCGGGCACCGAAACAGAGGTGGCTACAGGTTAAGGAACTCTAGCTGTAGGATGACGGCAACTGATGTGCCTTCAGGTTCGTATGCAACATGAAAGACGTCGTGTGAAGGGAGTTCTATTGAAGTTCATCACATTAACACGTAGAAGGTTTTCGCCGACGCATGGACGGGGAAGGACTTTGCTAGTAGCTTTACGTCGCACCGACACAGATAGGTCTTATGGCGACGACGGGATAGGAAAGGCCTGGGAGTGGGAAGGAAGCGACTGTGGCCTTAACTAAGGTACAGCCCCAGCATTTGCCTGGTGTGAAAATGGGAAACCACGGAAAACCATCTTCAGGGTGGCCGACAGTGGGATTCGAACCCACTATCTCCCGGATGCAAGCTCACAGCCGCGTGCCCCTAAACGCACGGCCAACTCGCGGGGAAGGACTAAGATTGGGATGGTGGTGGCCGTGGCTTTAATTTAGGTGTAGACCCAGCATTTGCGTAGTGTGAAAATGGAAAATCGTGGAAAACCATTTTCAGGGCTACCCACGGTGGAATTCGAAACCACCATCTCCCGAATACAAGCTCACAGCTACGTCACCCTAACCACATGGCCACCTCGCTCGGTAACTGAAGTGTTTATGTGCAGATTTGTAGTGGTTGTGGTGGAGGTAGTGCTTATCGTTTTAAGGGGAAATACAACTAGGCAACCATCCTCTATAAACACTACAAAGGAAAAAGTGACAGGGATCTAATGCTTCGAAAACTGAAGGTATCGTCCAAAAAAAGGCAAGAACAATGATGTGCGTGAAAATAAAAGACTCTCTAGGTCTCAGAAACTTAGGGTCGTATTCAAGATCAAGACTTCGAGGCAAAGTTGACTTTGTATCCACCAAAGTCACCATTTTCCTACTCAGTAGAAACCTTACGGAAAGTAAACTTTGGCCGGGACTTTGCTTTAAAATCGATAATGGCCCGTTCTTTGACTTCATAAAGTCGACAGCAGAGGATCATACAATGACGGACATTCTAAATACTATCCAGTTAGTGGAAGATCTTGAATATGTCCAGGACATCATCCAATCTGCAAATGCTGTTTGTCGAGTTATATGAGATGCACAAAATTCGATTGAGGTCTGCGTCTCTCTGCTAGTTAAATAAATATGGTATGTGCTTGTGCTAGACCATCTTACGTTATTCTTCTCGTATCCCTACGGCAGGGTTGGGCACAATGAGCACCGAGGAATAAATAACCGGAAAAACACAACACATACACAGGCAGAAAGAAATCGAAAAATCGAAAAATCAAAAAAATCTGTAGAAGCTCTAATCAACTAGAGGTGACGGGGCGATAAATACTTGCCTATCACAGTTTGTACGGACCGGGTCGAAAATGACCAAAAAGAAAAGTCATGAACTGAACTTGAGCCTATTAAATCAAAATAAAATGTAAAAGGCTGCCCCTCTTAACTTTTTCAATAATAACGACGAGTAGGGAACACAGTGTTTATTAAATAAACATAAGGAAACCAAAATAACATCAACGGCTACGTGAAAATCAGAATCAAATAAAATAATGAACGAAAACAGCCCTCATGAGATCAACACATATAAACCTTTTCACTACCATCATAGCGTCGTGTCTGCTCATAATAGGATCCAGTCAGTAGGTTCAACCCTCATAATAAATATAATTCAGAACCTAGGGAAAGAAATTTTTACCTTAAGAACAAAATATCCTTGTTGCATTACTCAGCCCTCGGCGCGAAGAAATTATCATTTACACATTCATTTCAACAGGGCGAGTATTGACTGAACATGACACACGGTCATAAAATAAAAAATACAACTCACAACAATGGTTTTCAACGAACTTCACAAAAGGTGAAGGCGGAAAGGTCGGGCCAAAAACCGGAACAACAACACAAAAAGAAAGGGAAGATCACGCTCAAGCATGACGCCCGGGATCAGAGATAAACAAGGAGTCGC
Organism: Anabrus simplex; assembly: GCF_040414725.1. Lineage (NCBI taxonomy): Eukaryota > Metazoa > Arthropoda > Insecta > Orthoptera > Tettigoniidae > Anabrus > Anabrus simplex. Next base: position 273,608,655 of record NC_090270.1, read on the forward strand.
TAAGGAAATAGAAAGTCAAAACGTTATGCAAGTGGCCAAGAAAGTGCTAAGATTAGAACGAACAAACAAACAACACAACTAGGCAATATGATATGCGTCCCACATATCTCACTTTCGACACTCACGCATATTATTAAAAGGGTCCAACGAACAGGGAACCTATAACAGAGAGCAACGGTCAGAAAAAAACTGCAAAATTGTAGAAATACCATTCATAAATAATGCCTCACGCGGATTTGTGAAGCTAAACCCACACAACATCGGAGGCCCAATTCACATCATCAATACATCTCTCATATACAACCCAAGTACCAACTCAAGACCAGCCTTCCATGTACTTGCTTTTCCGATACACAACCACATAGTGGGGACATCAGGGAGCAAATTGGTACGTGAATAATAAGATAGAGACCTCCACAACATGGACAGTAGAATAAATTCGACGTTAACACACATTCAAGGCACAACAGAGCTTGTACAACAATTAGAAGTCCAAGGCGACTGTGATAACCATGTCAATGAGTACACATATGTGTCAGAAAGCAATGTTCGTCAGAATAGGGAAACAGATAGAGTAAGAGCAGGCCAGGAGCGGCACAGTTCTACAGGGATAGCGAATTCAAAATTAGGTATAGATCCGATAACCGGGCTCTATTAGACATCTTCGCGATGTTCGAAGATATGCTAATGACACTGCTGTGTACAACCGCTCCTTCATAATCTGTGTCTAGGTCATGGAATTCGCTACCTGCGAACATTAGAGACAATTCTTTTCATCGCAAGTTTAAAGTGGCTTGCCGCGAGCATTTGCTGACTTGCTGGACAATTGTTTAGTGAATGAAGGAATAAATGAGATGAATGAATGGATTACTGAAGTTACATCACTTAAGTGTACTTTTGGTGTGTTTTAAAATTAAGGATTCTTTCATTATTATTATTAGCATTGCTATTGCTATTTTATTTGTTTTATTTGTATTCGAAATTATAAGTTATGTAAATGTATACCTCCACCTTCACAACATGAAGCGAAGAATACTACCTATTTCTTCAACGATACAACTGTCAGTTGCTTCAAGGTATTGTGCCACGGGTAAGTGTGAATTGCTAGACTTATTAATGTATTGTAATGCTTTTACACGTAACTGAGGTTATGTTAAACGAATAAGCGCAAGGTTCTAGTTATAGATCTAATTCCATTCTTTGTTATATTCAATTCTCAACTTGTTTCTGTAAGTCAGCCAACTGTTGTAACCGTCCAGGCTTCTCCAGCCCTACTTATTTAATATAATATCATGTTACGCGATATCATTTGATATCAAGTTTATCCGCCATCGGCAATTATTTGTAATAACATATTTATTCAACGTCAATCATTTGTAATCAAGGCTTTTTGGAATCATATTGTATATATGATAACATCGTTTTATTATTTAAATTATTATATTATGTAGGATAAGAATTCATTATGTTGTAAATACGGTCAATATGTTGAGACATAGTTGTTTTCATTTCATCTCATGTTTGTGTATACGGAGGGTTATTCTTGAAGCTTGGGATTTTGCGTGAGTCATGGGTTTATTTTATGACCAAGGCTAGTAAACAGCGACCCGCGCTCGAGGCTTGCAAGCTGGTCAGCTATATCATCGCCACGCCTTCTGGACTTGTCGAGGAAGAAGGGAAGGGGAGTTGATGCTTCGATCTATCGAATCAGATACTTCGTTGTATATGAGTTTTGAGATTGAACTGTTACCAAGAGTGGGGCTGAGCCCGGATATATAGGGATTCTCAACACGAGAACGGGACCTTACAACCTTACAACCTAACGAGAACTCCACACTACTACTTCTACTGTGAACATCTACTTTGTACGACGTGATTTGATTTTTTATACAGTGTGTGGTCGCTCTGCGACATAGTTATTTTTGTACAATGTGTTGTCGCTTCGGTTATGTTATCGGATCTACGAGAAACGAAACAAGCTTATGGCTTGTGTGATATTCAGTAAATATTGTGGACGAAGAACTATGTTTAGTTCAAGTCTACGGAATTTTGGTACAAGTCTGTACCGTATAAATAGTATAGCTCAGATGGTTTGAGATTTCTACTAATATGGAAAAATTCATATCTCTGAATTTTCTCGTCATACGATCAACGCTGATCAGTTTTTACAAGTATAGGGCCAATGTCTAATTTAAAGACTAGGCAAGTAGGGAGTGTTAGTCCAGATAGCCCGTACCATATCAGAGAAGGAAGGAAGGATGTCCATGGAGCAAAGTCTACATCGAGAAGAAGAGAACGAGTAACCACGGAAACCAGATGACTTCAACGGAAGCTGCAATTGGTGAGCTTCAGTTAGATAAAGCAAGCAATAAGTAAATTCAGTAAATTAAATTCTAAATTCCTCCACGCTTAAAGGAAACTTTTCCGATTCATCTCTTTTTTTTTTGTATAATAAATTCATTTGTATTTTATATTGCGTTAATTTTCTTTCTTAAGCGATACTTAATGGTTAATTATTTAAAATCCTACCCCTGTGATTTAATTATAAGTCTCTATGCTAGTAAATATAAATTTTGGTTTACAGCTTTGTTTAAAACTGTAACCATGGCGTCCAAACATTACATAGAGAAATGGGGAACCATGGAATGTTAATTGTTTCTATTTGCGTTTCAATTTGCGGGCAAGCCACAAATAGTTTATTTAATATTCATGTGTCCCAAGATAATAACTTTCATCTCCCCAAGTGTTATGACGAGGTGGAACAGTTACACTGTCAGCGAAATAATTAGAAGGGTATCTGTAATGATTGCCAGGAAAATACCTCGGTTTGTCAAGTTTTCACAAGCTGAAAATGTTTTCCTTTTCTTCCATTGTTGAGCAAAAATAAAACATGAAAAATTATGATAAGCTAGACCTCTTCAGAAATAACTAAAAGTGCTTGACGGAAGCCGCTTTTCTTTTGTTTTCTATTATTATTACAGATATATTATCTTCGCCAACCTCAAATACAGTTCATAAAACCTCGACTTTGCAAAGTCTACTTCAGCCAAAGTCGACTTTAGAGAAAGTAGCATCTATGAAACAGGCTTAAAACAAAGTTAAACTTTCCTATCAAAGTATATTTTGTATCTGCTCAAAGACTGGTTCTTGAATACGACACTTAATGCCGTCGGGATCGGAAACGAACAAGAGTTGACCAAGGGAGTTCGGATAGAGTGGATGAAAGTGAGGAGCATGTCACAAGTAAGTGACAGCACTGCCAGGACGTAGATAAAAGCCCCGTGGTCGTCAAACCACGCTTCATATTTAGGAGCCGCTGTGCCCGCTTTGAGTAGCTTCTTACGACAGGCAGGGGATACGTGGATGTTATTCTACCACCCCCACCCACACAGTAAAGGGCTGAGTGTTAATATTGTTCTTAATACACTTCTCCTAATTAACATTCAACACACTACACTATCAACCATGACTAAAGTGAATACATCCCTCCGCATACGTTTGGCGTCGGGAGGGGCGTCGTGCTGTAAAACGGGGCCAAATTCACATCAAATGTCAGCCCCAATAAAAGTGGGAAAAGGCCTAGGAAGAAGCGGTAGAGGAAGAAGTCTTTCATGAAGTAACTACAGTATCAAGCCAATGGAAGCTTTGTGAGTCTCTGGAACATGTACCTTGACCACCCAATGATTGTGCTTCCAGTCAGCGGCGGCTCGTGTACAAGAGCACAAGTGCGCGTGAACTCCCAGAATCATGAAATAGGACCCATGTTACCCTTTAATTACTCGATGTCGGTATGTATGTGTATGTTGAGTCCTCTGCCCGAAGGCTGGTTGGATCCTCAACAGCTCCACCATTAACTGTCATAGATGGCGTAGGTATCACTGAAGAGGCGTACTAAGTAAATTACGAGTGAGGTAGTTTCCCGTTGCTTTAATTACTCGGTATCTAACTTATTAATTAGAATTCTGATCTGCAACATTTTAAATTTGCGGGGTTCTACGCTTCAAACTTCCAGCATTGCTTGAATGTGCACATTGGTGTTGTGCTCTCGCTGTGACAGGTTTCACGCATGCGCGAGTAATGGTGACATTATACATTACGCAGCTGTTATGGAATGGGAAGTGCGCGCTTCCAATGTGATCTTTCTTCAGCACTCCAGTAACCAAACCTAACTGGATGGAGTTTCCATTTCTATTGATTTTGTACAAACCACCGCCTGCTTGATAAACATCCGATTGCTGCTTATACTGCCTGTTCATTCCATACTCAAACGTGTAACACGACTTGCGACGGATCCGCCGCTAGACGGCAGCACGAAACAGTCCTAGTTATCGCGGGAATACAGGTAGAAAACCACATAAGCGAAATTGAGAATATGAAAATAAAGTAAAAAACGGAAAGAGTTTTACTTATAAAGTTGTGCTATAGAGATTTATAGCTTCAGGAATTCTCGAGAAAACTGTTTCGACGGACAAGAAAACCTGGAAACCTTGTCTGTATAATACTTTCCAACATTACTAAGCGGAGGTTTCACAATTTTGGCCACATGACATACTGGTGGCTGTGAAGCTGTTACCAAAGTGGCACACACTGTTTCAGGGGGCTCACGAATATCTTCCAGTAAATCAAATACATACTCAGGGAGCAACACTGATTCTGTTTAGTCAAGTCTGGGAGAGGATGTTGAGACAAAAAATTGTTAATTTTGCTTGCACCATCGGTGGACATTAAAATACAGGATTTCCGAATTCTCTTTATGGAATACTGAGCAGCCCGTGAGTCAGTCATGTCATAGCTCCCTCTTCCATTCTTATAGCCCTAAACATGGCTTCTACTTATCTCCTGAAAAGGCATGTGTCAGCACATAAAAAGATCCATTCTATAGAGGATGAACACTGAACGAGGAAATAGATAATACAGTAATAATGATAGCTTGATGTGGTTCTTTGGTAATGCCCTTTTTATTGAGAGCTTCGGACGCTTCTTGTACCTCTTCAAGATATTGGCAGAAGTTGTCTTTCAGACACTGGAGACGCCCCATATGCTAGAGAAAAGAACGTCATTTTGTCCGGATTATTTTGCTTCAAGTTCTATGTTTTGTCACTGGTGTCATGGACACTGAAGAATATATACACGTATTTCATAAATTGTATATTAGGTCCAGCCTCCAAAAAATCGACTCTTGCTGTCACGTGCAATGAATTTTCCATCAGGAACTGCAAAGCTGCTGTGACTGGTGGTGAGAAAACTTACACAGCATAAAGCAAAAGATCCTTTATATTTAGGACAGGTTTCACCGCGAAATTTTTCTGAAGCTCCATTAAGTGCGATGCCATGCTCAATAAACTGGGATCTGATGGTTTTAATAATGTGACAATTATTGGGAGACAAATTTGTCACATGGAGTTGTATGGATGAACCCCACATGACTAATTTTCCATCACCAAATTTCTTGAACATTGAAGTATTGGTTCTACGCTTATCCGTCACAAGACGAATAACATAGAATCCAGCCTTCAAAATCTTCTGAACCAGGTGGAAAGGTTCATTTCGTTGAAATGCCTTCACCATGAAGTAGGAATCGTCGATTTCTTCCTCAACCCATGAATTACAATGCACAAACATTTGTTGGCGAGTTGAGGGCTTATTCCAATTTCTTTATAGACTACCCCTGCTTTGACAAGTCCTTAGAATATCCCCGCTTCTTTATTTGTTATAGACCAGCGGCACTTTAATTGCCATTTCTTCTCAAACAAGAGAGAAACTTTCTTCAGATCGTTCAAATTAGTAGCTTCTGCTTGCAGTATTTCCTTTATTAGTGGTGAAATACCTGATCCACACTTCATCATTCCTGGATACCTATCTAATAATCTACGTGAAGGTATGACTTAGGTCATAAATACATGTACCTATATATGAATTACAATCTTTAATATCTCTAGGGTGTGAAGTAATAAGCATACTTTGACAGCATAACATATAGGTTCTGGGAAAAGGACATTGAAGTTTGGTTTCCCTACTAAAATTTGAGGTTATCTAATCTACCATAGAAATAAAACATTTGTATTTGATACTAAACCAAATATATTATTTAAATGTTGACTTTAATGGGTGAGACTTGCTGCGATAATTTAAAAGATAATACAAGACTCTGACATTATAACTGAAAGAAACTCTAGTCATTAAATTTAAAATCCTCTTGACCGGACATTTAAAAGTTGTACAAGAAATGTATCCCTCACTTCGAGTGTTATTACGACGTATTCCTTTGAATTGGTATCAGCAGTAGGTATCTCAAACCTAATTTGGTTAAGTATCCTTCTAGTTTCACAAACGAGATATAGCATGGCTTGAAAATACATCCACTCTTCACAATCAACTTTACAAGTAATTCACTGATAACTGTTAGTCTGAATTATGATGACTCAATATTCGGCTGGCACCGAACCGACACAAGAACTCGACCGAACAGATACACGAAACACACTCCGAACATTTAATCCATTTGGTCACTGATGACTACGTATCCATGTCACTGTTCACCATCCGTCTCACTGACTGACTCACTAAGAGTCCACTTCCAGCTGACTACAACATCCATGGCAACCTCTCCTTCCAACAAACTCACCACTATAGGATACTCCTCTATATATATACACAAGCTGTCACATGATATTACAACCACGTCAAAGTTAAAAGAGTACATGATGTCACTCCCACCCAACTCCCAAGTGTTACAGGTTGCGTTGAAATAGCCTCAGGCAAAGTAGGAACTCCCTGAATTATTTCAGTTCTAAATGCATACAATGACAGAGCGATAACTCGACAGTTACTGTAACAGAATTACACCATATGTTGCAATGTTTTAAAGTTATTTCACAACATACATCCATATATGATATTAGGCAGCGACTCTCACTCTACATTATTTTAATGCTAACATACACACACATACATAATAAATTAAATACCATGAATCAAACGATAATTAATCAATAAACAGCGAAATCAGACTATTGAATTAAATCAAACAACAATAATAGTTACAATAATAGTAATAACAATACAAATAATAATAGTAATAATAATATAAATAATAATACAGATGAATGCCTGAAACGGGATTTGAACCATTACAATGGTGACTACTATATATTCATTTTGAACTCTGCCAATTCTCGGATCTTTCGGAGAAACAATCCCTTAAGAAATACACTCCTGTATAATACACTATTTCCACTGAAAAGAAGTGCAGTACTGGCCTATTTTCCGCTATTTCATTCCGATAGACTGGGGCCATTTGGTGCTGCCACCTACCGTATGTATTTGTAATCGTAGTATTTCATTTGATGACACTTTAAAATGGTGTAATGAGCAGGCGGTGATACAAACTCATACGTCTTTGAAAAGCAACAGTCTTTGTTTTAGACTTCAGTATCCCGCAATATCATACTCTTTGGTATCCCGCGGTATTTAAGCTGGTGAAGGCTAGTTTACGTTACTGTTATTGTGCTGTGTGTCATTGTGTATGTTCAGAGTAATCATGTCTGTCAATTGAGTTTCCAGATTTTTATTTTTAGGCAGCTATACTCAGGGAGTGGCAACTCTGCCAATGCGAGTCCCAGAGCACACTGACCCGGTGTGTAGCTTCTGGTAAGGGTCCCAGCTCAAGGTTACGAGTGAAGACCTCAGCGATACCGACAGCGGAGAAGAAGGACTTCGGTACGGTGTTGGTGGCGGAAGAGGCAGCTCAGTGTTCGCGTTAATGAAGTAAAAGGTTTCCAGGTTGGAAGCAGATATCAGCCGTAGCGTCTGTACCTCAGAGAGGCGGCTACAACAGCGACTGGTCCCTCTGTTAAGGGTGGCTGTTGAATGGCCTAAAATGGCATTGAGGAAGGTAACGGGAAACCACCTCAATTAATTTTCCCCAGGATATCGTCAGTAGGGATGAATAAAAGAATAATTCGGCGTCCAGTCCCCGATAGACTTTCAGCGGCCAGGGGTGCTAAGAATTGAACAAAGAGGTAGAGATCATGTACAACATCAAAAAGAAGACACTTTAGTACTTTGGCCATATCATTCGAAATGATAAATATAGACTCTTTCAGCTTACCTTACATGGTAAAATTGAAGTAAGGAGAAGTAAAGGAAGAAGGAGAATATCTTGACTACGGAACCTACGAGAACTGCATGGGTTCAGTACCCCACTCTTTTCCGAGTTGGTGAGAACAAGAACCAGATTGTCGTGATGACAGCCGACATCCAATGAGGATATGGTACAAGAAGAAGAAGAAAGCAACCATGAACTCAATGGATTCAGCGCAGTTAGGCGAGTGACAAGCACTTTATTTAATACGATATTATTATTACTGTTAAATTTACCGGGCGAGTTGGCCTTGCAGTTAGGAGCGCGCAGCTGTGAGCTCGCATGCTGGAGATAGTGGGTTCGAGCCACACTGTCGGCAGCCCTGGAGATGGTTTTCCGCAGTTTCCCATTTTCACACCAGGCAAATGCTGGGGCTGTACCTTAATTAAGGCCACAGCCGCTTCCTTTCCATTTCTAGGCCTTTTCTGGCTCATCGTCGCCATAAGACCTATCTGTGTCGGTGCGTCGTAAAGCAACTAGCAAAAAAAACTGTTAAATTTTGTGAATACCCAATTTTCTGTCTGATGAGCCACCACTGCTTGCACTCGTAATAAACATGGGACTGACCTGCTTAAAGGTTGATTCACACATCTCCCGGACGCGACGGCGCTTTCCGTGACGTGACGGCATCTTCCGTGAAAATAAAATATCGTCGCCATGTAAACGAAGGGATAAGTTCCAACACTTCCGTTGACGTTATTCGCCGTGACCTTCAGTGCTTCTCCGTGATCCGTGCCGGCAATATGTATTCGCTCGCCAACAATATTTTCTTGTTTCCACGGACGTGATTTCTCTCATCCCGCCTTCCTGCTTCTCTGCTTTCTTCGAGTACTGAGGTTATCTGTGTACGTTTGAACTGTTCTTTACCTCCCAAAATGAAGGATAAACTGCTGATTGAATTAGTGAAGGCACACTCTTTTCTATATAATTTAGCTGATTAGAAAGAAATGGATAGTGGTTTGAAGAAGCGTTTATGGGACGAAATTTGCAATAAAATGGAAGCTGAAGGTAGTTAACTAACATTTTTCTGCTTTTAAGATTAAAGAAATCAGTCTGTCTGTACATAGGCACCGACTTTGGCGCGGCACGGCACTTTCTGCCCCCAACCTACAAAGTCAGGGGTATTAAAAATTAATGAACAATCTCATTTATTTACTTTTCCAAGTAATTAAAAGCAAATGTAGTGTATCCGTGAAATTATACTCTCCTTCCTTACCCCTGCATTTCCATATAGGATGAACCCACTGTTTCTTCCTCTCTTTCTCCTCTTCATGCAGGATTATAGCTATCATTAACAGTTCATCATCACAAAAATAAATCATCATGGAACACTTGATTGCCGACTTATAACTGCGCGGAACTGAAGTGTGAGAACAGACGTGAAATATTCATGTCGGAAAGGACGGATACGGACACGGAGAGCGCCATCACGTCCCGGAGATGTGTGAATCGACCTTAACTCTTGACATTATATTCCGGTAAGGAAACTCCTGAACACCAGTGCAGGACTCTAGTGACCGCCTATCGTTCTTGATGAACAGCCTTAGCGAGTTCACATCGTTCCCTGTTTCAAATTAACCTCACATAGTTACGCATAAGTCAGGCTTGTTTAACGTATCACTTGACAAGGCATACGAAATGAAGTGCACATATGTTACGTAGCAAGTTGGAAATTTCCCTACGGAGCAAGAAGGAACACTAGTGTCGTCATACAAGGTTATACAATATGAAGGGAATGACAAACTTCTTGAAGTACACTCAGGATGTCTTGCGGATATATCAGACATACTTTATGGGCCAACATAAAGGACAAACAGTTGCCAGTTTAGTGCACCATGAGGTAGTCGCTTCAAGTGAGAGTCACTCTGCAGTATTAACACAGATATGTGTCTACCAACTATAATTGAATTCATATAACATTGGTCAAAAACAAAAGGAGATATGACAGACCGAAGTAAGATCCAACATTACTATCAACTTCAATAGTTACTTATGAAAAGCACACATTATTATAAAAAGCACTATTTCAATGCAAGTAGCAATCATGGAAAATAACTTACCTGAGCACATCTACAGTAATACATATCTAAGAGATGAAGTTAATGAGTTTGTTCATCTTGGGAACCACTCAGTCGATATCAGTAATTACCGGGCGAGTTGGCCATGCGGTTAGGGGCGCATGGCTGTGAGCTTGCATCCGGGAGATTGTGGGTTCGAATCCCACTGTCGGCAGCCCTGAAGATGGTTTTTCGTGGTTTACCATTTTCACACCAGGCAAATGCTGGGACTGTACCTTACTTAACGCCACAGCCGCTTCCTTCCAACTCCTAGGCATTTCCCATCCCATCGTCGCCATAAGACCTATCTGTGTCGGTGCGACGTAAAACCACTAGCAAAAAAATATATAAAAATCAGTAATTTGTGTAGGTAATGCATTAGTATCGGTAAAATTTGATACTTCTGTGTGTCTTACATAAAAGTTCATAGGAGTTTGGTTAAAACAAGAGTAAATGTAGGGGATCCACTAGAATAACTTATTTATTTATTTATTTAGTTAGTTAGTTAGTTAGTTAGTTAGTTAGTTAGTTAGTTAGTTAGTTAGTTAGTTAGTTAGTTACCGAGCTCGATAGCTGCAGTCGCTTAAGTGCGGCCAGTATCCAGTATTCGGGAGATAGTGGGATCGAACCCCATTGTCGGCAGCCCTGAAGATGGTTTTCCGAGGTTTCCCATTTCCACACCAAGCAAATGCTGGGCCTTGTACATCACGTAGGCAACTCACTGACCCAACTGTTCGATTTGAATCGTATTCTGGTCAACCGGAAGAAGTGGATTTAGAGAAAAGGCGTACTTGCGATCCTGCAGTCTCGTTTTATTAAACAAATATATACGAACTGCAAGATATATCAGTCAGGCTTGATTGTGGGAGCCCGGAGAACAATTCCTAAATTCTGATCACGGTTTTGGACTTCATTAGGCATAGAAAAACATCTGTTGACAAATATATCGGTAGCTGCTATACGCGGTTCAATATTAATTTTAAGAAACCATTTATACAGTCAATAATTCCGTGTGCGTACTCTTTGCTTCTTAGTTCATTTTTGTGTTGTACGTGAAAGATGTTCATATTCCATGCTGATATGATTTATTAAATAATATTTTTATAGCCTGTTAAGCAATCATAGTAAGTTGTGTATTGAATAAAAGGTTACTTTGTCCAAATGGCAACCCTACAATTAAGGAAGTTATAATACTATAAAATTAAAAAGGATTCAAAGCGTTATGGTCTTCTACTCGTATTTACGATTCACAGAAGTACAAACTTTACCGGTACTACCGTATTATTAAAAACTGAGTTTTATAGGATATACAAAGCAAGAATAAAAGAGATGATTCAATCAATCAATAAATCAATAAATCAATACTGATCTACATTTAGGGCAGTCGCCAATGTGGCAGATTCAGTATATGTTGTTTTCCTAGCCTTATCTTGAATAACTGCAAAGAATTTGAAATTTTATTGAATATCTTCCTTGGTAAGTTATTCCAATCCATAACTCCCCTTCCTATAAACGAATATTTGCCCCAATTTGTCCTTTGTCCTCTAGAATTCCAACTTTATCTTCATATTGTGATCTTTCCTACTTTTAAAGACACCGCTCAAACGTATTCGTCTACTAATGTCATTCCAAGCCATCTCTCCACTGACAGCTCGGAACACACCACTTAGTCGAGAAGCTCGTCTTCTTTCTCCCAAGTCTTCCGAGCCCAAGCTTTGCAACAATTTTGTAACGCTACTCTTTTGTCGGAAATTACCCAGAACAAATCGAGCTGCTTTTCTTTGGATTTTTTCCAGTTCTTGAATCAAGTAATCCTGGTGAGGGAAATTTGTTTGGAAGGGTAATAGGGAGGTACATTCAGGGAAACGAGATGGCCTAGGGAGCGGTGATAAGGGAACAGGGAACTGGAAATCAAGTAGGGATGACATAAAATTGTTAGTGCTGAACTGTAGAAGTATTGTAAAGAAAGGAATAGAATTAAGTAATTTAATAGATATATATATACCAGATATTGTAATAGGAGTTGAATCATGGCTGAGAAATGATATAATGGATGCAGAAATTTTCTCACGGCACTGGAGTGTGTATCGTAGAGATAGGATAGGAAAGGTGGGAGGGGGAGTGTTCATTCTGGTGAAAGAAGAATTTGTAAGCTACGAAAAAGTTAAAGATGAGACACATGAAATTCTAGGTGTAAGGCTCATTTCTAAAGATAATAGGCAACTTGATATATTTGGAGTGTACAGATCGGGAAAGGGTAGCACTGATGCGGATTCGGAATTATTTGATAGGATAGTCAGCTATGTGGGAAACGACATGGAAAGAAATGTGATTGTAGCAGGAGATCTGAATTTGCCAGATGTCAATTGGGAAGGAAATGCGAACGACAGGAAGCATGACCAACAAATGGCAAATAAGTTAATATGGGAAGGACAGCTGATTCAGAAAGTGATGGAACCAACCAGAGGGAAAAATATCCTGGATGTGGTGCTGATAAAACCAGATGAGCTCTATAGGGAAACTGAAGTAATAGATGGTATTAGTGATCATGAAGCTGTTTTTGTGGTAGTTAAAAATAATGCGATAGAAAGGAAGGTCTTAAAAGTAGGACTGTTAGGCAGTACCATATGGCTGATAAAGCAGGTATGAGGCAGTTTCTAAAAAGTAACTATGATCGGTGGAAAACGGTAAATAAAAATGTAAACAGACTCTGGGATGGGTTTAAAGAAATTGTTGAGGAATGCGAAAACAGGTTTGTACCTTTAAGGGTGGTAAGGAATGGTAAATACCCACCTTATTATAATAGAGAAATAAAGAGACTAAGAAGGAGGTGCAGACTGGAAAGAAATAGAGTTAGAAATGGCTGTGGAAGTAAGGAGAAATTGAAGGAACTTACTAGAAAATTGAATCTAGCAAAGATGGCAGCTAAGGATAACATGATGGCAAGCATAATTGGCAGTCATACAAATTTTAGTGAAAAATGGAAGGGTATGTATAGGTATTTTAAGGCAGAAACAGGTTCCAAGAAGGACATTCCAGGAATAATTAATGAACAAGGGGAGTGTGTATGTGAGTATCTTCAAAAGGCAGAAGTATTCCGTCAGCAGTATGTAAAGATTGTTGGTTACAAGGATAATGTCGAGATAGAGGAAGAGACTAAGGCCAAAGAAGTAATAAATTTTACATATGATAACAATGACATTTACAATAAGATACAAAAGTTGAAAACTAGAAAAGCGGCTGGAATTGATCAGATTTCTGGGGATATACTAAAGACAATGGGTTGGAATGTAGTACCATATCTGAAGTACTTATTTGATTATTGTTTGGTCGAAGGAGCTATACCAGATGAATGGAGAGTTGCTATAGTAGCCCCTGTGTATAAAGGAAAGGGTGATAGACATAAAGCTGAAAATTACAGGCCAGTAAGTTTGACATGCATTGTATGTAAGCTTTGGGAAGGCATTCTTTCTGATTATATTAGACAGGTTTGTGAAATTAATAACTGGTTCGATAGAAGGCAATTCGGTTTTAGGAAAGGTTATTCCACTGAAGCTCAACTTGTAGGATTCCAGCAAGATATAGCAGATATCTTGGATTCTGGAGGTCAAATGGACTGTATCACGATTGACATGTCTAAAGCATTTGATAGGGTGGATCATGGTAGACTACTGGCAAAAATGAGTGCAATTGAACTAGACAAAAGAGTGACTGAATGGGTTGCTATATTTCTAGAAAATAGATCTCAGAGAGTTAGAGTAGGTGAAGCTTTGTCTGACCCTGTAATAGTTGAGAGGGGAGTTCCTCAGGGCAGTGTTATCGGACCTTTATGTTTTCTTATATATATAAATGATATGAGTAAAGGAGTGGAATCGGAGGTAAGGCTTTTTGCGGATGATGTTATTCTCTATAGAGTGATAAATAAGTTACAAGATTGTGAGCAACTGCAACGTGACCTCGAAAATGTTGTGAGATGGACAGCAGGCAATGGTATGTTGATAAACGGGGCTAAAAGTCAGGTTGTGAGTTTCACAAATAGGAAAAGTCCTCTCAGTTTTAATTACTGCGTTGATGGGGTGAAAGTTCCTTTTGGGGATCATTGTAAGTATCTAGTCGTTAATATAAGGAAAGATCTTCACTGGGGTAATCACATAAATGGGATTGTAAATAAAGGGTACCGATCTCTACACATGGTTATGAGGGTGTTTAGGGGTTGTAGTAAGGATGTAAAGGAGAGTGCATAGAAGTCTCTGGTAAGACCCCAACTAGAGTATGGTTCCAGTGTATGGGACCCTCACCAGGATTACCTGATTCAAGAACTGGAAAAAATCCAAAGAAAAGCAGCTCGTTTTGTTCTGGGTGATTTCCGACAAAAGAGTAGCGTTACAAAAATGTTGCAATGTTTGGGTTGGGAAGAATTGAGAGAAAGAAGAAGAGCTGCTCGGCTGAGTGGTATGTTCCGAGCTGTCAGCGGAGAGATGGCGTGGAATGACATTAGTAGACGAATAGGTTTGAATGGCGTTTATAAAAGTAGGAAAGATCACAATATGAAGATAAAGTTGGAATTCAAGAGGACAAACTGGGGCAAATATTCATTTATAGGAAGGGGAGTTAGGGATTGGAATAACTTACCAAGGGAGATGTTCAATAAATTTCCAATTTCTTTGAAATCATTTCGGAAAAGGCTAGGAAAGCAACAGATAGGGAATCTGCCACCTGGGCGACTGCCCTAAATGCAGATCAGTATTGATTGATTGATTGATTGATTGATTGATTGATTGATTGATTGATTGATTGATTGATTGATTGATTGATTGATTGATTGATTGATTGATTGATTGATTGATTGATTGATTGATTGATTGATTGATTGATTGATTGATTGATTGATTGATTGATTGATTGATTGATTGATTGATTGATTGATTGATTGATTGATTGATTGATTGATTGATTGATTGATTGATTGATTGATTGATTGATTGATTGATTGATTGATTGATTGATTGATTGATTGATTGATTGATTGATTGATTGATTGATTGATTGATTGATTGATTGATTGATTGATTGATTGATTGATTGATTGATTGATTGATTGATTGATTGATTGATTGATTGATTGATTGATTGATTGATTGATTGATTGATTGATTGATTGATTGATTGATTGATTGATTGATTGATTGATTGATTGATTGATTGATTGATTGATTGATACATTGGAACCATATTCTAGTTGGGGTCTTACCAGAGACTTATATGCCCTGTCCTTTGCATCCTTACTGCAACCCCTAAACACCCTCATAACCATATGCAGAGATCTGTACCGTCTATTTACAATTCCATTTATGTGTTTACCCAAATGGATAGCATCCTTTTATTAACACCTAGGTACTTACAATGATCCCCTTAAGGAACTTTCACCCCATAAACGCAGTATTTAAAACTGAGAGGACTTTTCCTATTTGTGAAACTCACAACCTGACTTTTAACCCCGTTTATCATCATGCCATTGCCTACTGTCCATTTCACAATTTCCTGCTGATTCGTGTGGTGATAGGGAATGTAAAGCCAAGATGTTTGTATAGCCCAATTCATTACCATTTCTGTGCCAACTACAGTATGTGCTGCTAAGAGAACAATTGCCACCCAGGCCTGCACCTGATGCCGCCAAAGCAACTGTTAGCCCATAGTTATTGTTGATAGTTCATTTAAGTTACCTTAATACAATTGTATGCACGCTGATGCATGTTTGATAGCTAAGAGGGGATTTTTCATCTAAGAAATAGTTCCATGTGCTATGCTGGTACGTTCCGTTCCTGTGTGTTTCCTATGATTTATGTACGACGGTATGTAGAGTTGTAGAAAATGAATTCGGACATGGAAATACAGTAAAGCGTTTCCGGGTCAATATTCATATAACTTATTTTCTTCTTCTACGTGTGAGCAATGTGCCTAAAAGTTTGGCCTAGGCACACTTTTTAGTGATAGATTTATGTACGGGGTCGAGGAGTAAGGAGAGACCTCTCCCGGTTCCGGTAATACTGCCAACTGAATGGAAATGAAATCTGAATTGAATCGATAATATGATCGATCGATATGAATTTTGTAAACCTTTATTATCTTAAGCCAACAAATGTGTCTCACACACACACACATTATATAACATTATATAACATTTTTCGATGCGAATCTTGTTCCTAGCATGAATTCTATAGTTTGGCTTTGCTGTGTTAACAACAACAGTACTAGTACGTCAACTGCAACGTGACCTCGATAATGTTGTGAGATGGACAGCAGGCAATGGTATGTTGATAAACGAGGTTAAAAGTCAGGTTGTGAGTTTCACAAATAGGAAAAGTCCTCTCAGTTTTAATTACTGCGTTGATGGGGTGAAAGTTCCTGTTGGGGATCGGTGTAAGTATCTAGGTGTTAATATAAGGAAAGACCTTCATTAGGGTAATCACATAAATGGGATTGTAAATAAAGGGTACAGATCTCTACACATGGTTATGAGGGTGTTTAGGGGTTGTAGTATGGATGTAAAGGAGAGGGCATATAAGTCTCTGGTAAGACCCCAACTAGAGTATGGTTCCAGTGTATGGGACCCTCACCAGGATTACCTGATTCAAGAATTGGAAAAAATCCAAAGAAAAGCAGCTCGATTTGTTCTGGGCGATTTCCGACAAAAGAGTAGCGTTACAAAAATGTTGCAAAGTTTGGGTTGGGAAGAATTGAGAGAAAGAAAAAGAGCTGCTCGACTAAGTGGTATGTTCCGAGCTATCAGCGGAGAGATGGCGTGGAATGACATTAGTAGACGAATAAGTTTGAGTGGCGTTTATAAAAGTAGGAAAGATCACAATATGAAGATAAAGTTGGAATTCAAGAGGACAAACTGGGGCAAATATTCATTTATAGGAAGGGGAGTTAGGGATTGGAATAACTTACCAAAGGAGACGTTTAATAAATTTCCAATTTCTTTGAAATCATTTAGGAAAAGGCTAGGAAAACAAGAGATAGGGAATCTGCCACCTGGGCGACTGCCCTAAATGCAGATCAGTATTGATTGATATTGAAAGTGTACGCCAGGTGTCGCACAGCGATGCATAAGCGATTCATAGTTGGTGTCTCAAAGGTTGCCAATACGAATCTCGACGATTGCCGAGGTCGACCGATTCAGCACTAGGGTGTCCATCTATCACTAAAAAGTGCGCGAATAATATGGTAGATAAGAAACATACTGTACTCTAAATGGCTACCTGTGACTCAGTACTTAAAAGTCTGGATGTAGCTAATGTTGATCTCAAGTACGATGGTAATGGTGATAATTACTGTTTTAAGAGGAAATACAGCTGAGCAGCTAATCACTAATCAGAGGGAAGAATGAAGAAGTACCCACACTTCAGATAATGAGGGTATCGATAAAAGAAAGAGAAGAGGCACCAAGGGGATGACACTAAGACACCCTAGACCTCGTAACCCTCATACCGTCAGGGTCGAAAGTAGTTAGTGGTTAATAAAAAGAAAGATCTTCATTGGGGTGATCACATGAACGGTCTTGTAAATAAAGGTTATCGTACAGATCTCTTCATATGGTTATGAGGGTATTTAGGAAATTGCAGTAAGGATGTAAAGGAGAGGGTGTAGAAGTCTCTGGTAAGACACCAATTTATTAGAGTGTGTTCCAGTGTATGGGACCACACCAGGATTATTTAATTCGAGAACTGGAAAACATTCAAAGGAAACCAGCACGATTTGTTCTGGGTGATTTCTGACAAAAGACTGTGTTACGAAAATGTTGCAAACTTTAGGCTGGGAAGGCTTGCGAGTAAGGAGACGAGCTGCTCGACTAAGCAGCATCTTCCCAGCTGTCACTGGACAGAAGGCGTGGAGTTACATTAGTAGGCGAGAAAACTTGAGTGGAGCTTTTAAAGGTAGGAAGGTAAACTTGGAATTCTACAGGACAAACTGGGGCAGATATTCAACTTACGGGAAGAGGAATTAGGGACTGGAATATTTTACCAAGGGAAATCTTCAATAAACTTTCAACTTCTTTCAAATTATTTAAGAAATGGCTAGGTAGACGATTGATAGGGAATCTGCCACCTGGGCAACAGCCCTAAATGCAAATCGCCGATGATTGTAAAGGATTGATTGAAAACAGGAGCTGAGCAAGGAAGGTTGGATAGGAAAGAAAAGTTGAAGCAATGCCAGACTAAGCTAGGGATCCTGTGGAAGTTAAGCCACGTTCCCGAGTTGAGATCCCCTCGAATCACCCCCTTTAGTACCCTATAACAACAGGCAGGGGATACCGTGACTTTTTCTAAAGCTCCCAGCCACAGGGAGAGATATGTCTTCCCTCAAAAGTAATTTTGAATTTGAAGTCCTCCCCGGAATAACGATGTAACCAACAAATTTTTGAAAAGTGATATTTCAGTGAAATAGGGTCTATGATCACGCCTCTATGCTGTGGTGTCATCTCATGTCTTATATTTGAACTTCAAACTGGTTTACAAACAGCAGAACTTTGTCCTCCGTGATGTAAGGATGGAACATCAGTCAAAATGGTGCTCAGTGCTTGTGTTGGTTCATCCCCAGGTGTAATAGATTATTTAAATAAAAGCCAGAGACGAAATCATATCTATATTTTGAAATTTTTTCTTAACTTTTTTGTTATCGTTGTTATGTTTTATTATTACACTAATATTATTTACTATCTTTTTTGTCCCAAGTGCATGTACAGGCTTTCTCTTTTGTTATATACAAACGTAAGACATACTTGCAGATTATTTTCCATTTTATCACTTCTAATTCATTATTTTTAAACAGTAAGTTATAAAAATAAAATATTGTTTTAAATAGATAAATTCTTTTGTATAATTGCATATGCAATTGGTTTAAGTAGTGTCTACGTGAAATAAATCCCAAAGTAACTTTCCCCTCTCCTGAAAAACTGATTTGATGGTTACATCCTTATTTCGGGGAGGTCTTCAACTACTGTTACTATGCAATGTAGAACAGTGCGTTTCTTCTGATTTTGTACTTGTATTGGCAACTTCTTTCTCATCGATCGCCTGGTATCTGTTCCTGGACTGAACAAGCGAAGGGATGCCAATAACGTTGTTTTGCCCTAAAACAGCGATCACCACCAGCTCACCTTGAGCTATGGAGTATAGTAAAGGCTAGTCAACTGAGCAAAAAGCCGGCACGTCCCTCCCGTTCGGTAAACCTACGACCTGTGTCTCACAGGGAGTCCCTCCTAATCCCAGAGGCAGATCCTCTGGGACCGGCTGAGATCAGGGAGTTCATCAGCGAGATTAATCTCCGTTAGCTGTATCAACCTCTGGAGACGCGGACAGGCTGAGGAGTACGGGATTGAATAAATTATCAAGAGAAATGCTCGATATATTTCAAATTTCTTTGAAAACGTTTAAGGAAAAACTACCTGGGTGACAGCCTTAAATTCAATTGATTGATTGATTGATTGATTGATTGATTGATTGATTGATTGATTGATTGATTGATTGATTGACTGATTGATTGATTGATTGATTGATTGATTGATTGATTGATTGATTGATTGATTGATTGATTGATTGATTGATTGATTGATTGATTGATTGATTGATTGATTGATTGATTGATTGATTGATTGATTGATTGATTGATTGATTGATTGATTGATTGATTGATTGATTGATTGATTGATTGATTGAGGTCGACAATCCTGTCGTAGATATAAAAATTCACCGCAAAACTTCGGTTAAATCGACGATTTGAATGTAAGGAAAAATATTTCATTTTTTTGTTATTGTTCTTTCATCGTGTGAGGTACTTCAGCCATCTTAGTCGGCAACCACGGTGGCCAACTTTAAGAACGAATTGCGTGGGAAGCTGTAAGTTCGAATCCTATCCATTTTCGAAGACGGTATTCAGTTTCAAACGGAGGGCGTTTGCCATCATCCTTGCAATCTTGTTAATAGGAAATACCCAAAGAAATTAGGTTATTTTTTCCTTTATTTCAACCGCTTTATAATAATTAAACAGTCCATTACTTCTGGATTGGGATAATAAAGTATAGACTTGCTTGTTTGTAAAAAAAAAAAAAAATCTGATTACGTTTTGACTGAGGGAGTTATAACCTATAATAATTACCTATAGATCCCATGTCCAAAGAGTTGGTATGTTCACGCTGAACGTAGCGCCACAATCGGCAATCCCGTGTACTTGAAGGAGCGCAGCGAGGGATCCAATCGGCCGTGGTGAATAAAGTGCCCATTTTAAAGCAAGAAGTCCCATAGGATTAATAGAGTGAGTTCGGAGAAATGTGCGAAAGGGTGATGAAAGAGATCTGGCGTTAACTTCTCATACATTATTAAAATTAGGCCGCCCGGTAGCCATGATCATTAAGGTGTAAAGTCTTCACAGGGTCTGATGCTGTGGTTAGTCGGTTCGAATCCCGGTGATGGAAAACATTTTTGCACCAGAATGTTAACCGGTATACAGTTTATAATCACTAGACTGCGTGTCAAAATCCTAGATTCAGTTCCAAACATCGTACAGAGTGAGGTCAAATGACGCTGTTGATGGTGATACTCCCGTCGGATGGAGACATTAAGCCTTCAGCAGATCCCTTGGTGTTATTCGACACGAGTAGGCTACGTGCCAACATCGGGTTTCACCCACTCCCTATCTCATTATCATTAGGCCTATTATTATTATTATTATTATTATTATTATTATTATTATTATTATTATTATTACAATACTGATGTAATGAAACAAAAACGTGTTTACACATTAATGTACAGATATAAATGTTAATACATTAGTTATACCGTACTCAGTAATGGACGCTACGCACTGTTGTGCTGTCAGTTGGTTTTCGTGGCGATTGAACACAGCATCGGTGCACGTACTACTCCTGGGTGGGCCGTTGTTTGATACAAAGTGAACGTATCACTCCTGACCAGATGCTGACTGCAGATCGATGTTTAAATCATCAGCAAGTACGATAGGTGGTAGATGGTACTCTTTTTTACGAAACTTGCGTTCGTATAGCAACGCATGGAATAATAAACCGCAGTGGTACGTATAAGTTAGGAAATTTCTTTGGAAGGATAATAGGGAGGTACATTCAGGGAAACGGGATGGCCTAGGGAGCGGTGATAAGGGAACAGGGAACTGGAAATCAAGTAGAGATGACATAAAATTGTTAGTGTTGAACTGTAGAAGTATTGTAAGGAAAGGAATAGAATTAAGTAATTTAATAGCTATATATTCACCAGATATTGTAATAGGAGTTGAATCATGGCTGAGAAATGATATAATGGATGCAGAAATTTTCTCACGGCACTGGAGTGTGTATCGTAGAGATAGGATAGGAAGGGTCGGAGGCGGAGTGTTCATTCTGGTGAAAGAAGAATTTGTAAGCTACGAAAAAGTTAAAGATGAGACACATGAAATTCTAGGTGTAAGGCTCATTTCTAAAGATAATAGGCAACTTGATATATTTGGAGTGTACAGATCGGGAAAGGGTAGCACTGACGCGGATTCGGAATTATTTGATAGGATAGTCAGCTATGTGGGAAACGACATGGAAAGAAATGTGATTGTAGCGGGAGATCTGAATTTGCCAGATGTAAATTGGGAAGGAAATGCGAACGACAGGAAGCATGACCAACAAATGGCAAATAAGTTAATATGGGAAGGACAGCTGATTCAGAAAGTGATGGAACCAACCAGAGGGAAAAATATCCTGGATGTGGTGCTGATAAAACCAGATGAGCTCTATAGGGAAACTGAAGTAATAGATGGTATTAGTGATCATGAAGCTGTTTATGTGGTAGTTAAAAATAAATGTGATAGAAAGGAAGGTCTTACAAGTAGGACTGTTAGGCAGTACCATATGGCTGATAAAGCAGGCATGAGGCAGTTTCTAAAAAGTAACTATGATCGGTGGAAAACGGTAAATATAAATGTAAACAGACTCTGGGATGGGTTTAAAGAAATTGTTGAGGAATGCGAAAACAGGTTTGTACCATTAAGGGTGGTAAGGAATCGTAAAGACCCACCTTATTATAATAGAGAAATAAAGAGACTAAGAAGGAGGTGCAGACTGGAAAGAAATAGAGTTAGAAATGGCTGTGGAAGTAAGGAGAAATTGAAAGAACTTACTAGAAAATTGAATCTAGCAAAGAAGGCAGCTAAGGATAATATGATGGCAAGCATAATTGGCAGTCATACGAATTTTAGTGCAAAATGGAAGGGTATGTATAGGTATTTTAAGGCAGAAACAGGTTCCAAGAAGGACATTTCAGGAATAATTAATGAACAAGGGGAGTGTGTATGTGAGGATCTTCAAAAGGCAGAAGTATTCAGTCAGCAGTATGTAAAGATTGTTGGTTACAAGGATAATGTCGAGATAGAGGAGGAGACTAAGGCCAAAGAAGTAATAAAATTTACATATGATAACAATGACATTTACAATAAGATACAAAAGTTAAAAACTAGAAAAGCGACTGGAATTGATCAGATTTCTGGGGATATACTAAAAACAATGGGTTGGAATGTAGTACCATATCTGAAGTACTTATTTGATTATTGTTTGGTCGGAGGAGCTATACCAGATGAATGGAGAGTTGCTATAGTTGCCCCTGTGTATAAAGGAAAGGGTGATAGACATAAAGCTGAAAATTACAGGCCAGTAAGTTTGACATGCATTGTATGTAAGGTTTGGGAAGGCATTCTTTCTGATTATATTAGACATGTTTGTGAAATTAATAACTGGTTCGATAGAAGACAATTCGGTTTTAGGAAAGGTTATTCCACTGAAGCTCAACTTGTAGGATTCCAGCAAGATATAGCAGATATCTTGGATTCTGGAGGTCAAATGGACTGTATCGCGATTGACCTGTCTAAAGCATTTGATAGGGTGGATCATGGGAGACTACTGGCAAAAATGAGTGCAATTGGACTAGACAAAAGAGTGACTGAATGGGTTGCTATATTTCTAGAAAATAGATCTCAGAGAATTAGAGTAGGTGAAGCTTTATCTGACCCTGTAATAATTAAGAGGGGAATTCCTCAAGGCAGTATTATCGGACCTTTATGTTTTCTTATATATATAAATGATATGAGTAAAGGAGTGGAATCGGAGGTAAGGCTTTTTGCGGATGATGTTATTCTCTATAGAGTGATAAATAAGTTACAAGATTGTGAGCAACTGCAACGTGACCTCGAAAATGTTGTGAGATGGACAGTAGGCAATGGTATGTTGATAAACGGGGTTAAAAGTCAGGTTGTGAGTTTTACAAGTAGGAAAAGTCCTCTCAGTTTTAATTACTGCGTTGATGGGGTGAAAGTTCCTTTTGGGGATCATTGTAAGTATCTAGGTGTTAATATAAGGAAAGATCTTCATTGGGGTAATCACATAAATGGGATTGTAAATAAAGGATACAGATCTCTGCACATGGTTATGAGGGTGTTTAGGGGTTGTAGTAAGGATGTAAAGGAGAGTGCATATAAGTCTCTTGTAAGACCCCAACTAGAGTATGGTTCCAGTGTATGGGACCCTCACGAGGATTACCTGATTCAAGAATTGGAAAAAATCCAAAGAAAAGCAGCTCGATTTGTTCTGGGCGATTTCCGACAAAAGAGTAGCGTTACAAAAATGTTGCAATGTTTGGGTTGGGAAGAATTGAGAGAAAGAAGAAGAGCTGCTCGACTAAGTGGTATGTTCCGGGTTGTCAGCGGAGAGATGGCGTGGAATGACATTAGTAGACGAATAAGTTTGAATGGCGTTTATAAAAGTCGGAAAGATCACAATATGAAGATAAAGTTGGAATTCAAGAGGACAAACTGGGGCAAATATTCATTTATAGGAAGGGGAGTTAGGGATTGGAATAACTTACCAAGAGAGATGTTCAATAAATTTCCAATTTCTTTGAAATCATTTAGGAAAAGGCTAGGAAAACAACAAATAGGGAATCTGCCACCCGGTCGACTGCCCTAAATTCAGATCAGTATTGATTGATTTGATTGAATAATAATGTTGTTTGCTTTACGTCCCATGAACTACGTTTACGATTTTCGGAGGCAACACAGAGATGACGCTACTCACATAGGCCTGGTATACATCAACATACTACATAGACTGGCGAAAGACCTGTCATCTTTGAAGAAAGTTGAAACCTGCTCCGCCATGTTCTCTGGTGTCAGAAAGGAATAAATACTCACTTGTAAAATTATATGTTTATTCTTGTATTCCCTATATTTGTGTAATTAATTGCAGAACATGACAGGTATGTTTACTTGTTAACAACTAACAGCTGAAAATTGCCCCCAGGAAACATGGCGGACGTGCTGCAACATTCCTCAGCGAGGAGCGCTGTATGAGCCCTTCCAGCCAATCTATGTAGTATATTATTATTATTATTATTATTATTATTATTATTATTATTATTATTATTATTATTATTATTATCATATACACTTCTCCACAGGAAATATGGGTATTAAAGGGGCACGGGATGCATCAACTGCCTTATAATAATTAAAGTATTGACATATAATACAAACATCGATGTAGAGGCATATACAAAACTGTAGATCACGGTATCTTCATTCTTGCGAGAGGAACGATCGCACAATGTTGCATGTTGAAAGGAGGACAGAATGTTGCATAATTTTGTAGATGCTCGCTGGAAGACCCAGTTCTTGCAGACTCTTGTGATGTGTGTGTGGAATGAGGCCGTTGACTGACAGAATCACAGGGACTATCCGTACCAGCTTCATCTTCCAGATCCTCTTGATCTCTTCTACAAGTTCTTTGTAATTGCAAACTTTTTCATGGTACTTCCTGCCGATGTAGGAATTGCGATGTCAATAACGAAAGTTGTCCCAGTTTTCTTGTTTACCAGCATGATATCTGGTCTGTTATGGTTGACTGTTGTGTCTGTCACTACAGCAGTGTCCCAATAAAACTTAATCGACTCGTTCTCCAGTAGTGGTGTTGGATGGTACTTGTAATAAGCGATACGCTCCTGAGTTGATTGGTTTTCCTGAGCAAGTGCCTGGAGTATAATTCCCGAGACATGAGTGTGCCGTCTCGTGTATTCTACGGAGGCAAGTACTAGGCAGCCTACAGTAATATGATCGATGGTCTCGAGATGAACGGAGCATCGCCTGCATTTGTCGGAGAGTACGCTGGTGTCTTTGATGATGTACATTTTGTAATTGTTTGTAGCTGTTACTTGGTCTTGTATAGCAACTGCAAATCTCTCTGTCTCCCCAAATAAGCGCCCACTGTGTAACCACATGCATGACGCATTCTTGTCTATGCTCTGTTGGATTACATTGCTGTAGTATTTTCCGTGGAGGATTATTATTATTATTATTATTATTATTATTATTATTATTATTATTATTATTATTATTATTATATTTGCCTTTATTAATAGTGGTGAAGTTAGGACTCATGGTCCTCTTTTACACTTAACCGCAATATAGGTCGTTGGTAGAGATAGAAGACGCAAACTGGTTACCGTGGCTACAATGTCATCGAGAAATTGATGGCGCTTGTTTCAGATAGACCCCAGCCCCCACCCCCCTCCAAAAAAACATAGCCATGTTAAATTACTATTTCCGACCACTTGTTACTTGATTCAAAAACTGGAAAACAAATCCAAAGAAAAGCAACTTGATTTGTTTTGGGTGATTTCCGACAAAAGAGTAGCGTTACAAAAATGTTGCAAATTTGGACTGGGAAGACTTGGGAGAAAGGAGACGAGCTGCTCGACTAAGTGGTATCTTCCGAGCTGTCAGTGGAGAGATGGCATGGAATGACATCAGTAGACAAATAAGTTTGAGTGGTGTCTTTAAAAAAAGACCACAATATGAAGATAAAGCTAGAATTCAAGAGGACAAATTGGGGCACAAATATTCGTTTATAGGAAAGGGAGTTAGGGATTGAAATAACTTCCCAAGGGAGATGTTCTATAAATATCCAATTTCTTTGCAACCGTTTAAGAAAAGGCTAGGAAAACAATAGATAGAGAA
Source organism: Anabrus simplex (assembly GCF_040414725.1). NCBI lineage: Eukaryota > Metazoa > Arthropoda > Insecta > Orthoptera > Tettigoniidae > Anabrus > Anabrus simplex. The sequence goes on from NC_090270.1 coordinate 273,634,917, forward strand.
TCTGTCACCTGGGCGACTGCCCTAAATGCAGATCAAAAGTGACTGATTAACGAGCTGAATGATGCTGATATGCACGCTCGACGCGATATTTGTGCTGACATTCTCCGAAGATTCCATTCCGAACGAAATCGCAAAAACGTCATGTTCATGGATGAATGTGCAATTTGCCGATATTCAACAAATAGCCAAGTTGTGTTAGAGAAGAATCCACCACATGTTATGAACTGGGCTGGTATGACTGCGAACATCATTTCGAACCATAACTTTTTTCATGGCCCTGTTAATGGGCAGTCTTTAAAAGGGAAGCTCCGACAATAGCTCTATGAGCAGTTCACGGAAGCTGAAATAGCAGATGCCATAATCTAGCAACAATACGGGGTCCCTGAGCATTTTCCTATCAGTCTTAGAGAATGCCTTAATGAATTGTTTCCAGACCGGTTGGTAGATTGGGTGGCACGAGCACTCGCTGACCTGGCCACCAACGAGCCCTGTCTTGTCCTAACCTGACAACGCTTTGTGGGATTTCATTAAGGAAAAAATAAAACTACTTTTCCCTTTGCGGAAAGGGCCATGGCCTTCCATCAACGGCTGCTAATTGCAAATGGCCACTAGCCATAAGACAGCCTGCACGGTTGCTAGGTAACATTGCCTGGCCATCCATCCATACCTTACATTACAGTCTGTGCGGTTGCTAAGGGGTTACAGTTCAGCCACACATTCTGTGACGATAATTTCGTAACGCAAATTTTCAGATGACGCGCAGCCATAAGACATATTATTTATACCAAAAGTCAGGCAACGGCGCTACCGAATGTCGGACGAACTGCGGGCTGCTGTGAGAGAAGCGTTTGGGTCTCTATCATGGAAGATTTTTTCTACAAAAAGCTCTCGTCGAACATGACGTCGTCTTCAGTTGTGTTACGATAATGATGGTGCTCACACTGGTATTTTGGACATATATCGAATACACCTAATGATATAAATCAAATATTCATTTTTTGATGTAGTTGTTCTTTGAGTCGTTTCATGCAGCTCTCCATGCCACTCTAGCCTGTGCTAACCTTTTCATTTCTACTTAACTGCTACATCCTACATCTACTCTAATCTGTTTGTCATACCTTGGTCGTACGACTAGTTGGCTGAATGGTCAGCGTACTGGCCTTTGGTTCAGAGGGTCCCGGGTTCGATTCCCGGCCGGGTCGGGGATTTTAACCTTCATTGGTTAATTACAATGGCCCGGGGACTGGATGTTTGTGCTGTCCACAGCATTCCTGCAAATCACACACCACACATAATACTACCCTCCACCACAATAACACGCAGTTACTTACGCATGACAGATGCCGCCCACCCTCATCGGAGGGTCTGCCTTACAAGGGCTGCAGTCGGCTAGAAATAGCCACACGAAATTATTACTATTATACCTTGGTCTACCCCTACCATCGTTGCACTTAAACAAATAAAATAAGAAGGGGATAACGTGACTTACTTGCCCATCACGAATTATTGGAAAGATTTTTTTTACAAGTTGTTTTACGTCGCGCCCACATAGACAGGTCTTATGGCGACGATGGGACAGGAAATAGCTAGGAGTGGGAAGGAAGCATTCGTGGCCTTAATTAAGGTACAGCCCCAGCATTTGCCTGGTGTGAAAATGGGAAACCGCGGAAAACCATCTTCAGAGCTGCCGACAGTGGGGTTCGAACCCACTATCTCCCAAATACTGGATACTGGCCGCACTTAAGCGACTGCAGCTATCGAGCTCGGTAGGAAAGAAATTCGATCATGTGAAGTTTTATCTCAAACGCATTCTATCCCTATATGTATCCGACGTCTATTCCCCTCTGGGTGGGGGCAGCAGAATACCTCCACGATATTCCCTGCCTGTTGTAAGAGATGACTAAAAGGTGCCCCAGGGGCTCTTAACTTGGGGGCGTACCGGGCGAGTTGGCCGTGCGCGTAGAGGCGCGCGGCTGTGAGCTTGCATCCGGGAGATAGTAGGTTCGAATCCCACTATCGGCAGCCCTGAAGATGGTTTTCCGTGGTTTCCCATTTTCACACCAGGCAAATCCTGGGGCTGTACCTTAATTAAGGCCACGGCCGCTTCCTTCCAACTCCTAGGCCTTTCCTATCCCATCGTCGCCATGAGACCTATCCGTGTCGGTGCGACGTAAAGCCCCTAGCAAAAAAAAAACTTGGGGGCGTGGGTTGGTGACCACTGGGCCCTTAGATGAGTCCGGTCATTGCTTTGTGCTTATCCTATCCACCCTCCCTTAGTCAACTCTTGTTCTTTTCCGACCCCGATGGTATTACGGCATACGAGGCCTAGGGAGTCTTCCATTTCACGCCCTGCGTGGCCCTTGTCTTTCTTTGGCCGATACCTTCATTTTCAAAGTGTTTGACCCCTTTCCATTCCTTCCCTCTCATTAGTGTTAATAGAGGATGGTCTCCCGATTGGACTTCTTCGTAGGCTGTGGATCTATACAAAGAGAGCTACACAGGCCGTGAAATTTGTAGCCTCCGTCATGGCTATCCATCAATACTTCATATCACAATCTGCACGGTTGCTAGGTAACATCGAGTCATACATTTTACTGAAAGACATATTTATGATCATTTGATTTTCCCAGAGGGAAATTTAATAACTTCTTTTATCTTTTCAAGTTCTTCTCAATTTCACTGCTAACTTAAGTTTTTAAAACGTAAGAAAAGTAACCCCACACATTGTCAAGTATGGTGTTTGTGGAATGTAGATTGTCCCATTCTAATATAGTCATAACATTTCGTTTCATTATCCACCGAATTAGGTAACAGCGTGTTCAACTCTCCTTCAGTAGGTCTTGACTTCCAAACATCATGTACCCACTTTCTTATCGTTCTTCTCCCATTCTCGGCTTCATCCTTTAATGGGAGTGCTGTAGCTCCTAATTCATTCTTATGAAAATTGCTGAACACTTTTTCCGCAACCTGCCACATCAGAATGTTAAACAATGCTCACAGAGCCTTCGAACAGGTGACTGCTTGCAGGACACGGACGAGCTGCCGACAATGTGTTCTTGACAGATGAACCGTGACACTGTCAACTTACAGCCACGCTATGTTCCTAGTACGCTACCTTTAGTTGGTAATATTCGAGGTCACATCAGCACCGTTGTTTAGGCATCTATTTTCTCAAACAGTGATGTACACGTTTCCCGCTAAGTAACAAACAGAACTCCGATGGCAGTACGAAACTTCAAGCACCCACCTCTCTCTCAAATGACGGTATAATCATGTCTGTCTGTTCATTATTAGCGATATAATGATCAATAATTTGTGGACAGCCTGTATCTTAACCGGCCCCTGTTGAACAATGAAGATGTTGTTGTTTTATACATTTTTGCTATTTGCTTTACGTCGCACCAACACAGATAGGTCTTATAGCGACAATGGGATAGGAAAGGCCTAGGAAGTGGAAGGAAGCGGCCGTGGCCTTAATCACGGTACAGCCCCGGCATTTGCCTGGTATGAGAATGGGAAACCACGGAAAACCATCTTCAGGGCTGCCGACAGTGGGGCTCGAACCCACTATCTCCCGATTACTGTTTCTACATTTTTTGTAAGAGAACCCCTAAATAACAGGCCTCCGGTGGCTGGCGTATTCACCGTTACCTTATAATACCCCTGCACAGAATAATCCCAAAAGGCTATCTCAAGTTTGTTCTGTTATCAACATGACTTGTGGGCCTCCCTGTGCTCCCACTACACGATAGAGAAACAACATTTTTCCACTTGAATGTTTGATTATTAATTAATGAATTTTTAATGAGCGTTTTAAACGCGCGCTGTCTAATCGATGACGATCAAATTGCTGTCTGTGGACCGTGTAATGTGCGCCATACATAGTTCAGGCGGCCAGCCTCGCTCTGGACTATTGTAACTGATACGGCGTGGGAGGCAATGTATTACTTCGAAAACGTTATTTTCGTACAAGAGAAGGAACGGTAACGTTTATCTCTTTCTCAAGTTCGCTTTATTCCAGATAGAGCTAAGACTATGGGAATGTGAACCTAAGAGCTCTTCTTTTCTCTCTCTACTCAGAACGCGTCTTTTTCTTGAAAGGTTTAACAACTTCCTCACTATGTATCGCACAGACGCATCACACACATCATTTCTTTCGTCAGAACATGCCCTCCCATTTTAGACCACTCCCACTCCCCTGTGATGTCAGCCTGGCCTTGATAACGTGCAATCGATAAACATGTCAAAATGGCCACATGCCGTGGGATTGCTGGATATTTGCAGTCACTGGGATATACTTGTACCCACTCATGGAAATTCCCCAGCAGTCACAGAAGATTTGCGGTCACTCAAATGTGGGGTGAGCCTCATTAGCTTAATCTCGGGGTATCCTCGCTAACCTGCCTGGGCTCCTGCTCGCTTCGAGAACAACATTCTTCGAGCATTATTTAGTGATTGATAACTTTCACAAATACCACTCCATATCGAAACTTCTTGGTGTAAGTACTGTATTTATTCTTGTGTGATGTAATGGAGTTGACAGTTACTAATAAGGCAAATCGTTGTGCACATTATAATGGCTATAAGTAGAGCCAGGATTTCCATGCAAATGCATGTTTTTAAATAAGCTACTTACACTTCTCAAACTTTGCAATTATTCGTGTTATGGCTTAACAGTTCCAAATAATCGTTCTTTTTTGGTGCATGTTTGCATATTTTGGCCTTTTTAGGAGAACATTCATGTATAATACATATTTTGAAGATTTTGGATTTAATAAGGAATATTTGGACGTTAATATTGCATAATATGACTTTTCTTCTGACTTTTGTGCATATATAATGTTAACGTGCATGATAATGCCTTTTCTGAATGTTAGTTGCAGAATTTGGGATCATTTTTCCATGTTATACAGTATGTCTACTACTGAGAGACGGAGAGAATGTATTCCTGGCATCCTATTTGACTTTCAAAGTACATACGGTAGAGGTCCCCTAACCAAACACTTTCTTATCTGTTGCTTGAGTAAACATTGACGCAAGCCGGAAGGCCCCACGTCGATTTCTAATTCTTGCGAATAAGGTGTCCCAGTTTTACAGTTGTACGTTGCTATAAATTGAACGGTACATTGTGCATTACTCATTGACGGCTCATTTTTTCGTCTATGTTAGACGAATAAAATAAAACTCGTACCGCACTTCTGTGGCACCGCGTTACTAAGATAGCAGCTTACTAACCTTGCTTTTGCACTGAACCCTCCTCCGTTGTTGTCCTGGAATTTCCTACCCGGAACTCTTACTTCGTTACACGTCTTTGTTATCACAGCAGGCAATCGTTACCAGTTATTGAGGACATTCAAATGTGTCTGCAGTCATCGCACGGAAAAGTGATCCGTTCAAATCCTGATTTTGAATTTGTTTAGCTTATAAAAGACGTATTGTGGTGAAAATGCAAACGACGTACAATTTGACCTCGCTTAGTCCCAATGTCTTAATTTAAGTATGCACCTGTCACTTCTTGTGGCGTAAAAAGATCATTTTCTGTGCTTAAGAATGTGCTGACAGATAAACGGGTAAGCTAAAATCAACACAATTTGGAGAAATTAGTTGTACAATATTTCAGAAGGACCTGAATTTTGATAGTGCATATTTTCCAGTTTATTGTGCATGTTTTGTGATATGATAGTGAATGAATGCATGCATCTTTTGAGATTTGATAGTGCATGGAAATCCGGGCTCTAGTTACAAGCGGGGCCCGGATTTCGATGACATATCATCTTTTAATTGGTGCGTCATATAAGTTGCTGAGTTATATTCAAATCCTGTTCATGGCCCCCAGATTACAGAAATGCGTATTTATTAAGCCAATTTTCGTCATTTTTTTAAGTATTTGATTTTTAGGTCATCTTTCACTTTTTGCGTCCAAATAACTAACTACAAATATGAAAAAAGTAACCATTCATAAACTTAGGTTACATAGAACTACTGAACTACAGCTAACAGTAACTACTTATGCAATAAAAGTTAAACTTATAAAAGTCAAGGAGAAAAAATAACAACATTAAAGAAACCTATTACAGTTTTGAAGAGATACTGTACATGAACAGAATTACAAAATAAAGTGGAATTCAAATTGCACGTGAAATAAAAGTTACTTTGCACAGTGAGTTTCTACCCGAGTTGAGAAAGTACAGGGAAAGGATAAGGCAGACGGGGTGAAGAAGATGTAAAAATGAGGACGAGGAAGTATAGAACGAGCTAGAATAGGGCCTCTCAAACGCCCAAAATCACACGCGCGCAAACAGCGGGGCAGAGTTCCTGTGCACAGTGCATCGGTTCCGCTCGTCTCGGCTCGGACCAACGCTTCGTCTCTGGGCTACTTGGCTAAGCTCGGCTCAACTCAGCTCGGATTTGGAGCGCTGCGGAGCAAGTGAGGAAGAGGGAGACAGGGGAAACGAGCGAGACAGGCGTGGGGAAAGAGAGAGGCAGCGCTATTGCTCCAAATCGAGGAGTGGGGGTCTGCACTCTGGTCAACCAAGCGAAGTCGTCTTTTGCACCGTGCACAGTGCATGCACCCTGAGAGGCCCTGAGCTAAAATAACATAGAGAGACGGAAGTGGTGCCTGGCTGAAGTTAATTGAACGAACGTCCGCGATGTTTTCGGTGGTCACATAAGCAAGGGGGCGAGGCGCAGAATTACGAAAAAATATTGAAAATATGCATTATAGAATCACTGTTGCAAAATTAAAGATAGTTAGCCGAAACCTTAGAGGATTAATTATCATAGAGTGCGAATAACGCCCTTTCATCCATGTTGCGGCGAAAGGCCAACACCAAGATCACCTGATTGTACGGTAGTGAGAAAAGGATGTAAGGAGAAACGTCATACAGTGACATACGAACAGGTCACTTAATCGGAACACGAGCATTGCCCTAATGTGGTTAAGCGTAAATTGCACTGAGTGGCCAAAAGTCATGGGAAGACAATGAATGTGATGTTAATAACGAGTTACTCCTCCGCGAACCCTCAAAACGGCAGCAATACGACGAGCCATCGACTCGACAAAGTGTTGGAATCGTTCTGGAGGGATCTCGATATTGCGCTGCTACCCAAAATTGGTCTTGTGTAAGTTAGTTGGTGCGGGGTTCATGGAGCGTACACCAGCATCGACAGTATCCCATATATGCTCGATTCGATTAAGATCGGGGGCACTGGAGGACCACTCCATGGTCGTAACTTCACTAGAGTGCTCCTCCAACCACCTGCGTGCCACCACAGACCGATGACATGGCGCATTGTCCTGTTGAAACACGGCATCTCCATCAGAGTACTCTAGGACCAGAAAGGCATGCAGATGGTCTGAAAGAATCTCCACATAACGGTCTCCTATCAGCGCTCCCTGCAGTCAGACAATGGGGCTTAATTACAACCATGAGAACGCCGCCCAGACCGGAACTGAGCCACCTCCTTCCTGGACACAAACTTGTTGACACGAAGGATCCATAGCTTCGTGGGGCATACGCCACATTCTCATGCACCCATTAGCTCAATACAACTGGGACATGGGACCAAACCACACGCCGCCACTGTTCCATGGTCCATTGACGATGTTCGCGGGCCCATGCACGTCGTTGAGCTGTGTGTCGAGGTGTCAGCAAATGGACACGAGTAAGCCGTCTGCTGGTGCAATTGCCTCCTTACAGTCCTGGTAGAAATGGGTTCCTGACTCCCACTATTCAACTGGGCGGTGATCTGACTCACAGTAGCCGGTCGAGTGCCCAGTATGGTTCTGCGGAGGCGACGTGATGTCCGTTCGTTAAACACCTGTGGTCTTCCCGTGCGGCGGTTTACGCAAGTGCTAACATTCTCTCTGCGATATTGAAGATCCACCCTCGACACTGTTGACCTCGGAAACGCGAATCGGTGTATAATATCCACAATGCTATGACCCATGCGCCGTGCGTCGATGATTATCCCACGTTCAAAGTCGGTGAACTCGTGACGTGTTGCCATCTTCACGACACTGGTTGTTTGTGACAGCCTGCTCAGCTACGCTGCAGCTAGCCACACCGCTCAGGGGTCATACACGGCACATTTTCTAATGGGACACCCTTCCCCGTGACTTTTGGCCACTCGGTATAAAATAAAAAAAACATGAACATAAACATTTATGAAGGATGTCCTTAAAACCAAAGAGACCTACCGGCGATGGAAGGTTGGGAAACGGCTAGAATTGGGAAAGTAGCAGCCGTGGCCTTAATTAAGGTACAGTCCCAGCATTTACCTGGAGTGAAAATGGGAAACCACGGAAAACCATATTCAGGGCTGCCGACGGTGGGATTCGAACCCACTATCTCCCGAACGCAAGCTCCCAGCTGTGCGACCCTAACCGCAGTGCCAACTCGCTCGATAAAAATAATATTATAGGTACCTGTAGGGGATATTTTGTTTTCATTTTCCGCATCGTACTGGAATTACTAGCTGAAAGGTAACCTTAAAAATGGTCCATTATGAAGTGTAGCCTGATTTTAAATATTAAGGCGACTGATGTCTACAATAAACTTCTGCGGTCATTTGAGCACGTTGTGGACCTACGTAAACCAGCACATCCCAAGAGACATCTTAACGAGGTTCAAGTCGCAAGGGCCATCACTTTGATCCAGGAAGGATGGACTTTTCGCCGTGTTGCTGTGGACCTCAATGTTTCTCCGTCAGTTATTCAACGCTTGTGGAATCGCTACAATGAGACGGGCCACTTCACAAGGAGAGTTGGACAAGGTCGTGGACGAAAGACAACACGACAGGATGACCGATATCTAACCACCTGTGCGTTGCGGCGTCGTTCAGCAACTGCCAGAGAACTGCAGCAAGACCTCAGGAGGGTCACTGGAGTCACGGTGTCTGACCAGACGGCAAGGAACAGGTTAAGAGAAGTGCCCTTACGACCCAGACGTCCTGTTCGAATGCCCTGTTTAACGCAGCAACATCGTGCAGCTCGCCTTCTGTTTGCCCGTACCCATGTCAACTGGCAACTTCGCCAATGGAGACCTGTGTTGTTCACAGACGAGTCCAGATTTCCACTGACGCAGCGTGATGGATGTCAACTTGTATAGAGACGCCGTGGTGAGCCGTACATGCCAAATGTTGTCCAGGAAGGCGACCGATTCGGACAAAGTTCTGTGATGATGTGGAGTGGCATCAGTATTGATGGCCATACGGATCTTGTCATCGTCCGTGGTAATCTTACCGCTGCGGGGTACATCGAGCAGATACTGCTACAGCATGTGTTGGTTGCTGTTGGTGTTGGCCTTGAATTCGTACTCATGCACGACAATGCCATGGCCCACGTAGCGCGCCTCACCAGAGGTGTCTTGCGAGAACTGGACATTCAAAAGATGGAATGGCCAACAGTGAGTCCCGACCTTAATCCCATCGAGCATGTGTGGGATAGACTTAACAGAAGTGTTCGTGGGCGTCCTGTTCCATCACAGACTCTCCAAGACCTCGAACAGGCTATCATTGAGGAATGGGACCTCATACCGCAACGTGACCTCCGTCGACTTATACGGAGCATACCACGTAGGTGCCAAGCTGTGATAAATGCTCATGGAGGACATACACCATACTGAAGCTCTCCAACGGTGATAAAAAAAACCACCCTGGAGGACTGTTATCACTTTCTTTCCGCCCCTATTTGGACATTTCAGTTTGTGTTCTGAAAATGAACGCGAATCCATTGATGTTCTTTTGTATACTTCAACGGTACAGAATAAAGAAGTTAGTAATATAGTCAGTAAGAGTTAGTAGAAGTTAGTAATATACCTGGGTGTGTGGTATTGTTTTGTGGAGCATGGCATTTGTTCAAAGATATCCCCTCCTAATTTTTCTGTCCTGTGTATCTTCAGGGCCGCCGACAGTATAGGTTCGAAGCTGTTAATGCCACAGCCTATCCACATTGTGGTAAAATCTATAAAGGGAAGCTGCGAGTGAGAATCCACATTAACAGATCCCATCCAGAAGAATATAGAACTGCACTGTTAGCTAAGCAGCCCGAATGGATATCAGCGAAGAGTGGTCGTGCACCCCTTTCAAATGACAATGATGCCTTGCTTCCAGGTAATATCAACAAAAATTCTAATATGCCTGACATAATGAATTACAGTACGTATATCCAAACAAAATCAAAACACACTGACATACAAAGAAACGATGCAAAAACGTAAGTTGAAATTCCAGAATATCGGTAATGACAATGACTTTTGTAATAATATCAAGGAATGCATGGAATTCTTATCCAAAGCCGTGCATCAGCTTCCCAGTCCAAAACACCTGGCAGTTAAATTTTATGAGATACGGTGGAGAAAAATGTTACTTAACAATCAACGTAAATTTACACAATCAAGCAATCCAGAAAGGGCGACCAAGAGATATAGAATTAAGCGCCATGAGAAGGATGAATATACCAAAAACTCAATTCCTACACTACAACCAGAGACAAAGAGCAGTGCTTGCAGCAATCAATGAAACAAAAGCGGTCTGCAAGGTAGATATAAATAAAGTAATCAACTACTTATTCACTCGTGTTTCGATCCCTAATCTGAAGTAGAATCTGTAGAATTAGCAGATACAATGAATACGATCATTTCTAAACAAGAAGTGGAGTATACAATCAAGAAAATAGCCGTTGATACATCCTCTGGCCCAGACCATATATTGATAAGGGCACTTAAACATGACATGTGTTATGGAATAGCACTGATTGCAATAACCATATTAACAGGAACACTGGTGCCCGAGATTCTGAAGAGACCTAGAACCGTGCTTATCGATAAAGGAGGAGACCCCATGGATCTAATTAACTAGAGACCAATAACCATCTATTTACTAGTGACAAGAGTAATAGAACGTATATTAAATACACAAGTACATAGCTACACTACGTGAGCTTTAATGACAATCAACGTGGTTTTACAAACTCTGCTGGCACTCATAACAACACTGCCATCTTGGAATCTATTCTGACATCAGCCAAACACCAAAAGGTCGATGTGTAACCTGGTTTTCCTGGATATCACTTAGGCCTTTGACAACATAGGATATAAACCCTTGAAGAATACTCTCTCCTCCCTTGACCTACCATCAAAACTGGCTGACCTAATAATGGCACTGCAAACGAATAATACTACTCAAATAGAATCCTATCATAAGAAGACTAAACCAATTGTTTTCAATAAAGGTATAATGCAGGGTTCTCCCTTATCGTTGGCACTTTAAAACATTGCAGCTGACCACATTTTAGAAGAACTTTCATCAACAGAGTTCCAGGAAGAATATGGATATTGTATAATGCCGGGCTTTCCTAACGTAACCATTCTAGGCTTTGCTGATGATACGTTGATTGTAGCAAAAAACGAGACTTCAGCTAGAAAGATCACTGAAATTGCCATCAAGAGATTCGAAGAAATTGGCCTAACAATCAACGTCAACAAATCTAAATCTATTTCCATAATAAAAGGAAGTCCTAACTACAAGCCTCTAACATTAGATGGTTACAATGAAATTACATCTATAACTCCTACACAGACAACCCGCTGCCTCGGAGTCAACTATCACAATGCTACTGTATTTGATGCTAAATTAACGATGGAAAAACTTAAGAAGAAACTAGAAGCATGATCATCAACTCCGCTACCGCAACCATACCAGAAATTTAATGTGCTATCAACCTACATTTGGCCACCTTTGATCTACCACGCTACATATGTACATCGAATAGGGCCTACCTGCGAGTTTCCTAACTGATACTGACAAACTTTTCAAAAGCACCTTGAAAGAAGTTCTTCAACTTCCAATAGATACACCAGACAGCATGTTATACTCCGATAAAAAGTTTAAAGAACTCAGTCTTTTTAAGTGCAATTGGGAGGCTTATCTACAGCACATAAATGCATGCCAAGTTCTCCATCGATCCAACAATATACACATTAACAATACCCGAGACCATACAGAAACAGAGAAGTGATTCAAAAAACTTGGCCTACTCTGTAATACAGAATACGAAGCAGTCGAGTTCTTGCTCCAACGACAATAACTCCGTGAGAAAGCATTCGATGCCTGGTGTGCCTTACCACAAAAGGGTAAGTGTTATAGAAGGAACACACACCAGCCAATTAGTGGCTAAGAATACCAGAAGGTTTAACCAACAGCGAATGGAGAAATGCCATAAAACTGACAGCAAATGTAGTTCCAGTTCGTGCGTTGCCACAGCTAGATTGAAACACTTAGTCACGTCTTCGGTTCCTGTCCATTTAATGACACATTACAGAATTCACAACATCACAACAATTCACAACAAATTAACGATGGAAAAACTTAAGAAGAAACTAGAAGCATGAACATCAACACGGCTACTGCAACCATACCAGAAATTTAATGTGCTATCAACCTACATTTACCCACCTTTGATCTACCACGCTATGATTGTTGAAGCCCCATACTACAGTCTAAAAGGAGGTGCATGGATTGACTCAGGCTGGGTCAAGCCGCCGGATTGACATGATAGCTATACCACTGGGCTCAAGTAAAGGGTTCATAATAGACCCCACAATTAGAACCGAGGCATCATCCACTCAACCACATGATGTACGTAAGGAGAAATCTATATAAAATAACATGTCCTGAGTGACTGACTGACTGACTGAATTCATCATCGCCGAGCCAAAACTACTGGACATAAAGAAATGAAATTTTGGGGATGCATTTATATTAGGGTGTAGGTGCTCTCAAATACGCTATTCATATTGCATGATATTATCCTCATTTTTCCGTATTGAAATTCAGTTAAAGTAGAACAATAAAAGTTTGATTTCCACCTATTCAATACTTTACAAGCAATTACAAAATTAGGATCTCATCCTTATTTTATTTCTAAATTATTAAAAACATAGGACATGTTTCGTTCAATTGTTGAACATCTTCAGCTACATACATTTTTAACAAGGTCAAAATCGGTAATACTATTCTAACAACCTGCAACTATTGTTTATTGCTAACAGATTTAATCATATTAAAATACTTTTGAATATAATACATTATATATTACGTCGTCATTGTTAAAACAATATTACTATTTGTAGTGTTTGATATTTTAAAAATCTTGTTCTAAATTTGAATACAATGTCACAAGTTAGTCAGATATAAATAACTTTACAATCTGTTTGATTTTGTTGATTTTCTTAAAACTATCAGTTGGATACACATTAAAATCTTTTTGCTAACTGGCGCGAGCATTACTACATCTTGTACTTTATGAATACAAAATCTTGGTGTTCTCTCAAAACAGTTGAGTTTGGTTGTGGCTAATAATCTTTTCATCCATAAATTAACAAAGTGAAGCACACTGTTGATTATTATTTATTAATTTGTCTTAATTCAAATCTTTAATGTCCACTTGTTCAAATTCACGATTTGCTTTTAAACTTTACCGGTGTGGAGCAATTCTTCAAAACTTTATCATGAACTCTGTCAAATGGCGACAGTCCAGTTATGATGATAAGTAATTAGTAACTTACTCGAATTTTACGAAAGTAAGTTTGTTGACTGACATCTCTGTAACAGGAAAATAATTTTGTTAAATAATGTTAGATGGTATTAAAAGTTGAAGAAGCTAATGTTGAAGGATCAGCACTTACCCTTTCTACTTCTGCCTGTATTTACATTTGTGCACTTAACTGTTTGACGACTACTTGTGCTCCTTGGGAGGGGAGGAAACAGAGGGCGGCGTTCTAGCGAATGACGTGATTCTTGGAGGGGAATGTTCAGAATTTGTGTGGAGGGGTGTTTGTATATTCGTAGATTGACTGTTATTGTTATTCAGGATAAAATTGTTTGTCAGTTTTGTATTATTGAGTTTGAATGTTTGTATTAACTTCGGAATTTGTTCTATTAATGTGTTTTTGATTTCTATTTCATCGTTCAGGTTTATATCTTTATTGAAGTATTTGTCTAGGTAAATATGTACGTTCTCCAGCTCATTCATTAATTTTCCTTTATCGACCTTTCTGATTATTTTTAAATCCTTTTCTATTGCGGTAAAATGGTGTCCTTTTCTTGCATGTGATTACTCATCGCGGAAAATTTGTTATGTTCAGCTGCGTTTACATGTTCCAAATATCTAGTTATAAAACTTCTGCCAGTTTAACCAACATAAGAGAAACCACATTTTGAGCAAATTAGTTTATAGATTCCTGAACTTTGGTATTTGCTGTTGCGTGAATTTACACTATTGTGGTTGAAAAATAGACTTCTATTTGTATTTTGTGTTCTAAATGCAATATTGATTTGCCGTTTTATGATCGGATTCGTGATTTGGTATACTTGCTGGGTTGGTGAATGTAAATGTTGCGAATTTTGGTTTTTAATTTTTGATCGGAATAAGGTTAGTAGCTAGTTTCAATTTCACTCTGTTAATGATTTTGTTGACGACATCTATTTTATAACCGTTGATTGAAGCTAAGTCTTTTATAAATTGAATTTCTTTCTTTAGACTATTATCAGAAAGTGGCATTTTGAAGGCTCTGTATTGTAACGGTTCAAATCCCGTTACAAGATGATATCTGTATTTTTATTATTGTATGATTTTATCTGTACTTTATTATTATTATTATTATTATTATTATTATTATTATTATTATGTCAGTATTATTATTATTTTATCTGTGATATTGTTACTATTATTGTAATTATCCGTTTTATTCAATTCGATTTTGCAATTGCCTGTTGCTTGCAAGATTGTACTTAGATGTATACATATATACGTATGAGTAGAATAACACTCAATACCTGTACAGTGAGAATTGTTGTATATATCAGAGATTGGAGGTGACGTTGGGACATTGTGCAAGATTAGTGGCGATTCTGCCAAGTCATCGCCAAGTCTTGGCTACGTCATTGTATTTATTTAGATATGCGCTCAGAAAGTCGACCGCCGCAGGGCTATTTCACCACTGTATGTAATATCTGTCGCGTAGGTGGGAGTATGTCATTGTTATTTTTGGAGATTACGTAGCTGTGTCAACCAACGTCTATATAAGGTGGATGCACATTGTAGCGTCAGTCATTACTTATACGGATGCAGTACAGTGAAGTAGTCTACTAGATCAAGAGGCCTTAGGTGGTCAGTCAACCAGTGTGAACGAGAGATGGTGAAGACTCAGTGAGCCAATATTGGTCATTGAGAGAGTTAGACCAAATGGTTGGTCCGTCACTTAGTTGAAGACACGGACGCAAGGGCTTACCATGGAGTCAGAGAGGGCAACCCTGGACCTGCTAAGAGGTCATACCATATTGACTTACAAAGAAGTCAGATGATATGGAGAAGAAGCAGTCACAAGGATGTATCACCAAGTTAGGCGTGACACATCTACAGTAAACACCAGATCAAAGGAATACGTCGTAATTACACTAAAAGTGTTGAAGGTACAGTCAAGTGAATCAGTGAGGGAAATATTTCGTATAAATTGTTAAATGTCCGGTCAAGAAGAATTCAAATTCATGCCTAGTTTCTTTCAGTTGCAATGTCATAATTTCATATTCTCATCTGTTTTATCGCAACAAGACTCACTATTTTATATATATTTTTTAAAGAATATATATTGTTCTATCAAACGAATTCATAGTTTCATTTCATTGACAGTAAAATATCTTAACCTCAAAATTAATGGGGAAACCGAATGCCAATCTCCTTTTCCCAGAACTTATATGGTATGTTGTCAACAGTAAGCTTATTACCCCACACCCTAGAGATAGTCAAGAGTCTCATTCTATTATTGCTGTACTGAGTGGCAGCTGGCGCCCTTCAAATAACGTATGTGTAAGTAAGCAGGTAACAAGTAAGTGTGAGTACAAGGTCCGACGAGTGTGTATTTTTTTAATGAATATTAATTTTCATAATTTCCATTATAAATGCAGATATTCAGATTTTTCAAGTTAAATGCAGTTTTATATGTTTGTAAAGTTAGTCAGACAAGTAGGAAACTCTCAGTATACCAGACTAAAAAAGCGGCTTGTTTCTGTGATTTTGGGTGTAGGGAATCTTTTTTTAATAGTTATTAGGACATAAGATGGCTTTCTATATATCTGAAAGTTAAATTTGTTTTCTGTTCGTGTTACTGTAATATCTAAAAAGTGTAACGAATGATTATTTTCTTCCTCCTTAGTGAATTTTACTCTTTGGTCAAGATTATATAAAAAGTTTAATAATTATCACTGTCGTTAAGTTTTCTATTTATTATAACAAAAGAATCGTCTACGTATCTCAACCACAAACATAGTCCTTTTATGTTTGATTTTATTTTGCTGTGCTCTAGATGATCCATGTAAATATTTGCTAAAATTCCTGAGGTGGGGTCACCCATCCCCAAACACATTTGTTTGTAAATTTTATCATTGAATGTGAAATAATTGTTGTTTAAAACAAAATTTAATAGATTTATAAACTCTTCTATTTCGTACATGCTTAATTTGCCCTGTTTAATTAGATTAGGTTTGATGATTTCAACGGTTTCTTTAATAGGTATGCTTGGATACATATTGGTTATATCATAGGAACATATTCTGTGATGCGGTTGCAAGCTAAAACTATTTAATTTTTCGCAAAATTCAATTGAATTGTTTATCATTGAATTGCTGTTAAATTTGTAATGTTTCTTCAAAAATTGGTGTAAACATTTTGAGATTTTATAAGTAGGACTCCCTCTACTATTGATTATAGGTCTAACAGGCATATTTGCTTTGTGGATTTTGGGTAGAGCTGTAGCTGTTGGTAATTTGGGATTCATATTAATCATTTTTGATACTCTTGTTCATTTATTAAAAAAGTAGAATTTTTAAGTACGTTCTTTAGATTCTTCTGTATTTTATTGATAGGGTCTTTGTTAGTTATTAAATAATTATTTTCCGAAAAAACTCTTCTGTTTTGCTAATGTAATCATGTTTGTTTAAAAGAACTGTAGTTTCACCTTTGTCTTCTTTAGTTACTATAACATTAATATTATTATTATTATTAATTTTGGTTCTTAAGCTACCGTATTTATTTGTTTAGATTGAGTAGAATCTGAGTTGTTAATTAATTCTTCAACTAAGGTAGAAAATTTCTTTTTGATATCATATCTAGTATCATTTTGTGAATCTACTGGTACTTGTCTTACATTTGCTTCTGCTATTGTAGTTATTAAGTCGTTTATTATGTTTGGGTTAGGTCAGTTGAATTTTGATCCTTTATTAAATCTATTTCATTCTCAGTGAAAGTAGTACTAGACAAATTTATCGTAGTGGGTACATCTTTTAAAGCTGGAGTGGGTTTATTTATTCTTGTTGGCTGATCCCTCAAATTTAATTTACTCTCTTTCAATTGGAAAAGTTTTTTTTCTAAAGTCTTTTGTTTCTTTTCTAGTATGTCAACAAGATTTACGTTAGCATACAGTTGGATTGAACCCCATTCTAAAGGGGATAACTGCTGAGAAATTTCTAAATGTGTGCAGTAAAGTTGTAGGTTTAAAAATGACTTTTTTCTATAATGCATTTTGATTTCGTTCTTCTGTCATATTTCATTCACCTTGTTTTGTGAGTGCACTAAGTTTTGTGTTGACAAATTACGTCTTTGAGTAGGCTTTAAAAATTTTGGTATAAGTTTGTCTTTTAAACATTTCTTCAAAAACCATATATCTTTCGAGATCTTACCTATTTTAACCTTGAGATTTATAAATCTGTTTTTAATGTTTACCTTAGCCTGGTTGGCCATTACATTACATGATATTATCCTCATTTTTTCGTATTGAAATTCAGTTAAAGTAGAACAATAAAAGTTTGATTTCCACCTATTCAATACTTTACAAGCAATTACAAAATTAGGATCTCATCCTTATTTTATCGCTAAATTATTAAAAACATAGGACATGTTTCGTTCAATTGTTGAACATCTTCAGCTACATACATTTTTAACAAGGTCAAAATCGGTAATACTATTCTAATAACCTGCAACTATTGTTTATTGCTAACAGATTTAATCATAATAATATAATAATATATAATATATAATAATAATATAATATATAAACAGCCTCCATGGCTCAGACGGCAGCGCGTCGGCCTCTCACCGTTGGATACTGTGGTTCAAATCCCGGTCACTCCATGTGAGATTTGTGCTGGACAAAGCGGAGGCGGGACAGGTTTTTCTCCGGGTACTCCGGTTTTCCCTGTCACCTTTCATTCCAGCAACACTCTCCATTCTCATTTCATTGCATCTATCATTCATTAATAAATCACTTTGGGAGTACTAATAGCCTATATCTGCTCCATTCATTACATCCCTGACCCGGTCAAAGACTGGAAAACGGGTTGTAGGTTTTCATTTTCAATATAATATATAATATAATAATATATATAATATATATTAATAGAACAAATTCCGAAGTTAATACAAACATTCAAACTCAATAATACAAAACTGACAAACAATTTTATCCTGAATAACAATAACAGTCAATCTACGAATATACAAACACCCCTCCACACAAATTCTGAACATTCCCCTCCAAGAATCACGTCATTCGCTAGAACGCCGCCCTCTGTTACCTCCCCTCCCAATACTCCGCAGATACGGAGACACACATACAACAGGAGGAGCACAAGTAGTCGTCAAACAGTTAAGTGCACAAATGTAAATACAGGCAGAAGTAGAAAGGGTAAGTGCTGATCCTTCAACATTAGCTTCTTCAACTTTTAATACCATCTAACATTATTTAACAAAATTATTTTCCTGTTACAGAGATGTCAGTCAACAAACTTACTTTCGTAAAATTCGAGTAAGTTACTAATTACTTATCATCATAACTGGACTGTCGCCATTTGACAGAGTTCATGATAAAGTTTTGAAGAATTGCTCCACACCGGTAAAGTTTAAAAGCAAATCGTGAATTTGAACAAGTGGACATTAAAGATTTGAATTAAGACAAATTAATAAATAATAATCAACAGTGTGCTTCACTTTGTTAATTTATGGATGAAAAGATTATTAGTCACAACCAAACTCAACTGTTTTGAGAGAGCACCAAGATTTTGTATTCATAAAGTACAAGATGTAGTAATGCTCGCGCCAGTTAGCAAAAAGATTTTAATGTGTATCCAACTGATAGTTTTAAGAAAATCAACAAAATCAAACAGATTGTAAAGTTATTTATATCTGACTAACTTGTGACATTGTATTCAAATTTAGAACAAGATTTTTAAAATATCAAACACTACAAATAGTAATATTGTTTTAACAATGACGACGTAATATATAATGTATTATATTCAAAAGTATTTTAATATGATTAAATCTGTTAGCAATAAACAATAGTTGCAGGTTGTTAGAATAGTATTACCGATTTTGACCTTGTTAAAAATGTATGTAGCTGAAGATGTTCAACAATTGAACGAAACATGTCCTATGTTTTTAATAATTTAGCAATAAAATAAGGATGAGATCCTAATTTTGTAATTGCTTGTAAAGTATTGAATAGGTGGAAATCAAACTTTTATTGTTCTACTTTAACGCTATTCATAGTCGTGCCATCCAAACTTGGGAAATGGCAAGAAACCCTACATCAAAGCCAAAGAACTTCTTTTGCCAGCAGCAATTGATATGCTCTCGATTATGATTCCTGAACCTGCTCCTAAGCAACTGAAAAGTGTGCCTTTGTCCAATAACATGATCAATAGCAGAATAGCAGACCTGGATGTTGATATAAAAGGCCAATTGATCCAACCACTTAGTAAGAAGGAATTTGCAATCCCATTGGATGAGGCAACTGACAACAACAGTGATGTGAACTTTATCTGCGACTAGTTGTAGTACCCATCGTTGGTGGGACAATCACATAGCAGGTTTACGATTACATTTTTGTCCACTCCTCACATTGTTCCCCAGATTCCGAGGCACATAAGTGGGCATGCCTCTCCCTGTCAGCAGCTTGTTGTGATGTACTCGCTTCTTTGTGCTCCTGGGCCCTTTGCAGTTTCATATATTTTTCATTATTGCTGATCTTGATTTGATCTTTTTCTTCCGCTATAAAAGAAAGCCAAGATATTTTTAAAAATACTGACAAGTGTACAAAGACTTTAAAATGTTGCCAAAACAATCTCCATAGCGACTCTCTTTACAGTCTATAGGGCTAGTTACTGGTTCTTGGACTTTCATATGACTGCCACTGATATTTACCTCATTATATTGGAATAGAACAAAAATTTGCAACGAGATATTTTCCTGTAAAACCAACGGTGAAATTTTGGACAACTTATAGCTAAGACCCTACTCGATCTTTTTTTGAAACTGTAATACTTTCATTAAAATCTATCAATCCATTTTCCCCTGATGCTGTAACAGACACGGACAAATATTAAACTGAACTTGACATAAGTCATTACAATGACATCGGTATTCTTGTCAGAATACAATATTAATAGATTGAAATGTTACAGTTAAAAGAAAGGCTGTCATATAAAATGCTTGATCAAATGATAAACAGCACATTTTCTCACTTTTAAAGAACAATAGGCTACTATACCGCCTTTTTATCAGTCCCAAGTTCTACAGCTGGAATGACCAGGCCAAAGACAGCCATGAACACTCCTCTGTCATATTCTGGTAAGTGTGCACACTGCTCATTTGAATCAGCACCTCAGAGTAGGGATCAAATAGGTGGAATACTGTCAAAAACCAGTGTGTTACGTACCAGTAGTTACCAGGAAACTTATGAACCAGAAGAATGGCATGCTAAAGAAGAAAGTTACCTAACTCACCAGCTACTTCCCGCCCATATTCAGGCATGTTGTTTTACTCAGGATGCTGCAGTAATTCCATCTATCGGAGATGAGTAGCAGTAGAAGACACAAAGCACATCACAACAAACAATGTTTACTGTTGATCAGTTTTATGAGCTTTCGATATTGTAGCCCTTAACATTTAGTTTTCTTCTGACTCTATGACATTAGGGTATCTAAAGTAAAGGGAGTCTTTCCTTCTTTCATGACTCTCTCTTATTCTTCAAGCGATCATTCCTTTACTATTTCTCCTCATTTCTATGATCACCATCACCTTGTCAATATGAACCAACGACCACACAGTTTTACACCTTAAGACAATCATGACAAAAAGCTATCATCAATTAACATGACTGGACAATATGTCCATGTTAGCTAATGCTCAGTGTTGATATGAACTAAGCAACGAAAGTCTAAATTCATGAATTGTTCTATTATCATATTTGGTGTGGTAAAACTAAGACATAAATGATCAGAAACTGTATTCTCTATAACTTTTGTTATGTAGTATTTCATGATAGGACCAATAATATAGGTATTTAAAAATTAACTGTCAGACGCCTTCCCCTAAACTACCATTTCATCCAGCTTGAATAACATTATTTATAACCTGGACTGTAGTGACTTATTTCCCCTACTTTACATATCAAATTTCATTACATTATGCTCACCCACTTTCTCATGGCTCAGTCCTATAAGCCACTGCTGAGGTTCTTTGAAGCAAGTTGCTCCCTGTGAGTAATGCAGTGGCGCGGCTGTGAGCTTGCATCCGGGAGATAGTAGGTTCGAATCCCACTATCGGCAGCCCTGAAGATGGTTTTCCGTGGTTTCCCATTTTCACACCAGGCAAATGCTGGGGCTGTACCTTAATTAAGGCCACGGCCGCTTCCTTCCAACTCCTAGGCCTTTCCTATCCCATCGTCGCCATAAGACCTATCTGTGTCGGTGCAACGTAAAGCCCCTAGCAAAAAAAAAAAAAAAAAAATTTTACCATCTGCATTGATCTTTGTCTTATGTTTCTCCCCATTTACTGTACTTAACTGGCTTCCTTCTTATCCTACATGTCCAACATAAAGACTGAAGACATCAAAATGGCTCCTCAATGATATTGATGCCCGCCCTCCTGATGAAGCTGAGAAGCAGAAATGAACTCATCAGATCCAATTAACTTGTTTCACAGCTGACGCTGCTAATCATTTTATGCAACACCCCATTCTCAGTGAGAAAAACCTGAAAGCTTATATACCTTCCTCAAATGTCTACAGGGTCAGTTTAGTAAGGGGAGTGGAATTGTCGTTAACTGAAGATGAAATTAAGCAATTTATAGATTCACCTGTGCCGGTTATAGGTGTCTAGCGCCTTAAACGAAGGAAATCTAATGCTGATTCATTCGAGTATGTTCCGACGGGAATAGTGAAGATCACTTTTGAAACTCAAGTTCTCCCTCAGCAGATTTCTATTTTTACTGTCATTCTGGATGTTCAGGTTTTCATCTTTAATCCTATTATTTGCAAGCATTGTCAACGTTACGGACATACAGCTCCAAATTGCAGGGCAAAACCTCCTCGTTGTGGCCGATGCAGCAATAACCATTTCACGAAAGACTGTCAACAAACGCTTGTCAAATGCCTCCACTGTGATCAGAATCACCAGGTAGGATCCTCTAGATGTGCCATACACCAACAACAGACGGCTATTAAAAAGCCTATGTGTACTGAAAACGTTTCCTTTGAAGAAGCCAAAAATAGGCTGCAGCCCGTTACCTATAATCCTACCATACTACCCCATAATTTTCCGTCCTTAGCTGAAACTCTGGGAACCAGACCTGGTAATTTCAACCCGCGTAAACGCAAAATCACTACCTATGTACACAGGGAACCACGTACACCCCACGTCCGGGTTATGATAGGGAGGCCTATCTCAATATAATACGAACCCCCCAACAGAACAATCACCAGCTACCCAAACTCCGACCACCCATAGTATTACACCAGCGGTCCCTACTAATCTTGCTAGCAAACACGATCAGGGAATAACCCCTTTCACATCACAAGTAACCCCTGTTAAAGATATACGTAAAGAGATCCAGGACGACTTTGTTAATCTGATGGAACTAATGGGTCCAAATGTCCAATGGAGACACTTATTAAAGTTGATACTTGATAAAATCCTCCCCATTTTAGATACTAAGCATGCAGATACTGCAATGGAACTGTAGGATTGTGGTAAACAAGTGACATGAGTTAATCTTCCTCATTAACGAATTCCAACCAGATATTATCTTCTTACAAGAAACATGGTTTTCAAATTGTATTAACTTTCGCATCAAGGGATATACTATCGAACGATTAGATGGTCCAGGATATGGTGGAATTGCAATTTTAATTAAGAATTGCATACCCTATCATCATCTCAAATCAGAACAGGCTATAGCAGGCACTTACTTTCAGCGCATACAAATAAACGATTTTATTTTTTCTTTTACTGTCCTACCGACATACATGGTTCCTACCATAATTCGTCCAATTTTTTTAACCAATTTACCGGTGCGAAGCTAAATATTATATTTGGAGACTTCAATGCTCATCACATAACCTGGGGAAGCAAGAGCAATAGCGTCAAAGGAACTCATATCTTAACCTTTTCTCTTGAAGTAAATCTCACCATAATTAATGATGGATCACCCACCCGGCTAACAGCCCCTACAAATGCTCCGAGCGCGGTGGATCTTACTATATGTACCATGGATATAGCGCATAAATTATCTTGGCAAACTATTAAGGATCTTCATGGTAGTGATCATTTCCCCATTCTCGTTACATGGTCTAATCACAAGCCCTTTTCACATCACACGCTTCCTCGAATACCTATACGCAATCTGAATAATATGGATTACAATCTCTTTTCGCAATTTATTCAGGATTATTTCAGTCATACCTTTAAAACGACATCCGCGGAATATGATTCACTTTTACACTGTATAAAATCGTATCTCGACATCTATCATCCAATCATTTACAAAACCTCAACCAACCATAATCCGACGTTCAACATCCGTTGGTGGGATCAAGAATGTGAGGTCTGGATTAGACAACGGAGAAACCTGCTGAAAAATTTACGAAAACATTTTGCTTTTACTAATTATATACAATATAAATGAATCTGTGCAAAAATTAGATGTTTACTTAACAATAAACATCGAACTGCATGGAAAACCTTTATAGAGAGTATTAACAGTACTACATCCAGCAAGATCATCTGGGCCAAAATTCGCTCTCTTAGTAACTCTAGGCTCACACCCCAACCTATCGCTTTATCTCCGCCCCAATTATATCAATTCTACTGCAATCTAACACCCAATTCTGTTCAGCCTGAATATCTCTTAAGTGGTTCATACACATCTAATAAATATCAAACTTTGATGAATCCTATTACATATCAGGAATTAGAAGTCGCCCTACATAAAAAACTACATCCCCAGGACCAGATTTTATAACCTACAAGATGCTCAGCTCCCTACCAATTAAGGCTAAATCCATTATTCTTAACCAGTATAATAAAATTTTAACAGATGCCTTAATACCATCAGACTGGAATAATTTTGACATCATTCCAATACATAAACCAGGTACTGATCCCTTACAACCTCAAAATTACAGAGGTATAATCTTAGGGTCCTGTCTACGTAAAACCTTTCAACGCATCCTACTCCGCAGATTAATATGGCAATTAGAGTATCATAATGATTTACCGAAATGTCAATTTGCTTTCATAAAACGACGAAGTACCACAGATGCCTTAAATATTTTTCTAACGGACCTCTTATTAGCACGCTGCAGAAAACAAGATACTATAGCGGTTTTCTCGATGTCACAGGAGCTTACGATAATGTTGATCTTCACATTTTGTTTCAAAAATTACACAAGTTAACCTTCCCACTACCCCTTATTCGTATATTTAAAAACCTTTTACTAAATCGAATATTAAATTTGAAAAATTATAGACTTAATGCTTGTGCACGAAAGGCCAATGCTGGGATTCCGCAGGGGGATATATTAAGTGGTTTACTTTTTACTTTATATACAAGTGATTTGGAACGAGTAGTAACGCCTCATGCACGTATATTGCAATTTGCAGACGACATACTGATCTATACCACACAAGATAACGTCGACCAATGTCGTCACTCCATCTCCCAAGCCCTCTCCCATATACATAAGTGGATCGAACACCACAGTTTAGAAATCACACAAACCAAAAGTGCCGCAGTTATATTTACCCAAAAAACGAACATATGACAAATCTGCACTACCATATGCCAACCACCATATTGCTATTCGATCTTATACCAAATATTTAGGGATTTTCATAGACAATAAGTTAAATTGGAAGACACATTTGCCCGACTTAAGTCCAAAATTGAAAATACAATCCCAATCCTTAAGTCCTTAACTTGTAGAAACTGGGAATCGGATCCGGGCACGTTACTACTTTTATATAAAAATTCAATCCAGGCAAGAATAGATTATGGCTGCCATTTCTTCGATACAGCGTCACCGACCACCCTAAAAAAATTAGACACGTTACAATTCACCTCTTTACGAATTATATTAGGGGCATTGCGCACAACACCCACCAATGCCTTACTAGTTGAAGCAGCAGAACTACCATTGGCTATGAGACAAGAATATCTAGCATCTAAATATTTACTTAAAAAGATAGCTCTGAATCGTCATCCCATATTACCTAAACTGCAACTTTTAAATGAGTACCAAATCTGTCAAAAATTGAAAGCCAGCAACATACCCGCACTTCTACTGGCATATGAAGTACTTTTTCCATTAAGGAATAATGTTTTACAGACAAGATCATTACCGGCATACTCTCACGAATACAACTTATCTACATAGCACCCTTCCATCATTACTACTACTTTCGAACACCTTCCGGGTAATCTGAAGAATAATCCCACTCTAGTTAATAAAACTTTACAAGCATTTCTCAGTCCACATAAACAATACACAAACTGCTTTACAGACGGATCTAAGACTTCAGAGGGAACTGGAGCAGCCTATTACATCCCCCAGCAACTATTTACGTTACCAAACAACGCTTCCATATACACTGCTGAAACCTTTGCTATTCGACAAACTCTTTTATGTTTACGGCAATATAATATTCCCAATGCCATCATCTGTACCGATTCATTAAGTGTCCTCCAAAGTATCAAAACCCCGCAGGAATCTACTAGTTGGTATATATGGAACATCCGTAAATTTTTATACAACCTTTCCTTAAATCAGCATGATATAATATTAATTTGGATATCAAGTCATTGCAGCATACCCGGTAATGTTCAGGTTGATCGTTTAGCTAAAGCAGCAGCTGAAGATCAAGGTCTTCCCTATCACCTCGCCATTCCACACACGGATTATGCCCCTACTATCAAACAGAACGTACTTCAAAAATGGTCTTCTCTCTGGAAAAATTCCGCAAAAACGAAGGGTAAAGATTATTATCAACTACAACCGGAACTGCAAAGAACCCCCTGGTTCACTATGGGCACTTATTCTAGGAGACATATAACTACCCTAATCCGCTTAAGATTCAATCATCCGCTCACACCTGCATATAAGTATAGATTTCACATCAGTGACACAGATACCTGCACCTGTCAGCAAGCATGTGGCACGATTCATCATATAGTATTCCAATGTTGCAACTATTCTAACCAACGAAAAACGTTTTTCCAAGCACTAATAAATCATAAAGTTCCTCTACCAACAAGTGTCGCTTGTCTCATTCATACTCCTACGGAGCCATTAGTTAATATGCTCACTAATTTCCTTGATGAATGTAAAATCGCATTATAGGCCACTCATTTATTCTACTACACAGGTCACTAACATTCTCACCCTTACAATACATAACCTGGCTATCTCTTTACCCTGCACATGATAAACAACAGTTAAAACCCTCAGATCACCGATAATAGAAGAACGTCCGTACCTATCATTGAGATCACATATAGGTGAAACTAACCTTGTTTAACTACAACCTCATATAGGGTTAAATTAATACTTTAATCATCCATTACCATCACAAGCTTCATCCTCTGATCCAACCTTATTCACGAAAACCAAATTGCAAGACTTGCACTTCCCAAGATTACCAACCTACGGATATTAACTCAACGCAAACAAATGCATTACCAAACGGTGTAGTTATTGGGTATGGAGTTAAAACTAAGCCCAACAGCATACAAGAAGAAGAAGAACTCATCAGGGGCTGCAAGATGGATATACTGTAGAACTGGGGGAAATGAAGAGAATGCCTATCTAGTTGAGAACAGCAGTGTGTAAAGATATGGAGATTGCCCTTGTCTTCTTTTCTGTTGCTCCCTCTTCCCACACTGACCTACCATTGTGTTTATTCTGTAGTGTGTTCCTTTTCTTGTTCCTATCTCTACACAGTACTGCCATAAATTCTGTCAATACTTTCAATGCATATAACTACTAAATAAAACTATGCAAACCTATTGATATACATATACTGTATTCTGAAAAAACACCAAAAAAAAAGGCTGCAGAATGAACATACTGTGACCCACTATGATATCCATGTATGGCAAGAACGTTGAGGCCACTCATCAATAGCTGCACGAATCTTGTCCAGTGGAAATGTTTTTACAGCCGACGTGATTGATTTTTTAAAAATCTCAATATTGCGGTGCCGTTTTTGACATGTTATCGCCTGGAGCTCCTGCCACAGAGAATAATCCAATGGATTGAGGTTCGGACTTCCACTAGGCCTTGATAATCACTGCTGCATAGCTTTTGCCTTGTGTGCAGGAGCGCTATCCGGCTGACAAATCCAGGATTTAATTGATACGTGGCATCATCTTTTCCATTATTGTCTGGTAAACAGCTGCAGAAGTCTGTACTCCACCTTCGCAAAAATGCACCTCCAATACTCCCTGCCAGGAAACTACCCTCCATAGCATGACAGAAGCAGGGTGATGTCTGCACTGAACACAAGGAACTTTCTCCCTTGCTTCCTTGGAGGACCATACATACACATGATCATTTTGCTTGTTAAATGACTCTTCCACAGTGATTTTTTTTTTTTTTTTTTTCTTTATCTGTGAACAGGATATCATTAACAATGCCAGGGATCAAATGTGGTGTATATCCTTTAATTCGTGGAGATATATTCATTTCACAAGATAAAATGGTTTGCTTACGCAAAGGATTGCATTGAATCCTTGCACGAAAAGCATTCACAATTTTGTTTCTGCATACACGCCTAGGACCGATCTGACTTGATCAACAGTTGCACCCGTTTTTTTCTTTTTTAATTTCCTTAGCTCGCTTTCCGCAACGAAATAATGCCAATACAGCAATACGCTTCTCATACACTCCCCACTCCATCTTTCACTGCTGCCTGCTGCTGGAACACTGCAAGCTGGTTACTGGCAGAGTCATGAAGGAGACCTTGTGGACGATGACATACAGCGTTGCCGCACTTCTTCATTCACAATTACCATACTGCAGCACGTTTAGATTTTACTGACAGAACTTATGGCAGTACTGTGCAACTCTGTGTGAAGAGGATGTTTCTTTCCTCAAAACTGACTGAATTTTGGTGCTCTGTGAAGAATGAGTATTGACCTTGGGCATTCTGCTGTCTTTTGCTACGTCTTATTTCTGTGAATCTGAATTTTTTATCATGGCAGTGAACAAGACCAAATATAGAGCACAAATCTCTAGAATGAGATGCACCTTGCCTTTTCAAAATAAAAACCCAGATTTTATAAACTGTGTTTTGCAAAGCAAGCTCATACATTCCACTGACTTGGCCAGACATGATGCCTGTTCATAAAATCTGTTACCCAGGTTTTCCAACGGCTTGTAATTCTCTCCTTTTCTCATATGTTTTCAGAGTGATCTGACAGTACCTGATAAACATAAAAAATGTGCACTTCAATAAATTGCTCAGGTTTTCTTTACTTGTATACATCATCATCATCATCATCATCCTAAACCATCTCCAGTTTCCCGGGTGTGGTATATGAGCCTCCTCCATCTCATCCTGTCCTTGTACCATTCCTCCTCCACCAACTTGTCCCAATCATGACCTCTCAGCAGTACATCGTTCTTAACTAAATCTATTCATTTCCTTCGTGGCCTTCCCACGGGTCGTCTTCCTTCTACTTTTCTGTCAAATTCCTTCCTTGCAGTTCTGTTAACTGGCATCCTCTTCATGTGACCAAACCACTTCAGTCTTGATATCTGAATCTTATTGAGGAGAGAATCATCTATTCCTACTTCTCTAATTTTCTCATTCCTAATCTTGTCTTTCCTGGTTTTTCATTTCAGCTGCCTGGAGTTCGGAATTATCTCTATTGGTCAGTGTTGTGGTTTCGAGACTGTATGTAAGAATTGGTGTATAAAAGGACTTGTACGTCGTCATTTTTGTTTTCATAGGTATTTGCTCACTGTATGTAAGAATTGGTGTATAAAAGGACTTGTACGTCGTCATTTTTGTTTTCATAGGTATTTGCTCATCCCACAGCTGGTGTCTTACCTGGTGGTAAAATTGTTGCCTTATTGATTCGATTGTTCACCTATATGTATCAACAGTAAATAAATGCATAAAAGATCTTTTTAATCATATGTTAACACAATTCACTGTAGAGACATCGTGTTGGGGGTGATGATTATTATTTTAAGAGAAAGTACAACTAGGCAATCGCCCTTGCTTAACCTTAGTCAGAAGGGAATAAGGAAGAGGTCCGACACTTTAAAGAATGGAGGTATCTGACAACAAAGCAAAGGGCCACAAAGGATTTCCTAGCCCTCGCAAACCTAATACTGTAGAGGTCAGAAAAGAACAGGAGTCGACCAGATGAGGTCAGATAGGAAAGATAAAAGTGAGAAGACTGGCATACGTAGAAACATGCCAGACTTGGCTAGGGACTCCATGGTCACCAACCCACACTCCCAAGTTTCAGAGCCACTGGGGCCCCCTTTCAATTGCCTCTTACAACAGGTAGGGGATACTGTAGATATATTTTACCGCCCCCCTCCACACGGGGTACTAGCGAGAGGGTAGGCATGTGGTGCTTTTGGCAGCTCAGGACATCCATGACAGCAAAAAAGTTTGAAAACCCCTGAGATAACTAGTCTCCCATCATATTCATGCGACTTGGGAACCATACAAATGTAATTCTATTTTGAATGACTAGCAAACATACTAATATTTCCTCAAACCCTCTAATTCTTTTATCCCCAAGAAAAATGTACTAGAAGGATATATACGGGGTGGTCCGAAATCACGTAAACCAAGTATGTGAGCGCTAAAGCGATGGTCTTATTGATTGATAAGAAATTTGAAACAATTGCGTTGATATCTCACACCGTTGTCATTTTATCAGCCACTGAAGTTAGTCAATCACATAGTTTCGCAGGTGAATTCAAATGGGCTTTACGAGGCGGTGTTAATAAATCTGCACGTGGCTTGGTAAGGCTTGAGAGCCATGCCAAGAAATGCGCATCAAACACTAACACACCTTGGGTTTCAGCCAATGCCAGCATAGCGTGTTAGCTATGGGCCGGGCTTATCAAGAGTGAGGTCCTTGTTCAAGTCCCTCTCGTGGAGAAATTTATTTCTTCTATTGGCACTCTCAAGCCAGTCATAAGTCACATTTAGATTTAGCAACACCGTCTCGCAAATCCCATCTGAAGTCGCCCACGAAGCAATATGATTGGCTGCTAACTTCAACAGCTGCTCAAATAAAAACGGCACGAGATATAGACATATTTTATTTCAAATTACTTATCAGCATAATACTCTGTGCATGTTGTTTCCGACCACACTGTATATCAAAAGTAGCTATCACCAAATAGTTCCAAATAGTTATGACCTAGTATTTTGCTGCTTCATTTTATTAGAAGAGGGACACTAGAGGCTTTGTCAATGAACCAACTGCAGGCCTTTCAAATGTATATGTATCGCAGAATGTCCAAGATCCTACGGATAGACCATATGATCGAGGAGGTACACCATGGTGCCGGGAAATCATGTAATGTTTTAAGCCTCATAAAACGCAGAGAAGCACCCTATATCAGTCACATCTTCTAAAACAACAAATGCAGCCTGATACAAGTGATCATAGCAGGCAAGCTAGAAAGGAAATATAGACATGGGCAGATTATCCTGGGTACTGAACCTCTGACAGTATTTCGACATTCATGATATACCAATTCTGATATGGGTAATAACACACAACAAGAAAAATTACTCCATGGTGGTTGCCAACCTGTGAGGAGACAGCATCAGAAAAAGAACACATCATTCTCTCATTACCTACAAAGCTATAATCTTCTTCTTCTTGTAACATATCCTCATCAGATGTTGACTGTCATCAGGGCAATCCAATATTTTACCGCAATTATATTTACCCGCAGACTGTAAATACCACTAAAATAATACATTGATTGCTCGTAGTTTCTTTTTCGTCACTCGCTCCTATACAACGCTTATACAGGGGTCCTGAAAAGTTATACACTTTTTATTAGTAAGAGTGTAAATAAATATGGTCACTGGGAATTGCATGGAATTCATTTTCAATTATTTTCCAGTTCTCTACCTTTTCTTTGCAGTAACTCCATCTGTCTTCTTGTTTTCAACAACATCCTTATATTTGACAACTAATTCAGTCAAGACGTCTGTCTCAAAATCAGAATAATTCGCACATCTCTTCCTTTTCTCTTTTCTTCCATTTCGGATCATTTGTTTATATGTGCACTTTTGATATGCGTGCAGTCGTTTTTCCCACCAAAACAACTGCCGAACGAAATAAAAGTGAGCGCATTCAGTATCGTGTTTTCATATCACTGATTAAATCTCGTACTAACTAAACAGTCCTAAGTAATCAATGATTACGGTTGGTGCACCACAATCTTCTTAAACAGAGGTTAAAATTTAAACGGACATTAAGTAATTTGTGATTAGCAGCTCATTAATCGAAATTGATGCACTCGGCCACTGGTGTGTCACCAGAGATCTTTAACATGCCAACATCATATGAAATGGAGTGTCAAACAGACCTTTTTTCCACCCTTCAAGGATCCGACTATGTCTGCCAGATTTAAATCCGTTATCTTCAGATCCAGAGGCAACACTCTACCACTGATCCACACAGGCAGCTTTGAATGAGGAAAAGAACAGAAAGGTAGTAAGGATTAACACACAACAATTTACTTTAAGAGCAATTTAATATTATCATCAAGATATTTCATTTTAATATTACTGTATATACATGGCAAACAAAAATTGGCCAATCGTGGAGAAAAACATGGTCTTCAAATTGTAGTCTAGGGGACTCAAAAATTAACATAAATCATACAATGAAGTCCACTTTCACAGAATACTGCACTTATTGCCCCGTCATGGAATTATTTAAAACTCTTTTCCATGCTAATTTTTGCTGAACGGAAACTAGGAAAACGCTCCTTCAAACAACAATGAAGTAGAAACTCACTAAAGTAGGAGCATGACGTTTTCTGAAGATATTATATTCCTCAAGAACCATACAGTTGAAGATCATTTCTCAGGACTGACTTCACTTTAAGAAATTAATCTAAACATGTGAATGCTGAGGGAAAATGCAAATTATAAGCCAAACTATATAACCCAAATGCAATTTAAAGATAATTTAACATAAGAACAAATGAGCAATTCGGATTATTATTTTCAGTTTACTCAAGTTACATTGTACAACAGGATGATGAAGTCATCCTATTACAATAGCAAAGATATAGAATCAACACAAATGTCGCATGGAGTTAACCAAACTTAAACTATGACTACAATATAGAACTCTTCCCCTCAACATGCAAGATAAAGCACCTACTCCATTTAAACTCCCTTATGAGGTGGAATTTAACACTCCCCCTCTATTCCAGAACACCAGTCAGGATTGAAACACAAACAATTGAAACACACAACAATCAATCAAAACACAACAACTATACAGAGGTGTAAACAAATAATGTTAATAGTTTAATATCGAGCAGGGTTAGGTATACAAGCATGTGGGAGAAAGAGCTCTATATTCTTCTAGAGATGACTAAATTAGTGTAACTTTATAAGGGTTTATAAAACAATGGAATATAATCTCTCAATGGAATCAAACTGATCCGTTTTAGACATGGCAGTAATTGACTGTTAAATACCATTGGGTCCTCACTCCAGAGATATATCTTTGGATCCAAGTACAATGGAACCCCTCTTTTGTGATTCTACATTTATTGCTATCAGGTATGGATTAAACTTAGTTCTTACATACTTCATTTACTCACCTATAACACCCCACTTCATTTTACGAAATCATAAGAAAGCTGCTCTCTTTGGATAAAACCTAAATATTTTCTCTTAACTTAATTCAGAAGCCAGAAATTAAAACTGTGCAAAAATGAGTAAACGACAGTGTAATACACAAGTGTTATAGAATTTGCAAAATAAAGCAGTGTAAGGGCAGCGAGTCCATGTATTATTCAGTACTGATAAAACCAAGAACAAAAACTAATGGTAGTGAAGTCAACCTGCAAATTGTTTCATGAGGTGCAGAAAGCGAAGTATGAGAATGTAGATTTTTAAAAAAGGGCTTGTGAGGGTCACAGAGACAAGAATCAATTGTCACATTGTAATACATGAAAAGTTGTAGTTCAAACCATGTGAAATTGTGCTGTGCACAGCTTCTGTATTTTACAAAAAGACTTTAAAGCAATTTCAGGTTGGGTGGCATGTTTCATGTGCTGGAATGGACTATGTTTGAAGAGGCCAACGTATCAGCAGGTACTGAATAAAATATTTTCTACTTCAGGCAGCTGCAAGACACCTGCCAAATAATGGCATGTACAAGAACTGACAGTTTTGATGCAGGCTGTTTTACCACAGAAACAAGCCAATTTAATGTGAATTTTAACAGTCCTTGTTTATTATATTGCTATAAATAGCTTTAAATATATTGTTTTGTTGGTTATTTAGATAAATTACTCTTGGATTAAAATCAAACAAAGAGGATCTTTTCATACTTTAAAACCCCACCAAACATGCCCATCTGTTATACCACCCCCCATTTTGGAAGTAGTAGTCTAAGTAAAGGGGTCTTATAGGCGAGTAAATAAGTTAGTTCTAGGACAATGGATATATTTAACAGAAAATGTATGAAATTTTGAGAAACTTGAAAAACCTTGTATCTGGCTCAACCAAAACTTCACAAAAGAGCTATATTAAAAATGATCCTATATATAATGTAGAGTTTGAGTTCAGAAAATAGTGCAATGTATTACCTAATGCATAGTACTCCATAAAACAAGAGCAATGGGCAAGAGGAAAGTGACGTGGAATCTTAATCAATATTTTACATAACAAATAATTACCTGGAGAAAATGTGTTTCTACGAAACAATACATGAATTTTGTACAATAAAAGTTATACAGATAGCCAACTTTAAAAGTAGCTCAAAAGAGAAATCAGAAAGTACCTCTGTCAAAATCTCAATTTTTGTGCAAAAATGGCATCAGAGTTTCCTTTCATGTTGGAAAGACGTTCAAAGAGGGACACACAATTTTATTTTCCACGAAACCTTTTTATGTACACCCTAAATTAACACTTCAGAGTGAAACAACTTACTATGTACATTTAAGTTTCTTACCACATAAATAAAACATCTCAGCTAAAGAAAGATATTACCTATCCCTGTGTTTCCAAAACAAATCCTTCATTTATATTTCACAGATTACCACAAGACTCATATGTTTGTAATTGCAAAAATTTCCAAAACTGAACAAGCATAATTTGGATATATTTATTCCCAAAAACATTCAGTAATAACTGATAAGCATTCAACAAATTTTAATAATTTCATTTTTTGTTAAGAAAATAATCTCAAGAGAAGCAAAGTTCATTAAAAAAAAAAAAAGTGGTTCCATTGTATTCTCCAAATGAGAGGAGCCTATTCCCAATTCACGCTCAGTGTCCCTCATCCACTTTTAACAGAACGACTGTTTCAATTTTTACCTTGCGTAAGACACGTGTAATATCAGACTGGACAAAGAAAAGTAAAAACAATCACATATTAATTAATGCTTAATAGCTCGAGATAAATCCAAATTAGAAAAAAATGCCAATATATACAATTGAAGTCAAGTTGCCTTCTTTCCCAAGGCTTTCTGAACTTGGGCAGTTTTACTCTGCTTGGCTGCTTCTTTCTCTGGAAACAGATACAACAAAATAAAATCTAGGATCTCATCATACTAAGGATATAGCTACAACTATAAACGAGCATATTAATAGAAACTTACGCTGTCGTTCTTCTTCACGTCTCTTTGCTGCCTCAGCCCTCTGTTGCTTGATGATAGCAAGACGTGCCAGGTCTGCACGAGCCTCCTCTGTCTTGCCCTCTGCATGTAGGCGCTGATAATTGGCATGAGCCCTTTGTCTCTCTAGTTCTTCCCTGTGAAAGATTACAACTGGAAATGAGAATGATGGACACTACAATAAACAAGAGCTCAGAAAGAGGAATTGTGCTCTAAGGAATGACTTCCATACTTCTCATCAGCCCAATAGTAGGCTTTATATACACTATCTGAGCACCAGTATCTGGACACCCTCCATATGCATAATATAGAGCCTACATCAAAAAACCTGAATTTAAAATGTCTTATTACATGGTAGTTTTATTCAATGTACTGAAAAGTCAAACACTTGCATAAAATAAATTATCTTCTAGTGATTTCTACAGACAGAGTCTGTTCTATAGAGAGGATTGAGCTAGCTTTGAATAACAGCGGAAAATGCTGAGTTTGCATAAAACTTTTTCTATCAAGTAGGTCCAATAAAGTGGTATACTCTAAAGAATTTATGAAGTAAACAGAACATTTTATGTAGTTTTCAATTTCAAAGCAAACATTCACAATCATTAAGATTATGACTACCTAAACGTAACATAGAACATACAACTCACCTCTCCCTTCGAGAAAGCTCTGGTTTTGAAGAAACCTTCACTGTCTCATTCAAAGTAGACAATTTCTTCACTTTCTTCTGGACTCTGTTGGGATTTTCTACCTCAATGAGATTCTCAACTCCTTTTGCTTTAACCTGAAAACAGAAGGGGGCAATCTTTCAAAAATTGCTCAATTAAATGTATAGCACAGCATAACGGCAAAAATATGTAATAAGGTTATTGGTTTTCAGAGATGCTGAGGTGCTGCGATTTTGTTTTGCACGAGTTTTTTAATGTGCCAGTAAATCTACCAACACAAGGCTAAAGTATTTGAGCGCCTTCAAACACCACCAGACTGAGTTGGGATCGAGCCCCACCAACTTGAGCTCAGAAGGCCAGTGCTCTACCTCCTGAGCTACTAAGCCTGACAAGGTCAAAATGTCTCCTCTAGCCACTAAGTTATATATCTCTTTGATAAGATGTAAATGTTTATTCCTCTCATATTTTCTCGATGACTTGGGTCCTTACTGAAAATCTAGTCCTTGCAATCCCCTTGTGGTCTGAAGTCACACACGCTATTATTCACCTCATTCTCCACCAAAAATCACACTAATCTTTTCCTTAATAATAAAATGGGCCGTGCACCTTGTTTGGGACCATGTAACTATGAACCGAGTGAGTTGGCATGCGGTTAGGGTGCACAGTTGTGAGTTTGCATTCGGGAGATAGTGAGTTCGAACCCTACTGTTGGCAGCCCTGAATATGGTTTTCCGTGGCTTCCCATTTTCGTACAAGGCAAATGCTGGGGCTGTATCTTAATTAAGGCCAAGGCCGCTTTCTTTCCACTCCTAGCCCTTTCCCGTCCCATCATTGCCATAAGATCTTATCTGTGTCGGTGCGACGTAAAGCCAATTGTAAAAATGTAACTCGGAAACATTCCTACGCCCTTTCCATCGGTTATCTACAATTAAAATTAAAAGAGAGGCTGAGGAAGATGTAGTTTACAATGGATAGACCTACTTAAGAATGGGAACAAAGTAAACTGGAGAGGAACCATATTTTCCCCAACCCAGCTACATGTAGGAGAAAATGATGATACAGAGAAAATACTTCCATGACAACTGTATGATGAAGGAAACGTGCTGAACAAACTATGGGGTATTGAACCGGAACATGAAGTAGACGAAAATGATAAAAGTCCTACAATCACAAAGGAGTTTGAATCAGCACTTCAGCAATTCCATGAAAATAAAGCTACTGGTCCAAATAACATACCAAGAGAAATGCTAAATAATATGGGAGCGAAACTGAAAGAACTTCTATATGCTATGATACGTAGAAGCTACGATGATGGTGAAATTCCAGACGACTTCATCATAAGCAAAATGGTTGTGATACCAAAGAAAGCAGTGTAGAATGCTCCGATCACGGAACCTTAACTCTGCTCTCTCATACATCCAAAATACTACTACCAATAATAAAAAACAGGATAAATAACAAATTAAATTTACAAATTGATCAGCACCAGTTCAGATTTGGGACAGAAACGAGAACAAGAGAAGCCACTTTAGCTCTTCGAACAATATTAGAATGGAGGTTGGAGATGAGTAAACACCTATGTAGCATTTGTAGATATTGAAAAGGCTTTCAAGTAACATGAGTTGAGACAAACTATTCAAAATTCTTAAAACTACAGGTTGGGACTGGAAAGACAGGAGGCTGATACTGTGACTCTATGAAGGACAGGCCGTGATGGTAGATACAAGAGAAAGTATCCAGACAGCAAAAAGCAGGAAAGGTGCAAGGCAGGGCTGCTCTCTCTCACCATACCTCTTTCAATGTATTCACTGAAGAAGCCTTAAATAAGTATAAGGCAAATACAAAAGAAGTTAAAATAAATGGGCACCATACCCAATGCATTCAATTTGCAAATGACATAGCAATTGTAGCAGACTCCAAGAAGGAGCTGTCCAAGATGCTGAATGTATTGTCATCAGCATTGTCAGATTGATGCTTAAACATTAATCTTAAAAAGACAAAGGTATTACTTAAAAGTAAACATCCTGAATGAATTCACACCAACATCAAGCTTACTGACATGATAGTGGAACAGTTCACCAGTTTCCCTTATCTAGGAAGTCTGATCACCAACGATAACAGGTGCAGCAAAGAGATCAAAAGATGAATAGCACTTGCCAAACAGGCATTTAGTAATAAGAGAAATTGTCTTATCAGTGCAAATTTAAATTTTGGAATTAGGAAGAAATTTGTGATGTATTTTGTATGGAGTGTGCTATTGTAAGGCTGTGAATCTTGGACAGTCAGAGATCAGGATTAGAAACGACTGGAAGCGTTTGAGATGTGGGTATGGAGATGAATGCTATGGATTAAATGGATTGAAAAGAGAACAAACAAAAACGTTTCTGCAAGAAATTAAAGGGAAGAGAGGATCCATGCTAACAATACAGAGAAAAGGAGCTAAATTCACTGGCCACATCTTGCAACATAATACCTTTCTTACCAATCTGCTGGAAGGATAAATCATGGGGAAGGAAGTCTGAGGATGCCCGAGGGAAACATTCCTTCAAGACTTGGCAGATGCCCTTCATTATGGTTCCTGCTAAGAAATGAAATGAGGAGCTGAGGACAGAGAACAATGGCTGCATAGACAGGTGTTGATGATGAGGTTTCCCTTTCAATCAGTTCTATGAAGACGAATATTTTTGTTGCATGCGGTTTATTTACATATATCTTGAGTCATTTTAATTATGCTATGTAGGTGAGTGTACATTAAGAAGCCTAGTTATTGTCTCTCTCTAGAGTAATCAAGTAAAGTATGGGGTGAGCAGATTATCAGTTTCCTGTGACCACAGCAGGGGCTGCATTGGCAATACAGCCTGAAGTCGCAGCTGGACGACACATGAGTCTGGAACTCCAGTATCAGTAGTATTGCATATTACTATAACCATGTACGTAGAACTACGTTTCATCAGAAAACAGAGTGAGATAGGAATCAATAACCCGATCATGCATATTGTTAATAATCCATTCATAGAATCTAATTCTACACTGAGGATCACAAGGTTTCAGGTCCTAGCACTTCAGTGAACTTGTAGGTTTCTAAAGTAACTGTGTGGCCATTTGTACAGAGATGTGGGACATTCCCAATTGCTGAAAAAGGTGACGAAGAGATTTTCTCGGGAAATTTTAAAGATGATGCCTGATGTCATTAAGAACTTCTTTTGTTAGCTCTGCCATCTTAGTTTCTTACCTCAAAGACTCTCCGTGTCACGAAAAGTGTTCAACTAATTTACGAATCAAAGTATCATTTGGAGCACTAAGCCTGCCTGGTGGTCATGATCATCAAGGCGTCAAGTCTACAGTATATGGTCTGACACAATGGATAGTCAGTTCTAGTCCCATTGGTCGAAAAAATTAACCACCAAAATGTTAGCCAGCAGGGAAGGAGAAGGGGTGGTATACAATTTCTAATCTCTAGATTGTGTGCCATAAGCCTGGATTCAATTCCAAACCTTTCTGCAGTATTCGTATGGCCATATAAGAATCTCATATTGGGCTTGTTTTGTATTATTTGTATAGTATAAGAAAAACATTTCTTTTTAAGACACATTTGTGCATTGACTAAGGTGGACCAATTGTATATTTTTCTTTGTGTTTATATGGAACGCGGGTATACGAAGCTGCTGATGGTGATTTTTCCATCAGATGGGGATATTAAGCCAGGAGCAGTCCCCATGGTGCTATTCGACATGAGTATTAATTTACCAGAATAGAATCTCAAATTAATTTCCTATTACTCATGGACTGAAACCAGGCTGCCCCAACACTATTTGTATTATATTTAGCTGGCTGGCTACAGTATGTGAATCATCTACAAACATCCCAGGTGGGGAGGTTAGGTATCGTTTTGATGGAGGGCTTTTCAACCTAGCTAGACTTCGCTCCCAGAGCCAAGGTAGTGGAAGCTAATTGCAATGTTGAAGTTATCAGCCACTCCTGCAGCATCTTGAGCATAGCTTCTTAGAGGTTCATAAAGTAACCACACTTTAACAACAAGGTACTGTAGAGGACCATGTTGTTGAAGTGTCACGCAAATCAGATCGAGAGGCATGCAATCAATTGCTATCTTGACATCCAAGAAAGCAAATAGAAGCAGTGTTTTAACTAGGAGTCATGCAGCATGGTTTGCATCAAGTGTGCTGCAGTTTTTAACAAAACCGGCTTCATTCTTGGTTACATTGAATATCTTGTGAATCCGTTTATCTAGAATGTATTTGAAGATCATCTTCATATGGCTCAGAAGGAATATTGAAGGGGGCTTAATTAGTACACTTGGAAGAGTTGCCTTCTTTATGAAGATGGGTATAATGATCCTCTCATCAGACAGACAGCATTCATCCCTCTTCAATAATTTGGTTAAATAGCTGCGTACACCAGTTTCCTGCAATCAACCTTGACAAGCACCGCAGTTTGGCCACATGGTGTTTGTGCTAATGGCTTTTTCTGTCCCCATTTGCTGCAAAAAAGCCTTGACTTTGGCAATGCCGATTTGTTCGAGTCCCTCAAAGATGCTGATGTTAGTGACTGGCAAATGTAGAAACTCCTTTTAGTCAAGATCTTTTTCAAGTAGCTTCACCAATGTACTCTCGCTTCTTTCCGATTCAAGAGCACAGTGGCCATGTTATTGTTTATGCTGTAGAAATGTTGGGTGTCTTGTGTTTAGCAATGCCCTGATTTGACAAGTTAGTATGATTCCCTCCCCTGCGAACCATATGACCTTGCCGCGGTGGGGAGGCTTGCGTGTCCCAATGAAGCATATAGCCGAGCCGCAGGTGCAACCATGTAGGATAGGTATCTGTTGAGAGACCAGACTAACGAATGGTTCATCGAAAGGGGGGTAGCAGCCTTTCGGAAGTTGCAAGGGCGGCAGTCTAGATGATTGACTGATATGGCCTTGTAATAATACTCAATATGGCTTAGCTGTGTTGATACTGCTACACGGCTGAAAGCAACGGGAAATTAGAGCTGTAACTAACTCCCGAGGACATCCAGCTCTCTCTGTATGAATGATGTACTGATGATGGCTTCCTCCCGGGTAAAATATTCCGGAGGTAAACTAGTCCCCCATTCGGATCTCCGGGTGGGGACTACACGAGAGAGGGCGATCATCAGGAAGATGGATACTGACATTCTGCAAGTTGGAGCGTGGAATGTTAGAAGTTTGAATCGTTGTGGTAGGTTAGAGAATCTGAAAAGAGAGATGGCTAGACTAAAGTTAGATGTAGTTGGTATAAGTGAAGTACGTTAGCGGGAAGAACAGGAATTTTGGTCAGGCGACTACCGAATTATCAACACAAAATCAAACAGGGCAAATGCAGTTGGTTTAATAATGAAAAAGAAAATAGGGCTACTATGACCAGCATAGTGAAAGAATTATCGTCTTCAAGATAGACACCAAACCAATGCCCACCACGATAGTGCAGGTCCATATGCCTACTAGTTTAGCGGATGATGAGGAAATCGAAAGAATATATGAAGAGGTAGAAGATTTAATACAATATGTAAAAGGCAACGAGAATCTAATTGTGATGGGAGACTGGAACACAGTGGTAGGCCAAGGAAGAGGTATGAGAATTTGGATTGGGACAAAGGAACGAAAGAGGAAGTCGGGTGGTTGAATTCTGTACTGATCATAATTTAGTCCTTGCCAATACTTGGTTCAAACACCACAAACGACGACTGTATACGTGGACGAGACCTGGAGACACTGGAAGGTATCAAACAGACTTCATTATGATTAGGCAGAGATTCAGCTGGATTGCAAAACTTTCCCAGGAGCAGACTTGGACTCTGACCGCAACTTGTTAGTCATGAAATGCCACCTGAAGGTGAAGAAATGGAAGAAAGGAAAGAACGCAAAAAGATGGGATCTAGACAAGATGAAAGAAAAGAGTGTGAGGGATTGTTTCAAGAACATGTTGCACAAGGACTATATGAAAAGGCTGAAGGAAACACAATAGAGGAAGAGTGGATAGTCATGAAAAATGAAGTCAGTAGGACTGCTGAAGAAATGTTAGGAAGAAAGAAAAGATCGACTAAGAATCAGTGGATAACTCAGGAGATACTAGACCTGATTGATGAACGACGAAAATACAAGAATGCTAGAAATGGAGAGAGCGATTAAAGAATCAAGTGGATAGAAAGTGCAAGGTAGCTAAGGAAGAATGGCTGAAGAAGTGCAACGATGTCAAGGTTGTATGATCCTGGGAAAGGTAGATGCTGCATACAGGAAAAGCAAGGAAACCTTTGGAGAAAGGAAATCTAGGTGTGTGAATATTAAGAGCTCAGATGGAAAGTCACTTCTAGGGAAAGAAGACAAAGCAGAAAGATGGCAAGAACATATCCAACAGTTGTATCAAGGTAAAGATGTATATAATTTGGTTCTGGAACAAGAAGAGGCTGATGAAATGGGAGACCCAATTTTGAAGTCAGAGTTTGACAAAGCTGTGAGCGATGAGCGACCTAAATAGGAACAAGGCACCTGGAATTGATGACATTCCCTCTGAATTACTGACTGCCTTAGGAGAAACCAGCATGGCAAGGTTATTCTGATTTTCAGCAGAATGTTGTTATACTATTCCCAAGAAGGCCGGTGCTGACAAGTGTGAAAACTACTGCACCATTAGTTTAGTATCTGATGCCTGCAAAATTTTAACACGTATTATTTACAGAAGAATGGAAAAATAAGTTGAAGCCGAGTTGAGGGAAGATCAATCTGGCTTCAGAAGAAAT
Organism: Anabrus simplex; assembly: GCF_040414725.1. Lineage (NCBI taxonomy): Eukaryota > Metazoa > Arthropoda > Insecta > Orthoptera > Tettigoniidae > Anabrus > Anabrus simplex. The sequence continues at coordinate 273,677,602 of NC_090270.1, forward strand.
GTAGGAACATGTGAAGTAATCCTGACTTTACGTCTGATCTTAGAGGATTGAAGGACAAGAAGGACAAGAAGGACAAGAAGGACAAGCCCATGTATATGGCATTCGTAGATCTAGAAAAGGCATTTGATAATGCTGATTGGACCAAGCTATTTAAGATTCTGAAGGTGATTGGGATCAGATACCGAGAACGAAGAATTATCAACAATCTGTATAAAAATAAGTCTGCAGTGATAGAAATCAAGGGCTTTGAAAAAGAAGCAGCAATCCAGAAAGGAGTGAGGCAAGGCTGCAGTTTTTTCACCCCTCTTTTTCAATGTTTACATAGAACAGGCAGTAAAGGAAATCAAAGAGGAATTTGGAAAGGGAATCACAATCCAAGGAGAGGAAGTCAAAACCTTGAGATTTGCCAATGACATTGTTATTTTATTAGAGACTGCAGAAGATCTCCAGAAGCTGCTGAATGGTATGGACGAAGTCTTGGGTAAGGAGTACAAGATGAAAATAAGTAAGTCCAAAACAAAAGTACTGGAGTGCAGTTGAACGAAGGCAGGTGATGCAGGAAATATTAGATTAGGAAATGAAGTCTTAAAGGAAGTAGATGAGTAATGTTACTTCGGTAGTAAAATAACGAACGATGGCAGAAGCAAGGAGAACATAAAATGCACTCTAGCACAAGCAAGGAAGAGCTTTCTTGCTCACTCCAAACATTGATATAGGAATTAGAAAGATGTTTTTGAAGACTTTCGTGTGGAGCATGGCATTGTATGGAAGTACGTCAAAACCTTCAGCATGACCATATGAACATGCTAAGTATTAGTGGCATCTCTCAACTATAATGTTGCATGTGTGAAGAAAGAATTCACATAAATAGTATAAATACATGTACCGTGTACCGTAAGTTTACCAACACTCCTAATCAAAGTAACCCCACTCGGAGTAGCTGAAGATTTTAAATGTATCTCCAAAGATGGGAGCCAGTAGTTGTCATCGTAACACCACTGGCGTCACGCCACCTTTCCTCTCAATCCTTCTTCAATTCGCTGTTCTCTGCTCGGTGCAATTTTGGCCAATTTACATAGCTGCCAATATCAGTAATTCACAGTGTACTAATGAAGGTGGAGATGCACATTACTTCAAGTCATAACACCTCGAAGGATTCCATAACCACACCCCCTCCAATGGTTACTGGTAGTGACGGGCCAAATTCTGGTTTACTGGAAAGCATTGTTAGTGACAGGGTTATGTTGTGCAACAACCTTAATACCTATTTCTATCAGAGAGAGAGAGAGAGAGAGAGAGAGAGAGAGAGAGAGAGTGTGTGTGTTTTTTCTTTTTTAAGTTCTCTACTAGTGACAAAATTACTGATACTACTACAGTACAGGTCACTTCAGGTAGAACAGCAGAGGAATGAAGGGGAACAGAAAAAAGTTAAGAGGATGGGGGAGTGAAGAAGAAATGGAAATGTAAGAAAGGGAAATGTAGAGTAGAGGATAGGAAGGGGGAGGTAGAACAGGGTATGACAGGGAGAAAAGGGAGAGGGAAGTAGGTTCTGCAGCCATCATGGAATATAAGGGACACCACCTGCTGAGGGGATCTACTGAGGTGAATGGGGTTAAGGCTTTGGTGAAAGGGGACTCTACTGTTAGGAACATGAGTAAAATGTTTTTGCTCTTTTTCTTAACTGTTAGGTTCTTCAGTCTGCCAAAATGAACAGTAATGAATTAACTGAGCCGAAGTGGAAACTGAAACGAGATGGCCTCAGAAATTACAACAACAAAAAGGAGTAGTGTGTGGAGGATGGAGAGTTATCCAGAAATTAGTGGGAGATGAATGGTGAGGAAAGTAAAAGGGAAGGAGGGGGTAAGCAGAATGTGGTTTTTCAAGCTGGTACCAAGAAAGTAGGGCAAATAGAAATAAGTGTCAAGTTGAGAATGTGTGGGATCTGGTTATGGCAACAGGAGAAGTGTAAGGGAGCAGAGATTGTTACCAGTGGGATACTGTGTAGGAGCGCGATCAGGAATTTAAGTAAGACTATGGAGTGGGTACATGGGAAACTGGGAGTGAGATGTGTAGATCCTAATGGGTGGGTAGGAGAGAGGTCAGATGGCCTTAACTTGAATTGTGGTGGTAGACCTACATATATAAGTTAGAGGTTACAAAAAAGTACATTCAGGGAAATTGGGTGAACCAAGGAGTGCTGAAGAGAATGCTGGGAGGGACAGAAGTCAAGTACAGATGGTAAAAAGACAAAGTTGATAGTGTAAAAGTTTAGAAGTATTGTAATAAAGAAAGGAATAGAATTAGGTAATTTAATAGATATTGTAATTGAAGTTGAATCATGGCTGAGAAGCGATATTATGGTCGTGGAAATTTTCTCAAGGAAGTGGAGTGTTTAGCATAGACAGGATTGAAACGGTAGGAGGGGGAGTAATCATACTGGTGAAAGAAGAATTTGTAAGCTACGAAAAAGTTAAGGATGAGAAACTTGAAGTACTAGGGGTAAAGATCTTCCCTGAAGATAATAAGCAACTTGATGTTTTTTGGGCCTACAGACCTGGCAAGGCTGGCACTGATGCCGATGCGGAATTATATGATAAGAGCTATGTAAGGAACGACACAGAAAGGAATGTTATTGTAGTGGGTGATCTTCTCAATTTACCCAATGTTAACTGGGAAGGTCATGTGAATGACAGGAAACATGATCAGCAAATGGTAAATAAGTTAATCTGGCAAGGACAGCTGAATCAGAAAGTGACAGAACCAACTATAGGGAAAAACATTTTAGACATGGTGTTGAAACCAGATGAGCTCTGCAGAGAAAATGAAGGGATAGATTGTATAAGTGATTACGAAGCTGTTTTTTGCCGTAGTTAAAAATAAATGTGAAAGAAAGGTTGTTAAAGCAGAGAGGCGTGAAGGAATTTTAAAAAATAATTATGATCAGTAAAAAATGGTAAACAAAAAGGTAGACAGCCTATGGGACGGATTTAAACAATTGTTAAAATTATGAAAACAAGTATGTACTTTAAAGGTGGTAAGGAATGGGAAAGACCCTCTATATTATAACAGAGAAGTAAAGAGTTTAAGGAGGAGGTGCAGGTTAGAAAAAAATAGTTAATAGTTTGAAAGTAAAGACAAAGGAACATACTCTGAAATTAAATTTAGCAAAAAAGTCAGCTATGAATAACATGATGGCAAACAAAATCGGCAGTCATATGAATTTTAGGGAAAAATGGAAAGGCAGAAAAGGGCTCCAGGAAGGACATTCAAGAGATCATACGTAAACGAGGGGAGTGTATCTGTGAGGACTTACAGAAGACATCAGCAAAATGTAAAGATAGTTGAATATAAGGATAATGTCCAGGTAGAGGAGATCACTAATACTAGTGAAATACTGAAGTTCACTTATAATAAAAACATTTATTTACAAAATGATGATAAAGTTGAAAGCTAGAAAAGCAGCTGTGATTGATAACATTTCTGCGTATACACTACAGGTAATGAGTTTGGATATAGTGCCATATCTGAAATATTTACTTGATTAATGTTTGTATGAAGGAGCTACACTAAATGAATGGAGAGTTGCTACAGCAGCCCCAATGTACCCACGAAAAGGCAATAAACATAAAACGGATAATTACAGGCCCGTCAGCTTGACATGTTGCAAGAAAACACTGGGAAAGCATCGGTTCTAATTATATAGACATGTTTACAAAATTACTAACTGGTATGATAGAAGGCAATTCGGTTTTCAGAAAGATTCCAGTGAGGCTCGACTTGCAAGATTCCAGTAAGATACAGAAGATATTTTAGATTTACAAGGTCAAATGGACTGTATCATTACTGACCTTGATAAGGCTTTTGATTAAGTAGGTCATGGGAGAATGCTGACAATAATGAGAACTACTGAACTAGATGAAACAGTGGTTGAATTGACTAAACTATTTTTTCTTGTACCCCTGCTAATGGATCTCCCAAAATTAAAATTCTGAACTCTCACAGGATATGAAGTGAGGAAGCAGATAGTAGCCTATCTATTATTAAGTCTCGAGTTGTGGGAGTCAATGACATTGCTATCTCCTACACAACAAATATCATTGATATCATATTACCAATAATAATACCTGTCTCACCACAGGACATTTTCTGGCTAAATCGAAAGACTCCCTTATTATCCTATTCCAAAGAAGTCTCCTGCAAATTCTGTATCAGATTATTGCCCTTCATCCATACTTGCAGCCCTCTCTAAAGTCCTACAAGAACTAATCCACAAACAACTAGTACAATATCTGGAAAGTATTTACTGTTAGATCTCCCTCGATCAGGTTTCAGGAAAGGACACAGTACTGTGACAACTTCAGTTAGAATTACAGATGAAAAGAGAAAAGCCATGGATAAACAGAAACTGACACTCATGACTCTCTCTGACTTCAGTAACACATTTGTCATTGTTAATATTGACATCTTATTAGCAATGTTACAAGAACTTCATCTCCGCTCATTTGGACTATGACCTCTCCTCACACCCTGTTAAGATGTCAACGTGCAGTATTAGATGAAAATATATATATCAGAATGGAAAGCTAAAATTACAGTCATCCAACACGGCTCTGTTCTCAGACCTCTGCTATTTTATTCTTTACATTAATGGTATCACTAACCATGTAGGCCTACACAACTCCAAAAATCTATGACCTACAAAACTATAGCCACTTCTAAATTCAACATATGAATAACTTCTGTGAAGAACTTCATTTCATTAACATAATTAAGAAGCAAACTATAATAAATAGGACAGGCAAGGACTTCAGCTATTCTAAAAGAAATGGTGTGGTAACACTAATGCAAAAATCTGTGAAAAACCTTGGTGTCATTATAAATTTAACATTACATTGGAATGAACAAGTAACTGATCCATACAAGAAAGTATATGCCTCGCTCTAACCTCTCAAAATTCCCAGTTGCTCCTTCCGCACAATACGAAAAGATTAATTCAGACACTTGTGTTGCCTGTACTCACACTGTAATATTGCTGAGAAACAAAGAAACTGCAGAAGGCGATGAACTCTTGCATCTGTTTTATTTTTTCATTTAAGTACTAGTATAAAACTTATGTCAATCCCAATTCCAAAATATTCAGTTGGTTGAAGATTAAGTAAATGAGATATTTACAAACAGCTACATTAGTTTACCAACTTTTGAATGAAGCAACACTCCAGTACCTTTCCTCAGATCTTCCTCCACTATCTGCATTATACTCAACCCAACTCGACTGTACCTATAAATCATACTTAAGTATGCAACCAATTATTTGCTAGGACATGGGATTCTCTCCCACAAAGAATTAGGAACTGTACCACATTAGCCTCCTTTAAAAAAACTTTTAGGGATTTCCTTGCACGTGCATGGCCAGCTAATATGTATGCTTAGATGAATGTGAAAATGAATGACATAATACTTAAAGCATTTCCGCCGGGCTGAGTGGCTCAGACGTCTGAGGTGCTGGCCTTCTGACCCCAACATGGCAGGTTCGACCCTGGCTCAGTCAGGTGGTATTTAAAGATGCTCAAATACGTCAGCCTCGTGTTGGTAAATTCCAGCACCTCAGTCTCCGAAAACCATAAAAGTAGTTAGTGGTTTGTAATGCAAATACCATTATTATTATTATTTAAAGCATTTCCATTATTATATAATTGAAACAACACAGTAAGTCATGTAGATCAGTTCTACTACGAACTGGTACATGTTAAGTAATAAGTTACTTGTTTTATCATCTTTAGTATCACCATTAATACCCTCAGTAATCTAGTACATACAGAATTATATTTAGACAATTAGTTAATAGATCTCCTGTTATTTATTTATAGTACTCGTCACGCAAGGCTATCCACTAAAAGGCAAATATCGCCATTCTATTCTCTTTTTTTAATGGCTCTTCACTGCTGCCAACTTGACTAGTTACATATTGGAATCACGAGACAACCATCAACAAACTACAGTACGCGAAACTTTTAGTGATACTTCGGCTCCCTAGTGCTGAATCTGTAGACCTCTGTTATCTTCGAGATTCATATTGGCAACCTTTGACACACAAACTATGAATCGATTATGCATCGCCGTGATACATCTGGCGTGCGTTTTACGTACTAGTACTGTTGTTGTTTACACAGCAAAGCTAAAATGTATGTTAGGATTGAACATAAGTGAGGAAAATCCAAGTACATCACAATAACAACCTAGAACTCACACATTCAAGAGCTATACACAGTGAGGGAAGAAAAATAATAGCTCAAGTTGCAGAGTGTTGTGAGATCGAGAAAGACAATAAATAGATTCTCTTCCCCCTCAGCAAGTCTATTCAACGAGCTGCTGCGTACACAGGAAAATCTGTTGCAACCATTATGAGGATTGAGTCATTTTCTGCCTCTCACCCCAGTGAATCTCCAGACACCCCTAGTAAAAAAAGGTAGGTTTGTCTAACCAGTCCTAATCTGTTCTAATCAATAATATTATGGATAATAGTAGGCTGTCATGTGCAAGTTTTATATGATGTTCTCCTCTTTATCTTAGGGAAAGAACTCAAGGGAAGGTAGAATTTGTCGACAAACGGGTGAAAAGGGACACCATCGAAGACTTCTATGCCGTCCAAAAAGTGGTACCTACCATGAACAACCTGATTCCTGTGCTGAACAAAAAAAATTAAGTGGAAGTCGAGCACACAACTTCTCTAAGAAATGGTTTAAAAAATATGAGTTTTGTCCGGAAGAAGGTCGAAAACAAATGTGTTTTATTGCTGGAGCGGGCAGACATCGTTGATTGGCGGGCAAGATTCCTTGTCAAAATTAAATGTGCTAGGGAAGAAGGCAAAGAAGTATTTTACTTGGACAAGTCCTGGATTGATAATAATATGACAACTGGAAAATGCTGGCAGAGAGACAAAGATAATGTGGGTGTTACAGCATGGGGAAGCTCTTCGAAAAGGCTAATCACTGCAAGTGTTTGATCTGAGAAAGGGTTCATTGGAGAAGCACAATTCATGTCTGAAGCAGGAAGTACACAAAGCAATTTGGATTACCATGGCCAAATGAATTCCCATAATGGTGAGAAATGGTTCAAGACACCTGTGGTCCCCAATTTGCCTCCTGCATCTGTGATAGTGTTGGATAATGCACCATACAGTCTCGAGAGGTGGATAAAATACCATCGAGGTATGATACATGAGTGACGATGGTCCAGTGGCTAGAGAGGAGAGGCATTGTCTGCAATGCAAATCAAAGGAAAGAGGCCCTGTATAGATTAGTTGAGGAAAACAGGCCTCCTAATAAAATTTACGCTGTTGATGTCATGGCTGGTGAAAAAGGTCACTTCGTCCTTCGTCTTCCCCCATACAACTGTGATCTGAATGCCACTGGCATGGGCAAAAATAAAACGCAAATTCAAACGATGCAATATTACGGGAGACATGTCAGCAGTTAACTTACGACGACTGACCATCGGGGCACTCCACTTAGTATCTGCCGTAGATTGGGAGGAGTATTGCAGAAAGACGAAAGAACTGGAAGAGGAATGCTGGACGCACGACGGTGTCATGGAAATAGCCATGGACAAGATTGTAATTAATAGTACTGCAGATAGAAGCGACGATTGTGAAAGTGATATTTCTGGGAATACATGCTAGGAACAAGATTCACATCAAGAAATGTTATATATATATATAGAGAGAGAGAGAGAGAGAGAGAGAGAGAGAGAGAGACAGTTGTTGGCTTAAGACAAAGGTTTAGAAAATTCATAATGATCGATCATACTATCGATTCAATTCAGATGTCATTTCCATTCAGTTGGCAGTATTACCAGAACTACGGTAGCTCCCTCCTTACTCCTCACCCCCATAAAACGTAGCATCACTAAAAGTTTCGCAGACTGTAACCTCAATGCCAGTATCAGTTATGGAGGTTCCCTTTCCCAGTAAATAATAATAAATGATCAATCACGATATTCATAATTAAGTTGGTTTTCAAGCTTAATGAGGAATTAAGGAAATGCACACTCTCTCTCACCCTCACTCACTGTATTGTTATATATTTCTGCCTTTATTTTGATATATGCATTACTATAACTGTATTCTTCGTCGTTTACCTTGTGTAAATAATTCAGCTCCCTTCTCGAAATTTGCTATTACTTGTCGGACTGAAGAGAAACCATGCTGTAATAATACACACAAGCAAATATATTACACGTACTGTACATAAGTCATAAGTGAATAAGAATACACAAAGAAAGTCTGCAAACCGTACCAAAGTCGTCACAAGACAAGGATAGGTTAAGTTAGGTTGATAACGAAATTTCCTTCCACTTGAACTGAACTGATCTTTATAGAAGAGGTAATGATGCTTTCCTTTCCGGAGGAGGTCTTGCTGATTTTTCTTGCGTCTTAGAGGTCCTAATCGAATTCTATGTGTGTTTTTTTTTTTGCTAGTGGCTTTACGTCGCACCGACACAGATACATATTATGGCGATGATGGGATAGGAAAAGCCTAGGAGTTGGAAGCGGCCGTGGCCTTAATTAAGGTACAGCCCCAACATTTGCGTAGTGTGAAAATGGGAAACCACGGAAAACCATATTCAGGGCTGCCGACAGTGGGATTCGAACCCACTATCTCCCGGGTGCAAGCTCACAGCCGCGCGCCCCTAACCGCACGGCCAACTCGCCCAGTATATGCAAGTATTGGATGAAATCAGACCGTAATTAATAAAATGCTGCGTTTGTCATTTCACACCAACTACATTATTAAATGCATTATTTGAACATGCCACAATTCTACTTACCTGGTATTAGCCAAACAGATTTACAATCCCACAGAAAAAGAAAGTATGCTTTATTTACACACGTAAATGTAACACTAGTGATTTTAACAAAACAGAGGTGGCAATACATAATTCTCAAAGTCACGAAATAAATAATGACTGCATAGTGCCAAAAATGTGCCAGATTAACAGCAACTGTAAGACATCGTATCGGCAAGTAGGGTCCCTAAACTGTAAGGTTACAGACACTGAATCGAACCCAACAGTCAGGAAATAACTATAAATCACTGCCTTCAGTATAAACAGGAGAGAAAGAGTAAGGTTGTACACTTCGTGTATCGGCTTACACGCCAGGTAGTATATTTATTTACCTATCGTATGCCAACGGCCGTAGCCGTGTTGAAACACCGGATCCCGTGAGATCTCCGAAGTTAAGCAACATTGGGCGTGGTCAGGAGTTGGATGGGTTGCCATGCGCTGTTGGTGGGGGGTAAGGGAATGGAGGAGCGGAAAGGAACTGGCCACCCTACCGCACGTAAACTCCGGCTCAGGAACACCTCTGCGGAGGTTCAAACCTGCCTTCGGGCAGAATAACCCTTATGGCTATTTTTACCAGGAGTGTCTGAGGACATGTTCAACTTGCCTGGTGCAGGCCTTTTTCCACCTGACACCCGTGGGCGACCTGTGCATCTGGGCATGGGATGATGTCGATGATGATAATGAGGTAGGGAGAAGGTGAAACCTGGTGTCGGAACATAACCTACTCCCATCAAATAACACAAAGGGGTCTGCTGAAGGCTTAATGTCCCAAACCAATACACCAATAACGATAAACAGCATCGTATGTCCTGTTTCTTACTACAGACTGAATGTTAAAACCTCTTCTCTACTATCATGATCATCACCTTATTCATTCAATCAAACCTGCAATCTATAAAGTGGTGAACTGTAAGAGACTGGCCAAGAGCCCTAACTTTGCCACATGCATAAATAAATAAATAAATAAATAAATAAATAAATAAATAAATAAATAAATAAATAAATAAATAAATAAATAAATAAATAAATATGAACTAAAGACTCTCTAGGTCTCAAAAACCCAATACCATTGGGGTCAGAAGAGAAGAAGAGAGGTTCGATAGGAAAGATGGTGAAGAAACTGGCACAAGTGAAAGCAAAACAAGACTCCACTCGGTAACTGTCATTGTCAACACAGTTACATCATGTGCCGCCCCCCCCCCGATCCTCCACCTAAGCATACTAAAGTGCGGAGCGCTGTCACGAGTAAAAACTTCCAGCGACACTCCTAGAGCAAGTCAAAGGGTGCCCACGCGAAGGAGTCGGTGTAGTGGCAACTCCACTTTCATTTACCTCACTGATGACCACAACTTCCTCACTAGATTCACAACTGCTTTTCCTCCACTGCAAGACACTTCTCAGCTGCTTTCTTTATCAGGATCATAATGGTAGCCCTGGAATCGCACCTCAATTTTTTCCACAACTCGGTTAGGTCCGTGCAATGTCATGCAGGAAAATTACCCTTATTCCCACCGGATGAGTCCAGAGTTGTTAGGTCTCCAGATTAATCAAAAAGTGATGGCTATGTCCAACCCAGCAAGGATTCCAATACTGATGAGTCATGGCTTCCATTCTAAATGTTGTTAAATAAGTAGGCTAAATACAGAGCAAGTTGGCCATGCAATTAGGGTCGCATAGCTGCGAGATTGCACTGGGTTCGAATCCTCTACTGTAGGCAGCCCCGAAGATTGTTTTCCATGGTTTCCCATTTTCACACCAGACAAATGATGGGCTATAGGCCTACCTTAAACAAGACCAAGGCTGCTACCTTTTCATTTCTAGCCCTTTACCATCCTTCAGTCATAAAAATCCTTTGATGTGTTAGTCCGATGTTAAACAAGTAACAAAAAAAATTAATTAACAAAACGCACAGAAAAAGTGGGGATGATCCGCAATAACAATGGCACTCCCACAATAAATGTACTCAAACACCACTCTAAGACTGGCACAAACTGCAATGAAAGATTTCATTATCCACTGAAAAGAGCCATAGGCCCTAAGCTAATGAAATTTTAAGCAACGACACTATATAATGGCATCTGGCCTCCGGCCTCATCTGGCCTCACGCCCATGAGCGATCTGCATGTCAATGAAGATAGGGGTCTGCTTAGGATATAATTTAATGTTGAAGAAGGCACAAACACCAGTCCTCAGGCCAGAGTAATTCAACTATGAAGACTAAATTCCCAGATCGGCTGGGAAGCAAATCCTTGGACTAAACGCTAGCATGCTGACAAGTGCCTTGCAACAACGCAATGAAATGAGTATCTTTACCACCCCACCTGCCCTCTCCTTCACACATTAGCACATGGACTTGCCCAATACAACCCACAACCACCTGTTCCAGGGAGCATGTTCAAAAGGTAATCAGTCAGAAGGAGTGCAATGAGTTGTGTATTTTGCAACTGTTGTCGTATATAGTGTTTTCCGGTAAACCAGAACCTAACCAATAAGCAATTTTAGTATTAACAATCACAATGGCATGTCACTGTCTTGTCAACAATTACCCTTTGTTAAGGGCACTGCAGTCGCAACCCAAGTTCCCAAGTCGAGGCGTGACTGTGATCTGTGCCATAGTTCTGCTACGAGTAATACTGTCATTTGTTTCTCTCTCGCGTCTCGCGAAGGGCTTGATCGTGCGGTGGACTGAGCTGCCAACTGTTAATATAAAGAACTAGTCCTAGAGCAGTGGCGCTACTTTTGAATTTACAAATCTCATGACAAAGCCACTGGTCTGGATAGGTTAGGCCATTGGTCTGGATCAAGCAAAGGGGGTCTGGGAGCATAAGCCCCCAGGTTAGAAGCTGCGAAGCGCCCCTAGGCCTCTAGTATCCCGCGTGACACCTCCATTGGTCTGGATTGGTTAGGGTAGGTTAGTGACAAAGCCATTGGTCTGGATTGGTTAAACCATTGATCTGGATCACGCAAAGGTGGTCTGGGACGCCCCCAGGTTAGAAGCCGCGATGCAGCCCTAGGCCTCTAGTATCCCGCGTGACACCTCCATTGGTCTGGATTGGTTAGGGTAGGTTAGTGACAAAGCCATTGGTCTGGATCCAGCAAAGGGGGTCTGGGGGCGTAAGCCACCATGTTAGAAGCGGCGAAGCAGCCCTAGGCCTCTAGTATCCTGCGTGACACCTCCATTGGTCTGGATTGGTTAGGGTAGGTTATAGTTCAGTTATTATGAGTTTCGACTTGACGTTTGAGCACTGCCTTTTGACGGAGGGTAAGTGAACTATTCAACAACCAATCATAGGCAGCCGATCGTTCTGATAGAGCGCGTTAAGACTCCAGTTCCGGTTAGCAGTGTTGTCGATCTGTTGTTTACTGTAACCACGTGCTATCAGCTGTGTGTTGTACTGTGCTCAGTTCTTTTCGCGGTCTTTGTGTGTCTTTGTGCTAGGTGGTTGTTCATTTATATTTCTTAGTGCAGAATTTATAAATGTATTGTTTAGTATTTTTTAGTATAGCGCGTTATATTGTAGTGAATAGTGTGTAACAGGTGATTTATTTTATATAGGCCTAGTGGCTTAGTTTAATACTTCGTTTGGTAGTTATATAGAGGTTAATTTTAGGCCCGTGTGTGAATTTGATGTTCTGTCATGTCAACGCCTACGTCTAAGGATGAAGCTCCCAAGAGAAGAAAGCCCTTCGGACGCGGTACTCCACTAAGGAGCCAGGCCTAGGAAATTGTTTGTAATGTTAGGGAGTCATTCTTGACAAAGCACCAACAATGAGTTGATTAAGTGGTTGAAGGAGCACAATATTTCGGTTCGCGATGACATGGGGAAGTGTGATCTTATGCATCTCTTGAAACAAAACAAGCCCCAGTACCCAGGTTATGTGGTGGATATCCAGATGGAACAGGCATAAAGTAGTTCAGACGATTATGTTGAAGACTTTATTATCTCTTTAGGGTCAAGGGAGAGTGAAACCTCAACAGACGATGACAATGCCGATAGTGACTGAGAAATGAGTGGTATATTCGCTTTGTAAGATTATTTCCTTCGTTACGGGAAACTGAATCTAACAGCAACGCGAGGTCTTCTACGTGGTGAGTAGAAATTTAATTTAATTTTCTCACGTTTTATCTGTTCGAGTATTGACATATTTTTATCTTGCAGCCTTATCCTAAATGTGTTGTGTATTATTGATCTTATGTGAATCATGTATGTTGCTACAAAGAATAACTGATTATGAACTTATATTCCAGTATTTACATTTCTGTTCGTGTTGTGTATCGTAAATCAGCTGTTTGTATTTGTAGCAATTTGGCACCACCGGCTGACTTCTGGCTGTCAAGTCGAAACTCATAAAAACGGACCTATAGTGACAAAGCCATTGGTCTGGATCAAGCAAAGGGGGTCTAGGGGAGTAAGACCCCAAGTTAGAAGTCGCGAAGCGGCCCTAGGCCCCCAGTATCCCGCATGATGCCTCCACTGTTCTGGATTCGTTAGCCCATTGGTCTACGATCAAGCATAGGGGGAAGCACAATTTTTTTTTAATTTGCAAGCGTGCTGTACCCTCCCCTACATTAAGGTGAGTTGAATAGAGTTCTTTCTCTACAGATTACATTCACATGTGTATTTCTTGTGCGCGGGTTGGTAACGGAATTCATTTACTTCATTGCTAGGAATGACGTCATATCCCATTGTGTCTCACCCAATGGAAATGCTGGTACGTAGCTATGCGATGGACTATGGCGCGTGATAAATTGTATTAGGTTATAAAAGCAAAATTACTTCTGGGGGACGGCGGGTGGGTTCTTAAATGTCGCAGTGAACACATCTCTCCTCTACAAAGTATTCCACTTAAGATTTCCAACATATTTAATCATAATCATGCTATAAAATAATGTAATCCTTACTGTATTTCTACCGATGTCAGTATTCCAGCAATGAACAAGAGAACCTCATAGACCCCAAAAACAATATAGTCTTACCTCACCATCACTTTCACTCTCTTCTTCAGAAGAATCCGAATCTCCTTTTGCCTTATCAGCTTCATCTTCTTCTTCACTAGAATCATCACCTTGTTGTTCCTGTATTTTTAAAAAGAAATCATCACTGACAACCAACTTATATAATTTATATTGCAAAAATCACTCAGAGCAAGCAATTCATCTTTATGATAACTACAATCACCAACTTACTCTCCACTTCCTTTCTTTTTCCTCCCTTTTCATTTGCTCTTCAATCTCCTCTGGGTTAGTGAAGCGACGGTGCTTCCCCTTGTGATTCGTAAATTTTCCTGCAATACAAACTCACAGATTAGAGAACAATCAGATGTACTGTACATTGTGGTTATAAAGGTTAGGAAGAGACACATCCGTATTGGGCGAGGCTCGAAAATTACAAAAATGAAATTGAAAATTAAACTGCAAGACTGAAAAATGTAACATTTTTCGACTTAAAAGAATGGAAATTACTATTTTACTCCACAAACATTATCTATTATCAAACATACTGTCATTGTTCAACTCGTGCTCATTGCAGTAAAATATGATCGGTGTTAAATTCAGCGGCATCCATGATAAGTTTTGCAATTCTGTAAGCTTATAAAGAAAATATACCAAAATGATTACCTCTCGGCATCTTTAAATTTGCAAAAACAAAACAAGCAAATATTAAACCACAAAATTTATCAACGTTTTACCACACACAAAATAATTTGTACAGTAGCAAAGATGTTCAAGCTCAATAAGCTCAATAGCATTAACGATCAAGAAGGCCCAAAATATAAGAGGCTGTCTCTGTCCCGATATTGTGGAAAGTAGAGAGCAGTATGTTAAAATCGACTAGTTCTTTCACAGTAATATGCTATTGCATATTTTTAATTAACACATGGCAATAATAATTCTCACTCTTGCTTGCTCCGTATGTACATTATATCGATATTCCTTGAAATAAGTTGGAAGTTGGCAGCAGTGCATTCGTAGCGCTCTCTGTTATCATGTGAATTAAGCTCCAAGCATGTGTGACCTTCATTATTACTAGATGGCACAAACGTTCGGAAAAATGTGAATACCCTTGAATCTCTTCGAACAGAATCCCATTGCTGCCGGGCTTGCCAATTTAGACTCTGTATACCCAACATACATACAAGGCTAGATATTTTGAGGTGTATTTAGTTGCAACATTGGAGTAAGCTCGTTTAGTTTATATGGAGAATATCTGTATCTTCAGTCTCCGCGGGGTTATTATGTCATAGGCTATTCCACTTGTTTTTTAATGCCAAATAAATTATTCAATGATCTGTGTCGGCGGATGCAGTGTGGGTCTCGGAACACAAGTCGCCACGGCTTTTCCGTGCCTCTACACATTTCTCTTATATGATCCTTGCTCTACACCTCTGCATTCGGGAGACGGAGAGGGGCTGGTCTCCACCGTCGGCTGTTCTGATAATAGTGTTCCGTGGTTTTCCATTCTCCTGCTCTAAGGCGAATGCCGGGACAGTTCCTAGTATAGGCCACGGCCGCCAACCCTCTCACCTCCGCACATCTTCTCCGATGCAAAACTCCACGGCGTCCCCGTCTAGGAGGCCTGCTTCCCCATTCGGGGAGGATTTTTTTTTATTATTTTATTTTTTTTGCTAGGGGCTTTACGTCGCACCGACACAGATAGGTCTTATGGCGACGATGGGATAGGAAAGGCCTAGGAGTTGGAAGGAAGCGGCCGTGGCCTTAATTAAGGTACAGCCCCAGCATTTGCCTGGTGTGAAAATGGGAAACCACGGAAAACCATTTTCAGGGCTGCCGATAGTGGGATTCAAACCTACTATCTCCCGGATGCAAGTTCACAGCCGCGCGCCTCTACGCGCACGGCCAACTCGCCCGGTCGGGGAGGAATGAAAACATGTAGTATTATTAGTAGCAGTAGTAGTTGTTGTATTCAAAGACTTGACCATTTCGAGCATGAAGTTAGCCACAAATGTTCTAAGATAATTTTCTGTTCGAAAATTGGCTATTTCTAGCCACATTTACTTCTGAATGTTTTTTATGGTGATTTTCAGTGTACCTAGTTGGAATTTTAAAACTGATATTTTTCCGTCGCTAAGGGTGGTGAAAAGGGGGGTGAAATTATAAAATGAGTGTATCTATAGCTCAAAACTTTTGAAAGTTTACAGATGTAAAAATTGGTATTATGAAATAATTCTTATATTAATGATAATGATTATTAACTGAACATTCCTATTCCATAAACACCTAATCACAAAAAATCCGGATTCAATTTTTCTCACATATTCGCCTACCTCGTCTGCGTAGGACTACGTGATACAAAAACTGGACAAAAATCGAAGGAAAGCAGCATCGCTTCTTCTGGGTGATTTCCGACAAAGGAGTACCTATCATAGTGTTACAAAAATATTGCAAACTTTGGGCTGGGAAGGCTTGGAAGTAAGGAGACGAGATGCTCGACAATGTGGTACGGTACCGCACGTGGCTAGGACCTGTCAAGGTGACAGCAGTGAGGTTAGCCATGCACACTAATTCAAAATCCCGCGCCGCACGAGGTTAGGACCTGTCAAGATGGCGGGTGTCAGGTTAGACACGTTCACTTGTTCAAATTCCGCACCAAACGGGTTTGGTATGTTTTGAGCTGTCAGTGGAGAGATGGCGTGGAATGACATAAGTAGACGAATGAGGTTGAGCGAAGCTTTTAAAAGTTGGAAAGATCATAATATGAATATAAATACCCTTTTTTATTATTATTATTAAAATATCCGTAGGTTTGTTGATAAAATACTTACAAAGACGGGATATTAAAAAGAGTCGTAACTTCGGCAGCGGTTATATTAATGCAGGCAATTGACAGGGTATTTCAAATAGCAGTTCAACTGTTCCACCTATCACGAAGTCCGACTCGTCGGCTGAATGGTCAGCGTACTGGCCTTCGGTTCAGAGTGTCCCGGGTTCGATTCCCGGCCGGGTCGGGGATTTTAACCTTCATTAGTTAATTCCGATGGCCTGGGGGCTGGGTGTTTGTACTGTCCCCGACATCCCTGCAACTCACATACCACACATAACACTATCCTCCACCACAACAACACGCAGTTGCCTACACATGGCAATGCCGCCCACCCTCGTCAGAGGGTCTGCCTTACAAGGGCTGCACTCGGCTAGAAATAGCCCCACGAGAAAAACCTATCACGAAGGTAATAACTTCTTTAAATAACGCATACTGTTGTACATTTTGCCATTAATGCTTTCATGGCAGAAATGTGTGAGACTCATAAGGTCCGCTCTTGTACTCGCGCCCAATTTAACAAGAGGCGAAAGGAGAGCTCTGAAGGAACTTAGAGATGATTCTGAACTGACCATTCTCTCAGCTGATAAGGGTAATGCGACAGTGGTTATGGACACTGACGAGTTTAAGAATGAGATATCGGCTATATTGTCAGAGCCTGTCTACAGGCTGAGCTCACGTGACCCCACCACTCGTGTGTCCAACGCCACCGCGAAGCTCTAAAGGCAATCGTAAATTCCAAAAGAGGAGGCTAAACATCTGTCCCCGGGGATGCAGTGCCACCTAGATTATATGGACTGCCTAATATCCATAAGAAAGATGTTCCCCTCAGACCTATTGTTAGTGCGATAGGTTCTCCTACGTATGCTCTGGCTAAATACCTAAGCAAATTGCTTCAGCCACACATAGGACGTACTGAATCATATGTCAGGGACTCTCGATATTTCTTCAACAAGCTGTCAACCATAACCCTTCAACCTAATGCACTTTTGGTGTGTTCCGATGTGGAGTCCTTGTTCACTGAAGTACTGATTGACTCGGTCATGTCTCTCATTGAACACCTGTTCCCTGAGGACATTACTAAGCTATTTCACCACTGCATGGCATCCAGCTATTTCTTGTAGGGTGGGAATTTTTACGAACAGACGGACGGAGTGGCTATGGGAAGTCCACTTTCGTCCGTAGTGGCTAATTTCTTTATGGATCATTTTGAGGAGGAGGCTATTGCTTCGGCGCCAGTCAAGCCTATGATATGGTGGAGGTATGTTGATGATGTATTTGTGATCTGGACAGAAGGTCCTGAGAAACTTCATCTATTTCTACACCACCTAAATCAGCAATATCCGTCAATAAAATTCACTATGGAGATGGAGTCGGACGGATGCCTTCCTTTCTTGGATGTTCTAGTAAGAAAGATACCGGACGGCTCCTTAGGACATACAGTCTATCGTAAGCCTACCCACACAAATCGCTATCTTCATGCAGATTCTCACCACCACCCAGCACAAAAACAAGGCATCCTCACGACACTCGCCAAGAGGGCGAGACGAAATTGTGAGCCATCACATATCCAGATGGAGATGGAAACGCTCAAAGTCGCGTTTAAGGGTAATGGTTACAGCGATTTGCAAATTCATAGAGCCCTCTACATCCCAGAGAAACGACCAAGCAAATCTCACAGAAGGAAGAAGTGAGTGGAACTACCTACTTGCCTTACATTCACAACACCGCAGATCGAATTGCCAAGGTCCTCCACAAACATAATATAAAAACCGTGTTTGGCACCGCCACTAAAATTGCTCACTGTCTGAGTAAAACCAAGGACAAATTGTTCCCACTTTTACATCCTGGGGTATACGAAATTCCCTGTACGTGCGGCAAAGTATACATCTGCCAAACATGCCGGTCCATTGGTATCCGTATCAAAGAACATAAACGTAATATTCGTCTCAACCAACCTGACAAATCGGCAATAGCTGAGCATGATCTATCGTCGGGTCATGATGTCATGTTTCAAGATACTCGAGCTCTTGCCCACACTAGATACTACAGGTCCAGGATTATACGGGAAGCTGTGGAAATACGTAGAAATCCTAACTATTTCAACAGGGTCACCGGTTATCATTTAAGTAATACCTGGTTGCCAGCCAAGTAGTTCCCTTCCCTGCTCCCTTTACTATTGTTATCGTCTCGGTGGTTTTTTCCAAATTCGTACGTTCCTCGTCGCCAGATGTTCCATTCCAGGCTTATATCTATGTCTTACACCTGTCGTATGTTACGCAAACACATGTGAACCGCTTAGTCTGATTGTGATAGTTCGGTCAGCTTCCGCTTCGAACGCTATAGTTGTGCCACGTCCTGGGGGTCATCTGGTGGTGAATAAACGTACCATTTCCATTTCTACTTCTATTACAACGTTTCAAATTCATAAGTGTCATTGTTTAAGAAGCCTTTCTCGTAGACAGTCGAGAATTCTTCTGAGGATTCAGAGCACAGTTTTCTGCGAAACGTTAAGAATTTCACCTTATTTTCTTGACACGGCACAAGCCCAAAAGCCTATACAATATCATGTTGTTTAAAGAAGGATTTCAACAGAATATACAGTATTTCACTGGCGAAATAGTTAACAATCGTTGTATTGTTATCGATTATTGTCGCTCTTCATATTCAAATATTGCATTGTTGGCTACAGTCGAGAACAAAGGGTGCAGTGTAGTCAAGAAAATAAAAATCAGCTGATTCTTATACTCCGATCATTTGTAGTTCTGTGTTCTGAGTAGGTACTAGTTAAAGTATCGGTAATGCATATTTCGCACCCTCGATCTTTCAGTACTTATGAGCGGTTAGCTAATAATAATCAAGTTCCTATATCTCAATAATTGCAATTCAAGTCCCTGGCATAGTTTTGACGGAAATATTTTTTGGAAATTTTTGTAGACAACCTGGTATTTTTCAGCATTAAGGACACTTATTGTCCGTCCAGTGGAGTACGGAAAATAATAGTAAGCCACAAGCTGCACTAATCACATAACCACATTTCAGTTGAGAATTGTAGTGTAGATACGGTTATTTACAAATAGTATCCAGTGGCGAAGCGTGAACCAAGTAAGGGGGTAGACAGAGGTTTCTTTTATTGAAACTGTCTTGATCATATTATTATATGGACTTTTGTTTTCGGCGCATACATCTGTATTCAGTATTATGTTAATGACTCTGAAAATAAGACAAACCCTATAACAACCTATAACCCTACGTGCACTTACTTTATTTTTAAATATAGACGAAATAGGCCGCGGAAGTTGTCAAATAACAACGTACTTTTAGAATAAAAATAGCAATATATTTCACTGTTATGTAGATTTAATAAGAGAAATAAGAAATAAAGAGTTGTTCGTACAAGTCACCTTAAACAATATTCTTGTAAATGAGTTTAATCCGCCTGTCCTTCATTTCGGCAAATATATCTATTACTCTCGTCTTGAAGTCAGGCGTCTTGCTAAGATTCCACAGAAATTTCTTGTCTATAGCTAGAGTTCCCAAGTTAGGCGGTCTCTGGTTGGTCATCCAATTCCTTAAACACGTTTTAATTCATTTGAATGCACCCATAGCGCATTCACTAGAAACTGACTTTAACGGAATATTCAGCATCAAGTTAAGCATTTTTTTCCGTATGCGTACTCTGGAGTACCTTATTAAGACTGGAAGCCAATAATTATTGGGGTTATAATACCGCAACTAATATTGGCGGGCAAGAAAATGCACGTACTTGAAGGGTTTTGATGCTGTCATGTGTCATTCATTTATTAGGTGTAAGTTTACTACGGTATACTTCGTATTTAAATATTATTAATTTATTTTTAGACGTGTCTTATAATAAAATAAATTCAAATTAATAACATTAAAAGCATGTCTAAGATGGTAGCTAATAAGAGCAACTTTTATAAGAGAGATCCAAATACTAACCAATGAGAGCAAGAAGAGACGCTGGTAAGTCTGTCTACTGGGCGGAGACATCTCGCTATAGGAAAGTCATAGTTCCACAGTCAACACCTACAGATAGCGTTAGTGTTGCTCTATCTGAAAGCTTTGAAAATCAAAGGGAAAATACACAGAATGGACAGCGTCTACTTTCGCCTACGTGCTTCGCGTAACTAACGCGAGCCTTAGCATTGCCGAAGTGAGACGAAAATAAGTAAAGCGGGGAATGCAATAATGTCACGAACCTGGAAATATCTAATGTTCTAAAAAGTAATTGAATTAACTAGACAATATTGCTTTCACAAAATGTTAATTCCGCTGTCTACCCTGTCTCCCCTGACGCTTCGCCCCTGATAGTATCTTGCATGTTATATTCGTGTGTATTTTGTGTACAGTAGTTTCGATACTTTAGCATTTAACCAAATGGCAGGTTTAATTCCTGTTAGAGCATAGTAGGATAAAGGAAAAGTAGTAGGCCTACTAATAATCTGTCTATGCGTTTAACGTTGTTGGTAATCCTTGAGTACTGGTAGTCCTTGCGAATTTCAAACTTCAGGCCTAATTGCAATTTTTATTGTAATAACCTATTGTAATTAGGATACATCTGAATGTAGTTTAGAAATTATTGTACTACCTAAATTGTAGTAACTTATTAGAAATTAGAGTGGTTATTCTAGTATTTTGAGTAGTCTTGTGAATTTCAAACTTTAATTCTAATTTCCTTTCCTCTTTGTGCTTAGTAATAACCTGTTGTAATTAGGATACATCTGAACATAGTTTAAAATTATTGTAGTGTATCATAGTATCTGAACGTAGTTTAAAATTACTGTAGTGTATAAAGTCTTATCAGAAATTAATGTGTTTATTCCATTACTCTGAAATATGTATGTAATATAATATCTGTAGTACCTGTGACAACGACATTAAAGATATATAGACTGCTAAACATACTCGTTACAGCGCCCCTGGTTGAAGCACAGCGAACTAACTTTTGCCTACAACTGTCATGGCGGCTGCCAATCTTGGTCTTGACAGTTAGCCCTTATCAGTTCAATGAATTGATGAGATTATACGTTATTGCAAATTAAAGATATATTTAAGAATAAACACGACATTTTCAAACATGCTTAATGTTGCATTGATGTTATAATGAAATAAGCGCAGTGAATATGGTGAGCATTTGCTTGGTTAAAACGAGAATTACGTATGTAGAAGAATGGATAATTCGGCGTCATGCACTAACGATAAAGTCATTCACTACAGAAAGACATGTTATAGGTATAGCAGTTCATTGAGGAATTTACACGCGTAGAGAAAGATACCCTGCCTTTTCATGACATACCTTCAGTGTCATTCTGGTATAATTTTTGAATTTTGCTTCTTTGTCTGGTTTGTTACGTTTTATGCTTTTTGCTACTTGTGGCTACTTTCTAAGAACAGCTGTGTAACATGTAGCACGTACGTCCGTTGGTTGCGGTGTACAATATCTCTACGGCATCCTCTGCCTGTCGTAAGGGGCCACTAAATGGGGTAACCCCAGATTCTAAAGTTGAGAACACCGGACCCCTGGTTGAGTGCAGCATTCCTTCCACATACGGTATCCTACTAGGTTTACCACTTTAATATTTCTACCGGACCTCTCTTGGTCAAACCTCGCCTGACTTCATTCGACTGAATTCATAGTAAGTATTTATTTATTTATTTATTTATTTATTTATTTATTTATTTATTTATTTATTTATTTATTTATTTATTTATTTATTTTAACCTTGCACACCTTTTCAAAGACCGTACTCCATCACACAACAACTTCTGCAGAGCCTTTCTATGGCAGATTCAGAGGAAATAAGCATATGTTTTGCCTACAAGTGTCATGGCTGCAAGTGGTTCAAGTAGATTCAAAGATGGCCATCAGATTAGCAGTCAATATTTTTAATGTCGTTGACCTGTGATATATATAGTAACTCTCTTACTAGAATTCTGTTGTAGTCATTGTGGTAGACATAACTGCAGTTAAGAATTGTGTAATTCTTGTGTATTATTTTCGTTTTTCAGTAACTAACAGCAATTTTCATTCTGTTAGGGTGTTGTAGGAAAACAATTCGTAAAACTAAGTAGTATTGTAGTGTAGTAGAAGCCTATATTAATTACCTCATTGTCCTGTGATCTCTGTGAACTATCCTAGACAATATTTCCTTCCATTCATTTTTATTTTGCACAGAATAAGTTATTTTATTTTTCCTTTCCTTTTCATTATTCCGTAATGAATGGCTCAGGAGTGCGAGTGTAGAAACTGTGGGTATGGCCAGGCATTAAGGAGTATGAGGGAGGAGTTGGAGAGTTTGAGGGAGATAATTAGGATTCTCTCAGAGGACAGGAAGGAAAGTAGGCCTCCCTCAAAGAAGTACAGGATACAGTAGGTGTAAAAGAGGGATGGGAAGGAAAGGGGGAATTGTAGAAGACAGGTGGTCTAATGTTTTGAGGAGAAGGTGATTGCAGGCTAAGGGCTCTATTCAGGATCAGAATTCAAGACAGGTGTGTGTGAGAAATCGGTACGAGTCACTGCAGCTAAAACAACCGAGGGAAGACGAGGAACAGGTAACTGTTGCTGAGATGTGTGGAAGTAGGAGGAAGAGAAAAGGTAGGAAAGGGAAATGTGGAGTAGTGGATCGGAAGAGACAGGTGGAACAGGGTCATGGGAGGGAGAAAAAGGAGGAGGAAGTAGCTTCTGCAGCTGTCAGGAAAGATAGAACGGACAAGGAGGGGAGGGGATCAAATGAGGTGGGTAGGGTTGAGGCTCTGGTCATGGGGGAGTCCATTGTTAGACGTGGGGAAAGTGTGTGAAGGAAAGGGAACCAGAGAAGAGTGTTATCCAGGAATTAGGTTGAGGCAGATGTTGAGGAATGTAGAAGAGAAGGAGGAGGGAAAGGAGAAGGTGGTAGTGTTCCATGTTGGTACCAACAACATAAGACAAGCAGCTATAAGTACCAACATAGTTGGAGATTTGTAGGATCTGGTAAATGCAGCACGGGTGAAGTTTATGGAAGCGGAGATTGTTATCACTGGAATACTGTGTAGGAGGGATACTGACTGGAAAGTGATTGGCGATTTAATGACGCTAGGGAGTGGGTATGTAGGAAACTGGAAGTGAGATTTCTAGATCCTAATGAGTGGGTAGGAGATAGGGATCTGCACTCGCTTGAGTCCGATGGAAAAACCAAGCCTGGAGGGTAAACTCATTGGGAAAGAAAGAAGATGGGCAACTCAAACAACGCGTTAAACCTAAAGATCATTTTGATTTAGTTTTATGAACACCAAATAACTTAAAATTTCTCCTTATGGTTGATAAGGCTTTCCGCTACCTGTGTGTCATCACTGTAAATTGATCCATGGACCTAACAAAGGAGAAACTACAATGCACAATTCGCGCCAAATACTAAGGACCATTCTGAAAACATGTGATTTATTGCGCCTTGAAATACAACAGGTACCGGTACTCGTAATAAGATCGAATTAATAGGTTATGCCACCTATTCTGTAGCCTAATGTAAAGAAGTAATAATTTCGTGTGGCTATTCCTAGCCGAGTGCAGCCCTTGTGAGGCAGACCCTCCGATGAGGGTCGGCGGCATCTGCCATGTGTATAGTCCGCGCACGTTTTAGCGATATTTCTTTGTTCGGGTTGAAGGAGTAAGGAGGGAGCTATTCCCGTTCCGGTAATACTGCCAACTGAATGGAAATGAAATCTAAATTGAATCGATAATATGATCGATCGATATGAATTTTCTAAACCTTTATTATCTTAAGCCAACAACTGTGTCATACACACATTATATAACATATTATAACATTTTCTCGATGCGGATCTTGTTCCCAGCATGAATTCTATAGTTTGGCTTTGCTGTGTAAACAACAACAGTACTAGTACGTAAAGTGTACGCCAGATGTCACACAGCGATGCATAAGCAATTCATAGTTTGTGTTTCAAAGGTTGCCAATACGAATCTCGAAGATACCCGAGGTCGACCTATTCTGCACTGGGGTGTCCATGTATCGCAAAAAGGTGCGCGTACGGTAGGTAACTGCGTGTTACTGTAGTGGAGGATAGTGTTATGTGTGGTGTGTGAGTTGCAGAAATGTTGGGGAGAGCACAAACACCCAGCCCCAACGCCATTGGTATTAGCCAATAACGGTTAAAATCCCCGACCCTGCCGGGAATCGAACCCCGAAGTAAAATGAACACTGTAAAACTTTGACACGAGTATTAACTTTCGAGGTGGAACGGCCATACTTAAGTACTAGCCCTCAAGCATGTACAATATCACGTATGTTGCTTTCGTGGCCGAATCGGTTGAGAGCTGGAGCACAAAGTGTGTGAGAATCGGCAGCGTAGTGGTTCGAATCCAGCAAAGAACAAGTTCTGCGAACGACAGAGGTGCGGGGAAACAATAATAATCGGTACTTTTTCCTAGTCCGCCTCTGTGGTGTAGTGGTTAGCGTGATTAGCTGCAACCCTCGGAGGTCCGGGTTCGATTCCCGGCTCTGCCACGAAATTTGAAAAATGGTACGAGGGCTGGAACGGGTTTTTGACTCAGCCTCGGGAGGTCAACTGAGTAGAGGTGGGTTCGATTCCCACCTCAGTCATCCTCGAAGTGGTTTTCCGTGGTTTCCCAATTATCCTCCAGGAAAATGCTGGGATGGTACCTAACTTAAGACCACGGCCACTTCCTTCCCTCTTCCTTGTCGTTCCGTTCTAATCTTTCCATACCCCACAAAGCCCCTGTTTAACATAGCAGGTGAGGCCGCTGGGCAAGATACTGGTCCTCCTTCCCAGTTGTATCCCCTGACCCAAAGTCTCACTTCTCTTGAAGGTGTAGAGGTGGTATCCCTCGCCGAGTCCGAGGGAAAAACCAGCACTCGATGGTAAACAGATTAAGGAGAAGAAGAAGGTCTTTGCCCTATTGGTTTGCGCTCTGATTTGGTGTCTTTTCCTTAACGATGGGTGGGGGAAGGATTGGGAAGGAAATCGGCCTTGGTCTTTTACTGAGGTACCGTCCCGGCATTCGCCTGGTAGTGAAAATGGGAAACCGAGGACGGCCAGCATAGGATTCGAATCAATAACCTCATGAGTCCAACGCGCACAAATAATAATCCAGACCTACGAGGTCACATCACAGCACTTATTCATTTCTTCACGATGTATTCCTATGAAGAGTACGTTGAGTTGTTGCTAATTTATAGAGAATGTGCGGTCGAATTAATATGTATGCCACCTGCTCCGTAATGGTAAAAAGTTAAATGAACACAGTAAAGCATTAAGCCTATTGAAGACTTTGACACGGATATTTACACACTCAAAGAAAACTGTCACGTTTCAAGTTTTCTATTACATTGCACAGATACAGGGAGTTGAAGCGTGCAAGCTACGATGTACAATTTCTTGGATGGAAATGACAGAATTTATACTAAGAAAGGTAAAATTTATATTATCCATTCGGTAATACTTAACATAGCTACCTACTTCAATAAGTTTAGTGCTTAATTTTTGTCAGTGTTGTTATGCTATGCGACTTTCATTGAGTTGAAAATAATATTTAAAACTTATCTAACGTCCATTGATAATAACTAGCCTCTAAACAGAGCGCAAATTTCACCACTAGTGAAGATACGCGTATTACTACTAAAAAAGTACAAAAACACTGTACAGAAACACACTTCTTCTTCTTCTTCTTCTTCTACTACTACTACTACTACTATTACTACTACAGCATTTCACACATCTGTGCGGTCGCGCGTGCGAACCGGATGCCCTTCCTGACACCAACCGTATATGGTGGGATTTTTTCACTATTGCATGTCTCTGTGGTGGATGGTAGGGTATTGCGTTGTCTGGATATTAATAGGAAAGTGCTGAGACAAAGAAATAAAAATACACAGGACCCGACCCAGAAGAATTATTCAGAGGGAATTAAAATTCCTGATCTGGC
Organism: Anabrus simplex; assembly: GCF_040414725.1. Lineage (NCBI taxonomy): Eukaryota > Metazoa > Arthropoda > Insecta > Orthoptera > Tettigoniidae > Anabrus > Anabrus simplex. The sequence continues at coordinate 273,704,191 of NC_090270.1, forward strand.
CGGGAATCGAAACCAGGACCCTCTGAACCGAAAGCCTCAACGCTTGCGGACCTCAAATAAATGTTTGACATGCCTCACTCGACTGCCTACATTTAACATCATACGAACACATTATCTATTGTATCCACATCCATTATTGTTGTGAAGGTAGTCTTTGTCTTTGGGCAACCTGCAGCTGTTGCAGGAAGATTGTATAATAAATAATAATAAATGTCTTCATATTGTGCCCTATAATGTTTTGATTCCAGTCTGGCTAATGCCGAATTCGAACCAAGAACATCATAGTGACCCATACATCCAAGAAAAGATGTATGTACGGCACATGTCTTACCTTACAGGCGTATCCACAATCCGCAGCTCAGTAGAACATGAATCAGGGCATCAGGGTGAAAAATGAGGGCATAAAATATAACTTAGGTGGATACGATATGATGCAGGGTAAGAGAAAAATCCTACCAAAAAAAATATCTAACAGAAAACATCGCTGCATTCAAAGTTTTACAATCAGGGATTTATTACATAAAAATACTATTTACAAATATAAGAGCTTTCAAATGTGACTGGGGTAAAGATAATGTTGAGCAGATGACTACCAGTTCACTGCCTTCACGAAACAGCTTAGCTGTAACAAGCATGGTACAATTGTGTAAGTAATGAAATAAAGAGACAATGGATCTGCTGAAATACACATCTAACAGTAATCTCCCCATAAAATTTTACTATGCCTCGTACCATCGAACCCCGGTGCAAACAAATATAAACACATAATGTACAGTGCCCTGACCCGGTCTCGATCCCTGGTCCAATGAAGAGCAAGGCGTTGAATAATCATATACAAAAAAACAATATCAAAGGAACACAACCACCTTGTCCAAGGGGTCAATATCAAACGGGCACGTGTTAAAATAAAGCAGAACAAACAGAACTAAAATCTCTCCTTGCGTCAAAACAACAAGGTCGTCCTCTCCCCTCTACACACTCGACAAGCTGCAGACAGCAATATAACCGAGTTTCAAGACTGTGACGTCAGGCACAACAACCCTGACCAGCAGTGCACTCGACAGGCAGCGGTCCACACAATTTATGAGCTCAGCTGACTGACTTGTAGCTGAGTGCTAAGAAACTTCGCTTTTCAAAGTACCTCACATAATCTGTCTGCTAAAGCGCTCTTTTAAATACACATGGGCTACACGCCCTCATCTCAATATCACCAGCAATACAACAAATCTCATTTCCGCCTCCAATGGGCTCATCCTTGATAATACAAAGGCACGATTCAGTAAGCTATAATCACATAGCCATAATAAGGCATCTCAAATGCATCTAATACACTCTTAATCGCTGCTGGGGCTCTCTCATATCAATTCATACAGTCAGCTACATGCATAATGCCCACATCTCTCAAACATACGGACTCGCTCACCCTGTCAGTAAAGCTAGGTGAGTTACGGGGTAAATCCTGATCTCAAATACACAACCTACGTCTGCCGAGACACATGCCTAAACGCTACACAATAAACAGTGCCTGCCTGTCAGACTTACCTAACATGACCAAGGGAGTTCGACCTGACCCATGAAGATTACACGTACACTAATATAATACTATCGAAATGAAATATAATCACACCAACAAGAAATATACAACCTACGACCTACCCTAATGTACGGGGTTCGAGCTTGAGGCCTAGCTCTTTATTACTAAGAATTTTCCTACCATAAACTAACCTGTTGGCTGACCGCCCCCCTGTTCCTATCTAAATTTAAATGACATGTTTGAAACAGAATTGGAAAGCTCTGACCTTATATGATTGATGACATGACGGAGCGGCCCTTCCTGTGGACCACTGAATTTACCACATCATGACAAACTGCGACGCTTGCAGCAGATACTGGTGGACGGCTGGAGCCATTCTATCTTGCGTGAATCCTTCTTGCAGCTCCTTAGATGGTTGGAAGATGTCCCCTTCGATGTCGCGCTGAACAGGTACGCCCAACGTTCCTGGGTCGATTCCCGATGTCGTGCCGGCTTCAGCTCCCGTTGTGGCTTCCTCGCAATGATGATGTAGAAGCTCGTTCTGGCTTGATGCAGGGGTAACTGAAAACAAATTTACTTATTACAGACTGTCCAGACTCGATGCCTGTTTCCACTAATATCGTGCCTCACACGTTACATTGACCAAGTCTTGTTCTGAATTTTAAACCTGGTACACTATAGTTCCTTCATCACTCTTAGTAACACTGTTATTTTATTCTTTCACTCGGACAACATGTCGTGGTATCAGAACTACCCTGAGCCTACATTTATTCTAGCATTACGTCAGTTACAACTGGACCTCACCGAAATATGAAGCTACTAGTTCATCAGTCTATAATAGGCAGTACCTCATCTCACCACAGCAGGTCAACACAGGTAATATCAAGAATTCAGCTGAATATGCAGGTTAATTACTTACTTTCTGGCAGATTCAGTAGTGCTAGTTGTATGTGCAGCTCGAAGATAAAACGTTGTTCTAGGTGCCGACTCGCAGCATGACGACTTCGTTCAAGCTTGGCCTACAAGGAATACAAAGCCTGTTCACTCGCAGTGTTCTCTTCAGAAACACTGTCCGCCTGGCAGTGCGCGTCTTGACCACTGCAGCGCTAGTATACCACCTCATATCAGCACTCAATAGCATTGCTAACGGGAGTTAAAACCTGCACAAATTTATCTCTACACTATACTTCCTGTATATTATATACGTTACTGAGCAGAATGAAGTAGAAAATCATAAATGTTCACCTTTTACCCCTAGGAGTTCAATTCAGCTGTGGATTTTCATTTCAGATAACACACATAACTGTCGAAATTTATGTGTCATTTAAAAGGATATAAGGTCTGCACTAGATATTTTTACTACCGCACCGTAGATTTTCTGTGAAAAGGAACGACTTTAACCATTTTCTTGACATTTTCTTTTCATAAATTGTTTTTCTTCTCGAGAATTATTCTCGGCGATACTCATCTGTCGTGCCATTAGCGTAGTTAGTGACAGAGGGGAGCAGAAACTTCTGCAGTAGGCCTATTATTCCGCTTAGTTCCTCAGGATAATCACTTTTCCCACACTGTAGAACAGGATTTTTAGCAACACGTGGCAGTATTTCGGTTAATGTTTGTGCTATTTTTGGACTGCACAGTATTACCGATAACATTTCGTCCCTTACTTGCCCCAGTTTCATCAGCAGTGAAACAAAACTTCGCTTTGGATACCTGAGACGTGAGACCACCTATGTCTTTGATTTTTATTAATGGCGTTAGTTGAGATGGACTCTGAATACTACTGTACTAATTTTATCAACACACTCTTGGCTTGGCATGTGGTCTTCGACAACTCTTACCAAATACCCTCCAATATATGCCATTGCAGCACTCGACGGACCGGTCACTAGGGTTCCATAACTTATCTTTGGTACCACCTACACAACAGAATAAGGAAATTATTATCATCAGAACAGGAGCAATAATAATAAGTGATTTAATTTTTGCCGTCACATGGTGTGCGTATTTACTGTACCATACCTTGCCTGCTTATTGCTTTAATCCATAACTCCCTAGTTGACTCTTGGCAAGGAAATTTATGGAAACTACTTCCAGGAACTTTATTTCTAGAGCCTTGTTTACAAAACGGTACGAAGCAGTACACCGGTGTAATATAATTGACGTATTTTAACAATACCGTTTTCCCGTTTTGTCAGTGTGTGAGTTAAGCCGAAAGTGTCAGGTTCCAAATCATCCTCAATTTACAAGAGTTTACCCATTTCACATCCGATGGTAAAATTATATTCTGTGACGTTTGCAGCAAAGAGGTGAGTGAAACTTTGCCCCTAACGAATTATAATGAATTTAGCAAAATCAACATGGTATTTTAAATAATGCATATTAAGATAAGTAAAACTGCAGCTGCCAAAAAATATTGTAGAGCCTATTTGAGAGTCTGTTTTAGGCAGTTACAATAACATTTTAGCACCTAAAAATCCGAGGTCTAGTAATCATTATATCAAGTTCCTGTGGTGGTTGGAAGTGTAGTGTGTTGTCTGAATATGAAAGGAAAAGTGTTGGAACAAGCACAAACACCAGTCCCCGAGCCAGAAGAATTAAGTAGACGTGATTATAATCACCAATTCGGCCGGTAATCGAATCCGGGGACTTCTGAATAGAAGGCCTCAACACTGACGATTCAGCCAAGGATTCGGACAAAATAAATTCATTATTAAGTTTCATTATTTCTACCAGTATTAACATTCAACTTTCGTAGTAGACGTCACCAGTTAGCATACAACGTGTAGAAATACCGCCAACCGAGGTGTTCATGTGAGGTTGAATTGCAGCGCCTCTAGCGGCAAATATAGCATCCATAGAGCGGACAGCTATGAGTGGCTATTGGGCAGGCTTTGTATTCCTTGTAGGCTAAGGTTCAAGCAGCCTTACGGTCAGAGAATGAGGCTGACGTGCCAGGCGGCCTTGCATTTATAATCAGGTTGGCGTAGCCACGCCGCTTGGTCGCGTGTAGGATACGCGCGCCCGCGACTCGAAGTTTTCCCGCACAAAGCACGTCAAGTACCCTACTTAACGAATGCATTTATGATTACAGCCATATTGCATAACAAAATTTAGCATAAATTATGCAGGTTGCAATTCTTGTATCAGATCCAATGCATCTCTTTCGTAACCAAAGATCTTAATTTAATTCCTTCTTCCCTCCGAAAGTTAGTTTGCCGGGATCCGGGGAGCGTCCCCAATCTTCATTAAGAGGCTTGGCTTGGGACATAAATCCCTTGAATGAGGCTCTGGAAATTTTCATAATGATGCTCTAGCTCTCTCCCCACGAGAACGCTTCTTCTGGAATCTTTTATGAAATAAACTATAAGACAATGACTTCCTTGGTGGTCTTAGGTAATCCCAATATCTAATAATAAAAGCCATACTATTGGTCCATGAACTGTATGGTTCAATATAATATATAATCTATGTAATGTTATTCCTGGTTTACTTGATTGGATTGATGACGAATTTATCAAGTCATTTAAACTCAATCAAAAAACCACAGTTTATCCGTTTTACTGCTTATTATGTTAGGAATATTTGTACATGAATATTTTAAATAATTGCTTAGGCTACCAGAATTTTAAGGTGCGCGTAAGTTCTTTGTTGTATCCGGTCAGTATTGGTAAACAGAACAGGAATACCGGTAACTAATTCCTTTTAACGTAAGATATATTGAACGTGACCTGGATTTCTGTACATTAGAAATTTGAAAAATAGTGCGACCATTGAATCCCAGCCTCGTCGAAAAACTACCTAATCTTTGCTGCATTAAACGGTTAGCTGATTCTTCTAATCGTTCAAATACGTTACGGAGACGTGGTTCGACCCCGGAGCTACAGCTACTCTCTCTCCCTTCGAGCTGTTTGAATACTCCATGATATGCCATTCTACTGCCTGCTGTCATTTCTTGATAGATACAGTACTTTTGCATCCATCTCTTGGCACGGGCCAGAGTAACGTGTAGCTTCCACCGAAGTCCCAGTCAACATCCATGGCTGTGACAATATGGAAGCTGCTGGGGTATGGGTAGTGCTGAGTAATGACATTCAGAGCACGACTAGAGCATCTGAGTGTTATGAAAGGTGCTGCTCATAGGATCAGTCGTGCTGTAATAGTACTTTCTGACCCAGTGAGGAAAGCAATGGCAAACTACCTCACTTCTCATCTTGCCTAGTACGCCTCATTTTGGTGCTGCCATTGATTTTTGGGGTTTCCTTATATCCGCATAACCTTTGGTGGTGCTATTTGAGGATCCAACCAGCCTCTGGGCTGATGACCTAACAGACAGACATGCTATTATAAATTAACAATGGGAATGATTAAGAGGGTAAGCTAATTGTCTCAGAGATTTTGCAAAATCACCCGCTGTGCGCCATTAATTCAGCAAGTACAGTGCTGCCAACTTAATGACGACGTTACAGAATGACGCTGGCCGTGCGTGTAGGAGCGCGCAGCTGTGAGCTCGCATCTGGGAGAAAGTGGGTTCGAACCCCACTGTCGGCAGCCCTGAAGATGATTCTCCGTCGTTTCCGATTTTCACACCAAGCAAATGCTGGGGCCGTTCCATAATTAAGACCACGGCCACTTCCTTCCCATTCCTAGGCCTTTCCTGCTCCATCTTCGCCATAAGACCTACTGTGTCGGTGCGACGTAAAGCAAATAGCAAATATATATATAAAAGCAAGTCGGTCTGGAGCGATCTACACTGACTGACAGTGACAATGCAACACCAAGGAGGAGTGGTTCGAAAGGGATGAAAGTTGGGGAAAAAACAGAGACGGCACGGACGAATAATTGATGTTTATTTCAAACCGATATGCAGGTTACACAATGCGCACGGCATCGACTCAGTAGGATGTAGGACCACCGCAAGCGGCGATGCACGCAGAAACACGTCGAGGTACAGAGTCAATAAGAGTGCGGATGGTGTCCTGAGGGATGGTTCTCCATTCTCTGTCAACCATTTGCCACAGTTGGTCGTCCGTACGAGGCTGGGGCAGAGTTTGCAAACGGCGTCCAATGAGATCCCACACGTGTTCGATTGGTGAGAGATCCGGAGAGTACGCTGGCCACGGAAGCATCTGTACACCTCGTAGAGCCCGTTGGGAGATGCGAGTAGTGTGTGGGCGGGCATTATCCTGCTGAAACAGAGCATTTGGCAGCCCCTGAAGGTACGGGAGTGCCACCGGCCGCAGCACATGCTGCACGTAGCGGTGGGCATTTAACGTGCCTTGAATACGCACTAGAGGTGACGTGGAATCATACGCAATAGCGCCCCAAACCATGATGCCGCGTTGTCTAGCGGTAGGGCGCTCCACAGTTACTGCCGGATTTGACCTTTCTCCACGCCGACGCCACACTCGTCTGCGGTGACTATCACTGACAGAACAGAAGCGTGACTCATCGGAGAACACGACGTTCCGCCATTCCCTCATCCAAGTCGCTCTAGCCCAGCACCATGCCAGGCGTGCACGTCTATGCTGTGGAGTCAATGGTAGTCTTCTGAGCGGACGCCGGGAGTGCAGGCCTCCTTCAACCAATCGACGGGAAATTGTTCTGGTCGATATTGGAACAGCCAGGGTGTCTTGCACATGCTGAAGAATGGCGGTTGACGTGGCATGCGGGGCTGCCACCGCTTGGCGGCGGATACGCCGATCCTCGCGTGCTGACGTCACTCGGGCTGCGCCTGGACCCCTCGCACGTGCCACATGTCCCTGCGCCAACCATCTTCGCCACAGGCGCTGCACCGTGGACACATCCCTATGGGTATCGGCTGCGATTTGACGAAGCGACCAACCTGCCCTTCTCAGCCCGATCACCATACCCCTCGTAAAGTCGTCTGTCTGCTGGAAATGCCTCCGTTGACGGCGGCCTGGCATTCTTAGCTATACACGTGTCCTGTGGCACACGACAACACGTTCTACAATGACTGTCGGCTGAGAAATCATGGTACGAAGTGGGCCATTCGCCAACGCCGTGTCCCATTTATCGTTCGCTACATGCGCAGCACAGCGGCGCATTTCACATCATGAGCATACCTCAGTGACGTCAGTCTAGCCTGCAATTGGCATAAAGTTCTGACCACTCCTTCTTGGTGTTGCATTTGCTCTGTCAGTCAGTGTATATTCAAAAGTATAAAAATGAAAATAGACGTGAATTAATGAGGCACTTCCGGAAATCTCAGAAAGTTACAACTTGGTACCAGAGAAGCTGATACCCTCAGGATCCCTAGAAAAATGAAAAATTCTCAAAATTCCGTGAGGGGGCACTCTAGCGGCTTCAAATTTTGGGCTCAACATAAGAACGCAGTCGTATATTTATCCAAAGCGACATCCTATGGGTTTCGTGGGCTTAAAAACACAGGAAATTCCTCATTTTACCCCCCCCCAATCAAGATTGTGGCACAATCTGCCAGACGGGCTAGAAAATTGAAATTTGGCGAAATTATAGCTTTTAGCCTGTAAGCGACGGAAAAATTACAATCTGTTTAAATTTTAAATGTTTTATCCCCGAAAAATATCGAAATATGGGGGCAAATTTAATGGCGGTGAAGACCTTCCTTTCGAGGTATCTGGTGACTACACGGTAAGTCGTATCATAAAACGGATGGAACAATCTTAGTTCAATTGGGAGTGATCTGCAACTTTGGCCCTATGACGTTTTGTTGTTTTTCTCTCCCGTATGCGTTAGATTTGGCTGTATTTGTCGATTGTACGCAAATTTTGTGCTTTTTACACTTATATTTCATAGTTTGACACACTTATAGGAAAGATAGATTCATCGAATTTGGCACGCACATTGACACTACCGATTACAGTATGCAAGCCAAATTTCATGAGTCTAGCATCCACATAAGTATGCGAAAAATAATGTAAAGTGTTAAAAATGTACCCTAATTTCACCCCATTCATATCTTCTAACTCAATCGAACCCATAAATATGGGAGATACGAGAAAATGTGTAAGTACAAAACATGTGGAATAATAAAAAGGGCGTCTGATGGCGCAGCCCGTTTGTTGATATGATGTAGGGTAAACTTGGCAAATATGGGCACTAAGGTAATATGGACAGATTTAAGAAATCGTTCATATTTCACGCTAAGGTAGCGACTGAAAGCATGCGCTCTGCTAGGTTGGTGATCCTGAAGTGTCATGGCTGCTCAGTGTGTTAAAGGTTGTCTTCTAGTGTGCTAACAGAAGCTGAAAAGAACATGTTTTGAGGTAAGTAAATCACTCTACTCTTCCAAAATCCAGCTGTTATAATAACTCAGTTAATTTAATTAAGGCACTACACGTAAAATAAATTTATTTTTCAAGAAATGTTATTACGGGTAGCTTGTAAGGTTAGTGTAGGGTATGTTGTAACGAGAGGACACGTGCTTGGGAGTTAGTTCTTTCCCAGTAATACCAACTTCTGAAATGTGGCACTAAGGCAAAAATGGGCAGTGACATTGTAGGTAATATGGGCATTATCAAATTACATTGTATTTACGTGATGGGCTCTGAGATAGAGATATTATTTTTTATTTCTACGACAATCTTTACCTCGTACTGTTGTATAATTTATCGGCGAATATTAGACTAAGTCCAACTGAGAACATAGATTTTGGCCGTTGTGGCAGGAGTATCGTCTCCAAGTGGAAGTAGATTTTTGATAACGTGTATTTAATAAACATGTAAAAGGACGGTCGTTCTTATGTCGCAGTCTTATAAATGAAGTTTTTAATAATATCATGTTGAAAGTATTGCGTGTGCGATTGGTATTACAACAGTCGTGTTCGGTCCGCGAAAATATCTAGCGAAGGGTATTTTATGTGCTTTTATTTTCAGGTGAATAAACGTGAATGAAAATACATGTGAAGCCAAAAGTGTTAAAATGGCTAAATGAAATACCGGAGAGTCACTGGTAAATTCACATGATGGAAGCTGACGTACGTCCAAGGTAGGTGAATAGTCACCATTACCACCTGTTTGTTTGTTTCATGATGTCACCATTTAGTTTTTATGTGTATTTGTCACGCAGTTTGGTCACCCATTTTTTTCGTGAAATTTTTGAAAATGGATAAATTTAGGAAAATTTTACAAAGTACCGTGTGAAGTGTTGTAAAACAGTCAATTGATGGTTATGAAACTATATAATGTCTGAAGTAGATTGTCATTTCCGTGCGTTTATTTTTCTGTATTTTGAGGTGTCAAGTTAAGGTCATTAATCTGGTGTGAAAATTTTCTGTTTGAAATTATGACGAAAGTTGTATAAGAAATCGGTGGTTACTCATTTTCAGTCGAATGAAGGCACGATGTCGTGTGGAGCAATGTAAAATGTTATTAAGGAAAGTTACGAGACGGGATCGATAAGTATCTGTTACGAAGGGAATGCTATCTCTATGTCCGTTTTAAACTGTGTATAACTGATGAAAATAACAGTAAATATTGTCAGTTCAGAAATACGAAGTCACGTTGTGCGGAGATGTTTCATTATCAGAGTATTTGTGTGTGTACAATGTTGTGGATCATGAGAATTATATACAGTTCAATGTCGTCGAGATTTTTGTCGTTTTTAAGCAAGTGGTCAAGTCTTTTTTTTTTGCTATGGGCTATACGTCGCGCCGACACAGATAGGTCTTATGGCGACGATGGGATAGGAAAGGCCTAGGAGTTGGAAGGAAGCGGCCGTGGCCTTAATTAAGGTACAGCCCCAGCATTTGCCTGGTGTGAAAATGGGAAACCACGGAAAACCATTTTCAGGGCTGCCGATAGTGGGATTCGAACCTACTATCTCCCGGATGCAAGCTCACAGCCGCGCGCCTCTACGCACACGGCTAACTCGCCCGGTAGTGGTCAAGTCTTGCTAAATGTGAGTTGAGGTAGGATTTTGTGAATCAGGTGGTTGGAAGCCTGTAAATGATGCCAGAAGATTCTGTGTGAACCCGACGAATTTATTTGTGTAATGTTTTGAGATGGAAATTGGGATGGATTCCACGTAAAAGTGTATGTTTGTGATATGTTTGAATATTGAGTGACATCTTAAAGTAAATCTCTGCGTGTAATATGTTTGGACCAGGAATGTCGTATTTGTAAATTTGATCAGCAAGATCGTAGATATTATTCTTTAAATACCAGTTTAAACGCTAATAGAACATATGGTTCCTGTCAAAGCGAACACAGGAGGGGTGGCTCGCTCCGCTGGACTGCTGATGAGGTAGACCGCTGCTTCGAAGATAAGGGTAATTAGCAGTCTTTATTTGAGTCAACGTGTTAAAGATCAGATTGTATTCTTTAGAATGGAGCTCGTAATTTTGAAAGAATCTAATTTAAATTTGTATCATTGAGTAATATGGATGTTATTAGATCGCATCCTTTAATATTAACTTTTCTTTTGCTAGTTGCTTTACGTCGCACCGACACAGATAGGTCTTTCGGCGACGATGGGACAGGGAAGGGCTAGGAGTGGGAAGGAAGGGGCCGTGGCCTTAATTAAGGTACAGCCCCAGCATTTGCCTGGTGTGAAAATGGGAAACCACGGAAAACCATTTTCAGGGCTGCCGACAATGGGGTTCGAACCTACTATCTACCGAATACTGGATACTGGCCGCAATTAAGCGACTGCAGCTATCGAGCTCGGTCTTAACTTTTTTAACCGAGATTTGAATGTATATTTGAAGCGACGGAAATATGACAATAATGAACGGATTTAACCATTTCCAGGGATGTCCAAAATAGAGTATTGGTGCTAGTTATTGATTTTATTTCTGAGGGATGCACAAAGCCTTATTTTAAATGTCATGTTGAGATGTGACATTTTGTTGGCTTATTTTACGTTGAGTTTACTTCTGCATAATTGAGTACTTATTAATTAGGATTATCCAAGCAAGTGTTAATAATTGTTAGTGTTAAATTAAATGGAATTAAATGGAATAAATAATACTGGAAATAAATGTACTTTTCCAGCCTCCACGAAGCGAGTGACGATAAATGTTACAATATAAATTACGTCAATAAAATTGACTAGGGACTTGTGAAAGAAACCATTCGTCTGCGGAGATAGAATTTGTTGTTAATTAGGATTTATAAAATATTTTCAATTTATTAAATTATTAAACTCAGTGGAAACCGTATTTGAGAAATAACTCAAAACCAAGTCATTAACTTGAAAATGTATTCTGGAAATCTTAGTCTATTTTGTTGGGAAATTTCAATTGTTAACGTAACGATTTAGGGGACATGTCCTAATGTAAAGGATTTTACAGCCCCAAGGGCTGTGAGCGTTGTTGTTGTTGTTGTTGTTATATTATTTGACTTTGATTGATTGAGCATTAAATGTGCTGGGATTATTAAAGTGGAAACCTTGGTCATCAACTACTGTAACTTAATTCTGTTTAGCCTTCATTTAGAAACTTGGATGGTCATGGGGTCGTCAACCTCAGTGACTTAGATTAAGGCCATCTGCCATTATAGCATCATTTTCCTTGCGGTTATCATCCACAATGACTTTAACCTAAATTGCAAAGTTAGATGTCGGTCCATGACATAGCCGCAGGTCACATCGATTCAATTAAGGGCCCATACCGTACAACCACTGTGTGGCACATACCGATTGGACTGCCTTAATTATACCAAGAGTCCAGAGTTCGTGTTACGAAGGCTGGATCATCACGAATCATTATGATGGTACATGTAGTCGCACATGGAAGCCGAACTGAAGGATTTCCAGACTTTCTCTTCTTCACTCCTAACTTATGACAGTGGTTTTCTAGTAAGAATGCCCATCAGGCGGTTGATTAAAGCCTTCCAAACCAGTGCATCTTTCCTCTGCGTTGTAATTCTCAGTGTTGAGTGTGTTGATCGAACAAGTGGAAGTTTGAGTTGTTTAAAGTTCATATTAAAATTATTTCTTGAATAAACCATGATTTTTATGGACTTGATTTTTCATTTCCTAGATAGATTAAAATTACTGAAACCCGCCTAATACCTAAGCCAGTGACGAAGAACCCGTAAACGACCCAAGAGACAGATATCATGCCGATTGCTACTAGTTAAGGAAGGTAGGTATCCTTTATGGACCTAAAAGGGTTCAGTATGAACCGAAGAGGTGTTAAGTACAGATTAAATCTGACCAACCGGACACTAGTGGGTTTCAAACCCAGCAGTAGCGGCGATTGGGAATTAGAAGTGAGGGAGAGGAAACATGTACAGACAACACAAAGTACCCGGGTTTGTGGAATATCGCAGTAATGGTAAGTTTTTTGGTGAGCTCTGAGTGAATTTCGACAGAGAGGTAAATGCTGATAATAAAAATACTTTTATGGAGATTTTGATTCAATACTATACAATAAAAAGTTCGCCCAAGGAACAATACTACACACGTATTACAATTAAATAGCAGTACGGCGTGATTGAACATCAATTAGTATTTGAATATGCACTAAGAAACTAACAGACAATATTAAAGAGACTGCCAGACTGACGAATGAGAACGGCAAGTTGGTGAATCATACCTCATTGTTGATGAACTTAGCATGATCCTTCCTCACAGTACATTTGAAGTCTCCACTTATTTGTTCTGGCGCTACACAAATCGGTCAGTCATGACGACATTTTGAGCGTATTTCCGCTAATAATTTTATTTATAATTAAAGAAAATAATTAGCAAGTCGCTTGTTTTATTAATTCCTAGTTTCAGACGGCTAAAATGGAATAAGAAAGGTAATGTTTCCTCCACAAACCTTCCTTGAGGCTTCACCACTCGCCGGACAAGCTTCCACGTTCTGTTCCTGTGCGTTTCCCATTATTAATATACTATGTAAAGTTGTAGAAAATGAGTTCTAACATTGATATAAAACGTTTCCGGACCCATGTCCATCTAACACATTTTCTTCTTCTACGTGTGCCCTGGAAGTTAGGTCGTGCCTTATTGTCACACCTGTATACACAGTTTGTATAATCGCGATCACAAGAATTTCGGGTTGAAAAGGGGACAGGTAACGTTGGGCGAAGATTTTGGCCAACCCTGAGGATGAAGCAGATGTAGCCAAGGCGACGCCACATGTGTTCGTCGTCCAGGAGGTGTGGCCTGTCCCGTTACCCACTCAGAGGTCACTCCCAACACCATCTTCTCGGAAACTAATTAAAATGTTTCTATGGTTAAATATTCTGGCTACACTGGCTTCTCGTAATAAAGGAAAACAATTATGTAACTGTAATTTACTTGCGAAAATATGTGCACGATGTTATCCCACCCTAATGCGTGTGGCATTTAATTCTTTTATCAGCTCTGACAATAGCTCCATAGGAACGGTTTTCCAAACACCCTTGCTATTAACAAAGTAATGAAGAATCTTTCTTTCCATTTTTCCCTAATTAGTTTTCTCCAATCATTTGAATTGCTAGAAAATTATTATTTTTATAGAAAACTAGTGCACTGTTGAAGATTATACAAATACAATTATTTTCATGTGCAGGAAGCTTTCGTTTTATTTATTTATATTTTTCTTACAAAATGCACTCCTTTATTTCTTTTAAGACATTTTATTGTGATAGTATGGGAATATCTTATTTTTATTATTACGTACCATTATTTTTTTGGATTGTGAATAATATCCTACATTTTCATGTCTGTTAAATGTAAGCACTGTTTCTGTCTTTTATTTGTATACGTTATTTTATCCCATTTAATTTCTATCCGATTTCCCATAATTATATTTAAAAAACGAATGGTATTATACTTCAGTAAAAGGGTAGGTCCTAAATCTTTATATGAAACAGTTACCTTCTTTCATCTTAATTTCTTGCGTTCAAATTTTATATCCGTGTATATTTTAGTGCAAAACATATTAATTCTTCTTTTGACAGTGTCTGCATAAGTATTAAAGTAGTTTAATTTAATAGGGCCAATACTGACGAAAATATGGGTCATTCTTTCTTACAGTGGTTGAGCGCGATGATAATGAAGTCATGGCCGAGATCGCTATCATTTCAGCCAGCCTTCGCACACAAGAATTACAAAGAAACCTCAATGAGTTGATATACACAGTACGTCTGTTGCCTGCAAGGACTCGCTTCTCTCATCGTTGTCAAGCCAGGGGAGACGTGCGGGCCGGCGGAGAGCAAGTACCTTCTCCTCCACGTGTTTCGTTCATGCTAGATATCCCGTAATTCACTCTCACCATCTCTCCTTCACTGTTCAGATGTGTGGATGTGTTACGTGTTTAATGGATGTGACCAATGAGAGAGAATGTGTAAGCAGGTACTGGGCGGTTCTGAGGGCTGTACTGATTTCTTGCCAGAAATGAATATTTCTGGCCACGAGATGCTAAAGTTCACGAGTGTACGTTGGATAAATTCATGGTAATAAGAATCATGGGCAGTGAATCGGATAAGCTATAAGTTCCCTGAACCTGATGGAAAGCTGCTCGGGACGTTCTACCGGCCTAAATTGCTATTTATTTAGGAGGATAAGCAAGCAATAACAATATTGTGCATATATTCGTAGAATTTCATAAGCAACTTGCGTTTTACTGGCATGATTTTAACATAAATATGTCTTAGAGCTGGATGTTATCCGAAATAGTGTCATGTAACAATATATGTGACGCGATGTTACCTAGCAACAGTACCTTGAGAGCAGCACAGTTCGTGGATAACTACAAAGCGAGCTGCATAGGGCGTGGATCTGTATTTCATGGCCATCCATTAATACTTCACATCACAGCCTGCATCGTTGCTAGGTAACATCGCGTCACACATTTTACTGAAAGTCATATTTATGATTATATGATTTTTCCAAAGGGAAATTGAAATGACAATGTTTCATCCAGTTTTTTCGGGCAGTCATGCTGACAAATACTTTTGGACCGGACTGCTCCTTTTAAAAAGTCTGATTTGGAAGCTAAATAATATAAACACAAGAACACTAACCCGTCCGCCTCTGTGGTGTAGTGGTTAGTGTGATTAGCTGCAACCCCCGGAGGCCCGGGTTCGATTTCCGCCTCTGCCACGAAATTTGAAAAGTGGCACGAGGGCTGGAACGGGGTCAATTCAGCCTCGGGAGGTCAACTGAGTAGAGTTGGATTCGATTCCCTCCTCAGCCATCCTGGAAGTGGTTTTCCGCGGTTTCCTATGTCCCCTCCAGGCAAGTACCGGGATGGTACCGAACTTAAGGCCACAGCTGCTTACTTCCTTCTTCCTTGTCTATCCCTTCCAATCTTCCCATCCCCCAAAAGGCCCCTGTTCAGCATAGCAGGTGAGGCCGCCTGGGCGAGGTACTGGTCATCCTCCCCAGTTGTATCCTCCGACCCAGAGTCTGATGCTCTAGGACACTGTCCTTGAGGCTGTAGAGGTGGGATCCCTCGCTGAGTCCGAGGAAAGAACCGACCCTGGAGGATAAACGGATAAATAAGAAGAAGAACACTAACCTTTCGTAATTTTTACGACGGTAGGTAGTAGTACGGTGTAGATTTCTGCCTTCCGCGCATTCGTGCCTGCCGCCATTTCACGTAGCTGAATTTCTCGAGGAGTTGTTGACACTGTGGCGTGTTTGATTGGTGATATCTTTATTCATTCCTGTGATAATTGGGTGGGTGTCGTCATATAGATGAACGGTTAGTGATAGTGCAATATAGCATTAATTTATGGGATCTCACAGCGATTTTGTTTTTAGTTGACTTAAATGTACGTACGTTATTATTGCGATTTAAACAGTCACCACTTACTGTTTCTTAAGTATACACGTATTGTTTCTATGTTACTATCAACTCTGTGTATGTTATCATAAGGCACTGCAGAAGATTAATTAGAAGGACGCAAATCGCTACCAGAATACCAGATAAAATTATAAGTGATGAAGAAATAAACCGATGATTGTATGAGTCAAATGAATATGAAGAAGATGAGGCAAGGAGCGAAGAGGACAACTTCGTGGAAGATGATAGTTTTCATGATATTAGCGATGGTGACAAATATTTTAATTACGAAGATGAGAAAGATCATCTATGTTCTGAAGGAGGAAACGAAATTAGTGTTTGTGATACATTACTTCACCCGTTGTCATCTGATTGTTAGTCCTCTAAAGATTTTGAACCAGAAATTTCTGGTTTTGATCGCAGTATAATATTTTTCAAAAACGAATCGTTAGAATATGTTTATTGAGAGCTATGTACAAACGTGTTTGCAGTTGAACGTGTAAAATGTGTCTTTATGCCTTTTTTACATTTACATTTATTTTTATTTATTTACATGGTAATTTTAGTTTCTTTGTGCTATACAAAACGCACATTCATAGTTTTATGGGTTGTATAATAAGATTAAATCCTAAGTTAAAATGTGTTAATGTAATATTTTCTGTGTATTAAGTTTGCTATATTTAATAAACAATCGCATCAACTAATTTAACATCTACGTGTTTTGATTCATGTTAGGTGTGATGATGATGATGACTGTTGTTTAAAGAGGCCTAACAGCTTGGTCATCGGCTCCTATATGCTAGGTTTATGACTCTTACCAAATCTTAACTGTTATATGGGAAATATAACAATTGTAAATTGTAGTAGTTAAGTTAACGAAGGGTTAGCAAAAACGCGTGGTGAAAGAGGGTTAATGTTCAACGGTTAAGAACAAATGTGTCTATCCAATTAACAGGCAGTGTGACATGTATGAAGAATTTCATCACTTACACGGTAATTACGGAGGTTTCCAGGGGTTTACTTCCATGCCTTTCTAGTATTTAGTAGATTTTCAAACTCCTTCTACCTGTTATTCCATAATATACTTTTGATTGAACTTCCGAGATCAGAATTTATTTCTCTTTCCTCGAGAGCCCTCATCCGGTCATGCTGCAGCTACCCAGCCAACTCACACAAATGACAATACATCAGTGAGCGGTGAGCGAGTAGACGTGTATTCATAGTATAACTTCCCCCCAAAACCCGCTCCGATTGCAGCTTGGACATCCCCATTAATAACACATGTTTGTGAATTATTTCACTCGCCACATGTGCCACCACTCCGCTTGTCGCTTGCAGTGGAATATTCGTCAGGTGTAAACTAACTTTAAGACAGCTTGACAAAACTAGCCTAGTTACAGGTGCATCCTCCACCTCCACAGAGGTATTGGAGGAGAATGAAATCCCAACACCAAGAAGGAGTTGTTGTAGATAAACGAAATTCGGGAGATGTGTTTGCACTTCTGAAAGATGATGCTTATTCATATTTGCGCGCTAGTCGACGAAGAGTGGCGCCAGTAGCGCCACTATGACCTTGCAAAGCAAGTCTGCTTTAAATACGCACTGCCCACTTCGTGAGCGTTAGTCATTGTACGGTGTTGATGTTGTGAGGTAGGTGTGAGTCAAACATGCCTTTAAGGAGGCGAAGAAGGCAGCATCAGCAGCTTACTGAGTTGAACGAGGCCGTGTAATAGGGCTACGAGAAGGTGAATGTTCATTCCGCGATATTGCAGAAATACTTGGCAGGGAAGAATCCACAGTGTATCGGTGTTAGCAAACAATGATCACCAGAAGGCACTGTCTCAAGAATAACATGGTCCGGGAACACAGGGGTAACAACGTAGAGGGAAGACCAACGTATTCGTCGTATGGCTGTGGTCAATCTGAAGCAGCCATCACAGCTTCAGTTGGCACCAGAGTAACACAGCGCACTGTAAGAAATGGATTATTGAGGAACAGCTCAGAGCCAGACGTCCTGTAGCGTTCATGCCACTAACTCCGAATCACTGCCATCTCTGACTTCAATTGTGTTAAGCTACAGTTCATTGGAGATCGGAGTGAAGATCTGTTGTGTTCTCAGAATAGAGCCGTTTCTGTACTGGTGCCAGTGATAGCCGCAGGTTGCTAAGAAAGAGGCCAGGTGAGCGCTTGGAACCACTGCTTACGTGATGTACAGGCCATACTGTAGGTACGATGACGTCACGCTAAAAGGCGAATAGTTTCCTCCGTCCGACGCGCTCAATGCAAACACATGATACGACTGTGCCTTATAGTTACTGTAATAAATATTCCCAAATGTTGTATTAATATAATAGGTGAGATCATTAACACCTGTAATCGTTTCGTATCTTGTAAGTTAGGTGTAGGTAACTTTAGGAGAAGTAAGCTTAAAATGTGATCAAAGTGGTCAATGCCTAACGAATGATTTACTCCACCATGTACCCAACAATGTATAATTACTGTGCATTAATAAAATTATGGAGACAACGAACGAACAAAAATAAAAATAATAATGTTTTGCCACCGTACCTCCAGATGATCATAAATTCCGAGTAGCCTTCGCGTGTTCCTTTTCTTGGAACTTCTGGCACTATCCTTCATGGAATTAAGTTTCATGACTTGTTACGTCTAATTATTATCTACCACTAATAGTTTAACATAAATTGTTTAAAGTGTATGTATAATAATACCAAAATCATTTAACAGAAGGTTGGGTTTTATAAACTGCATTTAGTTCTATAGTTCAGACTCGGTTTTGCTTTTACTTCGCACTTTCTCAGTATTGCCTAATCCAAGAAATAACACAAATAGGTTCACTTGGTTACTAATCATGTGGGTTACTTTAGACTTGTTGTGTATCAACAGTAAAACACACTGCTATAAATCTATATCTATAAGAAGTAGAAGGTCAAAAGTAAAACTCGCAAACAGCTCGGAAAAATGAGTTAAACTCGTAAAAGTTACATTTTTGGTTAGGATTTTCGTCTCCCATATATGTCTCTTGCCCTCATTTGAAGGAAATGAGAATATTGGTGTATAGTCACTTGTATAGTTGGATTTTCGTCGTAGTGCACACAACTACTTGGCATTATGACAATGTATTTAAATTCGCAACAGCTTACAGTATATTTCCGCAAAAACGTGCTATACAATAACAATTCAGTGAGTAAATTCCACTATAAGCATTACGTCACTTGAATTTTCGTTAGTCAGTAGGAGCTGCTTACGTAAATCGTGAAGTGAATAATATAGAGAACAGGCTTATAATATAAGTTACTTAAAACTAAAGGTCTGTCTTTAAACAGCCACAGTTATCGAAAGCATTCTCTCAAACACGATGTATTACATTCACAACTCACGGCATTCGTTTAGCCGCCCTGAACAATCAGCTGATGGGCTTGGTGCGCTTTCTACAGTACGGCCTGTACATCACGAACGCAATGTTGGAACCAAACTGTCTGCGGCGTCAACTCACTGGCCCTACACCAGGAGTTATAGTCTGGAAAGCGATTTCCTGTGACAGCTGGAGAACTCTCGTCGTTATCCCTAGAAACTTGACAGCGGATTTGTGGGTCAGACTTGTGATTGAACCGGTTGTGCTGCCATTCACTCGCAGTATAGAAGAGGGCGGGGGTGGGGGTGTCCAACAGGATAACGCTCGTACTCATACCGTTGCTGTCACCCAACGTGCTCTACAGAGTGTCGACCAGTTACCTTGGTCTGCGAGACCACCGGACCTTTCGCACATTGAACACGTATTGTTGGGAGATTAGAAGAATGCACATGCTGGGTGAGGCACGGGGCGAAGGGGTTTTCACCAGCAGAGCCAGTGACGCAGTGGTTACCATAGCAACTCCGCTACTACCCAGGCGAATTTACAATATCTTCTACTGGCAGCTCTTCGCTCTTGCCAGTTGTAATCCAGCAAACTGCGAAGTGTGAGTCAATGTTTTCGTGTAGCAGATAAGAGCAGATAAGAGCCGATCTGTCTGGGCAGAACAGAAAGTTCGTGCTTGCAGGCCACATTCCTCATTCTTGCATTCTTCTCATCTCTACACAGTATGGGGCATTATTCGACGACAAAACCAGCGTCATATAATACCAGCATTAACCGTTGCTGATTTGACTGACCAAGTACAACAGGCGTGGAACTCTATCCAACAAAATGACATACGGCACCTGTACGACAAAATACACGCACGTTTTCATGCCTGCATTCAAAATCGTGGCGACTACAGTGGTTATTGATGTACCACCTTGTCACACGTCTCCCCCTGTGGGTGGGAGCGGTAGAATAGCATCCACGTTATCCCCTGCCTGTCGTAAGAGGCGACTAAAAGGGGACCCAGGGGCTCTGAACTTTGGAGCGTGGGTTGGCGACCACTGAGCCCTTAGCTGAGTCCTGGCATTGCTTCCACTTACTTGTGCCAGGCTCCTCACGTTCATCTATCCTATCCGACCTCGCTTGGTCAACTCTTGTTCTTTTCCGACCCCGACGGTATTACGTATGGAGGCCTAGGGAGTCTTTCATTTTCCCGCCCTTCGTGGCAATTGTCTTCCTTTGGCCGATACCTTCATTTTTCGAAGTGTCGGATCCCTTCCTTTTTTCTCTCTGATTAGTGTTATATAGAGGATGGTTGCCTAGTTGTACTTCCTCTTAAAACAATAATCACCACCACCACCACCACCTTGTCACACGTCTTCTCACGCATGACTGAACTTGTGACCTGGAAACTTTAATAAACTAAATGTGCTACCTAAATAATTGCTTAGCCTAAATTGCATTCCTCTAATCTTGGTGTTGAGATTTCATTTTCCACCAATGTAGTGCTCCCAAACGTCGTGAATAAATAAACAAGGAAGAGGAACTGGTAGCCAAACAAGGATGACTCATCTCCTTGTGACATCAGCGTGAGCGGTGTAGTTTATGGGACCACAGACCACACACTTTCCTCTGTGACCTTCCTTGAAAATCAACCACACTGTGCCATCATTTACACCGAAAGATCACGTAAGTTAATTAACTAAGCTATTTAATGTTCTACTCTAAAGCCTTTGCAAAATATTAGTAAACTCTGCGTTAACCCCGAAAAATCCAACATACTTTTTGTCACTGATCGGTCCAAGGAGGTTTGGTGGAGGTGGGGGCTTCTCGTCGATCCCACTAAGTAAAATATACCATTTCCTTTTGAAACATTTGTTTTATTTGTTGATAACTGTGAAATACAAATAAATATGCATTTTACAACTTAGGATTAAAAATGTGCAGTACTAAAAAATTAAAAATAATTTATTTAATAAATCTGATTAGGTCATAATTACGAGGAACGTACAATATCATGAACTCGTTCTTCAATCAATAACTACTGATCTGCATTTAGAGCTGTCACCTGGTCTAAGTTGTCAGTGAAAAGGTGGCGTGGAATGACATTAGTAGACGAATAACTTTCAGTAGTGTTTTTAAAAGTATGAAAGATCACAATATGAAGATAAAGTTAGAATTCAAGAGGATAAATTGGGGGAAATATTCGTTTACAGGAAGGGGAGTTAAGAATTGGAATAATTTATCAAGGGAGATGTTTAATAAATTTCCAAATTCTTTGCAGTTATTTAAGAAAAGACTAGATAAACAACAGGTAGAGTATCTGCCACCTGAGCGACAGCCCTAAATGCAGATCAGTCTGAATGATTGATTGAAACTCATCTTGGGTGCACATTTCTCAGAAACACTGCATATATAGATACAGTGTTTGCTGTAATTATCCACAAGGCTTGTATCTACATAGGAGATAAATTATATTTTGATAATAATAATAATAATAATAATAATAATAATAATAATAATAATAATAATAATAATAATAATAAAGTCTGATAAGGTAATAAATACGAGGAACGTACAATGTCATAAGCTCATTCTTCAATCAAAAACCACTGATCTCCATTTAGGGCTGTCGCCTAGATGGCAGATCCCCTATTAGTGGTTTACCTAATCTTTTCCGAAATAATTTCAAAGAAGTTGAAAATTTATCGAATATCTCCCTAGGTCCTGCCAGCAATCATCATCATCAAAATACAACCTGTGTCTGAAAAGTTCGGTGAATGGTCTCATGAAATAAAGACAACGTAAGTTACACACAAGACTTTTTACTGGCCTTCAAAGTAATCTCCGTTCCATTTGACATCGACTGTAAAGCTGCTGGAAGCTGGCAACAAACGCTTCTTTTGGATTCTCCCGGAAAGACCTTGTCACGCGTTGTTACCTGCTACACTGTCGAACCGTTGGCCTTTCAGAGCTAATTTAAGAGGGGGGAACAAAAAATTCCGCCGGCGCCAAATCCGGAGAATACGGAGGGTGTGGAAGAACAGTCACCTGGCGTTAAGCGAGAAACTGGGTCACGTGGATCGCAGTTTGCGGACGGGCATTGTCCTGAAGGAGCTTCTACTGTCCACTCCGGTACAGTTCAGGCCGAACCCGTGTGATGTGTTGCAGTAGCCGTTTCAAAACTCCCTCGTAGAATTCCGCGTTGACAGATGTACCCTGGGGTACAAATTCATGATAAATGACACAATTGCTGTCGAAAAAGGCGATCAGCATTGTCTGAATCGTGGACTTTGTGCGCCGACTTTTCTTGGGAGGCGGAGAAGACGCCGAACACCACGCCATTGGCTGTCTCTTAGTCTCCGGATCATACTGGTAGCACCACGACTCGTCTCCTGTAATGATGGTTTTCAACACCTCCGGATTTTTGGTCACAAACGTCAATGAAATCTCCCGACGTTTCTATACGAGTTTGCTTCTGCTCGTCTGTCAGGTTGTGCGGTACAAACCGGGCACAAATGTTCCGCTTTTCCAAATGTTCGTGAACAATGGTCCTTACGCTGTCCTTGCCTACACCCACTTCATCTGCTATCATTCGTAAGGAGAGTCGCCGATCATTCGCAAGCATCTGTCGCACTCGTTCGATGTTGTCTGGAGATGTGCTTGTGGTTGGTCGACCCGAACGCGCCTCGTCCTCAGCACCTTCCTTTCCATCTCGAAAGGGTTTAAACCAGTCAGAAACGCCCTTTTTACTCACTGCTTGAGCGTGGTAAACTTGCACTAACACTGCGTGTGTTTCCGTTGCCGTTTTGCCTAGGTGGAAGCAAAACTTCATGTTAACGCGTTGCTCCGTTTTGCACTCCGTTGTGCTATGACACGAGTCCTCACACTGACTCCGTGCGATGTGTTGCAGCGTTCAACTCCGTTTAACTGTGTTGAGTTGACCGATAGGGGCATTTTGTATCATGTCTCGCAATGCGTATGCGCGAGCGCATCGTCCGAACTAGCACGGTGTACAACCTAGACGACCATTCACCGAACTTTTCAGACACAGGTTGTATAATCCATCTCCCATGTAGATACAAGCCTTGTGGATAATTACAGCAAACATTATATCTATAAATGCATTGCTTCTGAGATACATGTACCCAGCAAACATTATATCTATATTGTGACCTTTTAAGGCACCCGATGCGGTATTCTTATTACTTGTTTGATGCGCCGACTGCTCCTGTAAAGAATGACATCAAATTATACCTACCGCTCGCGTAGACTCTTCTCTCCTCAGGGGTGGTAACGTCCTTCAGCTCTCCTCGGGGTCGACAGGCCACACAATATCGGGGGTGAGGAAATGAAAGATGGGGGTCAGCTAACTAGTAAATGACGGTACCCATAGACTGAATTAAGTGTAAATTATAAAATGATTTATTAACAAAAATTTGCAAAATGTGAGAAATGAAATTTAAATGGAGTGTAATAAAAAATAAAGAGAATTATAGAAATTAAAACACTTTAAAAGTGTACTGTATAACCATTAATCATCCGCCTTAATGATTTCGACTGAAGGTCGATAAAATTTATTAATGACGATCACCATCGAACTAAAGCCTCTCATGTACATGACACGACCACAACAGACTGCTGGTTTAACAAAAATACAGCCTCATTTGAATAACACCTCTTAAAACATTTGAAACGTCCTTTAGTCAACTGAATTTGTATAAATTATAAATTGATCAACTAATTAATCACACTGATCTTTTAATTATGGGCTTCCTAAGTTTGTTAAATCCAGTTCATATCAAATTGGCAACCACCTAACTATCCAGTAATACTGGT
Organism: Anabrus simplex; assembly: GCF_040414725.1. Lineage (NCBI taxonomy): Eukaryota > Metazoa > Arthropoda > Insecta > Orthoptera > Tettigoniidae > Anabrus > Anabrus simplex. The sequence continues at coordinate 273,728,650 of NC_090270.1, forward strand.
ATACAGTAACCATGTGTAAATAAAGGCAGTTCCATGAACACGGTATCCCTTACCGTTTTATATAACTTTGCCACACATTTTATACTTCGTGGCTGAACCAAGAAAATTATCATACCAAACATTGAGTACTAACAATCACTTATTTAGTTGATTTATATCTTATTAGCTGTGATAGTCTGGACACTTAAATAAATAAAATAAATTAAGCTAAGTGCCAAAAATTTTATCAATTAAATGAGTTCGAACTTCTTACAAATTAGTTTTTTATCTAGTCTGCCGCTACCTGTATTTCCATTGGGAATGAATAAATTATGATCTCAGCTTTGATGGAGGTGGACTCGATCTTGTTTAATTAATTAATTTGCGGCACTCATGACAGAACTTATCATTTAAGGTCGATTCATTTACCTAACTACATTTGTAGTGGAGTTCAAACGTTTGTTAGTTACAATTGTCTTACTGCTTGAGCATACCTACAACATTGATTTTGACTATGAACCATCAGTGATCTATTAACCTAACACATGAAATATTTATGTACAACATAAACATGGCAAATGGAGAAAACAACTGCTCCAGAAGAAACAACTAAATTCAAATTAACCTGACTACTCTACCTATTTACATCATTAAACCATCACAATATTCACGTACCATCAGACTCTATATAAATACGGTGACAAAATATCCACCAAAGAAAAGAAAAACATACCAAAAATCTCAAAATACACGCGATCACTGCCTATCAAATTTAAAATACAACACGCAAAATCGAGATGTGGAAATAACTCCCAAATTGATTCAAATAACAACTAAGTGAATTTGACGGCAACCTCTTGATATCAGGCGTAACTGGACATGACATCACTCCATCTTTTACGGATTATAACTCTAAATATTATGTCATCAATGATTACCAATGACTATCAAAACTACCCGCTGTTTGGTCGCTCTGTTCATGACTTTACTCGGACTCTCATTTGTCTGTTTCCGAGCACCATGTTGTCCCTGGGAAAATATTTGAAATACGCGGGCTTTCCGCCTACAACTATCACACATGTCGTCGAAATTTTAACTCAGTTAAAATCGTTTACCTCTCAATTCTATTTATTTATCACATTATTTTTATCGTAGCGCTTCTCAACATAGCCTCGCTCATATCACGCAGGCGAAATAACTTCAATAACCCATTGTGTCGTTCACATACTCGTTATTACGACACTATTATACAACATGTTCTTCAAATCCCACATTTTCATTTCACAATTATCGTCGTTAGGGACATTACTATCTCTTTATCCATTTTCTTGATCTTATTTCACTCACATGCCATGAATTATCAGAGCTGACTGTCAATGGTTTCCCTGTCTTTATCTATCGACTGTAATAACAGGATTGTCTGCCAAATACACAGCTATCTATGATATGAATCCAATGTACTCGTAAAGAAAACAAAGTCTCGTGTAAAACGTTACATCACAGAAATAAAAGGTATGAGACATACCGCAAACGGTCCTCTAACACGTGATCACGCAAACATAAAATACTAAATTGGATGCGCTATAATTACAGCTAATTAAATATCAAAATAACACGGCAGCATCCATAAAATCAAATGTCATCAAATAACATTCCTAATTATTATTATTATTATTATTATTAAAATGTGTAATTACACTAGACATGAATTACATAATAAATATTAGGATTCCCATATGTCAAAACAATAGCTCACGCTAGGAAATGATTCAAAAATATATGATAAAAACTCCTGAGAAAAGTACGAAGATTTATCTATCATATTTATTATATTATTATTATTATTATTATTATTATTATTATTATTATTATTATTATATTACCGTGACACCATGGCATTTATATCCCGAATCGTTAGATATAACTGTCTTGGCCTCACTCCTAACTCTAACTGCAAATGATATCAAAAATCTAATTATATCATCTAGTACGTGAAATTATTATTTACAAGCCTACCTAAATTGCTAACCTACATTTGTTCACTGATTGTTCACAGTCCTCAATTATTTTACATTTTTTAATAATGCTCATTGCTTTACCTTTTTGTGCTGGGAGGTAGGCTGGGCCATCTGCCGGCCTCCGTTACATAGATTTAGTGCTCCTTCTCCATCTCCATGAGGATATCCAACACTTTATGCACACGCACTGGATCCATTTTTATACTTGCGTTGCACACGACAAATTTTTATACCAACACACGCATTTTAAACACTCATGTGAGGAAATACAAATTACAGCGTGTAGCACCTGACGTGTGGACGTTGAAAGTCTGGAACAAGTTACCTGGCCTACTCTCCTCTGCGGTCTCTGCTGTCTGCTCAGCCCTCACAGTTTGTTTGTACAAGGGATTATTGGTCATTCACCCTACTCTGACAATAACACTGGACCCCAGTCCTTGTACCGTTGCATTCCACTAGTAAACAAGGTCACCCTCGCGTAATTAGCTCAACTAATATTCTGCTCCCAATGTCTCAATTTAAATGGCAGTTCTATGAGACTGTGGAAATTAAATACAACGTTCCCAGTGAAATATGAAGAAATCTTATAAAAAATACTACTGTCCTCCAAAACTATAACTTCTCCACTAGAGAATTATCGTACAAGTTACATGTGACGAAAGGTAATGTTCTGCAGCTACATGTTATTAAAATTTCCAATGTTCGTCTCTGCTTCTGCCGGTCACATCACGTAATGAGTTCTTTTGTGAAAGTGTTATGAAAATAACTATCATTGTCATTTTAACTGAAATGATTGTCTGATTATCTTCCTATACTCCGATGTTGAATAAAAGTTCTGCCTAAATGTTCATCTTCTGACTAAAGACTTAACTCACTTAAATAAAGACTTTACTCACTCGACTGCCAAAGCCGTCTCTTAGCGCCTTCTGAAGAGTCACCTCTGTACACTGAAATTTCAAGTGAGACTGAACACTCAGCACCCTGCTGCTATCAGTTTTGTAAACACTCACACCCCCACCTCAAAAATAGTTCCACTGGAAGGGATGTGGCGGATTACTACGACACCTTGGATCATTTACCACTTGTCCGTAGGTCAAATGTTCAGGAGATCTATTCTAAATATTCCAACTTTTGGTCCGATTGACGTGTTGAACTGCGCTGTCATAAATGATCGTAGGATATTTAATAGAATGAGATGCGTCATCCGACCTATTTACTGTTGGCGTATGGCGCTTTCCCGCCATGACAGTTTGCTTCCTGGACGAAACCACTCTTCCATACAAAGTTGAAACTTAATATTTAAGAGATAGTTAACCACGCATTTGCTTGAATAATTCCTCAAATATTATTCTCAGATCAGGACACCGTATTTCACTGCTATTTCCGTCGCCAAATCGCGAAATACTGAATACTGATTCCCGCTAGGATAAGGCGGCAAATTTTTTTAATTTTCTGATTGGTTGAGATCTTACCGCGCCTCGCGGCTTGGGCACAACCACTTGGTTATTGAGGGGTGATAGGTATTATTGCTTTCTCCGTTCCACACTAGGGTTGGGCACATTCCAACGTGACGGTTCCCGTGAGAAATCCAGATAGAAAGTCTGCATTCTTCGGTGTAATAAAACTTTATTTGAGAGATCACTTAGCTAGCTACATCCTGTACGTGACTTAAAGCGTACTCTATGGATATATTTCCAGCCAGTACGTCTCCTTGGGTGGCGCTTTGTAAAATTGCAAGCTTTTCTTGCCTTCTGTAGTCTTCACATATGCGAATTCCAATCATTTATTTATGCATCTATTATGCCCATTCGATTATGGGTGCAATATCAAGATGAGCTTCAATCAATTAGTCACACTGCTGCTACAATTGAAAACAAGAAGAGTCGAAGACAATAGGAAAAGTCCAAGACGTTCGAGACTCGGCGTAAGAGAGCCTATGTATAGTCACTCAAAAGTGGACTGCAGACAATGATATGATGGTACACGGGGTGAAACTTCAGGTTTTCAGTTTCACAAAGAAGAAAAGTCCTCTCAGTTTTAATTATTGTGTTGACTGATTGTATTAATTGTTGTGTAAACTGAGCACCGGGCGAGTTGGCTGTACGGTTACGGCCGCGCATCTGTGAAATAGTGGGTTCGAATCCCACTGTCAGCAGCCTTGAAAATGGTTTTCCGTAGTTTCCCATTTCCATGCCAGGCAAATGGTGGGGCTGTACCTTAATTAAGGCCACGTCCGTTTCCCTCCCACTCCTAGCTCTTTCCTATACCATCCTCGCCATAAGACCTATCTGTGTCAGTGCGACGTAAAGCAAGTTGTAAACTATATATATCCCTCTCTTTTACGTTTTTTGTTAACATTTCAGTCCTTGCTGCCATATTTTTACTTATTTTACAAAATTTAACAAGCGTTCCCTTGCTAATGCATTCTGCCCTTATTGTTTGTCTTTCAATGTCTTTCACTGTTTGAACTACCATTTTACACAATCCGATATCATTCGTTGATACACGCATTTCCCAATGGTACACCAATCCTGTGATATCCAGTAGTTTCTTCACCTCGTCCACCCAGCAACCCTCATTTTGATGTTTCATTTGGTGTTGATATGCTATCCTTAGAATGTCACCCCCTACCCCAGTCTTTAGCCTCAACCAATATTTAGTTATTCGTTCAACAATATCCGCCCGTAAACTCACCCCTTCGCACATCATTCTAACACAACTGTTTGCAGTACAGCTTGACAATCTCATTATTATTTTTGAAAATTTACTTAGATCTATATCTAATGTTATAATTTCATATCTACTCCCCAAATTTATGCTTCACACAATAACTTCGTTTTAAATCAAATACACATTTCTGAACTTTGTTTTCGATGTCTGGCATCATTCTTTCCAATATTTGTATACTAGCCAAAGCACTTACTTCCTTCATTTTCGCTCTTTATATCTGTTCTGTCCATCTGCCATCTGCTATCCGTAGATATTCAATTCTTTTTACCAGCTTCTAATATTGTCTCACCCATCCAACACTGTTCGCTTTTTGAGAGTTTGTCACCACTTTTACACACCATAACTCTATAGTCCGCGCACCTTTTAGCGATATTTCTTTGTACGGGGCGGTGGAGTAAGGAGGCAGCTCTCACGGTTCCGGTAATACTGCCAACTGAATGAAAATGACATCTGAATTGAATCGATAATATGATCGATCGATATGAATTTTCTAAACCTTCATTATCTTAAGCCAACAACTGTGTGATACACACTTTATATAACACTAGCAAGATACCCGTGCTGCGCTACGGTATTATACTGAAATTTATAATTGAATGCTTATTGTTTTAGATATATAATCCGCCGAAATTCGCGATCTGACTCGTTCTCTGCGAGAATCCACCAAAATTCCCGATCTATTATTTTACGGCACGTTTCCTCCCATTTTTAAATCTTCCTTTCCAGCAATCGATTTCGTACTTCCCGAGTTAGGCTCAGGTATTCCTCCAGGTCAGTTGGGTCCGTAAATCTTTGCCATCTTTTCCTATGATATTTTTAATACGGATATAATCCTTCAGGAGATCCGGCGTGCTGTCATACTGGGTGCCTTGGCGGCACTGAACCCGCGACCGGACTGCATTCTTAGTCATTACCCGTCCAGGAGCCGTTTCCATCGCGGTCCGCAATTTGACGACGGTCCGGATTATTATTATTATTATTATTATTATTATTATTATTATTATTATTATTACTATTATGTGTTGCTGGAATGGCTGATGACAGGGAAAACCGGAGTATCCGGAGAAAAACCTGTCCCGCCTCCGTTTTGTCCAGCACGAATGCCACATGGAGTGACCGGGATTTGAACCACGGAACCCAGCTGTGAGAGGCCGGCGCGCTGCCGTCTGAGCAACGGAGGATCCTTATAAGTACATTAATAACAGTAAAATCAATTGGTCTCACCTCCTTCTACACCCCACCGCCGTTAAGTTTATTTACAGCCCCCCCTCCCCCCCCCCGAAGAAGAATTAAAAGGATGCTTGTTTCTTTATGTTTAAGGGAGATTCCAAACACCAATGTTCACGTCTATTAACTTCAGTTTTGAGATATAAGTATCCACATAAAAATAATTTACTTTTTTCACTTCATTTCACAATAATCTCTCCTCCCCCTAAATGAATTTTCCCGCAAAAAAAATACTTCTTTCTTTAATAGTAAAGGATTTTCTAAATACCAATTATCACGACTCTAACTTCTTCAGTTTTTGATTTATGTGTCCTCATGAAAGGAATTCAACTCCTTTACACTCCCGCCCTCCAAGATAGTTTCCCCACCAAAACGCCTTTTTCTTTGTTTTTAAAGGAGATCCAAATACGAATTTTCACGTCTGTAACAACTTTAGTATTAGATGTATGTATTCTCATACAATTAAGTCAACTAATGTTTCAATTCTTTCACCCCCCCCCCACGCCCCCTTCATTGGATTTTCCGAGAATACGTGTTTCTTTACTTTTAAAGCAGATTGCAAATATCAAATTTCACATCTGTAACATCTTCATTTTTGAGATATCAGTAGCCTAATTAAAAGAATTCATCACCATTTTCAGTCACTTTTACCCCCCCCCCCCGCCCTCCACCCAAGTGGTATTTCCGAAAACTAAAAATACACTTTTCTTTATGTTTAATAGAGATAAAAATACCATTTTTCACTTCTGTAACATGTTAAGTTTTTTAGATATCCGTAAAAATTCTCATTTTAAAATTTCACCCCTTTTGGGTTCCCCTTAAGTAGAGTTTCCAAAAACAAATAACCTATATTTCTTTACATTTACAGGAGATTTACACCCACTTTTTACGTCTGTAACATTTTACGATTCCAAGATATTCTGTAGATATAGTCTTTCAAAAAATTCACCCCAATTTTTCACTCCTGTTTAACCGCCATTAATTGGCTTTTCCAAAAACTAAAAAATACGTGTGTCTTTATTTTTAAAGGAGATCACATATGCGAATTATCAGTTCTGTAATATCTTTCGTTTCTGAGATATGTGTATCCTCATTAAAGGCATTCAACCCATTTTTCACCCTTTTACACCCCTCCTATTAGGACTTACTGGAAACAAAAAAAAAAAGTGTTCCTTTGTTTTTAGAGGAGATTCTAACCACCAATTTTTACATCTGTAAATTTTAAAGTTTTAAGATGTAGACACACTCATTTTAAAAAATTCACCCCCGTTTTCACCCCCCAATATTTGGATTTTCCAAAAACGAAAAAATACCTGTTTCTTTACTTTTAAAGTAGATCCAAAATACCAATTTTCAGGTCTGTAATATCTTCAGGTTCTGAAATATAAGTATCCTCATGAAAGGCATTCAACCCATTATTCACCCTTTTACACCCTTCCTATTGGGATTTTCCTAAAACAAAAGAATACATGTTTCTTTATTTTTAAAGGAGATTCTAAATACCAATTTTTACATCTATAAACTTAAAAAGTTTTGAGATATAGATACACTCATTTTAAAAAAATCACCCCCTTTTCACCCCCCCATTAATTGTATTTTCCACAAACAAAAAATACGTGTTTATTTATTTTTAAAGGAGATCCCAAACACCAATTTTCAGGTCTGTAATATCTTCAGGTTCTGAAATATAAGTAGACTCATGAAATGCATTCGACCCCTTTTTCAACCTTTTCCACCCTTCCTATTAGGATTTTCCGAAAACAAAATATACGTGTTCCTTTATCTTTAATGGAGATTCTAAATACCTATTTTTACACCTATAACCTTTAAAAGTTTTGAGATATAGATACACTCATTTTAAAATAGTACCCCTTTTTACCCCCCTTAATTGGGTTTTCCAGAAACAAAAAATACGTGTTTCTTTATTTTTAAAGGAGATTTTCAGGTCTATAATATCTTCAGTTTCTGAGATATAAGTAGCCTCATTAAAGGCATTCAACCCCTTTTTTACCCCTTTTCACACCTCCTATTGCGATTTTCCGAAAACAAAAAAATACGTGTTTCTTTATTTTTAATGAAGATTCTAAATACCAATTTTTACATCTGCAAACTTTAAAAGTTTGGAGATATAGATAAACTAATTTTAAAAATTCACCCCCTTTTCACCCTCCCATTAATTAGATTTTCCAAAAACAAAAAAAATGCGTGTTTCTTTATTTTTAAAAGAGATCAAAAGTACCAATTTTCAGGTCTGTAATATCTTCAGTTTCTGAGATATAAGTACCGGTATCCTGATTAAAGGCATTCAACACGTTTTCCCCCATTTTCACCCTTTTTCACCCCTCCTATTGGGATTTTCTGAAAACAAAAAAATACGTGTTTCCTTATTTTCAAAGAAGATTCTAAATACCCATTTTTACATTTGTAAACTTTTAAAGTTCTGAGATATAGGTGCACTCATTTTAAAACTTCACCCCCCCCCTTTTCACCCCCTTAGCAACGGAATATCCAAAAATCCTCTCTTAGCGAGCACCTACATCTTCATATGAATGTATCCCCAAAATTTCATTTCATTATATCCAGTAGTTTTGGCTCGGCGATGATGAATCAGTCAGTCAGTCAGGACAAGCTATTTTATATATATACTAGCAAGATACCCGTGCTTCGCTACGGTATTATACTGAAATTTATAATTGAATGTTGTTTTAGATATATAATCAGCCGAAATTCGCGATCTGAATCGTTTTCTGCGAAAATCCGCCAAAATTCGCGATCTGACTCGTTTTCTAATAGATTATGGCAAGTTTCCTCCCATTTTTCAATCTTTATTTCCAGCAATCGATTTCGTACTTCCCAGGCTAGGTCCAGGTATTCCACCCTGTCAGTTGGGTCCCTAAATCTTTGCCATCTTTTCTTATAAGCATTTTTAGTATGGAACAAATCCTTCAGGAGATCCGGCGTGGTGTCGTCTTGGGTGCCTTGGCGGTACTGAACCCGCGGCCCGACTGCATTCTTAGTCATTACCCGTCCAGGACCCGTTTCCACCGCGGTCCGCACATTTGACGACGGTCCAGAACATTATTATTATTATTATTATTATTATTATTATTATTATTATTATTATTATTATTATTATAGATGTTCTGGACCCCACAGCAAGATGCAAGACCGCTACTTGGCGGTAAATTACATCTGCTGCCATTGTTATTGTTGAGAATGTGACCAGCACCAATGTCGCGCGTAGGCAAGTGTGCGGGATTTCTGGCGATACGAATGACATACTTCCGTGCATTATTGACCTTATTATAGAGGTGAACAATTGGACGGTCAATCTCATTCCTATCGTTTATTTCAAATGTGTTCAAATTTTTATTCATATGCCAGGAGAATCTACTGTAATATAAGAACGTTCTCCGAAGGAAAAGTTGGCTGTTGAAAACGAACCCAGGAAAGATTAAAAAGATCGGTTTATGATCAGAATAAGTACATCGAAAATATACAGCCTGTGTCCAGTCATTCGACAGGGTCAGGAATGGAATGAATAAAGCCCCATCTAGCGGCGACAGTAGGAATTGTGCCGGCTGCCGAAGCACTCCTCTGGGGCAATGATCGATGAATGACAAATGAAATGAAATATTGGACAGTGTTGCTGGAATGAATGATGACAGGGAAAAGCGAAGTATCCCGAGAAAAACCTGTCCCGCCTCCGTTTTGTCCAGCACGAGTGTCACATGGAGTGACCGGGATTTGAACCACGGAACCCAGCTGTGAGAGGCCGGCGCGCTGCCGCCTGAGCCACGGAGGCTCCTTATAAGTACATTATGAACAGCAAAATCAATTGGTCTCACCTCCTTTTACACCCCACCGCCGTTAAGTATATTTACCCCCCCCCCCAAAAAAAAAATTAAAAGAAGGAGTGTTTCTTTATGTTTAAAGGAGATTCCAAACCCCAATGTTCACGTCTATTACCTTGAGTTTTGAGATATAAGTATCCCCATAAAAATAATTCGCTTTTTTTACTTCTTTTCACACTTCTCCCCCCCCCCTTAAGTGAATTTTCCGGCAAAAAATACTTGTTTCTTTAATAGTAAAGGATCTTCTAAATAGCAATTATCACGACTCTAACTTCTTCAGTTTTTTATTTATGTGTCCTCATGAAAGGAATTCAACTCCTTTCCACTCCCGCCCCCCAAGATGGTTTCCCCCATAAAACGCGTATTTCTTTGTTTTTAAAGGAGATCAAAATACCAATTTTCACGTCCGTAACAACTTTAGTTTTTATTAGATGTATGTATTCTCATACAATTAAGTCAGTTAAATTTAGAATTCTTTCCCCCCACCCCCTTTCATTGGATTTTCCGAGAATACGCGTTTCTTTATTTTTAAAGGAGATCCCATATACAAATTTTTAGTTCTGTAATATATTCAGTTTCTGAGATATATGTATCCTCATTAAAGGCATTCAACCCACTATTCACCCTTTTACACCCCTCCTATTGGGATTTACAGAAAACGAAAAAATACTTATTCCTTTACTTTTAAAGGAGATTCTAAATACCAATTTTTACATCTGTAAACTTTTAAAGTTTTAAGATATAGACACATTCATTTTAAAAATTCATCCCCCTTTTCACCCCCCATTATCCGGACTTTTCAAAAACGAAAATATACGTGTTTCCTTATTTTTAAAGAGGATCCCCAATACCAATTTTCAGGTCTGTAATATCTTCAGGTTCTGAAATATAAGTAGCCTCGTTAAAGGCATTCAACCTCTTTTTCACCCTTTTCCACCCTTCCTATCGGGATTTTCCGAAAACAAAAAAAAACGTGTTTCTTTATGTTTAAAGGAGATTCTAAATACCATATTTTACATCTATAAACTTTAAACGTTTTGAGATATAGATACACTAATTTTAAAAATTCCCCCCCCCCTTTTCACCCCCATTATTTGGATTTTCCAAAAACAAAAAAATACGTGTTTCTTTATTTTTAAAAGAGATCAAAGGTACCAATTTTCAGGTCTGTAATATCTTCAGTTTCTGAGATATATGTATTCTCTTTAAAGGCATTCAACCCATTTTTCACCCCTTTTCACCCCTCCTATTGGGATTTTCCGAAAACAAAAAAATACGTGTTCCTTTATTTTTAATGAAGATTCTAAATACCAATTTTTACATCTCTAAACTTTAAAACTTTTGAGATATAGATGCACTCATTTTAAAAATTCACCCCCTTTTCACCCTCGCATTAATTGGATTTTCCAAAAACAAAAAAAATATGTGTTTCTTTATTTTTGAAAGCGATCAAAAGTACCAATTTTGAGGTCTGTAATATCTTCAGTTTCAGAGATATATGTATTCTCTTTAAAGGCATTCAACACGTTTTTCACCCCTTTTCACCCCTCCTATTGGGATTTTCCGAAAACAAAAAAATACGTGTTCCTTTATTTTTAATGAAGATTCTAAATACTAATTTTTACATCTCTAAACTTTAAAACTTTTGAGATATAGATGCACTCATTTTAAAAATTCACCCCCCCTTTCACCCTCGCATTAATTGGATTTTCCAAAAACAAAAAAATATGTGTTTCTTTATTTTTCACAGCGATCAAAAGTACCAATTTTGAGGTCTGTAATATCTTCAGTTTCTGAGATATAAGTAGCGTATCCATATTAAAGGCTTTCAACCCTTTTTCACCCTTTTTCACCCCTCCTATTGGGATTGTCTGAAAACAAAAAAATACGTGTTTCCTTATTTTTAAAGAAGATTCTAAATACCAATTTTCACATCTGTAAACTTTTAAAGTTTTGAGATATAGACACACTCATTTTAAAATTTCACCCCCCTTTTCACCCCATTAGCGACGGAATATCCAAAAATCCTCTCTTAGCGAGCACCTACATCTTAATATGTATCTATGCCCAAAATTTCATTTCTTTATGTCCAGTAGTTTTGGCTCGGCGATGATGAATCAGTCAGTCAGTCAGTCAGTCAGTCAGGACAAGCTATTTTATATATATAGATAGATAGATAGATTATATAACATTTCTCGATGCAAATCTTGTTCTCAGCATGAATTCTATAGTTTGGCTTTGCTCTGTAAACAACAACAATACTAGTACGTAATGTGCACACCAGATGTCACACAGCGATGCATAAGCGATTCATAGTTTGTGTTTCAAAGGTTGCCAATACGAATCTCGAAGATACCCGAGGTCGACCTATTCAGCACCAGGGTGTCCATGTATCGCTAAAAGGTGCGCGTACGTAGTTTCCTGTGCTTTAATTTTTAGATTCCACTCTTTACAATCATTTCCTGTCCCATTAATACTATTTTGCCGAACTGAGTGGGTCAGATGATTGAGGTTGGCCTGCTGACCCCTACCTCGGCAGGTTCGATCCCGGCTCAGTCCGGTGGTATTTGAAGGTGCTCGAATACGTCATCCTCGTGTCGATAGATTTACTGGCATATAATAGAACTCCTGCGGAACTAAATTCCGGCCCCTCAGCGTCTCCGAAAACACTAAAAGCAGTTAGTGGGACGTAAAACCAATAACAGTATTATTTATTAATACTATTTTGCATTTTCACAGGTGGCAATGTGGCTCCTTTCTCAAAGCCTTCCGACTGGAAATGACAAATAAATACTGTAATACAAATAATATTGGTGATAATTTGCAACCATGTTTAAGACCCTGTTTTGAAAATATTTCCTCAACTATTACCCCGTCTTTCACTTTGATAGAACATTTAAATTCCTCTTGTGTATTTTCAATTGCTCTTACTATCTGCCTTGATATTCCGATCTGACTCGTCTACTCACCGAATCAAACGCTTTCTCTAAATCGATTGCCGCGATGTACAGATAGCCTCTTTTACTTTTCATGTATTTATCCATTATTGTATTAACAACCGTTATGTTATTACTTGTCCTCATTGCCTTTCTAAATCCTGATTAGAGTCTCGACAGGATTGAACACCCCTCTGCCTAATTCACTAGTCTTTTTGCCAATATCCCTGTAGCCTATATATCTTAGCGAAACTAGTAACTTCATTCCTCAATAGCTACTTGGATGTGATCTCTCACTTCCTTTCTGATATATAGGGCAAATTACTCCTTCCTGCCATGATTTTGGTACTCTCACTTCTTCAAATATCTTATTGAATACTTTCACTATGCTTTCAAGGATAAATTTTTTCTACCCACTTCCTTCCAAAATTCATTACTGATACATGAAATTGCTCCTGCTTTCCCTTTTTGCCCTTTCTATATTAAGTTTTCTATTTCACTAACTGAGGGGTGCACTTCAATCCCATCGAAATCCCACTCTTTTCTATGTTAGGTTTCCATCTATCCTACACATCTAATAACCGTCTGAAATCTTTGATCCATCGCCATGACTTATATTCACTTGTGTTGGGCTTTTTCTTTCTCTACAGACTTGGTTTATTCTATTCCACACTCTTTCTTACTGTCCTTCCTTTTATAATCTCTGTTTAGATTTTCAGCTTGCTTCTTCTGCTATGAGTACTTTGTGTTTACCAATAAGTTCTCTAATACTCTTTTATTTTGCTATAGAACGCAATTCTTGTTTCCAGACCCCCCTGCCTTCCTATGTGATTTTAATGCTTTCGTTACTTCCGCCCTTTTCTTTCTGCATTCTTCACTGTACCACCGTCCGACTCGTTGGTTGAACAGTCAGCGTACTGGCCTTCGGTTCAGAGGGTCCCGGGTTCGATTCCCGGACGGGTCGGGGATTTTGACCTTAATTGGTTAAGTCCAGTGGCATGGAGACTGAGTGTATGTGTTGTCTTCATCATCATTTCATCCTCATCTCGACGCGCAGGTCCCCATCAGCACTATACCTACATCTTCATACATAGGGCCTATTCCTTAATATATTTGTCTCTGTTGCCAGTTCATGGAAGAAACCTTTGTTTACAAATGGGGAACCTTCAGGAGGGCTGTAGACAAAACCAAGACATAAGCTTATTTCTCCTTTCCGATTCGTCTTTAATTTTATCCAAAGAATTTCTTCTATTTTTGTTTCTGAGAGCTCAATTTTCTCCTGTGTATCGTCCCTTATTACGATTAGTATTCCACCAGGATATCTGCCCACCTGCTATCTATTGTCTTGCTATATCTTTTAAAACCGTCTACATGGACTTCATATATATTGGTGCAATCCAACTCTCAACAAAGGTAATAACGTCCATTTTGGTAATTAATTGTTTCACCTCTTCGTTTCCTATTTGCTTCAAAAATCCCACAATATTCATAAATCCTAGTCTCCATTCTAGTTACTTTTAATTTTACTTCTGGCGGGTTGGTAGCCTTACTTCTCGTTACCCTCGCTTTCTCTACTTCAGGATACTGTCTTCTAGCGAACAAATAATTTCTTTCTCCTTATTGTCCTCATGTGAAATTCTTTTTGGACCAGAAGTGCTTTAAACTTAAACTTCTACTTTTGGCCACTGTTTTTCTCCTCCTGTCCCTCTGCTGGAGCCTTGGCATGGCTCGGACCGGCATTCAGCTAGTCCGACGTCCACGAATTCTGCAGGTACAGCTGCCTGTTCATTTCCTTTCGCTGACCTTGCAGTGCACCATGTGCAGTTTCACAAATTGCTGCACAAACACTACCATTACCCGTAGCTACCTTGCACATTTCTGCATCTATCGTACGCGCTACACTGCTGTTGCTGCTGCTTCTCATCCACTTCCTTTAGCTGCACTGGAGTCCAAGCTCGCCGCGAATTACCACCACGAACTATCGAGCACTGCCCTCGTATGTACGCCTTTAGTCCTGAATTCTTTGCTCTTCCTAAATGTAAACGCAGAATTATCTGCTTCGTGATGGCATCTTTGTCCACGTTCCTTTTCACCCATATTTTCCCCCTTTTAAATTCCTAGTGCTTATTAAAACTTAATTTGCCATCAAAGCCGATAATAACTTGACGTTAATGGGCCCTTTCCCCTTCGCTCTCCCTATTCTGTGAACGTCATCTATGTTTACTTCACTACAGTTTACCTTAATTCGGTTATGAATAACGTCCAACACTTTATTCAAAACCAGTATATCGTTTAAATTTTCATTTTCCCATAGTGCAACAGCCCCGAACGGCCATGGCCTGCCTAGCGACCGCCGCTCAGCCTGAAGGCCTGCAGATTATGAGGTGTTACGTGGTCAGGAGTCCTCTCCGACGTTATTCTTGGCTTACTAGATCTAGGCCGCCATCTCATCGTCGATTGTAATCACGTAGGCTGAGTGGACCTCGAACCAGCCCTCAGATTCAGGAAAAATCCCTGACTTGGCCGGGAATCGAACCCGGGGCCTCCAGGAAAGATGTAGGCACGCTACCCCTACACCGCGGGGCCAACCACTCTCAGGTACACCATAGATACAACTATTTTTCCTCCTGGCTTCCGGGCCGATGACCTTAGATGTTAGGCCCCTTTAAACAATAAGCACCATCATCATCCTCCTGGCTTGCTGATTGAGGATATTTTCCTGCCACTTAACATGCCTTAACTCCAAACCCTTTATTTTGGCTTTCAGTATTTCTAATTCACCAGTAACTTATTCTGCACAATCTTCTCTGTCATTATACTCAGTTCCTCTTTTACACACTCCTTTATCTCCTTCATTTCGTTATATTGTTCCCGAATAAGGTCTCTAATTTGTTCCGCCTGACAAGCCACTCTGTTTCTTTGATCTTCTATTTTTTTTTTTTTTTTTTTTTTTGCTGTTTAGCTTTACGTCGCACCGACACAGATAGGTCTTATGGCGACGATGGGATAAGAAAGGCCTAGGAATGGGAAGGAAGCGGCCGAGGCCTTAATTAAGGTACAGCCCCAGCATTTGCCTGGTGTGAAAATGGGAAACCACGGAAAACCATCTTCAGGGCTGCCGACAGTGGGATTCGAACCCACTATCTCCCGGATGCAAGCTCACAGCTGCGCGCTCCTAACCACACGGCCGACTCGCCCGGTTTTATTATTATTATTATTATTATTATTATTATTATTATTATTATTATTATTATTATTATTATTATTATTATTATTATTACAGATATATACAAAGGACTTGCTGTAAGACAACAAGCCTAATTCATTTATTAAATCTTGTATTTATTTATTTATTTATTTATTTATTTATTTACCAACATTTTTCGGGGATGGAAATACAACATAAAATACATATATGTTTCTATCTTTGGGTTTTACAATATTGTTTAAAATGTTTTGCTGTGCTCACATTTGAGTGTAAGGAAACTGGGCCACGCGGCGTGCTTTCTGGGATGCAAACGTAATGATGATTTCAATTTATTTATTTATCGTATGACGAAAGAAGAAATATAAGCTATTTACAAAATATGTACAAAAATACACACATATACACATAAGTTCATAAGAATATTCACAATACTACGTCCGGTTGGTTAATCCACTCAACGGCTTCTTGTGTTAGGTTGTGGAGATCTTTCATTGAGCCTCTGAACGCCCTGAGGGGACAGGCGAGCACTATATGATCCGTAGTCGCAATGAGGAGAGGACTTCCATCCCCACTTGTTCAGTATTGCTCCCCATCTTCCCTGGCCAGTCCTTATCCTGTTCGGTACACACCACTGTCGTCGAGGTGAATGAAAGCCTGCGGAATGCTCCCAAGGAGTTTTTATTAAGTAAAGTTGTGTCAGGGAGTTTTGGCTCTGCCATTGATTGTTCCATGCATGTAGTATTTTGAAGTGATTGATATATAGATTGATTGCTGTTCGCCATGATGGTTGTCTGGACTGTAATCGTTGCAGTAATAATACTGGACAATCTGAACGTATTGGCAACAGTGGGTTGTTTTCAATTTTCTTCCATGTGTTCAGCAATGACTGATATCTTCTTAGGGGTGGGGATGGAATCTTACTTTATGGTTTTCCGTGGTTTCCCATTTTCACACCAGGAAAATGCTGGGGCTGTACCTTAATTAAGGCCACGGCCGCTTCTTTCCAACTCCTAGGCCATTCCTATCCCATCGTCGCCATAAGACCTATCTGTGTCGGTGCGACGTAAAGCAAATAGCAAGAAGAAGAAGGAATCTTACTTAGAACCGATAGCCAGTGCGTGTTAGTACATCGGATACACCCTGTGTTGAGACGCATTGCTTGTTTGAGCTGCGTGTCAATTATTTTAGTGTGAGCACCATGTAGAACAGCAGTATTCTGCAACTGAGTACGAAAGAGCCAGAGCTGTGGATCTAAGGACTGATGCATTGGCACCCCAGGTGATCCCTGTTAACTTCTGTAATATGTTGTTCCGGGTTTTAATTTTAGCTGCTACATTCGTGAGATGCATTTTGTATGTCCGTGGTCTGTCCACTGTTGCTCACGTCCGCAGAATTTACCTCCTCATTACTCTGCACGTGTCCCCCGGGTGGTGCTAAGCGAGCAACAAAAATCACGATGAGACCGAACTGCCTTAAACGACCTCTCGGTCAAAGATAAAGAAGAAAAAAATATCCCAATAGGTCCTTCTCAGGGCCCTCAAGTTCGTAAGATTGGACCACCAATACAAATTTACCAACTCAACATAGAGGGTATAAGCAGAGCAAAATGATTTCAATGACATCAGTGGACGTCACATTCGATGCCGAGAAGGCCGAGTTCTCTGAGTCTGTCCTGAGTCATTTTACTACACAGGTGATTCTTTAAAGTTTGAGTTTCGAAAATGATCGTTTTGCGGAAGAAATAGTAACAGGAATAATTTGATTCAAAATATAATACGTTGGTACCAATTTTCACTGGTTTTACTTATAATAGCATAGCGCAGATCTTTTTGGGAGAGCGTTTCGCACGTGTCACGACAGACGTTTTTGCCAGACTCAACACAATAAGTGATTTATTTATTTATTTATTTATTTATTTATTTATTTATTTATTTATTTATTTATTTATTTATTTATTTATTTATTTATTTAATACGTTTAATCTCCAGGGTTGTTCACCCACTCCCCCCCCCCCCCCGGGACTCAGCGAGAGATCTCACCTCTACCACCTCAAAGTCAGTGTCCTGGATCGTGAGATATTTGATCGGATATACAACTATAGAGAAGGGCAGTACCCCACCCAGGCGCAGATTCACCTGATATATTGAACAGGGGCCTTGGGGGGGATGGGAAGAATGGAAGAGATAAACAAGGAAGAGGGAAGGAAGCGGCCGTGGTATCATCCCGGAACTCGCCTGGAGGAGAAGTGGGAAATCAAGGAAAACCACTTCGCGGATGGCTGAGTTGGGAATTGAACCCCCTCTACTCAGTTGACCTCCAGAGGCTGAGTGGGTCTCGTTGCAGTCCTCGTACCACTTTTCAAATTTCGTGGCAGAGCCGGGAATCGAACCCAAACCTCTGGAGGCTGTAGCTAATCACACTAACCAGTACGCCACAGAGGTGGACCACGTGGCAATTACTCTATAAAAATAATATTTTTCGGCCTATTCTACAACATCGCCATACCTTTCCCGTGGAAAGAGTCATTCGAGTAATTTTTTTTTTTTTTTTTTTCTTTTCTGGGTTCGTCTGCGGGACCCAGCCCGGCCCGCGTACATTGTAGGTCTTGCAGGCCCTAGAACGTTGGGTGATTTGCTTTTCACTTAATACCTTTGTAGTTCTAGAGGTCGGTGGATGCAGAGTGGGTCTCGGCTCACAAGTGGCCATGGTAGGTCCGTGGTCCGACAGCTCTACACTTCGACCGGCCAACCGAACAGAGGATGGGTGGCCACAACTCTACATGGCTCTACGCCTCTGTATTTGGGAAATGAAAATGAAATATGGTATGGCTTTTAGTGCTGGGAGTGTCCAAAGACAAGTTTGGCTCGCCAGATGCAGGTATTTTGATTTGACTCCCATAGGCGACCTGCGCGTCGTGATGAGGATGAATGATGAAGACGACACATATACCCAGCCCCCAAGCCAGCGAAATTAACCAATTATGGTTAAAATTCCCGACACTTCCTGGAATCGAACCCGGGACCCCTGTGACCAAAGGCCATCACGCTAACCATTTAGCCATGGAGCCGGACTGTATTCGGGAGACGAAGAGGGACTGGTTAACACGGTCGGGTGTCCTGAGAGCGGTTTTCCGTGGTTTGCCATTCTCCTGCACTAAGGCGAATACCGGGACAGTTCACAGCATGGGCCACGGCCACCATCCCTCTCACATTCTCCGCATTTCTCCTTCTCCGATACAAATATCCTAGCCTGAGGGACGGCGTCACCGTCTAGGTGGCCCGCATTCTCCTTCAGGGGAAGAATGAAATAATTTGGTAGCAGATCTAGAGAAAGCACATGCCAGAGTACCGTTGGAAAAGATTTTCGCCGTAATGGGGGATTATAGGATTAAGGGTATATTATTAAAAGAAATCAAAGGCATTATGTAGACAATTGGACTGCAGAGAAAATTGATGGTGGAGTGAATTGTTGGTTCAAGGTACGTACACAGAGGTTAGACAAGGCTGTAATCTTTGTCGTTCACATAGATCATCTATTGAAAGGTATGAAGTGGCAGGGAGGGATTCAGTTATGTTGAAATGTAGTAAGCAGTTCGCCTATGCCGACGACGTGGCATTAATGGCAGATTGTGCTGAAAGCTATGAAAACTTGACAAAAAAGTACAAAGCAAGGAGAAGTCATCTCCGTACAGGCCATGAAGGCCCTTGGAGGGGTGGAGGATAAAGGCTTTCCACTATCCGTAACCTCGGCACTTGGTGGGGTACAATGGTTAACTCTACGCCCGGCTTTGCCCCCAGGATTTAACTTGGTACTAATTTTTGGTGTATAGGCCGAGTGAACATTAGGACTATATGCAACAGCGGAAATGGATATCTCATTTCTCAAATTTTTCAACTTTCTGACGGGAAATGGAACTCACGTTCTTTCGGGTGAACGGAGCACGCCTCGGCCAGGCAGTCCCTTGACAATAAATGCAGTGAGTGTGACATGAATATTAGCGTCTCCAAAACCGAAGTGATGTCAGTAGAGAAGAAATCTAAGAAAAATGAATTCCAAGTTCTGAATACAAAGCTGGAACAGGTAGATATTTAGGAATATATTCTCCCAGGATTGTAGTACGGTATAGTAAGAGGGGCAGAACCTCCGTGGCTCAGGCGGCAGCGCGCCGGCCTCTCATCACTGGGATTCGTGGTTCAAATACAGGTCACTCCAAGTGAGATTTGTACTGGACAAAGCGGAGGTGGGACAGGTTTGTCTTCGGATACTCCAGTTTTCCCTGTCATATTTCATTCCTGCGGAACAGGTTTTTCTTCAGGTATTCCAGTTTTCCCAGTCATATTTCATTCCAGCAACACTCTCCAATATCATTTCATTTCATCTTACATTCACTAATCATCGCCCCGGAGGAGTGCGACAGGCTTCGGTAGCCGGCACAATTCCTATCCTCGTCGCTAGATGGGGGCTTCATTCATTCCATTTCTGACCCGGTCGAATGACTGGAAACAGGCTGTGGATTTTCATATAGTAAGAGGACCGGGCGAGTTGACCGTGCAGTTAAGGGCGCGCAGCTGTGAGCTTGAATCCAGGAGATAGTGGGTTCGAATCTAACTGTCGGCAGCCCTGAAGATGGTTTTTGCGTGGTTTCCCATTTTCACACCAGGCAGGGCTAGAACGGGGTCCACTCAGCCTCGGGAGGTCAACTGAGTAGAGGGGCGTTCGATTCCCTTCTCAACCATCCTCGAAATGGTTTTCCGTGGTTTTCCACTTCTCTTCCAGGCAAAAGCCGGGATGGTACCTTAATTAAGGCCACGGCCGCTTCCTTCCCACTCCTAGGCCTTTCCTATCCCATCGTCGCCATAATACCTATCTGTGTCGGTGCGACGTAAAGCCACAAGCACATAGTAAGAGGGGAAAAATCAAAGTGCTACAAAGCTAAAGCAGTGACAAACAGATCGGACAGTGACAAGACAATATACAGAATGAAGAGATAAAGGCTGAGTTAGGTATGAACTCAACTGATGAAGCTGTGCGCATAAACGGGCGTCGGTGGTGGGGTCAGGTGAGGAGAATGGTGGAGTATTGTGGTCTCGGTAATGGGGTGTAAGAGAAGTAGAGGTAGACCAAGACGACGGTGGTTGGACTCAGTTTCGTATGATTTAAAGAAAAGAGGTATGGGACAAAACAATGCCACAGAACTAGTTATTGATAGAGGACTGCCAGGCTGAGTAGCTCAGACGCTAGAGCGCTGGCCTTCTGAGTCCAACTTGGCAGGTTCGATACTGGCTCTCTCCGGTGGTACTTGAAGGTGCTCAAATACGTCAGCCTAGTGTCGGTAGATTAACTAGAACGTAAAATAACACTTGCGGGACAAAATTCCGGCACCTCGGCGTTTCCGAAGATCGTAACAGTAGTTAGTGGGACGTAAAATCAATATTATTATTATTGTACCGGGCGGTACACATCCACGCCGCTTATTTAAAATTTGCGCCAGTTGAAACTCCTCTGCTGGAGGAAGTCTGAACTTCATCTACGGTATTAATTTTCTACTTTCTCAGAAGATGCCACTACCTGGAAATTTTGGAGTTTTTGAACTGTGTCATTTTCGACGTATTTTTGTTTTGCTTGTAGTAAGAAGTGTGAACTTTCTCTTCTAGAGGACACTACTGAAGATCAACAATAGTGCACCCTAGTGCGGAGTGAAAGAACTGTTTTTTTTTGGAGAAAATTTAATTTCAAAAGTTTGTTCTTTGCTAAATTTCCTTCAGTCATTGTTTAAGTTGGCAATATTAACCCTTTCTTTCCCCTTGTTTTGAATTTAGCCAATCCCGAATTTCTTAAATTAATTTACCACCAATGATGTGTTTCTTCTTCATCTTGTGTAGGGGTTTTCTTTATCCACCAATAAAAGATTGTGGGCGGGTGTTTTCCTTCCTAAAACGCCTCGAACTTTCCGCGAGAGTATATAAACTGCTGATTTTAGGGTCTCTGCGCCACTTCTGTTCCATCTTTTCGTGTGTAAAGTACATAGCAGGGGGCGGGAAGCGCCTCTTTCTTCGGCGGCAGTCAACAACCAGGTAATGGCCGATTAATTACTTCTTTTCTTGCTTGCTCAGCAGTTTAACTCTCGGGGCGGGTCCGAAGTTTTTCCATTATGTAATCTTCCTTAAAATGTAAAGAAACTTGTATCTATTCTATCTTTTAAACTACATATTGGGATAGAGAGTGCTTAACCCTCTCGAGCTCCCACTCATATTGTTTTGAGGTGAACTTATTTTCTCAACCTATTCTTCCTTAACATTATGTAAATTTGTTTCTTTCTAAAGTCACCTCTTTAGTATGGGATTAGCCCTTGCATCTGTGGCCTAGAGCCAAATTAGGTTTTGAAACAAATACATTAGGAGTGCAGATCGCCTCCTCTCAAATTGTTATTTTAGAGGTCATGTAATTATCCTTTTATCGCTTAATAGACCTCAGTAGGTTGAGTATTTTACCCCTGTGCTTACGTCCTTAGAGGACAGCTTGAAAGTAGAGTTAGGTGTGGCCTTGTGATAGGCTTAAAACTTTGAGAGCGGATCGCTCTTTTGCAATTTGTTTCTGCGTGCCTCTAGGAGGTATTACTGTGTAATTCGGAGCAAGTGCTCCTGGGCATGATTGGGGTTTTCTGCCCCTTTGCTAAACCTTATGTACATGTAAATTCGGGCTAACTGCTCGAGAATTGGAAGTTCGGGGCCCGAAGCCCAAAACCTGTAAATACTATTGTTGCTCTTTGTTGCCTTGCTACTCTGTACCTGCCATTCTTGTTATTTCTGAGTTTGAAAAGAAAATATAACCTTGTTAAATTTTAAATTAATTTTACTTTCGTAGCTTGAGACCTGTTCACCACCCCGCACCTTCTTTCACCTCTAACTACCACAAAAACACGGTAATAAGTGGTAGCAGAGCGTGGTTGAATGGGTCTCAATTTAGCCCCTTTTGACGGCTAAACATGGTTTTGTTCCGAACTCTAACCATTTTCTCAGTTGCTGGAATTTTTTGAGTTTTTCAAAATTTTTCTGTCATCATGCCCGGCCCTCGCGATGTTCTCCATCTTAACTATTTGCGCAAAGAGGAGTTGATCTATGAGTTAACTATCAGAAATGTGCAATCTGGAGGCACGGTTGCAGTAGACACAAATAAGCTTAGAGAGACCCTTGATTTGCCCATTTCCATCCCCACCTTGGGAGAGAAAGAAATTGACGACTCTCTTTCCACGATCGTCGAGAATATTACTGGGCTAGCATCTGTAGTTAGTTTTTTTGATGAAAATGATCCTTCTCCTAATCAAATTAAGCGTGTGCAAGCCAGGCTGTTTCATTTTTCAAATAGAGTTAACGATCTGTTGTCTCTAAAGTTGAATGACGTTCAGAAGAAGGAAGCTAGTACGCTGCTTGAAAATATTTCTGAATTATCTAGCAAGGTCACTCAATTGTTAACTGGGGAGGTTCCTCCCAAAAGCGATCTACCCACCACAGTGAATGTAGGTAGCGAGGAAGAGCCTCCTAAGGGAGAAGTAAATAGGAAAACCATCGCTGCTCAAACAACCTCTGCCCCATTGGACGAGTCTGAACGCCGTAACTCATTAAATAATGTACGTTCTGAATTAAGTTCCTTGCCACTGAAACCTTTACCTACTATGTCACCCGGGTTCAGCAGTTTGCCTCATCCATTGGCAATGTTGCTCAGAGGTATCTCTAAGTTTTCCGTTAATACCACCAGTGAAGTAATTTCCTTTTTAAGATTTTTAGTTGAATTTCAGGATCATGCCCTTGTGTTTTCTCTTTCTCCATGTCAAATTTTGCAAATTATCTATCCCTATGCAATTGGCATTCTCTCTGACAAAATAGTAAGAGCCATTGCCGAGCGATCATCTATTGAGGATTTCCACGCCCACTTGCTAGCTAACTTCATCCCGGCTAGGGCCAGGTCCTCCCTTATTCAGAAGTACTATTATCGTGTACAGCGTTTGGATGAAAACTTGGCAGACTTTATCCAAGGTATTAAATTCTATACTAGGGTGTTTGCTCTTCATTTTCCTGAAGACCAGATTGTACAGGCTATTGTAGAAGGAATTTCACCATCCTATAGGTCATATTTGTGTTTCGCGGCGTGCCCGCAAACCTTCTCGGAACTTGAAGCATTGGCCGTTTCAGCGGAAGGGGTTAGATACGCCGATTCCTTGCGTGTCGCGAAAGAACCCCCACCTTCCTTTAGTAGTACTCGGCCTCCACCTCGCCGATCAGTCACTCCTCGTAAATGTTACGCTTGCGGGTCGCCTGACCATCTGCGGAACAAGTGTCCATTGATCAAATCTAGTAGGGCAAATAATGGAGCTGGTTCATCACAAGGCTGTTTTAAATGTGGGGCTTTCTCACATATCGCCAAGAATTGCCCAAATTCAAATAGCACCCCCTCCTGCTCAACTTCTGGTGTAAATTCCACCAATGCCAATAATAAAAAATGACTAGTGGCTTCGGCTGAGTCGACTAATCCTTCTTCCCGAGGCTCAGCCCCTCGTAAACAGGTCGAAAATTCAGGGAACGATCAGTCTTCAAATTCATCTTTTGAATGCCCTAAAGAGTGTCTTAGGATTGCGGCGGATACCCCCGCACCGGTCCCCTTTCTCAAAATTGAGGTAAATAACGAACCTATAACAGCTCTATTAGATTCAGGCAGTGTTTGTTCTATTATTTCGGCCGAATGGTATGCAAAATTGAAATCTGTTTGTAAACTACCTGACTATGACTCATCTCCTGTTCAATATGTTTCGGCTAATTCATCCCCATTAGAAATTCTAGGTTCTTTACAGGTCAAAATTCGTATTTTTAAATTTACATGGAAAATCAAATTGTTTGTGGCCAAGCACTTGTCTTGCCCCATTATATTGGGAGCTGACTTCATTTCCTACACTGGTCTTGTGCTCGAACTCCAGAGTAGGTCGTGCGCTTTCAAATTTGCGTTTAATTGTAAAATCCCATTATTGAAATGTAATTCTGTATCATGTTCATCTATTTCGCCTACCCAGGATGAGATGTTGTTAGACCTTAGACATCTACCTGAGGAGCAGGCTGATAGTATTCGTAAGTTGTGTCAGTCATTTCCAGAGGTGTTCTCTGATACTCTTGGTGTTACTGACCTTATTGAATACAAAATTGAGGTCACGGATTCGATTCCTGTCCGTTTTCCACCATATAGGCTATTTCCACCTAAAATGAAGGCATTGAAAGAAATCATCGATCAAATGTTGAAGGATGGTATTATTAGGCCCTCTAAGTCGGCGTATTCTTCGCCTATTTTTCTAGTCCCGAAACCCCAAGGAGGCTTCAGGCCTGTCATTGATTATAGGGCTCTCAATCGGAAGGTGGTGTTACAATCTGTGCCCCTTCCCGACCTTCATTCTTGTTTTTCATGGTTCCGTAAGGCCAAGTTCTTCACCATCTTGGACTTGAATCAGGCCTACAATCAAATTCCTCTAGCCGAAGAGTCTAAACATCTTACAGCGTTTGCCACGGACTGGAATTTATACGAATACAACCGCGTGCCTTTCGGGCTCCCCACGGGAGCAGCTGTACTCACTAGGCTGCTAGATAGGGTCTTCTCCGACATCAAATTTGAGTACTTGTACCACTACTTGGATGATGTCGTCGTATTTTCAGAGACTTTTGAAGAACATCTAGATCATCTGCGAGAAGTTCTCGATCGCCTTCGTAAGGCTGGGTTAACTGTCAAGTTGTCCAAGGTTGCCTTTGCTAAGCCCTCTATGTCATTCCTAGGGCATATTGTGTCACCTGATGGTGTAGCAGTCGATCATTCGAGAACACAGGCCATCCGTGATTTTAAACCTCCTAAGGATATCAAAGGTATCGCCAGGTTCATTGGTATGGTGAATTTCTTCAGGAAGTTTATTCCTAACTTCGCTAATAGAGCGGCGCCCTTAAACCTTCTTCGTAGGAAAGGCATCAAATTCGAGTGGGGACCTTCTCAACAAGCCGCTTTTGAAGATCTTAAATTAGCTCTCTGTAATGCCCCTGTACTTGCTATGCCTGATTTCTCGAAGAAATTCATCGTCCAAACCGACGCGTCGTCGTCAGCAGTAGCTGCAGTCCTTCTTCAAGAGACTGAACTACGGAGGCGACCCATCGCCTATGCATCTAGGACCTTGTCGGCTCAAGAAGCCAAGTATTCCATCTATGAGCTCGAAGGTTTAGCAGTCTTATTCGCCTTAGAAAAGTTCCGTCTCTATCTGGAACATGTCAAATTCGACCTGGAGACAGATAATCAAGCCTTAAGCTGGGTCTTAGGTAGGCCGCGTCGTACTGGTCGTATAGCCCGTTTGGCCATCCGTATTTCTGCCTTCCAATTCGATGTCAGGCATATCCGAGGCACCGAAAATGTTGTTGCTGATGGACTCAGCCGTATGTTTTCCAACGACGGCGAGACCCATGAACCGGTCGACAGTTCATCACCTTCCGAGTCCATACTATCTGATGTTAATGCCATCTTAACAGATGCTCCCATGCTCTTTAGGGATATCGAGAAATACCAACGTGAAGATCCGACGCTGGCTCCGATAATGGAAACCCTTTCTTCTGGGGAACATGTGGTCCCTTATGTTCTGAGGAATGGTGTTTTATGTTGCCCATCGAGGCATGATAAGATGATGAAAGTTGTCGTTCCAGCTGTTCTTGTACCTATGATCTTCAAGTATTATCATGAGACCCCATTAGGAGGGCATCTTGGTATCTTTAAAACTCGTGAGAAGATTCGTGAAATGTTCATCTGGAAAGGTATGGACGGTGAAATCCGTGAACTAGTGAAGGCTTGTAAATCCTGTTTGCTTAGTAAACCAACCATGTCCACCAAGGTAGGCCTTTTGTCTTCTCATCAAGCGTCGCGCCCCATGGAACGCCTGTATATTGATTATGTAGGACCCTTCCCCCAGTCTAAGGGAAATGCTAACAAGTTTATCTTTGTATGCGTAGATGGCTTTACTAGATTTTCCTGGTTATTTCCGACTAAGCTGGCTACCGCTCAGTCCACCATTACTTGCCTACATTCTATTTTTGCTTCTTTTGGTCCGTGCCAATATATTGTGTCTGATAATGCTAAGGCGTTCACATCAAATCTTTTTCGTAAATTCTGTTTTGACTTGTCCATCTCTCATGTAACTACTTCTGCTTATTACCCTCAACCATCTCTGGCTGAACGGGTTAATCGTAATCTCAGGTCCGCGCTTATTGCCTATCATCATGAAGATCATTCCAGGTGGGGCACGTCCCTGCATTGGTTAGCTTTTGCTTTGAATTCGGCGGTTCATTAATCTCACAAGTTTACTCCAGCTTCTTTGATGTTCAAGTTCGTTCCCAACACGCCGCTCTCTAACCTCTGGTCTCTGAGTGACATTCTACCCGAGACAATAGATCCGGATAATATTAAAGATCTTTGGAAGAAGGCTAAAGCCAATCTTAAAGTCTCTCATGAAAAGGTTAGGGAAAGATATGATCGTGGACGGAGACCCACCCATTTGAAGGTAGGTGACCAGGTGATGGTCAAGAATTTTGTTCCCGCGGGCAAGCTTGCCCCCAGATTTCATGGGCCGTGTATCATTCTAGATTTCCTTACGCCGGTCACATTATTATTAAGCAATCCAGCCACCGAGAGGATATTTAGGGTTCACCTGTCACAGGTGAAACCGGTGTAATTTCTGGGTTAACTTACTTCATATAATCGTGAAAGGAATATGAAGGTTATATTTTTTTGAGTTTTCACTTTTAAGGCATTCTGCCCCTTCTATAATATTTTGTTTCATATGTAAGTTTTTTGTAAACCTTCCCCGCACGGTTAAACTGCCATCCTATCCTTGCCACGGCCATTACCACGCTCCCGTCTCCTGCTCCACTACACACAGTGGCTCGCATCTGAAATGAATTTCTGCACGCCGCTGGCCCCTCAACCTCTCCACAAAGCCTGTGCCCTCAAAAAATGATGATGGTCCAACAATTCTGCCGCCTAGCTTTAATGTTTCAGTGCCCCCGCAGCCGCGCGGCGCCGTGCTGCGACTGGGATAGAGGAAGGGCCCCCTCTTCCCCAGCGAGGACGACATGTGCACGGCGAGCCGGAGCCCTCCTCCCGGCCAAGGCTGATGTGCGGCGCACGACCTGCTACTGGTCCGCAGCCTGTATATGTTCACCGCGGGCGCGGCGTGTTTCAACACCTCTACTCCTCTCATAGTGCGGGCGAGCGGTATCTCAGGGTACTTGAGGGGTCCGAGCGGCCTCCTCTGGACACAAGCTGCAGCGGCCGGTCTGGCCATCCAATTTAATTAACTACATGGACAATTACTATCAGCAATTACTATACCTGAGAATTCAACAACAATATCTGGTGGACTTAGAACATTTTTCCTCAACTTTAAAACTAAAGTTTTCCTTCTCAATTCAACCTTCTACAAACATTAAGACAGTACTTCCGCTGTTACTACAAGAAATTTTGAAACTGAATCAAACTAAATTTCAGCCATTTCGATAAATGCTTCTGCAATCAATCTTCATATCCACATCATAACTTGGACCTTGTTTTCAAACAAATTTCATGTGTCACCCCTGGAGGAACCTTTGGGGGGGGGGGAGGTCTGTACCGGGCGGTACACCTCCACGCCGCTTATTTAAAATTTGCGCCAGTTGAAACTCCTCTGCTGGAGGAAGTCTGAACTTTATCTACGGTATTAATTTTCTACTTTCTCAGAAGATGTCACTACCTGGAAATTTTGGAGTTTTTGAACTGTGTCATTTTCGACGTATTTTTGTTTTGCTTGTTGTGAGAAGTGTGAACTTTCTCTTCTAGAGGACACTACTGAAGATCAACAATAGTGCACCCTAGTGCGGAGTGAAAGAACTGTTTTTTTTGGAGAAAATTTAATTTCAGAAGTTTGTTCTTTGCTAAATTTCCTTCAGTCATTGTTTAAGTTGGCAATATTAACCCTTTCTTTCCCCTTGTTTTGAATTTAGCCAATCCCGAATTTCTTAAATTAATTTACCACCAATGATGTGTTTCTTCTTCATCTTGTGTAGGGGTTTTCTTTATCCACCAATAAAAGATTGTGGGCGGGTGTTTTCCTTCCTAAAACGCCTCGAACTTTCCGCGAGAGTATATAAACTGCTGATTTTAGGGTCTCTGCGCCACTTCTGTTCCATCTTTTCGTGTGTAAAGTACATAGCAGGGGGCGGGAAGCGCCTCTTTCTTCGGCAGCAGTCAACAACCAGGTAATGGCCGATTAATTACTTCTTTTCTTGCTTGCTCAGCAGTTTAACTCTCGGGGCGGGTCCGAAGTTTTTCCATTATGTAACCTTCCTTAAAATGTAAAGAAACTTGTATCTATTCTATCTTTTAAACTACATATTGGGATAGAGAGTGCTTAACCCTCTCGAGCTCCCACTCATATTGTTTTGAGGTGAACTTATTTTCTCAACCTATTCTTCCTTAACATTATGTAAATTTGTTTCTTTCTAAAGTCACCTCTTTAGTATGGGATTAGCCCTTGCATCTGTGGCCTAGAGCCAAATTAGGTTTTGAAACAAATACATTAGGAGTGCAGATCGCCTCCTCTCAAATTGTTATTTTAGAGGTCATGTAATTATCCTTTTATCGCTTAATAGACCTCAGTAGGTTGGGTATTTTACCCCTGTGCTTACGTCCTTAGAGGACAGCTTGAAAGTAGAGTTAGGTGTGGCCTTGTGATAGGCTTAAAACTTTGAGAGCGGATCGCTCTTTTGCAATTTGTTTCTGCGTGCCTCTAGGAGGTATTACTGTGTAATTCGGAGCAAGTGCTCCTGGGCATGATTGGGGTTTTCTGCCCCTTTGCTAAACCTTATGTACATGTAAATTCGGGCTAACTGCTCGAGAATTGGAAGTTCGGGGCCCGAAGCCCAAAACCTGTAAATACTATTGTTGCTCTTTGTTGCCTTGCTACTCTGTACCTGCCATTCTTGTTATTTCTGAGTTTGAAAAGAAAATATAACCTTGTTAAATTTTAAATTAATTTTACTTTCGTAGCTTGAGACCTGTTAACCACCCCGCACCTTCTTTCACCTCTAACTACCACAAAAACACGGTAACAATTATTATTATTATTATTATTATTATTATTATTATTATTATTATTATTATTATTATTATTATTATTACATTTCTTAATCCATTTGCCGTCCAGGACTGGTGTTCCCTCGGTCTCAGCGAGGGATCCCACCTCTACCGCCTCAAGGGCAATGTTCTGGAGTGTGAGACTAGGATCGGGGATACAGCTCGGAAGGAGAACCAGTACCTCACACAGGCGGCCTGACCTGCTATGCTGAACAGGGGCCTTGTGGCGGGATGGAAAGATCGGAAAGGATAGACAAGGAAGAGGGAAGAAAGTGGCCGTGGTCTTAAAATAGGTACCATCCCGACATTTGCCTGGAAGAGAAATGGAAAACCACGGAAAACCATTTCGAGGATGGTTGAGAAGGGAATCGAACGCCCCTCTACTCAGTTGACCTCCCGAGGCTGAGTGGACCCCGTTCCAGCCCTCTTACCACTTTTCAAATTTAGTGGCAGAGCCGGCAATCGAACCCGGGCCTCAAGGGATGGCAGCTAATCACACTAACACCTACACCACACAGAAGGATTTATTATTATTATTATTATTATTATTATTATTATTATTATTATTATTATTATTATTATTATTAGAGAAATGTGGAGGTGTTTTGTAAATTCACAGAGGCTTACAGACTGAATGCTGGAAGTCATACAGTCTATAATGAAGATGTATGTATGTATGTATGTATGTATGTATGTATGTATGTATGTATGTATGTATGCCTCCTAATTTTGAATAAATGTCACTTGCTGTTTACCGTCGGTACTTGCCGTAGGGATGAAGGATCCAAGGAACTCGTGGGAGCTGTCACGCCCACAACAGGATGAGAATAATGTACTTATTAACGTTACGTCACCATCCAAAACCACCTGACTGCAAAAAAGAGAAGCAGCCTTCAGCTCTCACGTGGCGGAGTGGGGAGCCGTGAGTACGTTTATTGGCGGAACACAGCACAGCGCCTACGTACTGCGGTCTCTCCTCAGCATTCCTGTCAGTTTGGCTTCCTCCTCCGAGTTCTTCGCGCGCACCAGTCCAGAAGGTAGGTCATCAAGTACAGGTCATTGTCCTGGCTTTCTACTCTGTTGTTATTGTTCATAAACAGCATTTGTTTTGAAAGTGTGTTGTGGAGAGAAACCCATCTACGAAACATTATTATTGAACGGTGAGGTTTGATGTCTGTCGTGCTTTTGATCGCTGATGAATAACACGGCCACTAAGGAACTCCTACAGTCTGTTCGTTGGAAGAATTCTGAGTTGCAGTTTTTACTTTTAGAAGAAGTGAGTAAATCTCAGAGGAGATGTAGGAGTTTAACTTATTAACGTGCACATTATAGCTGAGACATGAGCTCTAAATTGTTAATCAGTGTGATTTAAGACATACTGGTAGCTTTTCGGAAGTGCCGAATAAATAGCATTAGAGAGATTCATTTGTTTAATAGAAGTTATTGATATGATCCAGCTATCCAATACTTGTTATAATAATTCTATTATAAGTTCATTTTGCACTTCTAGGACATATTTCGGCTCATATTTAGGCCAGCTTCAACTAAAATCAAAATTGATAGGTCACTTTAAAAGTGATAACGTTATTTACAAAGATCTTTCTTTCTTTCTTTCTTTCTTTCTTTCTTTCTTTCTTTCTTTCTTTCTTTCTTTCTTTCTTAATCTGTTCACCCTCCGGGAGTGGTTTTTCCCTCGGACTCAGCGAGGGATCCCACCTCTACCGCCTCAAGGGCAGTATCCTGGAGCTTCAGACTCTGGGTCTGGGATACAACTGGGGAGGATGACCAGTACCTCGCCCAGGCGGCCTCATCTGCTATGCTGAACAGGGGCCTTGTGGGGGGATGGGAATATTGGAAGGGATAGACAATGAAAAGGGAAGGAAGCGGCCGTGGCCTTAAGTTAGGCACCAACCCGGTATTTGCCTGTAGGAGAAGTGGGAAACCACGGAAAACCACTTCCAGGATGGCTAAGGAGAGAATCGAACCCCTCTCTACTCAGTTGACCTCCCGAGGCTGAGTGAACCCCGTTCCAGCCCTCGTACCACTTTTCAAATTTTGTGGCAGAGCCGGGAATCGAACCCCGGCCTCTGGGGGTGGCAGCTAATCACACTACAAAGATACACATTAAAACATATAGGTAAATTAAAAACACACTCAACATCATATTAAAATAAAGGTCCTCGTATATTATTAAAATCAATCAAAGGCTTTTATGTTGACAATTGGGCTGCAGTGAGAGTTGATGGTAGAATGAGTTCTTGGTTCAGGGTACTTACAGGGGTTACACAAGGCTGTAATCATTCACCTTTTAGCTGCAGTCGCTTAAATGCGGCCAGTATCCAGTAATCGGGAGATAGTGGGTTCGAGCCCCAATGTCGGCAGACCTGAAGATGGTTTTCTGTGGTTTCCCATTTTCACACCAGGCAAATGCCGGGGCTGTACCTTAATTAAGGTCACGGCCGCTTCCTTCCACTTCCTAGGCCTTTCCTCTCCCATCGTCGCCATAAGACATATCTATGTCGGTGCGACGTAAAACAAAATAGCATTCACCTTTGTTGTTCGTAGTATTCACGGATCACCTGCTGAAAGGTATAAAGTGGCATGGAGGGATTCGGTTAGGTGGAAATATAGTAAGCAGTTTTTTTCCACAACTTGTTATACGTCACACCGACACAGCTAGCCGTGGCCTCAGTTAAGGTACAGCCCCAGCACGTGGCTGGTGTGAAAAATGGGAAACCACAGAAAACCATCTTCAGGGCTGCCGACACGGTAGTAACCAGTCTGGCTTATGCTGACAACTTGGTCTTAATGTCAGATTGTGCCGAAAGCCTGCAGTCTAATATCTTGGAACTTGAAAATAGGTGCAATGAATTTGGTATGAAAAGTAACTTTTCCAAGACTAAATTGATGTCAGTAGGTAAGAAATCGAAGAGAACTGAATGTCAGATTGGTGATACAAAGCTGGAACAGGTCGATAATTTCAAGTAGGCCTATTTAGGATGTGTATTCTGCCGGGATGGTAGTATAGTAAGTGAGATTGATTCAAGGTGCAGCAAAGCTAATGCAGTAAGCTCGCAGTTGCGATCATCAGTATTCTGTAAAAAAGAAGTCAGTTCCCGGATGAAACTATCTTTACATCGGTCTGCTTTCAGACCATCTTTGCTTTACGGGAGTGTAAGCTGGGTGGACTCAGGATATCTTATTCATAAGTTAGAAGTAACAGACATGAAAGGTACGAAAATTACTGCTGGTACAAACAGGTGAGGGGCTACCTGGCCGAGGTGGTAAAGGCGTGCTCAGTTTACCCTGAAGGACGCGGGTTCGATTCCCCGCCAGGAAGTTGAAAAATCTAAGAAACGAGATTTAGAATTCCGGAGGTGCATATGGTCCTGAGGTTCACTCAGCCTACACCAAAAATGAGTAGCAGATTAATTCCTGGGAGCAAAGGCGGCCGGGCGTATAGCTAGCCACTCCACCCCATCAAGTGCTGAGGTTACGGATAGTAGAAGCCTTCACCTTCCACTCCTCC
Organism: Anabrus simplex; assembly: GCF_040414725.1. NCBI lineage: Eukaryota > Metazoa > Arthropoda > Insecta > Orthoptera > Tettigoniidae > Anabrus > Anabrus simplex. The sequence continues at coordinate 273,762,306 of NC_090270.1, forward strand.
AAGGGCTTTCATGGCCTGTACGGAAATGACTTTGCCTTTTTTTTTTCACAAACAGGTGGGAAACAATTTCAGGAGGGTACTTGGAATGAGGAGATAAAGACTAAGTTAGAAATGAACTCGATCGATGACGCTGTACGCATAAAGCGGTTTCGGTGGTGGGGTCATGTGAGGCGAATGGAGGAGGATAGGTCACCTAGAAAAATGATGGACTTTGTTATGGAGGGTAAGAGAAGTCGAGGGAGACCAAGACGGCGATGGTTAGACTCAGTTTCTAACGATTTAAAGGTATAGAACTAAACGAGGACACAGCACTAGTTGCAAATAGTTGCAAACTGGGTCTAACCATCGTCGTCTGGGTCTCTCTACTTCTCTTGGCCTCCATAAAAGAGTCCATTATTCTCCTAGGTAGGCCTAACCTATTCTCCTCCATTCGCCTCGCATGACCCCACCACTGAAGCCGGTATTTTGACAGAGGATTGCAGGCTAAACGCTGAAATGCATAACGGTCTATATGATGTATACGTATGCATGTCTTATAAGACGTTGCTTGATAGTTAGGTTTGAAAATATTCTGGTATTATTTTTTGGTGAAATGCAAATAAAAGCGATGTAAAGACGCCACTGTTTGTTGCCGACATGTATTTTGGTGAATGTAGGTCCCTTAGACTGCTCACATTTTATGTGAAACTATGCGTTGTTGATGTTGTCAATATGGAACCTGTTGACACAGAGTTAAAGTGGGGGAACTCGTGAAAAATCTTCATTGAAAAGTTGTCAGTATGTCCTGTCTTCCTGCCCCTAATTTTTATATTGTCAGGTGAGGTGGTCGTCTGAGCCTATAAACCATCAAGCAACGTCTTATAATAGGTCCTTTTCAATATTATATTGTGTGTGTGTTTTTAAGTACATTTTTTAATGCGCATTGTTGCAAATAACGTATCACTTTCAAATTGACAAATCACTTTTGATTTTAGCTGGAGATGGCCAAATATGAGCCTAAATATGTCCTAGGAGTGTAAAATGAACTTATCATTACTTTTTATTATGACAAGTATTGAAAAGGTGGATCAGATGAATAAATTCTCTTAAAGAACTGAATCTCTTTAACGTTACACATACAATACGGAACCAAAAACAAAATTAAATAATAGAATAAATAGCATCCAACATTATAAATTCTTGAATTTTTGTAAAGAACCTGTGTCATGGGACTTCAGCAGCAAATACAGTCAGTGTTAAAATACAGATTGATAAAAATTTTCATAAGTATTCCATCCGAACTGTGGTATAGGGGTAGTAATCCTATCTCTTACTAGGAGTCTCTGGGTTCAAATCCCGGTCAGGTCAGAGCATTTTGCCTGAAATTGAGTGTTAATTCGAGCTCCAATCAGCCTACATGTGAACAACAGGGGATGGATCTGATGGTGAGGTAGGGGTTCCTGTCTAGAAGCCAAGAATAACGACCGAGAGGATTCGTCTCGCTGACCACGCACCACCTCAAAATCTTCAGTATTACAGGCTGAGCAGCGGTCACTTGGTAGGCCAAGGCCCATCAGGGCTATAGTGCCATGAGGTTTGTTTTGTCTTCAGTAGCAAAAACCAACAGATATATACTACAGTATGTCGTAGTAATTGTTCCTGAAGAGTTATATATTTATGTTATTGGTTTCTCATCCAACTAATTACTTCTACGGTTTTCGGAGACGCCAATGTGTCAGAATTTTATGCTGAAGAAATCCGCTTATGTGCCGGTAAATTTACCGACAAGAGGCACGTATTTGAGTACCTTCAAACACCTCCAGGCTGAGCAGAGATTGAATCCGCCTACTTTCTCTCTGAAAGCCAGCGCTTTTGAAGAGTTAGGTCATACAACAATCATTTCTGAATGGGGTTAAAATGTATGTTGTTTCTTGAATAAATTAAGTTAATTGACATATAGGGTCGCCAGTCTGAGGCGTTAAATATGTGTTCAGTTCATCCGAAACTAAAAGGGGCCCCAAGGGCTCTAAAAGTTGAGAGCGTTGGTTGGCAATCACGGGGACCTTGGCTGAGTCCTGACATTTCTTCTACTTTCTTTTTTTTTTAATGATATTTGTTCGTGGCGTCGACCTGTGACGATCTTTTGCCCCTACTTTCACCATATGATAGGAACCTGCGTGTAAGTATAGTACAGAGTGTTGAATGTGAGGAAAGGAACGTTAAGGACGACACACTCCTCACTTTCATCTTCCCTATCAGACCTCCCTTGGTCAAGTCTTGTTCTTTTCCGACCCTGATAGTATTACGTATGAAGGCCTAGGGAGCCTATCATTTTCATGCCATTCGTAACTCTCGTCTTTCTTTGTCCGATAACTTCATTTTTCGATGTGATGACATTTTTATCACTGATTAGTGTTAATAGAGGATGATTGCCCAGTTGTACTTTCTATTAAAATAATAATCACTACCACCATCACCACCAGTCAACTCGAAAGGACGTTGGTTCGGTTCCCTGTCACGAAGTTCGGAAATTTGTAAAAAAAGACTTTCACTTATCGAGAGGTATATGACCGTGCAGTTTACTCAGTCAACATCAGAAATGTGCACCACTTTAAGTAATTCCTGACTGAAAAGTGGCTGGGTATATGATTAACCACACTACCCGAACAGGTGCAGTAGAAAACTTTACCTACTATTTCTCATTGAATCTTCATGGCATGTAAGAGGACTTACATTTAGTATACACACACATTGCTGGAAATACGTAGACATTATTGGTGTATTGCATTTATTGCTCAGTGAAATACACTGACTGACAGAGCAAATGCAACACCAAGGAGGAGTGGTTCGAAAGGGATGAAAGTTGGGGAAAAAACAGAGTCGGCACGGAAGAATAATTGATGTTTATTTCAAGCCGATATGCAGGTTACACAATGCGCACGGCATCGACTCAGTAGGATGTAGGACCACCGCGAGCGGCGATGCACGCAGAAACACGTCGAGGTACAGAGTCAATAAGAGTGCGGATGGTGTCCTGAGGGATGGTTCTCCATTCTCTGTCAACCATTTGCCACAGTTGGTCGTCCGTACGAGGCTGGGGCAGAGTTTGCAAACGGCGTCCAATGAGATTCCACACGTGTTCGATTGGTGAGAGATCCCGAGAGTACGCTGACCACGGAAGTGTACACCTCGTAGAGCCTGTTGGGAGATGCGAGCAGTGTGTGGGCGGGCATTATCCTGCTGAAACAGAGCATTGGGCAGCCCCTGAAGGTACGGGAGTGCCACCGGCCGCAGCACATGCTGCACGTAGCGGTGGGCATTTAACGTGCCTTGAATACGCACTAGAGGTGACGTGGAATCATACGCAATAGCGCCCCAAACCATGATGCCGCGTTGTCTAGCGGTAGGGCGCTCCACAGTTACTGCCGGATTTGACCTTTCTCCACGCCGACGCCACACTCGTCTGCGGTGACTATCACTGACAGAACAGAAGCGTGACTCATCGGAGAACACGACGTTCCGCCATTCCCTCATCCAAGTCGCTCTAGCCCGGCACCATGCCAGGCGTGCACGTCTATGCTGTGGAGTCAATGGTAGTCTTCTGAGCGGACGCCGGGAGTGCAGGCCTCCTTCAACCAATCGACGGGAAATTGTTCTGGTCGATATTGGAACAGCCAGGGTGTCTTGCACATGCTGAAGAATGGCGGTTGACGTGGCGTGCGGGGCTGCCACCGCTTGGCGGCGGATGCGCCGATCCTCGCGTGCTGACGTCACTCGGGCTGCGCCTGGACCCCTCGCACGTGCCACATGTCCCTGCGCCAACCATCTTCGCCACAGGCGCTGCACCGTGGACACATCCCTATGGGTATCGGCTGCGATTTGACGAAGCGACCAACCTGCCCTTCTCAGCCCGATCACCATACCCCTCGTAAAGTCGTCTGTCTGCTGGAAATGCCTCCGTTGACGGCGGCCTGGCATTCTTAGCTATACACGTGCCCTGTGGCACACGACAACACGTTCTACAATGACTGTCGGCTGAGAAATCACGGTACGAAGTGGGCCATTCGCCAACGCCGTGTCCCATTTATCGTTCGCTACGTGCGCAGCACAGCGGCGCATTTCACATCATGAGCATACCTCAGTGACGTCAGTCTACCCTGCAATTGGCATAAAGTTCTGACCACTCCTTCTTGGTGTTGCATTTGCTCTGTCAGTCAGTGTATTTCATAGCCTAATCACCGTTGCTATGCTAAGTGGTTCGAATTTAAGAGGAACAAAACTAGCTCTGATGGATAGCAGTAGTCTATCGTCAGTAAAAGATGTAACAAAGCTCATTCAGTGAGGTCGAAGTTGCAATCAGCGGTATTCTGTAAGAAATTATTTCACATCGGCGTATTTTCAGACTGGCATTGTTGTACAAGAGTGAAAGCTGAATCGACTCTGGATATTTTATTCTTAAGTTGGTCTGAAAATGGGAAATCACATACAACCACCTTCAGGACTGTCAACGGTGGGATTCGAACCCACTATCTCTCGAATGTAAGCTCACAACTGCACGACCCTAACAGCACGGCTAACTCGCTCTGTTTTACTGTACACATTGCTATCATAGTAATCTTTCTTTCTTTCTTTCTTTCTTTCTTTCTTTCTTTCTTTCTTAATCTGTTTATCGTCCAGGTTTAGTTTTTCCCTCGGACTCAGCGAGAGATCCCAACTCTACCGCCTCAAGGGCAGTGTCCTGGAGCGTGAGACTTTAGGTCGGGGAGATACAACTGGGGAGGAAGACCAATACCTCGTCCAGACAGGCTCACCTATTATGCTTAACAGGGGGCTTGTGAGGGGATGGCAAGATTGGAATGGAGAGACAAGGAAGAGGCCGTGGCATTAAGTAAGTTACCATCCCGGAATTTGCCTGGAAGAGAAGTGGGAAACCACGGAAAACCACTTCGAATGTGGCTGAAGTGAGAATTACACACCCCTCTACACAGTTCATCTCCCGAGGCTGAGTGGACCCCGTTCCAGCCTTCGTACCACTTTTCAGATTTCGTAACAGAGCCGAGAACCGAACCCAGGCCTCCGGGGGTGGCAGCTAATCACACTAACCACTACACTACAGAGGCAGACGCTGTCAATATTATACGTAGTAAAATAATTATGAAACTCAATTATACTGTTCCAGTGATATTAATTGTTTTGTCCAGCAATGTCAAAAGGTATACATGCAGTATAATTCCAGTCATTGGCGAGGAAGGTTAGAAAAATGAAAATGAGTCTGGAACGAATAGCCAAATTGGAAAAAGTGCTGAACTTATGTACCACACGATATGAGACCTTGGGGTAGAGGTGTCAAAAGTTTGAATCCTCACATCCTGCCTCCTTACCATCCTGAAAAATACCTTACAGAAATCGTGGTCAATTGTTAAACGGGCAGACTGCAATGTCTGCTCGGATCTTCAAACCTACCTTCACTTAGATATAAAATATAAAACCAGGGCCTATGCATAAGAAACAGACACTCTTCCCCAACACCAAGGGATTGGCATATAAATACAATAATTAGCGTAATTCAATAGTTATAACCTCGATAGCGTTGTACGTACTTGAAGTCTTTAAAAGCTACGTTCATATTGGGAAAAGAAGCTATTACTCCCTAAGAATTTCAATCATCTGTCTTTAACTACCATTTATTAAATTGTTATTGCTATTGGAAGAAGACAATGGGTAACGTGTCTGTAATTAGACTTTTTATGCTAGTGGTTTTACGTCGCACCAACTCAGATAGGTCTTATGGCGATGATGGGATAGGAAAGGCCTAGGAATGGGAGGGAAGCGGCCGTGGCCTTAATTAAAGTACAGTCCCAGCATTTGCTTGGTGTGAAAATGGGGAAACCACAGGAAACTATCTTCAGGGCTACCGACAGAGGGATTCGAACCCACTATCTCCCGGATGCAAGTTCACTGCTGCGCGCTCCTAACCGCATGGCTAACTCGCCCGGTCATCTGAAAATCACTGGAGCTCTGAATAAGAGTGAATATTTAGTTATCACGAGCTTCAATACTTTCCTGAAAATGGGAAATAAAGTAACTTTGTACAACCCTTATCCGCAATTGTGTTATTGCAAGAAGAATTTCATATCAAAAAGAGGGCTGAAATATGTCTCATGTGTTTTGTACATTATTATTATTATTATTATTATTATTATTATTGTTATTTGATATTATTTGTCCGATTCCTTGGCTGAATGGTCAGCGTTGAGGGTTTCAGTTCAGAGGGTCCCGTGTTCCATTCCCGGCCTTTCCGAGAATTTTAATCGCATATGATTAGTTCTTTTGGCTCGGGGACTGGTTGTTTGTCTTTGTCCCAACACTCCCCTCTTCACATTTACACCACACTAACAACCACCACAGAAACATGAAATAGTGATTAACATCCCTCCACATAGTTTTGGCGTCAATAAGGGCATCCGGCCGTAAAACAGGGACAAACATCCCCCCCACATGTGCTACACAGTTCTCACCCGCGACCCCACCAGCTGTGGGTAAAACCGGTATAATAATAATAATAATAATAATAATAATAATAATAATAATAATAATAATAATAATAATAATAATTTTTGATGTTACTTATAAATTGTATCCACACTATGATGAATTAAACGTACGCGTTTACTACTTTTACTAGATAGATATTTTCCTTGAAATTTTGACATCATGCTTTGCTCATTTTAAGTCAATTCTTAAGGATGTTTAGGTCATTTTAATTATCATTTTTTGGTGGTTGCAAGGTCATCAAAATCTGAGCTGTGGCTACGAGCTATGACATTTCTCGAGTTTTACTAAAAGCACTATAAATCGACTTCATAACCTCTAGCGAGGCCACATTACTAGCCATTTACTCTCACCTTTTGTTCGGTCCTTTGAACAGCATTAGGTGGTCTAGATTGCTCGCCAGTTGGCTACGTTAAATAATGTTCTGGTTTGAAGACATTAACGTTTACCCGATGGCTACTCATTTCCATCATTATCAGAGTTTTAGTTGTAATAACTCTGCATCAGCATACAGAACGAGGATAAGATAAGTAGGATGAATATGGATTAGACATTTTTATGGCGTAACCACACGACAACCTGATGTTATACTGATTTCTAAAGCACGCAATGCTGAGTTCTAACCAGCGTTTCGTAAGCACTACATACATCTAAATGTGTACTCTGGAGACACCATGGTGACGGAATTTTGTATCATACGAGTTATTCTACCCAATCAGTGATGCCAACTTATAGTTTCAAGATCCGCTAAATACTACTAAACATCCGCTAAAATTCCGCAAAGAAATCCGATCTCAAATAATAATAATAATAATAATAATAATAATAATAATAATAATAATAATAATAATAATAAAAGAAAATGTCTGCACTTACCTGATCCGTGAGTTTCACTGGGATTAATCCCGTGCCTGCGAGCCGGCGAGCTAAAACTTGTAGACGTTTTACTGCCGGGTGCAAACTAGGTGAATCTCCTACCTCAAGGGCCACACACACAGAACAGGCCAGTTCATTAAACGGTCTTCCTTCATAGCATAAATATAAATGCTACTCTTTCACAGTTTCATTATCTGTCGTTATTCGTCAACTTAGTGATAAGTACCCTTTCCCCACGCATTATCAATCAATCAATCAATCAATCAATCAATCAATCAATCAATCAATCAATCAATCAATCAATCAATCAATCAATCAATCACTACTGATCTGCATTTAGGGCAGTCGCTCAGGTGACAGATTCCCTATCTGTTATTTTCCTAGCCTTTTCTTAAATGATTGCAAAGAAATTGGAAATTTATTGAACATCTCCCTTGGTAAGTTATTCCAATCCCTAACTCCCCTTCCTATAAACGAATATTTGCTCCAATTTGTCCTCTTGAATTCCAACTTTATCTTCATATTGTGATCTTTCCTACTTTTAAAGACGCCATCCAAACTTATTCGTCTACTGACGCCCTCCCACGCCATCTCTCCACTGACAGCTCGGAACACACCACTTAGTCGAGCAGCTCGCCTCCTTTCTCCCAAGTCTTCCCAGCCTAAACTTTGCAACATTTTTGTAACGGTACTCTTTTGACGGAAATCGCCTAGAACAAATCGAGCTACTTTTCTTTGGATTTTTTCCAGTTCCTGAATCAAGTAATCCTGGTAAGGGTCCCATACACCGGAACCATACTCAAGTTGAGGTCTCACCAGAGACAAATATGCTCTCTCCTTTATATCCTTACTACAACCCCTAAATACTCTCATAACCATGTGCAGAGATCTGTCTCCTTTATTTACAATCCCATTTATGTGATTGCCCCAATGAATATCTTTCCTTATATTTACACCTAGGTATTTACAATGATCCCCAAAGGGAACTTTCACCCCATCAACGCAGTAATTAAAACTGAGAGGACTTTTCCTATTTGTGAAACTCACAACCTGACGTTTATCCCCGTTTATCATCATACCATTGCCTGCTGTCCATCTCACAACATTATCGAGGTCATTTTGCAGTTGCTCACAATCTTGTAACCTAGGTATTACTCTGTACAGAATAACATCATCTGCAAACAGCCTTATCTCTGATTCCACTTCTTTACACATATCATTGATATATACAAGAAAACATAAAGGTCCAATAATACTGCCTTGAGGAATTCCCCTCTTAATTTTTGCAGGGTCAGATAAAGCTTCACCTACTCTAATTCTCTGAGTTCTATTTTCCAGAAACAGAGCCACCTATTCAGTCATTCTTTTGTCAAGTCCAATTGCACTCATTTTTGCCAGTAGTCTCCCATGATCTACCCTATCAAATGCCTTAGATAGTCAATCGCATTACAGTCCAATTGACCTCCTGAATCCAGGATATCTGCTATATCTTGCTGGAATCCTACAAGTTGGGCTTCAGTAGAATAACCTTTCCTAAACCCGAACTGCCTTCTGTCAAACCATTTATTAATTTTGCAAACATGTCTTATATAATCAGAAAGAATGGTTTCCGAAAGCTTACATACAATGCATGTCAAACTGACTGGCCTGTAATTTTCAGCTTTATGCCTATCACCCTTTCCTTTATATACAGGGGCCACTATAGCAACTCTCCATTCATTTGGTAAAGTTCCTTCATGCAAACAAAAATCAAACAAGTACTTCAGATATAGTACTATATTGCACCCATAAGCGAATTTGCCTAATTTAATTCATAATTAAATTGAATATTTCACATATGAGATACCACAGTGAGGCTGTGAAACTAGCAGTCACAAAGGAACTTTCTGGCGCCAGCCTGACGGCGAGAGAATCCATGAAACTCTTCTCTAGACACGACCAGATTGTAAACCACCCATCCAATAAATTTTATGACACCGCCGGGGAGTGGTCACTTGCTGTGCGTTCTCACAAGAAAAGCACGCGGTGAAGCCTGACCTATTTAGCTAGGACAATAGAGGACCAACGACAGTAACCGCCAATTCGTGGGAGGAAGCGGATGCACTATGTTTTGGAAGAGCGCGAAAGTCTCAACCAATCAGAATATTCTAAATTTGAATGACCTGTCATACCGGGAGATCTACAATCAGTATCTCGCGATCTGAAGCCCGATGTGGTAGTGAAAAACAGTGTCTTAACTTCTTTACAATATTTGGTGAATTATCTGTGTCAATCTGTGATTAATCAGTGCCTAATTAATAAAAATTCAACTTCGAACGGAGGAGTAATAGAACCCAGAATAAGGAGCCATCATGGCTGAACGAGGCCATCCACCGGAAGAAAATAACACCAGTGACGCGCATCATCGTGTGGATTATTCTATGATCATTTCCCGCGGCGCAATATCACATGTGAGTCGGACAGAATTTAGGAAGTTTTGAGTATAAATTTTGAAAACCATAACCTACGGATGTACGAGAAAGCGCTCCTGAGGACTAGATTATTACGCCACATCCCTTCCACGGAACTATTTTCCTGGTGGTGGGAGGAATTTTTATAAAACCCAGCGACCACAGGGTCGAATTCTCAGTTACTCTCAGTCGAATTCTCAGTTATTCTCAGTCAATTCTCAGTGTGAATCAAGTTCTCAGTCAGTGTTTTGAGTTCTCAGTGTGAAATCAACTCTCAGTGTCTTCGAAGTTCTCAGTTCACAGTTGTTTTGAATACTCTCAGTTATTGTCTTGAGTACTCTTAGTGTTACTTTAGTATGCACAGCGAATCTACGTTTTGACAGAGTGACAGAGTGTGTCAGCAAAAATGCATTTTAGTCAACTTTATTTTGGCTGGTACGAAAGCGACTAGACACTTGTAGGCATTTTAGAAAGCCTTGTATTATTTACTTGGGAGAATATGCATTTCAGAAAATGAACACTTTCACAGACTTTTACTGTAAATGCAGGGAGCGTAGGCAAGAATTACACTTTCAATTTAAATGAACTCACATTACTAGTCGAGGGAAACAAATTCATGTTCCAGCAGATTTACATAAAAACATTTCTAACCAGTGGGGAGTGTTACATGTGAGATCAGTATATAATTTTCTCCACGACATAAACTGTATTTAGCTTGTTTCTACCATTCTACAAACTGTTTGGCAAGCTAGATGTTTATGGGCGGAAACTAGTAAGACAAACGGGAAGGTGATTGACTTTATTCAATGGAGGCCGCAACAGCAGACCTTGAGGGAACAGTTATGCCCCAGTAGGGTTAACGTACTATAAGCTGTAGGTAAACAGAGCTGAGGGATCGTCGGAAGGCCAGCAGGTGTTTGCAGGTAAAGAGCGAGGCGACCTTCATCTACACTACAGGCAGGAGGCTGCAGTGGCATCTTCTAAACTTTCACTGGAGTGAGAGAAATGCGAGTGTTTTTATGCTAATATAATCGTGTGGCACGGCATGGCAAGAATGTGTCAAATTTGCGTGTGTAATAAAAATATGGAATACCACATCACCTTGAAGATGGAATTCTAATTTCCACCATGACGGGGACCGGTGGGTGAACTGACCTGCTTCCACCATACAGGTATGAGCATAATTAAATCATATAAATAATATGTAGTACCGTGGCAAAATCGATGATCAGTGTAGTTTAGAGTACTAGGTAAGGGTGTAAATAATTCACAGTTTTATAATACTGCTATAATAATAATAATAATAATAATAATAATAATAATAATAATAATAATAATAATAATAATAATAATAATAATAAATAATAATAATGTTTCGGTTGCACTTTCAGATAGGCTTATTTTGTGCACTTTGTTTAAGTAGATGTTTGTTTGCGTGTCTTTATGGTTGATTTCTGTAGTATGTCATTTGACAGTTAGGCAGCTATTGATTTTTGATCTACGAGTGTAATGTCAGTTTATTATTTTGTTATTTCATCAGGATTTTAGATCGATGGTTCTTGAGTCATATTTTCTTTTGTTGGAGTTTTGATGTTATGGACACCGTCGCGATGATTTCAAGGTTTATTTTCATGGTTTTTGCGCATTTCAGTTTGTTTATGTTGCGGAATCATCTTTCAGATGGCCGGTTTCGATTTGTATTTATCCCGCGTATTTTTGCGACGATTTTGGGTAGACGCGAATATTTTATCTCTGTAGTTGCGGTTGCGCACGTTTCAACATTTGTGTTTTGAGAGGCAATCTCGTCACTTGTTTTGTTTATATAGTAACAATGAGCGCCATTGATGAGTCAGCTCTGTGATTTTTGTGATGTGTTAACAGTGAATGATCGAGAGATCGAGCTAGATGATTAATATCCCTGATGATCTACGTTGATGATGGAAATATGATATTTGAACCATGTCTTGAATTTACATAAGAAGTCGTAATGTGCACGACAGATATTTTCGCCCGCCGGGTACGAGCGAGGCCGTATTGTGAGAATAATGAATTATAATGACGTCACGAATTAATGAGGAAATAGAAGTGTGAAATGAAGAATTTAACCACGTGCGTTAAAATGTGTTACGACATGGGTATGATACTACAGGCAGGAGCCTGTATTTGTTAAATAATTCCAGGGAGAATAGATGCTCGACTAATAATGCTAGCCAGTGTACAATGTGGACAGAGCGACGAGTCAATGTGTTTTGAATATTTATGTAGAGTCACGGATAACGTGAAAGAACAGTAAACTTTTCCATCAAGGTTAGATAATATTATGTCCAGACGTTTGTAGTCTGAAATTTGAGATTGCCGTCAAATTCGCAATATTTTGCTACTCGCAGCGGGGTATATGTTTTCTGGTAACTCCGAGTTTGTTTTGCGCATTTCTATCCTTATTAATTTCCAGTAGGCCGCGATGGTGGGACCCAGTTTGTTATTGTTTTCTTTCTGAGTGCACCTTTTACCGTATTTGTGGGACGCAAGCGTATGTGAATTATTTATATTTGATGTGTTGTAAATAGATAAGTGTAGCTAGTTTTGTTTTGATTTCTGTATTTTTTTTGATCGGAGCAGTGTTTCTCCGTTAGTTAACGTAATGATGTAAATTAGATGTCAGATGTTAGGTTTATAGGTCATCGATTCTGTCACAGTCGAAATAGTAGTGGTATGCTCATACCAGGCATCTAAGTAATTACCAAACTTTCTTTTAAAATCCACTACATTTTTATTTTGAAATTAAGCGATCTTTAAATAAACCTATTGTATAAAACTGCCGCAAGAAATGGTAAATAAGATGGTATCTGCCTCCATCTAGTGGTGATACCACAAATATGAATTTATAAATGAAATGCAGTTAGCGGCAAAGTCAATAGAAATTTTAATGTACAAAGATCGCTGTCATTCGATAATGTTAACATCAGGCACTTGGCCTTAATTTTGTTTTTATTTTAAGAGTCCAGTCTATCACAGGCAAGCAAGTGGAGTCTAACATGTAGATGAGTGGTTGGATACACTCAGAGTGATGTTTCGATAATTGATTTGTTTAATCAGGAGGTGTTGTATAAGACAACAGTTATGTAGGAAATGAAAGTGATGTTCATGGTTGTTTTGTTCTGTTTCGAAGAACTATTTCCTTAAGTGATACACTTGCTTAGTGCAGTCCATGTTTATTAAAATTTGGGTATTTTTCCCAAATGAGCCTACATGTGTTAAACATTTAATAACTCTGATAAGTCAGTGGATTGATCGACGTAACAGAATTTAATTTACTTTATTGTGAGTCTATTTATTAATTTGGATATCTGAGAGATAGTTTCTCTGTTATATATTTCGTATTTCAAGAAGGTGGTTTTTCTGACCAGAGTTTTAATGGAGTCATTTTTTTTTCAACTTGAAGTCAATGTCAAGATAGTCTGGAATATTTAATTAAGGTGTTGACCTTCAGTCAGTTTATTTAGGCAGTTTATGTTTGTTTTGGAAGGCAGACCTTCAATTTTAAATATTTTATTAGTCTCTTTTATTTCATTTGTTTACATTTTCACTAGTTCAGTTTACGTTTCATTTCAGCATTTTGCATTTTACTTGAATAAATTAGTCTTTTATTTTAACTTTAATTCAGTCTTGGGTACCGTCATTTTAGTTAGTTTACCCCTTCTTTTCATTCCCTCACTCCTCTATCAGCGGGTGGCCTCTCCGGGGATATCGAACGGGCACGACTGAGAAGAAGAGTCTACATGCAGCGGTGAGTATGATGTATATGTCATTTATTATAGGAGCAGCCGGCGCAAAGAAGAAAGAAGAGATCACCGCAGTTGGTGCCTTAAAAGGGCACAGGGGCCGGAGTGAGGAGTGAAAAGCGTGGCGCCCACCTTTAGGGGCTAGATTTGCTTATCCCCGGGACTGTGCACTTTACATTTTATTTATTTTGTACCCAGACTAACAACCATGAACATAGATTTACTGAATGTTGATAAATATGAATGCTGTGATAGTACTGTTTGACAAGTAGTGGTATTAATTATAAATGATATGTTTGTATAATTTTATCCAAATTTTAGGATAAAATGGTTTTGTATTGGTGATTACTGTGTCTTGCATGTGTTGGAGGTAGTGTTGGGGAACCTAATGGTCTCAGTCGTATTCTCTCAGCATATAGAATGTCGATTAGCCAGGAGCAGTGGGACAGGTTGATTAAAACCATTAACGATTTAAGTGTAACAACTAGTGAGTTGAAATCAAGTCAGGCCGAACTGTCGAATAAGATAGAAACTAGCCAAACAGAATTATCTATGGAACTTAAAACAAGTCAAGATGAATTGAAATCCAGTCAGGCTGAACTTTTAAACAAGGTAGAAAGTAGCCAAGCCGAATTAGCTAACGAGTTAAAGAACACACAAGGCGAATTGAAATCCAGCCAGGTAGAACTTGCAAATAAGATTGAGAGTAGCCAAGCCGAACTTGCGAATAAAGTAGAGGCAGTACACGGGCAGGTCTTGGAAGAATTTAAACAGTATGAGATAAAGCTCGAGGAGAAATTCATGAAAAGCCAGGTCGAATTGAAAAAAGAGTTACGGGAAAACCAGGATAAACTCATGCAGGCGTGTAATGCAAACAGGCAGGAGACGATGGAAGAGATAAAGAAGTTAGCCGATGCACAAGCACAGATACAAGAGCAGTTAGACAGCCACAGCGCGACTGTTGAGGAAACTATGAGGGAAACCAGGGTAATGGTGCAAGATCAAGGCACGGATTTAGCTCGAGGTATCATACTCTTGGAAGAGCGTATAGATAAAATTGAGGATGAGACTAGAAAAGAGGTGAATAAAGTATGCGTACAGATTGGAGAGACCCAGGAGAAAACGAGCCACGAAATCATGACCTTAAAGTCGGAAAACCAGGATATTACAAAGAGGTTAACCGAACTGTCAGAAAAGATCGCGGAAACTGAGGGTGCGATTACACTCAGTGAGCAGTCAGTAAGACAGGAAGTTAACGAGGTCATAGAGGGAAAAATCCAGGCAATTAAGACCCAGGGCGAAAACTTGTCGACCTTGGTCAAGATGTTAGTCGACAAACAAGCCGAGTCCCAGATAGCCAGAGAAATTAGGAATACAGCATGTTCTGAGTTCAACACGTCACCCAGAGTCGAACCCGGCAGAAAGAGTAATGAAAGTCATCGCAAAATTCAGCAGAATTTATATCCCAGAACAACATTGGCGATGGGTCGATATTCTCCCATTGATCACTGACTGCATAAACAATACTGTCCATGAAGCAACAGCGAAAATCCCAGCCACAGTGCATAATGGCTTACAACCGGCCAGGACGTGGAGCCCAGTCGTCAATTGTCCGCCTGAACCCCAATTATCTCCGGAACTATGTATACAACAGGTACGAGAGCGCTTAAGAGAGCAAGCTGACCGCAGGCTGAGGAGAGTTCGTAGAAAAAAAATTCCACAAGCCATTACGGGAAGGTGAAATGGTATTGATCCGTAGACCAGCCATCTCCGATCCTGAAAGGAAGTATTACGCAAAATTCGCACCATTGTACATCGGTCCTTACCGCATTGTCCAGGATATGCAAAACAATGCATATAGAATTAGAAGTTTAGATGGGGGAAATGAAATGATTATGAATGCAGCAAATCTTAAAGAATACAAAATAGCACCAGGCGCAGCTCAAGTAAATCTCGTGGAAAAACCAAGGAGCTCAAACGCAGGAGAAGACGCAAGTTCCGGCACGGAAGAAGAAGATGATGATGATGACCCGTGTACCGAAGCAGAAGAAGAAGACGATGATGATGACCTGTGTACCGAAGCAGAAGAAGTAGATGACCAGGAAACCCTATCAACGCACCCAGGAGACGACAGTCATTTCGAGACAGGTCAACAGACAGAAGAGAATTGTCCGGAATGCGGACAGAACTCAGCCGAGATACTAGCAGTCATGAAACAGATTGCAGATGACCTCGAGAAAGAGAACAAACTTTTAGAGAGAGAAATCAGAGAAAAACTCAGACATAAGCAGAGGTATACTTCATAGTCAGGAGTATACATTCGCTTATGACTGCAAGTATGTCTAAAATATTATTGGTTGAATTGAGAAATCTTCCACTATCGCGTAAGATTTCTAACGGCGTAAGGGGGCATTGCACCCATAAGCGAATTTGCCTAATTTAATTCATAATTAAATTGAATATTTCACATATGAGATACCACAGTGAGGCTGTGAAACTAGCAGTCACAAAGGAACTTTCTGGCGCCAGCCTGACGGCGAGAGAATCCATGAAACTCTTCTCTAGACACGACCAGATTGTAAACCACCCATCCAATAAATTTTATGACACCGCCGGGGAGTGGTCACTTGCTGTGCGTTCTCACAAGAAAAGCACGCGGTGAAGCCTGACCTATTTAGCTAGGACAATAGAGGACCAACGACAGTAACCGCCAATTCGTGGGAGGAAGCGGATGCACTATGTTTTGGAAGAGCGCGAAAGTCTCAACCAATCAGAATATTCTAAATTTGAATGAGCTGTCATACCGGGAGATCTACAATCAGTATCTCGCGATCTGAAGCCCGATGTGGTAGTGAAAAACAGTGTCTTAACTTCTTTACAATATTTGGTGAATTATCTGTGTCAATCTGTGATTAATCAGTGCCTAATTAATAAAAATTCAACTTCGAACGGAGGAGTAATAGAACCCAGAATAAGGAGCCATCATGGCTGAACGAGGCCATCCACCGGAAGAAAATAACACCAGTGACGCGCATCATCGTGTGGATTATTCTATGATCATTTCCCGCGGCGCAATATCACATGTGAGTCGGACAGAATTTAGGAAGTTTTGAGTATAAATTTTGAAAACCATAACCTACGGATGTACGAGAAAGCGCTCCTGAGGACTAGATTATTACGCCACATCCCTTCCACGGAACTATTTTCCTGGTGGTGGGAGGAATTTTTATAAAACCCAGCGACCACAGGGTCGAATTCTCAGTTACTCTCAGTCGAATTCTCAGTTATTCTCAGTCAATTCTCAGTGTGAATCAAGTTCTCAGTCAGTGTTTTGAGTTCTCAGTGTGAAATCAACTCTCAGTGTCTTCGAAGTTCTCAGTTCACAGTTGTTTTGAATACTCTCAGTTATTGTCTTGAGTACTCTTAGTGTTACTTTAGTATGCACAGCGAATCTACGTTTTGACAGAGTGACAGAGTGTGTCAGCAAAAATGCATTTTAGTCAACTTTATTTTGGCTGGTACGAAAGCGACTAGACACTTGTAGGCATTTTAGAAAGCCTTGTATTATTTACTTGGGAGAATATGCATTTCAGAAAATGAACACTTTCACAGACTTTTACTGTAAATGCAGGGAGTGTAGGCAAGAATTACACTTTCAATTTAAATGAACTCACATTACTAGTCGAGGGAAACAAATTCATGTTCCAGCAGATTTACATAAAAACATTTCTAACCAGTGGGGAGTGTTACATGTGAGATCAGTATATAATTTTCTCCACGACATAAACTGTATTTAGCTTGTTTCTACCATTCTACAAACTGTTTGGCAAGCTAGATGTTTATGGGCGGAAACTAGTAAGACAAACGGGAAGGTGATTGACTTTATTCAATGGAGGCCGCAACAGCAGACCTTGAGGGAACAGTTATGCCCCAGTAGGGTTAACGTACTATAAGCTGTAGGTAAACAGAGCTGAGGGATCGTCGGAAGGCCAGCAGGTGTTTGCAGGTAAAGAGCGAGGCGACCTTCATCTACACTACAGGCAGGAGGCTGCAGTGGCATCTTCTAAACTTTCACTGGAGTGAGAGAAATGCGAGTGTTTTTATGCTAATATAATCGTGTGGCACGGCATGGCAAGAATGTGTCAAATTTGCGTGTGTAATAAAAATATGGAATACCACATCACCTTGAAGATGGAATTCTAATTTCCACCATGACGGGGACCGGTGGGTGAACTGACCTGCTTCCACCATACAGGTATGAGCATAATTAAATCATATAAATAATATGTAGTACCGTGGCAAAATCGATGATCAGTGTAGTTTAGAGTACTAGGTAAGGGTGTAAATAATTCACAGTTTTATAATACTGCTATAATAATAATAATAATAATAAAAATAATAATAATAATAATAATAATAATAATAATAATAATAATAAATAATAATGTTTCGGTTGCACTTTCAGATAGGCTTATTTTGTGCACTTTGTTTAAGTAGATGTTTGTTTGCGTGTCTTTATGGTTGATTTCTGTAGTATGTCATTTGACAGTTAGGCAGCTATTGATTTTTGATCTACGAGTGTAATGTCAGTTTATTATTTTGTTATTTCATCAGGATTTTAGATCGATGGTTCTTGAGTCATATTTTCTTTTGTTGGAGTTTTGATGTTATGGACACCGTCGCGATGATTTCAAGGTTTATTTTCATGGTTTTTGCGCATTTCAGTTTGTTTATGTTGCGGAATCATCTTTCAGATGGCCGGTTTCGATTTGTATTTATCCCGCGTATTTTTGCGACGATTCTGGGTAGACGCGAATATTTTATCTCTGTAGTTGCGGTTGCGCACGTTTCAACATTTGTGTTTTGAGAGGCAATCTCGTCACTTGTTTTGTTTATATAGTAACAATGAGCGCCATTGATGAGTCAGCTCTGTGATTTTTGTGATGTGTTAACAGTGAATGATCGAGAGATCGAGCTAGATGATTAATATCCCTGATGATCTACGTTGATGATGGAAATATGATATTTGAACCATGTCTTGAATTTACATAAGAAGTCGTAATGTGCACGACAGATATTTTCGCCCGCCGGGTACGAGCGAGGCCGTATTGTGAGAATAATGAATTATAATGACGTCGCGAATTAATGAGGAAATAGAAGTGTGAAATGAAGAATTTAACCACGTGCGTTAAAATGTGTTACGACATGGGTATGATACTACAGGCAGGAGCCTGTATTTGTTAAATAATTCCAGGGAGAATAGATGCTCGACTAATAATGCTAGCCAGTGTACAATGTGGACAGAGCGACGAGTCAATGTGTTTTGAATATTTATGTAGAGTCACGGATAACGTGAAAGAACAGTAAACTTTTCCATCAAGGTTAGATAATATTATGTCCAGACGTTTGTAGTCTGAAATTTGAGATTGCCGTCAAATTCGCAATATTTTGCTACTCGCAGCGGGGTATATGTTTTCTGGTAACTCCGAGTTTGTTTTGCGCATTTCTATCCTTATTAATTTCCAGTAGGCCGCGATGGTGGGACCCAGTTTGTTATTGTTTTCTTTCTGAGTGCACCTTTTACCGTATTTGTGGGACGCAAGCGTATGTGAATTATTTATATTTGATGTGTTGTAAATAGATAAGTGTAGCTAGTTTTGTTTTGATTTCTGTATTTTTTTTGATCGGAGCAGTGTTTCTCCGTTAGTTAACGTAATGATGTAAATTAGATGTTAGATGTTAGGTTTATAGGTCATCGATTCTGTCACAGTCGAAATAGTAGTGGTATGCTCATACCAGGCATCTAAGTAATTACCAAACTTTCTTTTAAAATCTACTACATTTTTATTTTGAAATGAAGCGATCTTTAAATAAACCAATTGTATAAAACTGCCGCAAGAAATGGTAAATAAGATGGTATCTGTCTCCATCTAGTGGTGATACCACAAATATGAATTTATAAATGAAATGCAGTTAGCGGCAAAGTCAATAGAAATTTTAATGTACAAAGATCGCTGTCATTCGATAATGTTAACATCAGGCACTTGGCCTTAATTTTGTTTTTATTTTAAGAGTCCAGTCTATCACAGGCAAGCAAGTGGAGTCTAACATGTAGATGAGTGGTTGGATACACTCAGAGTGATGTTTCGATAATTGATTTGTTTAATCAGGAGGTGTTGTATAAGACAACAGTTATGTAGGAAATGAAAGTGATGTTCATGGTTGTTTTGTTCTGTTTCGAAGAACTATTTCCTTAAGTGATACACTTGCTTAGTGCAGTCCATGTTTATTAAAATTTGGGTATTTTTCCCAAATGAGCCTACATGTGTTAAACATTTAATAACTCTGATAAGTCAGTGGATTGATCGACGTAACAGAATTTAATTTACTTTATTGTGAGTCTATTTATTAATTTGGATATCTGAGAGATAGTTTCTCTGTTATATATTTCGTATTTCAAGAAGGTGGTTTTTCTGACCAGAGTTTTAATGGAGTCATTTTTTTTTCAACTTGAAGTCAATGTCAAGATAGTCTGGAATATTTAATTAAGGTGTTGACCTTCAGTCAGTTTATTTAGGCAGTTTATGTTTGTTTTGGAAGGCAGACCTTCAATTTTAAATATTTTATTAGTCTCTTTTATTTCATTTGTTTACATTTTCACTAGTTCAGTTTACGTTTCATTTCAGCATTTTGCATTTTACTTGAATAAATTAGTCTTTTATTTTAACTTTAATTCAGTCTTGGGTACCGTCATTTTAGTTAGTTTACCCCTTCTTTTCATTCCCTCACTCCTCTATCAGCGGGTGGCCTCTCCGGGGATATCGAACGGGCACGACTGAGAAGAAGAGTCTACATGCAGCGGTGAGTATGATGTATATGTCATTTATTATAGGAGCAGCCGGCGCAAAGAAGAAAGAAGAGATCACCGCAGTTGGTGCCTTAAAAGGGCACAATATCCCAACCCATTTTATGATACCATGATCTCATAACGTCAAATCAAATAACATGTTTTCCTCATGTGACTGCTAGCTCCTGACAAGATATACGGAATAGCTCAGAGAGAGACTGGAGTATATATTTTAAAACGCTAAATTCCGCTATAATAAATCTAGAATTCCGCCAAAAAAATCCGCTGACCGCTAAATGGTATATTTCTCCGCCGACAGTCTTCTAATTCCGCCAAATTTGGCGGAAAATCCGCCAAGTTGGCAACACTGTACCCAACAAGAGGAAGACATATTTGAGCATCTTGCGCCGGAGTCGAACCCGCCAACCCGGGTACAGAAAGCCAGTGCTTCTACTGCCTGAGCCATTCAGCCCGGCTCGAAATGTGTATACTGTGTATGCTGGGCATTCAGCCCGAAGGCTGGTCCGATCCTCCACAGCTCCGCCAACAGCTGTCATGGCCTAGGCATTACTGAAGAGGCATACTAGGGAAATGAGGAGTCACGTAATTTACCCTTGCTTTCCTCAATGAGCCAGAAGTTGCTGTTATATATCAGTCTGCCAAGCCCACTGAAATGCATGCACCAACCGATCCTATGAGAGATATTTTCACACCATTCACAACAGGGACTGGCTGCATAAGGAATGGCATTACTAGCATCGGTCATACCTCAGTCACTTTCATATTGTCAAAACCAAGGATGACACTGCGACAGACAGATCAATGCAAGCAACAAATTTGTTCTAGCCTACACCAGAAGATATAGTGCACTTGATGAGTTCCGATCTAAGACGAAAAATACATTCAGATCTACGATTACTCCACAAGGCTACAAAGATAATCTTTGTACACTTTGTGAATAATAATAACAATAGCAACAATAATAGTTTCACCGGGCGAGTTGGCCGTGCGGTTAGGGGCGCGCGGCTGTGAGCTTGCATCCGGGAGATAGTGAAAAAATGTTTTCACCGAGCTCGATAGCTGCAGTCGCTTAAGTGCGGCCAGTATCCAGTAATCGGAAGATAGTGGGTTCGAACCCCACTGTCGACAGCCCTGAATATGGTTTTCCGTGGTTTCCCATTTTCACGCCAGGCAAATGCCGGGGCTGTACCTTAATTAAGGCCACGGCCGTTTCCTTCACATTCCTAGGTCTCTCCTATCCCATCGTCGCCATAATACCTATCTGTACCTATCTGTGTCGGTGCGACGTAAAGCAAATAGCAAAAAAATTGTTTTCCGTGGTCTCCCTTTTTCACAGCAGGCAAATGCTGGGGCCGTACCTTAATTAAGGCCACGGCTGCTTCCTTTCAACTCCTAGGCATTTCCTATCCCATCGTTGCCATAATACCTATCTGTGTCGGTGCGACGTGAAGCCACTTGCAAAAAAAAAAAAAAAAAAAAAAAGTTTTGTGTCCTACTAACTACGTTTTATGGTGTTCGGAGATGCCGAGGTGCAAGAATTTTGTCCCGCGAGAGTTATTTTACGCGCCAGTAAATCTACTGACTCGTCCCTGATGTATTTCAGCACCTTCAAATACCACCGGACTGAACCAGGATCGAAATTACCAACTTGGACCTGAAAAGTATAGGTATATATCTGGAAAGAAGAAATGGAAAAAGTCTAGCCCTGTACTTTTATTTATACCGAGGGAGTTGGCCGTGCGGTGAGGAGAGCGCGGCTGTGAGCTTGCACTCGGGAGATAGTGGGTTCTAACTTCGCTGTCCGCAGCCTTGAAGATGGTTTTCTGTGGTTTCCCATTTTCACAGCAGCCAAATACTGGGTCTATACCTTAATTAAGGCCACGGCCACTTCCTTCCCACACCTAGCCATTTCCTGCCACATCGTCCCCATAAGACATTTCTGTGTCGGTGCAACGTAAAGCAAATTGTAAAAAAAAAAAGTTTATTTATGGAATCTACGAGGATTGAGCCATAAGTAATGGTAACTTTTTTCTCACGAATGTGGGATCTACGAGACAAATGAAACTATACAGATTGGAGTGTAGGCGTAATGTGCTGGAGAACGTGTGAATAGTGTCCTTGTGCTACATTCTCAGAGAATAAAATAAACCCTCAGTCTGAAACAAATGAAATGAAATAGCTTTTAGTGCCGGGAGTGTCCGAGGACAGGTTCGGCGAGCCAGATGCAGGTCTTTTGATTTGACGCCAGTAGGCGACCTGCGCGTCAAGATGAGGATGAAGACGACACATACACCGAAACCCCGTGCCAACGAAATTAACCAATGATGGTTAAAATTCCCGACCCTGCCGGGAATCGAACTCGGGACCCCTGTGACCAAAGTCCAGCACGCTAACCATTTAGCCATGGAGCCGGACCCTGAAATAAATAATTGCATATTGGATATGAACTCACTCTCTCGTGTTCTAAACCCAAAAGCACATCCATGATTCTATGTTTTATTTCTGTGTAGCGGTTAAAGTGGAAGAATGCGAAGTTTTAATGTTGATTAGTAAAACAGGGATCTCTATTCTACGAAAAATGTAAAATTAAGCAATTTTCTCAATTGTGCCAAAAGTTGGAGGGCTAAAGGGCCCGGAAAGGTTTCAAATTGTGAGTATTGGGTAGCCCAATCAAACTAAACAAGAATTTTCGAAAATCACTTCCGGCCTTAATGCAGTTCCTGAAAAACTGCCTAAAATCATTTGTTTTTTACTCGTTTTCTTTTTTATTCGAATCCTAGTCAAATTAACTTAAATATATAATTATTTCTGTAATGTGCTCCTTGGTTCAATGCCCTCAGTCGTTTTTTGATCTTTTGAAAAATGTCCACACCGAATGTAGTTATAAAGGCTTACGTGAAACTCTGCATTGACTCACATTAGTGCTCGTAGTGGTGCTTAAGTGAAACAATGCGTTGACTCACATTAGCGCTCGTAGTGGTGCTTAAGTGAAACAATGCATTGACTCACATTAGCGCTCGTAGTAGTGCTTAAGGGAAACAATGCGTTGACTCACATTAGCGCTCGTAGTGGTGTTTAAGTGAAACAATGCGTTGACTCACATTAGCGCTCGTAGTGGTGCTTAAGGGAAACAATGCATTGACTCACATTAGCGCTCGTAGTGGTGTTTAAGTGAAACAATGCGTTGACTCACATTAGCGCTCGCAGTGGTGCTTAAGTGAAACAATGCATTGACTCACATTAGCGCTCGTAGTGGTGTTTAAGTGAAACAATGCGTTGACTCACATTAGCGCTCGTAGTAGTGCTTAAGTGAAACTCTGCATTGACTCACATTAGCGCTCGTAGTGGTGCTTAAGTGAAACAATACATTGACTCACATTAGCGCTCGTAGTAGGGCTTAAATGAAACAATGCATTGACTCACATTAGCGCTCGTAGTGGTGCTTAAGGGAAACAGTGCATTGACTCACATTAGCGCTCGTAGTGGTAGAAAAAGGCAAACTGCTAATCTAATCGACCGAATTCTTCTTCTTCTTCTTCTTCTTCATTTTCTACAGCTTTTTCTCACACCTTTAGGGTCGCTGGTACGAACTGCGTCGCACATGCAGATTTGGCCCTGTTTTACGGCCGGATGCCCTTCCTGACGCCAACTTTATATTAAGGAATGTAATCACTATTGCGTGTTTCTGTGGTGGCTGGTAGTGTGGTGTTTTGTCTGAATATGAAGAGGAGAGTGTTGGGACATACACAAACACCCAGACCCCGAGACAGAAGGATTAATCACAAGGGAGTAAATGCCCGACCCGACCGGAAATCGAACCCGGGACCCTTTGAAGCAAAGGGCAGTGCGCTGACCATTCAGCCAACGACTCGGACTAATTTAATCGACCGGGTAACGATGATTAAGGAAAGGATAGTAGTTCTTGAGAATAAATACATTATATTTTAATTACCTACAACTCGTAGCTCATATCCCTGGGATATTTTCAACATTGAGTTGCTTGCCTGAAGGGCTAGAACTCTGGTTTGTATTTGTTTTGTACTAAACTCTGCTGAATGGTTAATTGTGTATACTTCCACTTTTCTGCTTGATACTTGATCAATGATAATCCCAAAATATCATTACCCTTGTGGGTTTTGAGCTTCCTCCTTGTCGTAAAAGACGGTCCCCAAGAGCTATCAACTTGCGAGCGTGGATTAACGCCCACGGGGCATCTAGCTGAGTCTGGGACGACTTTATTCTGCCAGGTTCCTCACTGTCATCATTCCCATCCAAACCGTGAGGTCAATTCTTTTTCTCTTCCGACCACGACGGTATTAGGATTGCGAAACGCAGGGAATGTTTCATTTTCAAGCCCTGTATGAGTCTTCAATTGGCTGATGCCTTCATTCTTTGAAGACGTTAAGAAAGGTGTTGTAAGTTTCAACAATAGGGGAAGTTCTCTCAGTTTTCTTCTTATTCTTAATGTGTTTACCCTCCAGGGTTGGTTTTTCCCTTGGACTCAGCGAGGGATCCCACCTCTACCGCCTCAAGGGCAGTGTCCTGGAGCGTGAGACATTGGGTCGAGGTCGGGGGAGACAACTGTGGAGGAGGACCAGGCGGCCTCACCTGTTATGCTCAACAGGGGGCCTTGTGTGGGAATGGGAAGATTGGAAGAGATAGACAAGGAAGAGGGAAGGAAGCAGCCGTAGCCTTAAGTTAGGTACCTTCCCGTCATTTGCCTGGAGGAGAAGTGGGAAACGACAGAAAACTAATTCCGGGATCGCTGAGGGTGAGTGCACCCCGTTCCAGCCCTCGTACCAGCTTTCAAATTTCGTGGCAGAGCCTGGAATCGAACCCGGGCCTCCGAGGGTGGCAGCTAATCACGCTAACCACTACACCAAAGAGGCGGAACCTCTCAGTTTTTTTTTTTTTTTTTTTTGCTAATTGATTTACGTCGCACCGACACAGATAGGTCTTATGGCGACGATGGGACAGGGAAGGGCTAGGAGTGGGAAGGAAGCGGCCGTGGCCTTAATTAAGGTACAGCCCCAGCATTTGCCTGGTGTGAAAATGGGAAACCACGGAAAACCATCTTCAGGGCTGCCGACAGTGGGGCTCGAACCCACTATCTCCCGAATACTGGATACTGGCCGCAATTAAGCGACTGCAGCTATCGAGCTCGGTCCTCTCAGTTTTAATTAGTGTATTGATGCGGTGATAGTGCCTCATGGCGGAACACTGTAAGTACTAGGTATTAACATAAGGAAAGGCCTTCATTGGGGTAATCATATCAACAAGGGATTGTGATAAGGATGTAAATGAGAGAGCGTGAAAGTGTCGTGTAAGACCGTACGTAGAGTACGGCTCCAGTGTATGGGACCCTCAACAGGACTACTTGATACGAAAACAGGAAAGAATTCAAAGAAGGAGTAGTGTTACAAGAATGTTGCAATCTTTGCGCTGTGAAGACTAGGGAGTAATGGGAAGAGATGCTCGACTATGTGGTATGTTTCGAGCTGTCAGTGGAGATTTGGCGTGGAATGACATAAGTAGAAGAATAAACTTCAGTTGATCTTTTAAAAGTAGGAAAATAAAGTTAGAATTTGAGAGGACAGATTTGTACAAATAGGCTATTCATTTATAGGACGAGGAGTAAGGCATTGGAATAAACTATCAAGGGAAATGTTCTATAAATTTCCAAGTTTTTTGAAAATGTTTAAGAAAAAGCTAGATAGGGGTATACGACTGATAGGGAATTTGCCACCTGGGCGGCAGGCCTAAACGCAGACCATTAATGATTGATTGATTGATTGATTGATTGATTGATTGATTGATTGATTGATTGATTGATTGATTGATTGATTGATTGATTGATTGATTGATTGATTGATTGATTGATTGATTGATTGATTGATTGATTGATTGATTGATTGAGAGAATGATTGTCTAGTTGTACGCCCCCTCAATCAATAATCATCATCCCCATCTTCATCATCGTTATTTTGTTAAATGCCATAGAAATAGATCGTCAGGGAAAGCTGTGTTCCTCGGCGCGCACCTTCATGGAATGCCCTAATTTCTTCTGTGAACTTTTTTTTTTCGCTAGTGGCTTTACGTCGCGCCGAAACAGATAGGTCTTATTGCGACGATGGGATAGGAAAGGCCTAGGAGTTGGAAGGAAGCAACCGTGGCCTTAATTAAGGCACAGCCTGGTGTGAAAATGCTAAACCACGGAAAACCATCTTCAGGGCTGCCGACAGTGGGATTCGAACCCACTATCTCCCGTATGCAAGCTCACAGCCGCGCACCCCTAACCGCACGGCCAACCTGCCCGGTGTCAACATTTTAGGATACCATTGAACTGACAGGCAATGACTCTGTGCTTTGGTATCAGAAACATTATGGACTGTAGCTTCATATACCTAATGGATACAGGAATATGAATAAAGACAAAACCCATGCAGTTGAACTTCAAGCTCAGATAAATCAGTCTGTTTTATACTTCAAGAATGTAGTTTGCCATGCATTCTTCTTAAGATTATGAGTCACTAAGGATTTTTTTTTTTTTTTTGTGACTCTTTAACAGGAGAAGTTGAAACGAGAGATGTAGAGTGCGTCATCCAATATCGAAGCTCAACTTGAAAACGGCGTTCCGGTAAATGTTACGCAACTTTTGTTATGAAACAACCGTTTTGATTTTCTCCGGGGAAAATAATTAAATAAATAGGTAAATAAATAAATTAGCAAAATAATCTCCGTATAGGTAGGCCCTATACCAATTTATTAATCTCTTATAGAATTTTCTTTTCTAGAATTGTTAATAATCCATAAGGCGATTATGATTGTAGCATCACCATCATCATCATCATCATCGTCCTAAATCAGGTTACTGTTTTATTTATTTATTTATTTATTTATTTATTTATTTATTTATTTATTTATTTATTTATTTTTATTTATTTATTTATTTATTTATTTATTTATTTATCCGTTTACACTCCAGCGTCGGTTTTTCCCTCGGACTGAGCTAGGGATCCCATCTCTACTGCCTCAAGGGTAGTGCCTTGGAGCATGAGACTTTGGATCAGAACTATAACTGGGAAAGAGGACCAGTACCTCGCCAAATTGCCTCACCTGCTATGCTGAACAGGGACCTTATGTGGGGATAGGAAGATTGGAAGGGATAGACAAGGAAGAGGGGAAGAAGCGGCCGTGGCCTTGAGTTAGACATCATCTCGGCATTTGCGTGGAAGAGAAGTGGGAAACCACGGAAAAGCACTTCGAGGATGGCTGAGATGAGAATCGAACCTCCTCTACCCAGTTGACCTTCCGAGGCTGAGGGCACCCCGTTCCAGTTCTCCTATCACAATTAAAAATTTCGTGGCAGAGCCCGGAATCGAACCCGGGCCTCCAGTGGTGGCAGCTAATCACACTAACCACTACACCAGAGAGTCGTATTATTATTATTATTATTATTATTATTATTATTATTATTATTATTATTATTATTATTATTATTATTATTATGGATGTCAGTAGGTAAGAAACCTAAGAGAATTGAATGCCAGGTCGGAAACACAGGGCTAGAACAAGTAGATCATTTCAAGTATTAAGGATGTGTATTCTCCCTGGATGGTAGTATAGTAAGCGAGACTGAACATGGATCAGCAAAGCTAATGCAGGGAGTTCTCAGTAGTGATCAACAATATTCTGTAAGAAAAAAGTCAGCTCCCGGACGAAATTATCTTTACACTGTCCTGTTTTTAGACCAACTTTGCTTTACGGGAGCGAAAGCTGGGTGGACTCAGAATATCTTACATGAAAGCAGCGAGAATATTCGGAATGAGGATACAAAGACTAGGTTAGGAATTAACTCGATAGATGAAGCTGTACGCATAAACCGGCTTCGGTCGTCGGGCCATGTGAGGCGAATGGAGGAGGATAGACTACCTAGCAGGATAACGGACTCGGGCATGGAGGATAAGAGTAGTGGAGGGAGACCAAGACGACGATGGCTAGTTCAGTATAAGAGGTATAGAACTAAACGGGATACAGAACTTGTTACAAATAGCGGATTGTGGTGGTGTTTAGTAAACTCACAGGGGCATGAAAAGCATTGAAAGGCATAACAGTCGAATTAATCAGACGCGATTAAAATCCCCTTCCCAGCCGGGAATCGAATTAGGAACAGAATGCCTCAACCGTGACCAATCAGCCAATGAATCGGACCCTTCTGCATACGTGCTCCAAGGATTTTGTGAGGAGTATTACATCACTGTACATTACTTAAAGCAGAAAGTAGGCGCCCAGTTTCATTAAAATCCCGTAAATTAATCTCAGAAAATTTTAGGAAAACAGAGGATCATGGGGAAGAGCAAGAATACGCTGATAGGGGATATTAAACTTCCCTCTTGTCCCACTGATTGGCAAGTTGCTTTACGCCGCATCGACACAGACAGGTCTTACGGCGACGATGGGACAGGTTGGAGCTAGGAGTGGTAAGGAAGCGGCCGTGGCCTTAATTATGTACAGGTCGAGCATTTGCCTGGTGTGAAAATGGGAAACCACGGAGAGCCATCTTCAAGGCTGCCGACAGTGGGGTTCGAACCCACTATCTCCCGAATACTGGATACTGGCCGCAATTAAGCGAGTGTACCTATCGAGCTCGGTAGTTCAAGTCTCGGCTGAGGCAAGGACATGACTGTAATTCTTCCGGGTTAGGGACAGGGTGTCTGTATTCGTCATAATACATACAGTATATCTTCATATTAGCACCACACAGCACACTGCCAACCACCACAGAAATACGCATTAGTGAACACATCCCTCCACATAGCAGGAAGGGCATCCGGCCGTAAAAAATAAACAAATCCGCATCCTGTTCCGACACCAATAAATTGGGAAAATTGCCATTAGAAAACAGAAGATATTGAAGTTTTGGCCAATTTACGCTGTTCGGGTGTACAGTAGGTGAGTAACTGAGGAAGTAGTTAGCTGCCAGGTCAGATGGTACGACTATCATTTTACACATCGTGGACTGACAGAGAAACATCGCTTTGCTCTCAAAAAACTTCATGAGAAAAATTGAAATTGTAGGGGAAGATATTTACATAAACAAAACAAAACCCCATGTTGCAACAGCCCTGTAGGGCCATGACGTACCAGGTGACCGCTGTTCAGCCCGATCTGAAGATTACGAGGTGTCGTGTGGTCGCCACGACAAATCCCCTCTGCAGTTATTCTTGGCCTCTGTGATGTAATGGTTAGTGTGATTAGATGTCATCCCCGGAGGCTCGGGTTCGATTACCGGCTCTGCCACGAAATTTGAAAAGTGGTACGACGACTGCAACGGGGTCCACTCAGCCTCAGGAGGTCAACTGAGTAGAGGTGGTTCGATTTCCACCTTAGCCATCCTCAAAGTGGTTTTCCATGGTTTCTCACTTCTCCATCAGGTAAATGCCGGGATGGTACCCAACTTAAGACCACGGCCACTTCCTTCCCTCTTTCTTGACTATCCCTTAACTTCCCGTCCTCCACAAGAGTCCCGTTCAGCATAGCAGGTGAAGCCGCCTGGTCGAAGTACTGGTGCTCCTTCCTAGTTGTACCACCGACCAAATATCTTATGCTCCGGGACACTGCCCTAGAGGCGGTAGAGGTGGGATCTCTCACTGAGTCCGGGGAAAACATCCCTGTGGTAAACGGATTAAATAAATAATAAATAAATAAATTAATTAGGAATTTAATTAATTAATTAATTAATCATTAAATAATAATAATGTTATTTGCTTTACGTCCCACTAACTACTTTTACGGTCTTCGGAGACGCCAATAATAATCATTATTACTATTATTTAAATTCAGTATATGCTTAAGTATGTTAGATACTATATTTTGTCCATTATCTCATTGTCGTGTAATAACTCAATAAAAGCATTTGGAAGAGAGCTAAGTTTTACATTCGGACACAGCCATGCGATCCGCTGCTCCACCGTACTTTGTCGTCCCTCCCTGAACATGCTGCTCTTTTTTTGTCATCTGCCCTGAATTTTCACACTTGCACTGTAGGCCTCTTGGTGACCTTTCAACTTTCGTCTGCACTTTGCCAATAAAGCAATGTTCATGTACTTAGAACGTGTATAAATGATAGTATAGGCTACAAATGGCCGTAAACGTTATTAGTCATTTTCCTAACGTAATAAACTATGCATGTTTACTGATAAAGTGCGTGTGGACCAATCTATACTAACATTATAACGAAAGAAAGTTTTATTATTAGTCGTAACTAAAGAGAAGCGTGCGTGTATGATTTTGAATAATTTCTCCAGCACAAATGCATTAATCGTATCAAATGAGGAGCATGCATGTAGGATTCTGTATTATTTCTCCTCTGAATAACATATTCGTCGTATCAAAAGAGAAGCAAGAGGATTCTGAATTATTTCTCCAATCATTATTATTTATTATTTATTGTATGATGAATCTATGTACACACATGCATATAGTTCAGGATAAATGTGCGTAGTCACAAGTCCGTACAATACTATAACTCTAGATCTAGCATTTTGACCCAATCAACTGCTTCATCCGATGTGCGGTGAATGTCCATTAGCGTTTCTTTGAAAGCTCGAGTTGGCCAGTCAGCAACAATGTGGTGGATTGACTGAGAAGAGACACCACAATCACAATCTGCAGAGCTAGTCCAACCCCATTTGCACAACAGATAACCACATCTGCCTTGACCGGTTCTTATTCGATTGATGATTCTCCACTGTCGTCTTGGAAGATCAAATCCTTGTACTCGTTTGGAAGGATTCTCAACTAGATGTTTGTTCACTACTGAAGACTGAACCCACTGGGCTTTCCATGAACTGTTAACATGAAAAGAGCTTCGTTCAAGATCCATTGCTGTACGCCAGGGTGGTTTCCTTGATTTCAGTCGTTGATGTTCAGTGTGCGTAATATCTTGATGGATGGGTAGTGGGTTCTGCTGGATGTTCTTCCAAACCTTTAGGAGAGCTTCTGATCGTCTTAGGGCTGGAGGTGGAATATTCTCCAATAAAAACGTATTCGTGTAATCAGAAGCAGAGCATTAGCTTTTTGAATTATTTCTTCAACAAAACTGTGTTAGTCGTATCAAAAGGGGAGCGTTAGGATTTGGAATCATTCCTCCAACAGAAATGTTCATATGCATTTTCTTTCTAGCTTTAGCAGTTTTTCCAGGAAAAGTACTTTTATGTATTTGGTCACAAAAGGGAAAATAACGGGTAAAATTTTAGTCGTGTCCAAAAAGAACATGACACGATTTACATAAAATTTCCTACAAAATGTCTACATGCATTTTCTTTGTGATTCTAAGAGTGCCGTACAATTACGTTTTTACTCGTTAGAGGAGAGTTTGGAACATACAGCCCAGAAGGCTGGCTCTTTGAGCGTGGTACAGCTGAGTGAGATGCTATTGGCATAAATTAGTCCAACAAGCGCTTTGATTCTAATTCTGTAAGAGAAACTGTGTTATGGTAACGCGGGGGAACGAACTAAAGGAAGTGTACGTTTTTTACCCTTAATCTGCGTAATCTGTTAGAACTAAAAGTAATGTGTCCTGGCTACGGAAACTGGCTCGTTACTTGACGTAGAAACTGAGGAGAGGCATTATACGTGTCCCACAGTTTGATCACATATAAGTGATCACTTATTGGACAGTTGCTACCAACAACGGTGTCCTAATTCTGATTTCAATGCGGACGAATGCTGTTAAAGAGCATGACAAGACACATTTGATTATAAAAGAACATAGCATAGGACGAATGATAAAAAGCTTGATGCTGATTATCCCGTACAAATACCGCTCATATTTTGTGTAAGGAAGCTCTCCTGACCAACTTCTCTTGAGTTTGCGAGGTCATTCTACTTTTTTGATTTCATACCTTATTTAGATTTTCCCTTTCTTCTTCGGACCTTTCACGGTAGAATCTCCTCCTTTTCTCATACGGTTATTTTTAAGAGGAAGAGGTTCTCACGTTGTACAGTATTTTCCTTTAAATAAGCATCATCAAACACCCACAGCAACCTATCTAGACCAAGTTTACTACAGCCGCCGTTAATATCCTGCCAAAAGAGCAAAGCAAAGCAAAGCAAAGCAAAGTCATCTCCGTACAGGCCATGAAGGCCCTTGGAGGGGTGGAAGGTAAAGGCTTCCACTATTCGTAACCTCGGCACTTGATGGGGTGGTTAGATCTACGCCCGGCCGCCTTTGCCCCCAGGAATTAACCTGGTACTCATTTTTGGTGTAGGCTGAGTGAACCTCAGGTCCATGTGCACCTCCGAAAGTGGAAATCTCGTTTCTTAAATTTCACGACGTCCTGACGGGGATTCGAACCCACATCCTTCCGGGCGGACCGAGCACGCCTTTACCGCCTCGGCCAGGCAGCCCCTGTTAATATCCTGCCAGCCCTTCAAAACATATGATGCTAATGGTTGCCATTCTGATCCCTTGTATTTAGTGCTTCGTGTCTAATTGTACTGGAATTGGAAATCAGAAGTGAACATCTATACAGCATATCAATGTTAACCATGTTCTTACCATCGATCCAGTTGATATTATCATTTCTTTTGCTTGCTGTCTGCACTAATTCTGAAAAACGGCACTGAAAAAGGAGTCTCTCTGTAATATGAATAGTGCAGCTACAAGGGAATCTATTATAGTATCCCTGTATGAGTTCCGCAGAGAAACTGAAGTGATAGACGGTTTAAGTGATCACGAAGTTGTTTATTTTATCGTAAAAACATATATGACCGAAAAGAAGGTTGTAGCACACTATATGGTTGAAAAGACATGAGGGAGTTTAAAGAAAGTAATTATGTTCAGGCCTCTGTGGTGTAGTGGTTAGCGTGATTAGCTGCCACCCTCGGAGGTCTGGGTTCGATTCCTGGCTATGCCACGAAATTTGAAAAGTGGTACGAGGGTTGGAACGGGGTCCACTCAGTCTCAGGAGGTCAATTGAGTAGAAGTGGGTTTAATTCCCACCTCAGCCATCCTAGAAGTGGTTTTCCGTGGTTTCCCACTTCTCCTCCAGGCAAATGCCGGAATGGTACCTAATTTAAAGCCCCTGTTCAGCATGGCAGGCGAGGCCGCCTGGCCGAGATATTTGTCCTCCTCCCCCGTTGTATGCCTGACCCAAAGGCACACGCTTCAAGACACTGCCCTTGAGGCGGTAGAGGTGGGATCCCTCGCTGAGTCCGAGGGAAAACCAACCCTGGAGGGTAAACAGATTAAGAAGAAGAATTATGTTCAGAGGAAAATTAAAAAAAGTAAACAGCATATGAGATGGTTTAAAGCAACGGTTGAGGAGTGTGAAAACATGTATGTACTTTTGAAGGTAGCAAGGAATGGTAAAGACCCACTATATTATAACAAAGAAATAAATAGATTAAGAATAGAATAGAATACTCCCAACCTATGGTTTCAGATC
This sequence comes from Anabrus simplex, assembly GCF_040414725.1. NCBI lineage: Eukaryota > Metazoa > Arthropoda > Insecta > Orthoptera > Tettigoniidae > Anabrus > Anabrus simplex. Next base: position 273,796,264 of record NC_090270.1, read on the forward strand.
GCCAGGAACTGGGGAGAGAGCAACCATTTATTGAAATCCAAATGATTTTAATACATACGATTTACTATTAATTCATCCATTACTACCTTAAATATTACAATTACGCCTATCCAGCTCGATAGCTGCAGTCGCTTAAGTGCGGCCAGTATCCAGTATTTGGGAGATAGTTGGTTCGAACCCCACTGTCGGCAGCCCTGAAGATCGTTTTCCGTGGTTTCACATTTTTACACCAGATAAATGCTGGGGCTGTACCTTAATTAAGGCCACCGACGCTTCCTTCCCACTCGTAGCTCTTTCCTGTCCCATCTTCGCCATAAGACCTGTCTGTGTCGGTGCGACGTAAAGCATCTTGCAATTTGTGTTAGGTGCGAGTATTTATTTATGCCACTAGTCTGAATAGTGTTATCCTTAGCTTACAATAGACATTATGAATTAACTGGATGAATGAATGAATGAATGAATGAATGAATGAATGAATGAATGAATGAATGAATGAATGAATGAATGAATGGATTGGGTGATTGTATTGTATTCATACATGCATGAGTAGATGAACATTCCTCTTTCCCAGCCACGGATAGAAATAGATTAAGAAGGAGGTGCAGGTTGGAAATAAACTGAGTTTCGGGTGGTTGTGCAAGTAAAGAGCGACTGATGGAACTAAATAGGAAATTAAATTTTAACAAAACAGTCAGCTAAGGACAACATGATGTAATGAATAATTTCCACTCATATGAGTTTTAGTGAACAAGAGAAAGGAATGGTGTGCATAGGTACCTTAAGGAAGGAATAGACTTCAGAAGGACATTCCAGGAACTATTAATCCACAAGGAGAGTGTTGTGGGGATTTACAGAAAGAGAGATTTGGACATAAGGATAAGGTTCAGGGAGAGGAGGAGACTATTACTGGCGAAGTACTGAAAGTTACCTATAATAATAAAGCTACAGTCCAAGTCGTTTAATGCGACATCGTTTATAACGACCTATTGGATATAACGGTGAAATCCAACGGTCCCGTCTAAATTCTATATAAACACTGTATTTAAAAACTCGCTTAGTACGATATCGCTCATTACGACATATCGTTTTAACGGCGTACTTTTTATCACATTTTTGGAGAAATGTATCGATTATAACGTCCAATTTTATTTTTGTTTGTTGCGCGTTCGGGTATTGTTGACAACAATGTAAAGCTCATTTTCTAACTATTGTTTTCAGTTGATTGTAGATTTCAAAAAGGTATGTCTGTTAAGTAGTAAAGGCAAGCATCGCTGTGAAAATGCTGCAAAGGAAAGGAAAGGAAAGAGTATGATGTTGAAGAAAAGTGAAACACATTATGGCGATTACAAAATGAGCAAACAAACGTCAGCATCGCGAAGGAATCGGGTGGATCACACTCTACGATTTTTACAATATGTAAGGACAGAGAGAAGATCTCAGATCGTGTGCGACATTTTTTATCAATTTATATTGTCGCTACTTTTTCCTCACTTATTATTTTATATCCTGATGGCATATTGTTGCTGTCTCACTTCCACGCCACAAATACTATAGGACCTACTGCAAATACAGTATTATCGGCGCACTTTTTCTGGATATATTTGTATACGGGGGTGAGGAGTAAGGAGGGAGTATGATATGAGTAAAGGAGTGGAATCGGAGGTAAGGCTTTTTGCGGATGATGTTATTCTCTATAGAGTGATAAATAAGTTACAAGATTGTGAGCAACTGCAACGTGACCTCGAAAATGTTGTGAGATGGACAGCAGACAATGGTATGATGATAAACGGGGTTAAAAGTCAGGTTGTGAGTTTCACAAATAGGAAAAGTCCTCTCAGTTTTAATTACTGCGTTGATGGGGGGAAAGTTCCTTTCGGGGATCATTGTATCTAGGTGTTAATATAAGGAAAGATCTTCATTGGGGTAATCACATAAATGGGATTGTAAATAAAGGGTGCAGATCTCTGCACATGGTTATGAGGGTGTTTAGGGGTTGTAGTAAGGATGTAAAGGAGAGTGCATATAAGTCTCTGGTAAGACCCCAACTAGAGTATGGTTCCAGTGTATGGGACCCTCACCAGGATTACCTGATTCAAGAACTGGAAAAAATCCAAAGAAAAGCAGCTCGATTTGTTCTGGGTGATTTCCGACAAAAGAGTAGCGTAAAATAATGTTGCAATGTCTGGGTTGGGAAGAAATGAGAGAAAGAAGAAGAGCTGCTCGACTAAGTGGTATGTTCCGAGCTGTCAGCGGAGAGATGGCGTGGAATGACATTAGTAGGCGAATAAGTTTGAATGGCGTTTATAAAAGTAGGAAAGATCACAATATGAAGATAAAGTTCGAATTCAAGAGGACAAACTGGGGCAAATATTCATTTATAGGAAGGGGAGTTAGGGATTGGAATAACTTACCAAGGGAGATGTTCAATAAATTTCCAATTTCTTTGAAATCATTTCGGAAAAGGCTAGGAAAGCAACAAATAGGGAATCTGCCACCTGGGCGACTGCCCTAAATGCAGATCAGTATTGATTGATTGATTGATTGATTGCTCTCCCGGTTTCGGTAATACTGCCAACTGAATGAAAATGAAATCTGAATTGAATCGAGAATATGATCGATCGATATTAAGTTTCTAAACTTTTATTATCTTAAGCCAACAACTGTGTCAAACACACATTATATAACATTTCTCGATGCGAATCTTGTTCCCAGCATGAATTCTATAGTTTGGCTTTGCTGTGTAAACAACAACAATACTAGTACGTAAAGTGTACGCCAGATGTCGCACAGCGATGCATAAGCGAATCATAGTTTGTGTTTCAAAGGTTGCCAGTACGAATGTCGAAGATTGCCGAGGTCGACCGATTCAGCACTAGGGTGTAAATATATCCAGAAAAAGTGTGCCGATAATACTTACTTCACTTATGTTTTTTGAAGTTTTAACTCTATTCTGTTAATTAACCATGTAAGTGTCCAGCCTAAAACTTACAGATATAGCATTTCTAGGAAAAAGACGGTTTGTATTACAAAAAGATACAAAGCTGAAAGTGTTTTATTACAAGTTGCTTTAGGTCGCATCGACACAGACAGGTCTTATGGCGACGATGGGACAGGAAAGGACTGAGAGTGGGAAGGAAGCGGCCGTGGCCTTAATTAAGGTACAGCCCCAGCTTTTGCCGGGTGTGATCATGGGAAACCACAGAAAACCATCTTCAGAGTTGCCGACAGTGGGGTTCGAACCCACCGTCTCCCGAATGCAAGGTTACAGCTGGGCGCCCCTAACCTCACGGCCAACTCGCTCGGTAGTTGAAAGTTAAAAAATAATAATATAATAATGTTACTACTTCTACGGTTTTCGGAGACGCCAACGAGCCGGAATTTAGAAGTTCTTGTATGTGCCAGTAAATCTACCGACACGAGGCTGACATATTTGAGTACCTTCAAACATCACCGGACTGAGCTAGGATCGAACCTGCCAAGTTAGGTGAGAAGGCCAGCGCCTCAACCGTCTGAGCCACTCAGCCCGGCAAAGTTAGAAAGAAAATATGTTGATTTGATAAGATGGGGATATACTAAAGCCAACGGGTTGGGGTATAGTGCCGTTTATGAAGTATTTATACGAGGAGTATATTACTCATAGGCCTATTGAACGCGGGATTTTAGCATGGACCTAGAAAAACTTCCGCTAAGAAGGTGTCCGCCGGTGAGAGGTGTCAGTTAAGACAGGTTTTACTGTGTGTATAATATTGCGTGATCCTCCGTGGCTCAGACGGCAGCGCGTCGGCCTCTCTCCGCTGGATACCATGGTTCAAATCCCGGTCTCTCCATGTGAGATTTGTGCTGGACAAAGCGGAGGCGGGACAGATTTTTCTCCGGGTACTCTGGTTTTCCCTGTCATCTTTCATTCCAGCAACACTCTCCATTATCATTTCATAGCATTTATCAGACATTCATAAATCACTTCGGGAGTGGCGACCCCATTATACTAATATGGTTCATTCATTACATCCCTAACCCGGTGAAAGACTAGAAAACAAGTTGTAGGTTTTCATTTTCATACTATCGCGTATTTCTGTAGTGGTTTGTACTGTACGTTTATGAATATGTGTATTAAGCCGAACACGAACACCCAGCCATCGAAGTGGAGGAATTAACCATTCGTGGCTAAAAATCGTCGACCCGACCGGGAATTGAATCCAGGGCCGGACCTAGTGTATGGAACAGTATTGTTACTGTCATTTCCAAGGTAACGTAACATCCTCGCGTGCGCCTCAGGAACAGCTGTACCGGACTCACAATGGGAAAGGCTAGTCCTGGACTATATACTCCAACATGTGAGTTAGATGATACTCGTATCTTTGTTAAAGATGTACGACTCATTCCATGCCAAACGAGCCTACCCGTGTTGCATGATTGAACGAAAAGCCGTTCATCCCGCCACTCTTTCAAGAACGAAACACACACAGATCCCACAAGATCATAGGTTAATTTCTCTGGGACTGATGACCAAACTCTTCTCAAACATGCACAAAGTAATCGGGCAAAAGTATCGATGAATACAGGATGTCCTAAACCTATTGAGTCAAACTGAAACAGGTGATAGTGGGTCCACAACCGATAATATTGAGATAGGGTACCAATGGTCGTAAATGCATATTTATTGTGTTATGGACATATATAGCGCACACCACATAACAACAATGTAGCGCATAGTATTTGTTCAAAGTGACGACCGACAGTCTTAAGGCTTGTATTGGAACGGCGCAAGCAGTTCTGCAGCACTCTCGTAAAGATCTCGGGTGTCTGTCGTACGCTGGAACAGGCAGCGGGTGATATAACAGCGTACACCCCTTACCACCAAAGAGACCTACGACTGGTCCATGTTACCTGGTGTTCCTGCGAAATGTGCTGCCACAGTTCCTGGAGACGGTATCCCTTTATGTGGTTTCAACACGATGGTGTCCACTTCGAAGTTAATGTCCGCGAATACCTGAACAACACGTACCCTCATCGCTGGATTGGAAGGGGATGTCCTGTCCCATGGCCAGCATGACCGCGGGAGCTCACACCTCTGGACTTTATCCTCTGGGGTTAAGTCAAGTCGTTGGTGTATAAAATCTCCATAGAAACGGACGAAGACATGCTTGCTAAGGTCCAAGCTCCCTGTCTCCTGGTAAAACTGACACCAGGGATCTTTGAGGGAGTGCGGCAGAACTTCAATGCATGCATTGAGACTGGCGGTCGTCACTTCGAACACTTGTTGTTGTTATTCGTTGTACGCTATGTATGTCTATAACACAATAAATATGCATTTCTGACCATTGGTTCCCTATCTCAATATAATCGGTTGTGGACCCACTATGACCCAAAAGGTTTAAGACACCATGTATATGCCCTACGGTCAAACCTTTACAACTTCGTAAGGGAAGTATTGGTAATAGCCTTACCTGGCACATCCCATGTCAAGCAGCTGTCACCATACTGATGTAAGGTAGGAGAGCCCGTATTTCGACCTCTTAGCAAATTTGGACTTGTAGAAATTCAAGAATATTACGGGCAAGGTTAGAAATTGATATATGTATTACTGAATATATTCTCTACTTACGGGAAAGTTACAACGAAACTGATATAACGTAAGGTAGTCAATATTTGACAAAAACATAAATACTGCGAAAACGAAACTCCCTAAATTGTGTTCGTAATTTCGTTCCCGACCAAATTTATGAAAAGTACAATTAATTTTAATTTATTTGTCCTTTCTAACTTTACCAAACTTTTTCCCTATATTTAATTATTGAAGGCCATTTAAGATATTTTCTTGGCATTATTTTTAGTTTTTCAGCGTTGCTCGTGGGATGTTAAAGGATTTACTTGCATGTTTTTAACCCATTATCTTGTACCTCACTACCTTAATAGCCTTCTTCATAGCCTCGTTATCTCACGGCTTGCGTTTTCCCATCTAAAAATAATAATACACTTCATAAATAAGAAAAAATTGACGGGGACGAAATTACGAACATTCCCTGGTTTATTATCATTGTGGCTATAGTAACTCACACCAATCAATCATCAATCAATTACTGATCTGCATTTAAGGCAGTCGCCCAGGTAGCAGATTCCCTATCTGTTAAAAATGGTTGCAAGAAATTGGAAATGTATTGAACATCTCCCTTGGTAAGTTAATCCAATCCCTAACTCCCCTTCCTATAAACCAATATTTGCCCCAATTTGTCCTCTTGAATTCCAACTTTATCTACATATTGTGATCTATCCTACTTCTAATTTTTTTTTTTTTTTTTTTTTGCTAGTTGCTTTACGTCGCACCGACACAGATAGGTCTTTTGGCGACGATGGGACAGGAAAGGGCTAGGAGTGGGAAGGAAGCGGCCATGGCCTTAATTAAGGTACAGCCCCAGCATTTGCCTGGTGTGAAAATGGGAAACCACGGAAAACTATTTTCAGGGCTGCCTACTTCTAAAGACTCCACTCAAACTTATTCGTCTACTGATGTCATTCCACGCCATCTCTCCACTGACAGCTCGGAAGATGCCACTTACAGTAGTCGACCAGCTCGTCTCCTTTCTCCAAAATCTTCCCAATCCAAACTTTGCAACATTTTTGTAACGCTACTCTTTTGTCAGAAATTATCCGGAACAAATCGAGCTACTTTTCTTTGGATTAAGGTACAGCCCCGACATTAGTCTAACGAAGAAATGGCAGATCGCGCAAAACAATCCTCAGAACAGTCGACTGTGAGGCTGCAGCCCACCACCTTCTAAATGAAAGCTTAAAACTACAAGAACAACTCCGCATAGCCAACTCTCTCAGTTCACGGGATATGGTTCGGAAAGTCTGGCTGGGTAAATTCCATCCTATGTTGGAAGAAAACTAATGAAGACAAGGCGTTTTAATGACGCAGCGGCATTGAGATTTTGAATTACTTGTGAACACTAATGCTGTCATCTTGCTACTTACGAATTCAAACTACCACTACACACGTTTTAATCTTACTTGCAAGGAGTTAGACGTAAACACCACACACCTACGTACCTGAGTTGAAACACAACAGATTTTCGTAACAATTTCTGGAATTTAAATAACATTTCTCAAGGCCTAATCGAATGATGAGACCGACTGAATAGGAAGTACGTAAATTGATTGTTTTAGACTGTACTCCGCCATCCTTTCCTTTTTAACAGAATTTTGTGAATATTAGCTTTTCCCAGTGAAATAATTATAAAACGAATTAAAGAGTGAACATGGATAAGGGTGAAAGCGCCACAGTGGTGAATTGCCTTTTCTACTCGGAATTGGCTGAAAGGACCAATAAGGCCAAATTGTTTTACGTCGCAAATAGGTCTTACGGCGACGATGGGGTAGGAAAGGGCTAGGAGCGGGAAGAAAGCGACCGTGGCCTTAATTAAAGTAGAACTCCAGTATTTGCCTGGTGTGAAAATTGGAAACTCCGGAAAACCATCTTCAGGGCTACTCTAGAGCAATACACGTACAGAACTCCGTACTCCACCCTAGCACACACACACACACACACACAGTACTCCCGAACAGATTTAATTCGGGAGATAGTTGGTTCGAACCCCACCTACGTGATACAAACCACACACCCACTTGCTCGGTTTTTCCATCTTCACTCTCCATTTAACGTAATTTGAGGTCATCACGAAAGCTGGGTTGAATACAGATTTATGTAACAGTCTTTAAAACACTTTAACGAAATCGGGTTAAAGAAATCGCAATATTTCACATAAAATGTAACCCCCTCTGAGGATTAGTGGTAGAGTGTCGGCCTCTGGACATCAAGATCGCCGATTTGAGCCCGTAGCGAATTTGTGAAGAGCGAAATAAAAAGTCTATTCTTTATCCCATGTTGTACGATATCGGCCTGCAGAAGATCTCTGCTGACACATTTTGTGGTTATAGGACAAAAGTATTTAAAACACAGCCGTACATCGCCCAACAGAGATTTATTTCTTTGCCATCTTATATATTGAACCCGAGTGACTTAGGCCCATAATCAATCATGATTTGATCGGTAAAATAATATGGTACATTTATTGAAATACAGAGGAGTGTATTTGAAAATATTTCGTTTAGGTAATGTCGAAATCAGAGCGAAGGAAGGACGACAGACTGGAGCCTGACGGATTAGCTCAACACGACAACTTTTAGCTACTTCACAGCAGGGAATATCATTAGTTGGCGTACAAGGAAATACAGAGTCCACAAATAAGTCTTGGTCAGAAAGAGGAAGGGGGAGAGTCATACAAAGAAAACCCACCACATGAGTAAGACCTTGGGATATTTTTGGTAGGACGGAAATTCCATGACCTCATGGAAAAGTACAGCGGCTGAGTGTACGTTCGCTAGCCTAAGTTCGAGCAGGTGGAGATTTAAATCACGTGACCGCTTGCCGGCCAATAGTAAAAATGTGATGGGAGACTCAGTGATACCATCTTAAGGAATGATGGATGAGATATTTTCGTAACTACAAAAGTATTCAGTAATAAATTAATATGAGTACGCGGATGAATGTAATGAATTTATTAGAGGTCATGCATGGAAAAATAATCAATACTTAATGGCAAATTAAATAAATTGAAGGCTGGATTTCTTGGAAACCGGACAGCTTGAATCTCATTGGCTGAAAGAAGACCACGTTGTCAGGGACGCTTACAAAGGCGCGAAATGTGAGGAGCTAAATCCATCCATATCTCCTAAATCTGTGATCACCTGGAGTTCATATTTTATCCAGCAGATATGCTAGCGGAGTGGATTAATTTGATGTAAATTTTAACTTCCAATTCGGAGTGCAAGTACCGATATTAAAAATCCACCCCGTCCCTAAGGGGCATGACGTCAACAAATCCGCGGGAAAAAGGCTTCATCCATATATACGGAGCTGAATTGACGGTCGCCTGCCACTTGTCTTGAATCGTTGGAGCTGAATTGACGGTCGCCAGCCACTTGTCTTGAATCGTTGGAGCTGAATTGACGGTCGCCAGACACTTGTCTTGAATCGTTGGAGCTGAATTGACGGTCGCCAGACACTTGTCTTGAATCGTTGGAGCTGAATTGACGGTCGCCAGACACTTGTCTTGAATCGTTGGAGCTGAATTGACGGTCGCCAGACACTTGTCTTGAATCGTTGGAGCTGAATTGACGGTCGCCAGCACACGTGAATTGAATATCGGGAGTTGAACTGTTGGTCGCCGGTAACTTAGAATTCTACGGACGTACAGTCATTTAATGGCGCGAGCATCCGCCAGTGTTTGTAAAGTGTGATCGCGCTCAAGCAACATGTTAAATCTGGAAATAGTTAACGTAGGATAGTGTTTGTCCTTTGTGAATATCAGTGATGTAAAGTAATTATCCTGCAAGAGAGTAGTATAAAATATATCACCATAAGTACGTACATAATAGACTGTGTGACGAACAGTACTTTAAGGAAGTAGTAGCCTGTACTTAGCTATACCGAACCGATGTAATGAACACGTCAAGAATGCCGTATAAATCGGGCGTATCGCGACGGGCGAAATAGTTGACACCTCGTCGTACGTGTCCAGGTCCATTGTGCGGTAGGTGGACGAAGATTAAATAGTGTAAATATATTAAATTCTTGGGTCTAGGACAGAAATTTGTTGTATCCAAATTAAAGCATACAGTGTTAACGTAGTAAATGGTGAAGGTTTGTGGTAATCAAGATATGAGTATAAAATAATAATGTGCCAGGAAATCTTTTGTGAAACTACGCCATCAAGGATGGAGGAGTAAAACGCAGAGAGGGGCTGGATGAAGCCTCTCGTCTGCAAAGCTGCAATGGAATACCGATAACTAAGATGAGTACTAAACTGTAAAATATATTTGGGAAATGTTATCGTGATGGGAAAAATGGGAATAATTTGATTATACTTGGTTACCTTCTGTAACAAGATGGGTCGCTTAACGACCCCATCCTAAATTTGTAGCACGGACAGTAGTAAATCATAATAATGTAAATAATCGGGTCTTTTATGTATTCAGTTTGTTGGAGATGTAAATTTGTATATATAGTGTAGTACGTTAAGTCATGCATGCATTCATATTTTCTTTGTAGTCGATAATTTTCTTTACATTTGATTTTGATTATGCTAGTTAAATAAGACCCGATATGTGCTTTTATGTTTTGTCATTTTAACGAGCCATTTAATGACATGGAAGGAAAATCCAGCTTCGCCATACCAAGAGTGTTTTGTTGAAATTAATATGGTCATATTTTCAAAGTGAAGTTGTTAAATTTGTGAGATGCGATTAATATAATATTTCCAAGTAAATCATATCTGGAGTGATTAGTGCCAGAATAAATTGAATTTGTAAAAGGGGTTATGCGTTAAACATATTACGAGTGGACTACCGTATTACAGGCGAAATTATTATTTTTTTTAAATATTAATAATAATAATAAATAAATAATATAACTACTTTTTTTGTGAAGATATTTCTTTTTTAAATATGATTTGGAGATAATAATAATTTATGTGATCAAGTGTTGAGTTTATTGGGAATCATTTTAATGACGGGAGGTCGTTTTAATTTGGAATTAAAGTGCGTGATAATATAATTTGATCGATTAATAATATTGAAATGTAGATCGGTGCTAATAATCCGTACATGTTAATGAACGTGTGGTTTAAATTACGGTCCAAAATTTTTTTTACGTATAAATGTCGCGTTTTGAAGTTGCGATTCATTAGCCGGAACATGTAGTGCTAATATTACGAGACCATGATTGTCAAATTTTGGTAAATATAATTTCAAGATGTTACGATTATTTGTGGAGAATGAACTAAGGCATAGATCCAAATGAGATAGAAAATGTGAAAGAATTTGCAGTCAGATAATAAAAGGTCGTACGATGTCCGAAATGAATAAATAAGTCAGTTGATAATTCTGTGAGGAATAAATAAATGAATCGAGGAATATTGAGATAGAGAGGAAAATAAATTCCGTACGAGAGACACTTAGGATATTGATATGAGTGTAAAATGTACGGGCAGTGTCACAGAGAAATACTGAGTTACGCAGCGGGTAGAATTCGAACCCGTGACAGCATGTACGAAATAAATATACTGCACAGCTATTCGTTGAGATACAACGGATCTAAGGATAATAAGAGTTCAGATCCCACAGAAATGGTCGTATATTGTATTCATTGTAATAACGAGCGAGGACAATCATGATGTCGTGATAATACTAATAATAAATATTGCAGATAAAGGATTGGACCGCCTTAATTAAATGAGCGTTGATAACGATGTTAAACGGGAATCTAAATGATAATATGCAACCGATAATAATAATAACAATGTAAGGACGATGTTAAATCACCGCGGTCGGATTAATAATAATTGTCATAATAATAACTGTAATGATGTCGTTGGTTGATCAGTGAATTAATTTGTAATTGCGACCGATATCTTAATATATAATTTGGCGGAGGTGACCGGTCCATTAATAATAATAACCTCTTAAGTGACGTGAATAACAATAATAATATCTTGAGTCACCTATTAATTAATAATAATAATAACCACGAGAGGGATATAATAATAATAACAGTAATAACCACTTGGTGTTTGCATCCCGCATAATAATGACGATATTAATCAACGTGACAGTGCCAGGAACCGTTGAGGAATAATAATAATAATAATAATAATAATAATAATTTCGAGGATGATAATATCGTGAATTAAATTATTTGGTGACAACGTCCCTCTATTCGTATGTTGAATAATGAGAATGATAATATTAGAATCATTTTTTTTTACCGCGTTATTGTACGGTTTCCGTACGGGACGATGTTACAGTCATACTTGCGTGTTTGTTTACTTCGCTCGCAATGCGAGGGGGGTCACTGGCACGGTATTTCCCACCGCTTCTCGTTATCTCATCTGTGTCAGTAGTCTACTGAGGCTAACTGGTAACAATTCAGATCACATGTAAATAAAATGTAAATGCTAATTCATTGGTATGGCATCAGCTGGATATCGTAAGATAGGAACTGTCCGTGGAATCCAGTTTTCGCACTTCACGAGAAACATTACCCAGTCCGAGTACCGGTCTCGGAAAAATGTATATAGCCGGAGTACATCATCTTAGTTAAATCGGGAAGCCGACCGTAACATGGGTTATGCTCGGGCTCCCGATAGAAGGAAGCTATATCCTTGAGTAACGGTTCGATTCAAATGGAATCGATCCGTAAATTATACCTCCAAAATGTCATTTTATTTCAGAAGCAACGCAGCAAGATATTGATACCACTTGCGGTATGGCAAATGATTTATATATGTAACATGTGTGTAAATTCAAATATTGTTGCCACGTGTATCAAAGTTTTATACGTCAAATGGCGTAATAAACCGCTCCTTCTGGCAAATTATTTCAAAGGAAACCACTCTCATAATCTTTTTATTGTAGTTAGATAATGCCCTGTTTAAAGTAACAGTCACTTCCTAGTCCTATCATGGAGTCCTTAAATTCAAGTTACAATCGAGCCTTCCCCCTTTTAATTTTAAGTTGCTCCGTTCATCCCCGTGTTCTATTATGCCGTTATATTTATATTTGATGATTTAAATAATGAACCGACACCCCTGAGATAAATGCTAGTCTGGGACTCGGGAGGTGGACGGGTGCAAAATGGCTGGCCCAAAGTGGGGCTTTAAGAACGGCAACGTGTTGCTTTAAGAACGGCAGAGAGGCAAATTTTATTGCTAATCAATTTTTATATTTTTATACTTTTTTTCAAAATTATATATTTTAAATTTTTGATTTTTATTAATTGATGACCGCATCACGGTCAAGTGTGTGTTCACTTGTAACGTAATATCATGCTAGAGTAAGGTTAGTTTCGAACGGAGCTAGATTTGACTAGTGTATTAATATAATCCATTGCTAATCTCTTCAAGTTTGGCAATGATTCAAAATTCAATAAGCTCGAAGATTTGATGTTTCTCTTTTTCCCATATGGAATTTAATATTATTTTGGTAATTCAGGACTCCATTTAAATGTCATTGGACATGAGATGAATATTATAAACAGCTGTTTAGGAAGGCTTGAAATGGTAAAAATATTACTGAGCACCAGTTCAAGTTATTAGTTAAAAAGAGGTTGAGATGGTATAAATTAAAATTAACGTATTTCAGGGCAGGAGATTTCCAAGTTCATCGTTTTTTTTTATGTTGTTGTTGTTGTTATATTGGAGCGGTTTATTGTGAAATCTTAGGCGCAAGCCAGCATTCAAGTTGAATGACCTGCAAATGTAAACAAGTTTTATAGTCAAAATTTTTTTTTTGTTAAATGAAAGTTAGTGTAGGGGTATAATGTCATAGGATAGGGCCTAGACCCAATAGCGTATTCCTTCGTGTGCAGCAAGGCGAGAGGCCGATCGGCCCTTTTGCTTTCTCAAGAAAAGTTATAATGTCTGACGACGGTGGGGAGCGATCCCAGGACATGGTGGTAGAAGGACAGGGAGAGATGAAAGCTCTCACGTTAGAGGACTTAATACGAAATTTAACTCTGAATGTTGAACAAATGCGGGCCGATAGTGTTTCTGATAGACAGGAAATTATTTATAAAATAGACAAAGTACAGGCCGATAGTGTTTCTGATAGACAGGAAATTATTCAACAAATGAAGGTTAATAGTGTTTCATTAGAGAACAAAATAGACCAGGTACAGGCTGCGTGTGAAATAAATAAATCAGAACTCAAGGCACAAATAGATGCAGTTCAGGCCGCGAGCGTAGCGATGGGACAGGAACTTAGGGACAAATTAACTCAAGTCCAGGAAGCATGTCACTTCGCGAAAGACGAATTAAAAGTGCACATGGATGCGTACATTACCATCGTTAATGAAAAGGTTGACCGCGTTAGAGATGAGGCTCAAATGGAACGCGCAGAAATTAAGGAAAAATTGAACGCTAGTGTCAAGGAACTCGCCGCTCTACGATTAACTGACAGAAAAGACATGGAATCACACATAGAGGAAATTCGGGATGAGTGTAGGAAGGAGAATGACATCGTCCGGGGACAAGTAGAAGAAAAATGCGCGCAGATAGCTGGCACCTTGGACAAGCATGACAAGGGCATGAACGAGTTACGTGGGGAAGCCGCACGTACACTTGTCATCGTAGCAGGACTGAAAAACAAAGTCGAAGAACTAACTATAAATTTAGAAGACCGTAGCCAGAGAATAACTAAGTGCGAAGACGCAAACTTAGCGTTATTCCAGCGGACGGAAGATCTAATCGAACAGGGCCAATCATTTGCCGACACGGAAGTTCGCCTATTAGAACAATGCAAGGCGTATAATGGGCAAAATTCCGGCACAAAAGAAATAGCCAGTTGTAATCCCGACGGAATGGATGACATCCGAAAAGACTTGGAGATGTTGAAGGCTAGGTTGGAACCATCAGCGTCTAGCCAAGATTTTAACCTCCAATATCGCGAATACGAACCCCATGATAACCAGGGGATTCATAAGAAAGGAGGCCTATCCCATGCTGATACACACGGTTTCAAGTTTGAAAACAGAGATGGGTCGTCTACGTCATCAAGTGCTATCCCGACATCGGTGGTACACGTCATTAAGATGTCTGATGACAAGCCACCAAAGTTCGATGCCCGTGGGCATGTCACCCCGAAAGGTTTCATCCGGGAAATCGCCAGTTATATAAGTGAGAATAAAATACCAGTAGAGCGACAACTGCGAACAGTCGAGAAATTCCTAGACGGAGCACCAGCTGTATGGTTCAGGGCTTTCTTGTATACTTTTGAAGATTTTGAAGGATTTCGGCGGGCTTTTCTCCAAAAGTTCTGGAGTATTCAGGAACAGCAGGAGTTAAGGCTGGAAGTATACTCCAGACGATATTCGACATCTTCACCCACGAAATTCTCTGATTACTTTGTGGCACAATTTCACAAGCTACGGGAGCTTGATAATCCAATGAGCGAAACAGAATTGATTAGCGCCATTGGAAAGCAATTGCCATTCGAGGTCCAACGAATGATGATAGCGTCAAATGTCCAGACAGCTGTCGATGCGGAGGCTTTATTACGTCAATTAGACCTCACAACGCATCATTCGAACCCAAGACAAATTAGGAGCAGGGACCAACAGGTGAATAATATCGAACGGACAATCGAACCGAAGACCACTAGTACGAAGAACCAGGGAACTAGTACTGATCCGGAACCTCGTCGAACATATAATACGGAGTGGAAGCCGCGACAATGGACGAGACCAAGGAATTTTGCGGAAGGCAACCGGCAAACCAACCAAGGGAACTTTCGAGCCGACAGGGGATACCGTGGATGCCAGAGAAGTAATTATAGGCCGTATCCAGCTAGGAATCAAGGGAACCCGAGATATTACCAGGGAGGATCTCGTCAGGAGAAGGATGACAGATACCAAGAGTCTAGGCGGTATATAGAAGAGCTGAACAAGAGAAAATGGAAGGAGGCGATCCATGATCGAGGCCGTGAGGAGGAAGCGACAGGAGCGGAGAGCTTGCAGTTCCAAAGAGCAAGGAAAGGGGGCAGCGACTTGAACCCAAATGCACCGACGTTCGATTCGGGACAAGGAAACAAAGAGATGTGACTAGAAGCAGAGGATGAACGAGAGGAAGCAGATGACGAGCCGGAAGAAGATGATGTCGAAGAAGAGGATGAAGAAGATGACGGAAGGGAAGAAGAAGTCCAAGTAATCCATACACCAATTGAAGCAAGGCCATGTCCAGAGTGTGGAGAGATAGACAGAGACGTGCAGGAATTTGTCAATGCGATCCATGATATCGAAAGACAGAACGAGGAGTTAAGGGTCAGGAACCAGATGTTGAGAGACGAAATCAATAGCCGTCGCAGAACAGAGGATCCAATGTCAAATCATGAGAGTGATGATAAGGACACATCATAAAAAAAAAATCTCATGATGCTCACTAGATTTTTTTTTACCTGGGCAAGAGGAAGATGAACCCGAGTGACTTAGGCCCATAATCAATCATGATTTGATCGGTAAAATAATATGGTACATTTATTGAAATACAGAGGAGTGTATTTGAAAATATTTCGTTTAGGTAATGTCGAAATCAGAGCGAAGGAAGGACGACAGACTGGAGCCTGACGGATTAGCTCAACACGACAACTTTTAGCTACTTCACAGCAGGGAATATCATTAGTTGGCGTACAAGGAAATACAGAGTCCACAAATAAGTCTTGGTCAGAAAGAGGAAGGGGGAGAGTCATACAAAGAAAACCCACCACATGAGTAAGACCTTGGGATATTTTTGGTAGGACGGAAATTCCATGACCTCATGGAAAAGTACAGCGGCTGAGTGTACGTTCGCTAGCCTAAGTTCGAGCAGGTGGAGATTTAAATCACGTGACCGCTTGCCGGCCAATAGTAAAAATGTGATGGGAGACTCAGTGATACCATCTTAAGGAATGATGGATGAGATATTTTCGTAACTACAAAAGTATTCAGTAATAAATTAATATGAGTACGCGGATGAATGTAATGAATTTATTAGAGGTCATGCATGGAAAAATAATCAATACTTAATGGCAAATTAAATAAATTGAAGGCTGGATTTCTTGGAAACCGGACAGCTTGAATCTCATTGGCTGAAAGAAGACCACGTTGTCAGGGACGCTTACAAAGGCGCGAAATGTGAGGAGCTAAATCCATCCATATCTCCTAAATCTGTGATCACCTGGAGTTCATATTTTATCCAGCAGATATGCTAGCGGAGTGGATTAATTTGATGTAAATTTTAACTTCCAATTCGGAGTGCAAGTACCGATATTAAAAATCCACCCCCTCCCTAAGGGGCATGACGTCAACAAATCCGCGGGAAAAAGGCTTCATCCATATATACGGAGCTGAATTGACGGTCGCCTGCCACTTGTCTTGAATCGTTGGAGCTGAATTGACGGTCGCCAGCCACTTGTCTTGAATCGTTGGAGCTGAATTGACGGTCGCCAGACACTTGTCTTGAATCGTTGGAGCTGAATTGACGGTCGCCAGACACTTGTCTTGAATCGTTGGAGCTGAATTGACGGTCGCCAGACACTTGTCTTGAATCGTTGGAGCTGAATTGACGGTCGCCAGACACTTGTCTTGAATCGTTGGAGCTGAATTGACGGTCGCCAGCACACGTGAATTGAATATCGGGAGTTGAACTGTTGGTCGCCGGTAACTTAGAATTCTACGGACGTACAGTCATTTAATGGCGCGAGCATCCGCCAGTGTTTGTAAAGTGTGATCGCGCTCAAGCAACATGTTAAATCTGGAAATAGTTAACGTAGGATAGTGTTTGTCCTTTGTGAATATCAGTGATGTAAAGTAATTATCCTGCAAGAGAGTAGTATAAAATATATCACCATAAGTACGTACATAATAGACTGTGTGACGAACAGTACTTTAAGGAAGTAGTAGCCTGTACTTAGCTATACCGAACCGATGTAATGAACACGTCAAGAATGCCGTATAAATCGGGCGTATCGCGACGGGCGAAATAGTTGACACCTCGTCGTACGTGTCCAGGTCCATTGTGCGGTAGGTGGACGAAGATTAAATAGTGTAAATATATTAAATTCTTGGGTCTAGGACAGAAATTTGTTGTATCCAAATTAAAGCATACAGTGTTAACGTAGTAAATGGTGAAGGTTTGTGGTAATCAAGATATGAGTATAAAATAATAATGTGCCAGGAAATCTTTTGTGAAACTACGCCATCAAGGATGGAGGAGTAAAACGCAGAGAGGGGCTGGATGAAGCCTCTCGTCTGCAAAGCTGCAATGGAATACCGATAACTAAGATGAGTACTAAACTGTAAAATATATTTGGGAAATGTTATCGTGATGGGAAAAATGGGAATAATTTGATTATACTTGGTTACCTTCTGTAACAAGATGGGTCGCTTAACGACCCCATCCTAAATTTGTAGCACGGACAGTAGTAAATCATAATAATGTAAATAATCGGGTCTTTTATGTATTCAGTTTGTTGGAGATGTAAATTTGTATATATAGTGTAGTACGTTAAGTCATGCATGCATTCATATTTTCTTTGTAGTCGATAATTTTCTTTACATTTGATTTTGATTATGCTAGTTAAATAAGACCCGATATGTGCTTTTATGTTTTGTCATTTTAACGAGCCATTTAATGACATGGAAGGAAAATCCAGCTTCGCCATACCAAGAGTGTTTTGTTGAAATTAATATGGTCATATTTTCAAAGTGAAGTTGTTAAATTTGTGAGATGCGATTAATATAATATTTCCAAGTAAATCATATCTGGAGTGATTAGTGCCAGAATAAATTGAATTTGTAAAAGGGGTTATGCGTTAAACATATTACGAGTGGACTACCGTATTACAGGCGAAATTATTATTTTTTTTAAATATTAATAATAATAATAAATAAATAATATAACTACTTTTTTTGTGAAGATATTTCTTTTTTAAATATGATTTGGAGATAATAATAATTTATGTGATCAAGTGTTGAGTTTATTGGGAATCATTTTAATGACGGGAGGTCGTTTTAATTTGGAATTAAAGTGCGTGATAATATAATTTGATCGATTAATAATATTGAAATGTAGATCGGTGCTAATAATCCGTACATGTTAATGAACGTGTGGTTTAAATTACGGTCCAAAATTTTTTTTACGTATAAATGTCGCGTTTTGAAGTTGCGATTCATTAGCCGGAACATGTAGTGCTAATATTACGAGACCATGATTGTCAAATTTTGGTAAATATAATTTCAAGATGTTACGATTATTTGTGGAGAATGAACTAAGGCATAGATCCAAATGAGATAGAAAATGTGAAAGAATTTGCAGTCAGATAATAAAAGGTCGTACGATGTCCGAAATGAATAAATAAGTCAGTTGATAATTCTGTGAGGAATAAATAAATGAATCGAGGAATATTGAGATAGAGAGGAAAATAAATTCCGTACGAGAGACACTTAGGATATTGATATGAGTGTAAAATGTACGGGCAGTGTCACAGAGAAATACTGAGTTACGCAGCGGGTAGAATTCGAACCCGTGACAGCATGTACGAAATAAATATACTGCACAGCTATTCGTTGAGATACAACGGATCTAAGGATAATAAGAGTTCAGATCCCACAGAAATGGTCGTATATTGTATTCATTGTAATAACGAGCGAGGACAATCATGATGTCGTGATAATACTAATAATAAATATTGCAGATAAAGGATTGGACCGCCTTAATTAAATGAGCGTTGATAACGATGTTAAACGGGAATCTAAATGATAATATGCAACCGATAATAATAATAACAATGTAAGGACGATGTTAAATCACCGCGGTCGGATTAATAATAATTGTCATAATAATAACTGTAATGATGTCGTTGGTTGATCAGTGAATTAATTTGTAATTGCGACCGATATCTTAATATATAATTTGGCGGAGGTGACCGGTCCATTAATAATAATAACCTCTTAAGTGACGTGAATAACAATAATAATATCTTGAGTCACCTATTAATTAATAATAATAATAACCACGAGAGGGATATAATAATAATAACAGTAATAACCACTTGGTGTTTGCATCCCGCATAATAATGACGATATTAATCAACGTGACAGTGCCAGGAACCGTTGAGGAATAATAATAATAATAATAATAATAATAATAATTTCGAGGATGATAATATCGTGAATTAAATTATTTGGTGACAACGTCCCTCTATTCGTATGTTGAATAATGAGAATGATAATATTAGAATCATTTTTTTTTACCGCGTTATTGTACGGTTTCCGTACGGGACGATGTTACAGTCATACTTGCGTGTTTGTTTACTTCGCTCGCGATGCGAGGGGGGTCACTGGCACGGTATTTCCCACCGCTTCTCGTTATCTCATCTGTGTCAGTAGTCTACTGAGGCTAACTGGTAACAATTCAGATCACATGTAAATAAAATGTAAATGCTAATTCATTGGTATGGCATCAGCTGGATATCGTAAGATAGGAACTGTCCGTGGAATCCAGTTTTCGCACTTCACGAGAAACATTACCCAGTCCGAGTACCGGTCTCGGAAAAATGTATATAGCCGGAGTACATCATCTTAGTTAAATCGGGAAGCCGACCGTAACATGGGTTATGCTCGGGCTCCCGATAGAAGGAAGCTATATCCTTGAGTAACGGTTCGATTCAAATGGAATCGATCCGTAAATTATACCTCCAAAATGTCATTTTATTTCAGAAGCAACGCAGCAAGATATTGATACCACTTGCGGTATGGCAAATGATTTATATATGTAACATGTGTGTAAATTCAAATATTGTTGCCACGTGTATCAAAGTTTTATACGTCAAATGGCGTAATAAACCGCTCCTTCTGGCAAATTATTTCAAAGGAAACCACTCTCATAATCTTTTTATTGTAGTTAGATAATGCCCTGTTTAAAGTAACAGTCACTTCCTAGTCCTATCATGGAGTCCTTAAATTCAAGTTACAATCGAGCCTTCCCCCTTTTAATTTTAAGTTGCTCCGTTCATCCCCGTGTTCTATTATGCCGTTATATTTATATTTGATGATTTAAATAATGAACCGACACCCCTGAGATAAATGCTAGTCTGGGACTCGGGAGGTGGACGGGTGCAATATTAAAGGCAGATTCACGCATCTTCGAGGCGTGGTGGTATTTTCCGTTCCCATGTCCGTCCTCTCACGCCTGTTCTCAAAGGCAGAACCAATCGACCACAATTCGGGAGTGATAGGCTGGTGCACTGTCTTGTTGTAGGTATAGATTTCCTGTAGAGTGCTCGAGGGATGTTGGCAGACATAGCAGAGGTCCCATTTCATTCCACGTGAGCAGTCCACGAACGAAAGGATACAGCACCACCAACCCGAACTGTACCTTGCTAGCAAGAGGGATTCATTAGCTCATGTGTTTGATGACACAATCGTATACGCGAGCACAGAAATTGTATACTGACGTAAACCCCACTGCCGCACTTCAGTACGGACAAGGAAGGGAGAGAGTGAACGGGTAGAGTGCTGAAGGAACAGCGTGTGTATTTCTCTACATCCACCACTGTGCCCGCTTCAGTCACAAGTCTTGTAGCGGGCTGCCAACCTGCAGCAATGTGTTAAGCAAGAAACCAGATGATAGTCGAATTCGAACCCAGGTTTAGTTCACATACGCTATTATCACAATAGTCTTGTAGCGGGCTGTCTAACTGCAGCAATGTGTTAAGCGAGGAGGTGTTTAGTTTATAACGGGGCACCATTTCTGTGCATGGGTGTACCAACTGGCACCTCGATTTGTCTGTCCATGCGACCTGTTCCCATTCTTCGGAAGTCCAATCGGAGTGCCCCTTTACCTATGTCATTCTCTGTGCATTATGACGTGCGATGAGCTGAGGCACGCAAGTGGAATGACTGCTTCTTCAGCCCCACTGTGAGGAGATAGTTCTGGATGACATAGCTGCCCACACTTCGTTGTTATCCAGCAATGAATTTGTGAGTGATCTGGTGCATTGTAGCCCGTCTGTCTGCTCATACCATCCAAGATACCAGATGGTAATCCCTGTCATTTACAGGTTATGTACATGCAAGCACAGAAATGGTGTCCCGACGTAAACAATCAACACTGCCCCACTCCAGTACTGAAAAGAAGGGGAGAGAGTGAAGGGGTAGTGTTGAAGGCCAATCCAGTACAAAACAAGGGGGAAGGGAGTGAAGCGGTAGTGTCGAAGGCACAATGACTCACCTTCTCGCTTAACGCATTGCTGCATGGACTGCATGTAGACAGCCCGCTACAAGACATCGTTGTGATCGAAATGGGCACAGTGGCGGATGTATTGAAGTACAGCATTAGGTTACCTACTCGTCCGGCCCCGCGGTGTAGGGGACAACGCGTCAGGCCGCCCCGGGTTCGATTCCCGGCTGGGTCAGGGGGTTTTAATTGTAAATGATTAATATTCCCGGCCTGGGGACTGCGTGCTTGTATCGTCCTTAACGTTCCTCACATTCAACACTCAACACTTCCGCAATTCCAATTACATGCAGGTTCTCATATTGTGCAAGTAGGGGCAGAAGAACTGTATATGTCGACGCCCCGAACAAGTAGCATTTTAACATACAAAATTAAAAAAGTAACCTACTCTGATAATTACAGTATTAAGAGGTAAAGGAGGTTTTTAACCAAAAAGTATTTTATACTAGTTAGGAAGATTTTGTAGCTGCGTTATATCGGGTAGTAATTTGAAAATATCTTTTATTGGTTCGCAACTTTGTTCTGGACTTTACTGAAGTTATATCATCATAATTTACCACATCGGATATAGAATTACGATAAATTCTATAAACAGAAAATTAATATGCTAAAATAAGGTATTGGTGTATAACTGTGTAAGCATTTCTTTATAAAAATAACTGAAGATACATTTTACTCCTTGAGCAATAAGAAAATACATCTGAACGGCACCCTCTAAAATGTCCACATATTCACAAGCAGTCATATGTGGTGTGATCTCTATCAACTCTCCTGGACCAGCACCCAATACGCCACATGTGATGCGACCCGACTGATTAGTTACCTGGACAAAGGGCTCTTCATAACGCTTTCCAACTGGACGCCAGCACTTCAGCTGTTTACCTGGGTCGGAGCAAAATAACTTTTCATCCAACCAAATTGTAATTTCCCATTCCTGTCGTGGAGTAACACTTTCTTGCAGGGCAAAGCCTACGCGAATTTCTCTGTGGATAGGAAGAAGTCGCTCCTTTTTCGCAGCTCGGCGCGTGGAGTCAGCGACTCACGGTAGTCCGGCTTACTGGCAATTCCAATGCGGCAATCGCATTATCGATAGTTGCAAACGGAGAATTGTCCATAGTTTGAATGATTCCAGCATCCTGTTCCGGAGTAGTTCTTCTAGGAGCCTTGTTATGTGTCCTATGATCTACCAATCCTTCTTCACCTCGTTCTTGCCATATTTCTATCCATCTCCAAACTGTCTTAAGACTGCATGGTATTGCTTGTGCTATTGCTTGGGGGACCATGTGAGCCTCCCACATGCCAATAATACGGCCTCGATTCACCTGTGATAGGATAGGAGACATCGTATTACAATGTTACAGTATAACGCCGGAATACACACACTGTGTATTCAGCACTACCTGTTCACTCCCCTCCCCTCCTTTTCAGTACTGGAGAGTGGCCTTCAACACTATCCCCTTACTCTCTCCCTCTTTTTCAGTACTGGAGTGGGGCAGTGTTGATTGTTTACGTAGGGACACCATTAATGTGCGTGCATGTACCACGCAGCTGGCCCTAGCGGCGGCGTAAAATGGGAAACCCTCGGAAACCAGATAATAGTCGAATACGAACCCTATTATCAAATGGCACCGTTAAGATATGACATATTTTATCAACTCGAAACACATTAAGAAATTCTCAGAATCTGAGTACTTCGTATACAGCCTGTCCTCTATCGAGTTCGATGCAGTAAGAAAGTAGCTGGTGATGCATAAACGAGAGGGACATAAAAGAAAACCAAGTTTTACGATCTCACTGGAGAAAGAAGTGGAAGGACGTCTCGATCATTGAATTCACGTACTCCGAGTGAGATCTCATTAAACGTCTTTCGGTTCACATGATAAACATTATGTAAACTGCTTTTCTGTTTGAGGGTCACGATAGCGAGTTGGCAAAGTAGTACGGGTCATGCAGCTGTAAATTTGCATTCGGGATGTAGTGGGTTTGAATCCACTGGTTTCCTGTATTTACACTAGACGAGCAGGAAACCGAACCGATTCTATACCACCAAACGCAATTAAAATATCATGAAGCTGGCTTACTATTGTTTCTAAACCTTAAAAGCAATAATGTATTTAGAGAGCTGCGTGGCGAAGTAGCGTGAGATACTAGTTTACTTCGGCTCAAGAATACCAGTCCGAATATCACCGCAGACGATAGATATTCAGGAGTTTAAAAGAAAAGATAAACGTGTTAAAAACCTCACTCCTGGTCATCCTGAAAATTATTTCCGTGGTTTACAACTTCAGGCGAATGCTACAATAGCATAGTAAAAAGGCCACGGCTGCTTCCTACACCATAATAAAGGAAAGCAGAGCCATATCCTCAGAGGCCAAAACAATACATGGAGAAGACGACTGTAAATGCTTTCAGTAGGTGTAACTGAGAACTTCGTAGCTCTGTGCACAGCCATCTGGTATAGGATAAAGGAACCACACCACTAAGTGACCCTATACAAATGGAAATCCCATTTTTACATTTCTCGACCTCCTGATGGGGGATCGAACACACGCCCTTCAAAGTGAAGTGGACACGTGTCTACCACCTTCACTAGAACAAGACTTCCTGCAACCAACTCCCTGTTGCGACTACACGCCAGGAACTAGACCACACAATTGAAGTGCAGTCCAGTATTTCATACACATATCAGTGCTTACTCTAAGAATAACAGACTCTTCGTTCGAGTGCTACACTAACTCGGCTCAGCATGAAAAATGAACCCTACTTGTACACAGAAACTAAACGTGATGCACACAACCAACGCTCACAACAAGACAACGGTGTGCGCGCGGCTGAACGTTAGGTATCAACCGTGCAAATAGGAAATCCCTAGGGCAGGGATGGCAAACCCTTCTCGACTAGCGTGTCAATTAAGGTCTTGTTTATTGCGTTTTACTGTCTAGCGTGCCACCGATTATTTTCCTTTAAAAACATAATTAAATTAAATGGCGTATGGCTTTTAGTGCCGGGAGTATCCGAGGACAA
Organism: Anabrus simplex; assembly: GCF_040414725.1. NCBI lineage: Eukaryota > Metazoa > Arthropoda > Insecta > Orthoptera > Tettigoniidae > Anabrus > Anabrus simplex. The sequence continues at coordinate 273,821,115 of NC_090270.1, forward strand.
GTTCGGGTCGCCAGGTGCGGATCTTTCTATTTGACTCCCATAGGCGACCTGCGCGTCGTGATGAGGATGAAATAATGATGAAGGCGACACATACACCCAGCCCCCGTGCCAGTGAAATTAACCAGTTATGGTTACAATTGCCGACCTTGCCAAGAATCGAACCCGGGACCCCTGTGACCAAAGGCCAGCACTCTAACCATTTAGCCATGGAGCGGGACTAAATCATAACGAAACCCTCTCATTTGGCTTAGGCATTAAATTGCGTTACATATACATCCATTCGACTGAATGTTCCATGATTTTATTTTGCAAATTTCACTGAAAATTACATTTTTTATAGCGGCAATTGGACAGGGAAGGGCTAGGAGTGGTAAGCAAGCAGCCGTGACCTTAAGGTACAGCCCCAGCATTTGCTTTGGTGTGAAAATGGAAGACAGCGGAAAACCATCTTCAGGGCTGCCGACAGAGGGGTTCGAACTCACTATCTCCCGAATACCGGATACTGGTCGCACTTAAGCGACTGCAAGCTATCAAGCTCGGTTTTGGTGAGTGTTATGAACCTCATCAGCTAATGCAGTTGTAATGAACAGAGGATTTTAGTTTGTTCAACCGAACATTCATGAAACAAATAGTATGTTATTATAAATGACATTCGGGAAGAAAATAGGAATACAGTAACTACTTCCATAGCTGAATCTTTTCTCCCATCCTGAAGTATTGCACTGATAATCAGTTACCAGTGACCAGTATATTTTACAAATTTACTGTTTCCTTTTGTTACAGTATTTACAAAACAATAACATTCCATTCCTTGCTTACATTTTTTTCTTCTTTTCTGAAGCAGTTCCATACATTTTACGTCGTTTCCGTACATTTTTATTTATTTCAACAACAGTATAGGATCGAATTTTGAAGGAGTGTCAAACACTTTTTTTTTAAATTTAAGCATGTTGGAGAACATATACTGGTATGTTTATCATTCAAAATTTTCTCCGTTACAACATTTGCAACATTTTGCGTTATATAATGCTTATAGTCCCTATAGAAGGCCTCACAGTTACAAATTAATTTCATAACTTCCCAATTTGGTTTCTTTAGATCACCCCAATTTAATAAAAAAACGATTATTTCAGAGATTGAGTCAGAAAGCTCATAGTCTTAAAACCTGTCTGCATATAGGCCTACCACAGATCTTGGTTTACAAAAATGCATCTGTTGTGCTACCACCAACGTTAAACAAATTATTTCTGTCATATGAAGTTAGTTTTGACAAATATTGTAACTGTAGTGTTTGGATGTTGAACTCCTGTTGCTGGACTTTGGGGGCAGAACTGTATATTGAATGATTAATGTGACTGAATTAAGGGATGTAGTAATGTCAGTGGGAGCTGGATGCATGTTTTAGTCAGCAGTTGAAGTAGAAGGTGTAGCAGAGGCAGTGGAGGTATAATGCAGAACAGAAGGAAATCTAAACAGCCTGTATCCCGCAGTAGACACATTACTACAATGAGGAGCAGAACAACCCACCATTATGTAATAAATATCGACACAAATATAGCACTATTCTGTCCCTGCACGCGGTGATTAAAGCAATACGTTCAATGCGACGAAGCTAGCGTACGTAGGAGAAACTAGAGTTTGATCACATGGCCCATTGCGCTTGTATGAACCAAAATGGCCGCTAAGCATACCCATCTTATAGAGCCTTAACTAAACCAACCATCGAAATGGGGTAACCTAAGTCTAGTTGTACCCCACGTCTTGAACTTAGCATACGCCACTGGTAAAAGTACGCCTGGGACCCTTAAAGTAGAATGCACTGCCTGATCTGTTAGAAGTGCAGGTAATGTTTCCTGGCCACAGCCTAATTAATGTAGAGGCCGCGAGGAGAGACCACGTACAGTGAACAAACATAATTAAGCCTGGCTAGAACGCGGGCAGAGCCGTGGAATTTGGCATGCTTGAGCCCATGAGAATTGGAATCCCGCATTTGAGTAACGAAAGCAGTAACTAAGAGGTGCGTTTCGTTGTCATAGCTCCGTCCGCGGTATAGACTACGGTCCTGTAATACAGACTGAGAGTTTAATACAATGCGCAGGCCTAATGGAAGTCAATAAACTTTGGCCCGTTCCTATGTTCGTGCCAATAATTTCAGCACTTAAGAGAGAAGACGTCATTGCCGATAAATATTACATCTCAATAATTAATTTTAAAAATCAGCTGCTGATAACATTAACACAACTTTGACCAGTTCTTAAGTTCGTGCTAATAATTAGGAGAGAAGACGTCATTGCCGATAAATATTACATCTCAATAATTAATAATTAATCATCAACTGCTGATAACTACAATAAAATATTGCAATTATAACATAACTTACATCCATCAGTCGGTCAATTATAGGGAAGTTATTATAATACTGAATAGAACACTACCCGAGTTCGGCAGATGCAGAGTGGGTCTCGGCCCACAAATGGCCACGGCTGGTCCACGGTCCGACAGCTCTGCACTCCGACCGGCTAACCGACCAGAGGAGGGGTGACCACGGCTCTACCGTGGCTCTACGCCTCTGTATTCGGGAGACAGAGAGGGGCTGGCCCCCACCGACGGCTGTCCTGAGAATTGTTTTTCGTGGTTTTCCATTCTCCTGCACTAAGGCAAATGCCGGGGCAGTTCCTAGTATAGGCCACGGCCACTTACCCTCTCACCTTCTCCTCACATTTCCTTCTCCGATACAACTCTCCTGGTCTGAGAGACGGCGTCGCCGTCTAGGAGGCCCGCCTCCCTCTTCAGGGGAGGAATGAAAACATTTAGTACTAGTAACACTACCCATATTGATAGTTGTATGATTTAAGAGTGGTACATGGACAAACAGAAGTGGAGAGTGCTCGTAAACCACATCCGGGCAACTGGAGTGGAAAACTGATGATGATTATGATAATTTAATGCCAGTTGTTAACGACACATTTCAAGAATAGAGTATCGTAGGAAGATAATACTTCATCGAAAGAAGAAAATCCGCCATCAGCCAGAATATGAATTTATGTTCTTCCCTGGAGTGGATAACTTCTCTTTCGGGCAAGTTAATTCCTCCTCTGAGACACTTCAAACTGTATTTCTGCTTACTACCATGGCTCTGTCAGTACATTCCTCAACTTTGTTGAATGAGAAACTGGTCGCTGGATAACTAACGCAAATAAACTAACAACACCAAAAATAGTATTCGGAAAGCAATCAAGAAAAGCAATAAGAGCTAGTACAGTACCACTTAGGGGCTGCCTGGCCGAGGCGGTAAAGGCGTACTCGGATCGCCCGGAAGGACGTGGGTTCGAATCCCCGTCAGGAGGTCGTAAAATTTATGAAATGAGATTTCCACTTCCGGAGGCGCATATGGCCCTGAGGTTCACTCAGCCTACACCAAAAATGAGTACCAGGTTAATTCCTGGGGGCAAAGGCGGCCGGGCGTAGAGCTAACCACTCCACCCCATCAAGTGCCGAGTTTACGAATAGTGGAAGCCTTTACCTTCCACCACTCGCAGGGCCTTCATGGCCTGTACGGAGATGACTTTGCTTTTACAGTACCACTTAGAATGATATCACAAAAGGAACTGAGAGTAAGGTAAGCATCGCTGGGATCGTTGCCATGGCAACAGACCGTTTTCGAGCAGCGTTAGTCAACTTTTTTTCTCTCTCTGTTAGCACTAATTGTCAGACTCCAACTCTCGTAGGCCCTATTATTACTCAGAATACGAAACTACTCTTCACGATTAAAACAATCAAGATACAGACGTACAGTTGATTTGTTAATTGAAATAAAAAGAGAAATAAGAGTTGCCATCTCTAAAAATTAATTATTAAAATTCTTATTTTCATTCACTAAAAGTTAGGCTGTGATCACGGAAGTCATTATAGAGTACTGATGAGTTCTTATTGTGATAAACTGGTTCTTAAAAATTTCTTAGGAAGCAAACATAGCAGCAAATTGAACAATTTTTGGTTGTGACGTTCCGTTGTAACAGGCTGGTGAGAAAGCACATGGACGAACTTGTTGCTGATATTTTTTAAGACTTCTAATAACCAGATCCTCAACCCCTGGATTCGTTTTTGTCTAGCCAATTACTATTCATACATTATGGACATAGATAAATCTGTGGCTTGGTTCTAAAAGGGCCAATGTCAAAAAACCTGTTTTTGAGCTATGAGCATTTGAAGTTTTGCTTATAGTTTTCCAATTATTTTTTCAACAACTGACTTTAAATTTTATACTTTCTTTGTGGAAGTCACCTTATAAAACGCTAATATTTTCTATCATATTCTTTAAAAATTGCCAGGTCTCTAATCTTTATTGGTAATCTAACATTGTTGGCAAGGGCTTATTTAATTAAACGTTAACTGTTCGTTTAGTACTTAACAGAGACATTGGCCCTTTTAACATGTTGCGAGCCAGGATAAAACGCGTTTGTATCAGTTAATTTCTCAGTTTCGATAAGAAATGACATTGGCCCTTTTAGAACCAAGCCACAGAAATGTCAAAGTGTATGTATGTTCAGTCTTCAGCCGTAAGACTGGTTGGATTCTCAACAGCTCTGCCATCAGCTGTCATAGATGGCCTAGGCATCACTGAAGAGGCGTACTAGGGAATTAAGAAGTGAGGCAGTATCCCCGTTGCTTTCCTCGCCAAGCCAGCAGTAGCTATTACATATCAGTCCGCCAGGCCCACTGAAATGCATGCACCAACCAACCCTATGACCAACATTTTCACACCATTCATAGCAGGGACTGGCTGAAAAATGTCGATAGTGAAATCATTTATTAAACATCTGCTGTCGACAAATGAGCTTTTTTTTTTTTTTTTTTTTTTTTTTTTTACACGTGAACTTAATATGACACCTTGTTCGGAACCTCCAAATATAGAGCCACGCGACACAAGTGAGGCGATAACCATCGCCGTTGTGTGCCATGTAATATCATACTACGCTGTCGGATGACGCACAGACGTGTGTCATGTGTTACAAGAGATCACGATTCATTGGCTCTGTCGTGGTCTTCATAAGTGCTGTTGAAAGGTTTCCAGTCTTCTGTATGATTTCTATCTTTTAAATATTTGGGATATATAATGATCTAGTTAGAAGAAGCGGTTACGATAGAACATTGACGATAATTAATCAAGTTTTCAAAGCATCAAAAGTATGAAATCATACAAGGCGAATGAAGTTTATGAAGTTATGGCGAGGCCAGTTCTTATCGATGGCAACCAGGCTTGGACCATTCGCAAACAGGATCAACGAAGGCTAGAGTTTGTTAGCCCACAATAGAAATGAACAAATAGGCGTAACCGAAAATCTGACAATAGTTCTCATATTACCAGGGACGTAGGCAGGGGGGGGGAGGGGGTTACTACGAGTTAGAAGCCCTCATGTAACTTGTACAAAACGATATAAACAGAAACTGGCAATAAACAAGTAAAAGTCGATGAATATTCAATTTTTACGACCACATTGTAATCGAAATCGGGAGGTTGTGGGTTCGGATCCCACTCCTGTGCGGTTGGCCAGTTTTGTTCTGTACTTAACATCTCTTCAACACGTACTATATGTACGTACACGACCCAATAGGTTGAAAGTCGATTTCGATTATAAGTGAAAGTCGATTCAAAGGGTTGACTATCTTAAACATTCACAGAGACAAAATTGTAAAATCAACAGATCTCTTGAATCTATGTGGGACTTCAGATTGAAATCAGAACATACCATTCGCCGTATAACTATATAAGAACACTCATGCATGCGCTCACCACACGCACAATCATCTTCACTGTGTTCTATCATCATTTTGTAAATATACCCTCCCCCCAATTCCAATCGGTCGATCCTGGGTACGCTACTGCATATTACAGTACATACAAATTTACAGACAGAACCAGTTTCAGAATGTCCGTCGAATAGAAATGTCCAGAGTACCAAGATTGGCCTAGCACTGTGTACTTCAAGGCAGAAAATCCACTGGGAGATCCCGGAAGGGACAGCAAGAGAGAGTCGCTCGTCACTTAGCCTAATATAGGATGGGATGATGGCGTTCAGCATTTCCTTGAGATAACACTATGGAGATAACATTATTATGGAAGGATACATACTTGGCCGTAGAGAGCCAATTAAACTTCAGAGAGAAATGATCATATGCCGGCGCGCCAACTTCGGGTAATTATTGGGGGGGGGGGGGGGAATGATTAACAAAACCTCAGGCATGTGAAATGAGTAATAACTATTCATTCAAACATTCCTATATACTAACAATTTTCACAAACAAACAGAAGAAACAGAACAACAACAGAGCTTGATTCTCAACTGCATTTTTGAACTATTCGAATGTACACAGTTTTCAATAGTATTCACAAGTAAACATAAAAATAGAATTTCATTCATAAATATTTTGAAGAAAAGTCTATGTACGAAGCTATAAAAATAATCACAAATAAACACAGTAGAACTTGCTTCATAAATTCGTTTTCTTAATACACGTCCCATAACTGTATATTGTTCATTTCATGATAATAGCTCTACCACCAGTTGTATCTCCTCAATAAGCTCCATTGGAAAATGTAGTTCTTTGTAGGAATTAAAATGAAAATCCACAGCCTGTTTCCAGTCATTCGACCGGGTGACGGATGGAATGAATGAAGCCCCATCTAGCGGCGAGGATAGGAATTGTGCCGGCCGTCGAAGCCTGTCGCACTCCTCTGGGGCAATGATTAATGACTGGCAGATGAAATGAAATGATATTGGAGAGTGTCGCTGGAATGAAATATGACAGGGAAAACCGGAGTACGTGGAGAAAAACCTGTCCCGCCTACGCTTTGTCGAGCACAAATCTCGCATGGAGTGACCGGAATTTGAACTACGGAACCCAGCGGTGAGAGGCCGGCGCGCTACCACCTGAGCCACGGAGGCTTTTTCTTTAGAGGAATGCCCGATTTCTAATCTCATTTCTTGGTATAAAATCATCTACCAAACCCATTGGGGAGGAGAGCTCCCCGTACTCTCTTGGTATAACCCCATCAGCGCAGCTCAATCCCGCAGCAGACCTGAAAGAACCAACCTTGGAATCTCCTTTTTATGCTGCAGTTCTAGACTCGGGGCTCCGAAGACTAACAAACTCCACATTTTAAGGGGAATTGATTTCTAGGAGGAGAATTTTGGTGGGGGGTGGGGGTGGGGGTGAAATTGCACCCCTCTCTGCTAGGATCATTTGGGTGGGGGGGAAGCCTTGTCCTCCAAAAATCATATGATACAACTGCCAATTAAAATATGCCATACACGAAGGAAATTAAGAGAAATGTGACCTAGTTCAGTCAGAGTTTTTTTTTTTTTTTTAACGTAACATTTACATGTGAGTTCTCGACGTGATTGTTGCTTTTGGGAAGGTACTACCATTTTATGTATCTTTAAACGAATTTGACTGTACAGCTCAACACGCAGCGAGGCATTTCTCACCAATCAGGGAGGAATGCTGGCCCTTTGTTTACACGGGGCTTCTGGCTGTAGCCAGAAAATCGCTGGCCAGTACGCGAGGTTGTGGCAAGCATGCTGAACGGCTGCTGGTGACGTACTTTACTCTGGGTCACTGTGCAGAACAACACACAGACTTCTCTACAGTATAAATAGAACGCTAATAATAATAATAATAATAATAATAATAATAATAATAATAATAATAATAATAAAAACCGAGCCAGATAGCTGCAGTCGCTTAAGTGCGGCCAGTATCCAGTATTCGGGAGATAGTAGGTTTGAACCCCACTGTCGGCAGCCCAGAAAATGGTTTTCCGTGGTTTCCCATTTTCACACCAGGCAAATGCTGGGGCTGTACCTTAATTAAGGCCACGGCCGCTTCCTTCCCACTCCTAGCCCTTCCTTGTCCCATCATCGCCATAAGACCTATCTGTGTCGGTGCGACGTAAAGCAACTAGCAAATAATAATAATAATAGTAATAATAATAATAATAATAATAATAATAATAATAATAATGGCGTGTGGCCTCAAGAGAGGCCTAGTGCAGGTCTTTCGAGTTGACACCGTACAGGCGACCTGAGCGTCTGTGAAGATGGAATCCTACCTGCTATGAAATCTAGTGATGAAGACAACACAAATACCCAGCCCCCGTGCGTGAGAAATTAACCAATGGAAGTTAAAATCTCCGAACCACCCGGGAATCGAACCCGGGATTCCATGGATCAAATTCCAACACGCTAACCACTTAGCTATGGAGCCGGACAATGGAACGATATAGCAACATGATATTTGTAAATGAAAACAATATATCGTCGTTCCGCTTCGAAATACCGATATGACAACGTTCAGGGGAGATATACTGACCCGCAGGACATGTACTACTTAGGAAGAAAATTCGTCGATGCAGTTCATGCAATACTGGAATTTAGATGACAACCACTCTGGTCAGAGTTCTGAGCTGAAATATTATCACATAGCGGTTTATCTAGGCGCAACAACGATATGCATTCACATTTAGAAATATTTCACATAATGAGATTACCTACAAAATGCGATAATGAGCACCCTTATTGCGTAAATGATTTCCCCCTCAAAATAATTCCGAATGCGTGTAAATAGTAAACATTTTCATATTTTTGCGGAAAGAGAAATGGGGAGGGGGCTTTCAAAAAATATAAATGTTTAATAACTGAAGTGATGTTTATCATAGATCAGTTACATAAGTATTTTATTCAACGAACATTCACAATAAAGTATCTGACATTCATTGTAACAAGAAATTAATAGTAAGTAAATGGTCTTCTGTCCGCCTCTGTGGTGTAGTGGTTAGCGTGATTAGCTGCCACCCCCGGAGGTCCGGGTTCGATTCCCGGCTCTGCCACGAAAATTTGAAAAGTGGTACGAGGGCTGGAACGGGGTCCACTCAGCCTCGGGAGGTCAACTGAGTAGAGGTGGGTTCGATTCCCACCTCAGTCATCCTCGAAGTGGTTTTCCGTGGTTTCCCACTTCTCCCACTTAAGGCCACGGCCGCTTCCTTCCCTCTTCCTTGTCTATCCCTTCCAATCTCCCCATCCCTCCACAAGGCCCCTGTTCAGCATAGCAGGTGAGGCCACCTGGGCGAGGTACTGGTCATTCTCCCCAGTTGTATCCCCCGACCAAGAGTCTGAAGCTCCAGGACACTGCCCTTGAGGCGGTAGAGGTGGGATCCCTCGCTGAGTCCGAGGGAAAAGCCGAACCTGGAGGGTAAACAGATGATGATGATGATGATGAAATGGTCCTCTGTCATAATAAATCAACAATATTTTTCTTTTAATCAGAGTGAAGTAATAGAAAACGTAGATAAACACAGGTTAATAAGTAGACCTTGTATAAAGAAATAAATACAACTAAGGTTAAATTATCATTTTTATTTCCATTGTTTTGACTACACTATCCTCTATTGATTTAAAACCGTGTGAATTGGCCGTGCGATTAAGGTCGCGCAGCTGCGAACTTGCATTTAGGAGATAGTGGGCTCGAATACCACTGTCGACAGCCGTGAAGATTGTTTTCCATTGTTTCCCATTTTCACACCCGGCAAATGCTGAGGATGACGCTTTTGAAGACATTCGTCTGGAGCGTGGCACTGTATAGAAGTGAAACATGGACGATAACAAGCTCAGAAAGAAAGAGAATAGAAGCTTTTGAAATGTGGTGTTACAGAAGAATGCTAAGGTGAGATAAGTAAATCGAATCACGAATGAAGAGAGACTAAATCGAATTGGTGAGAGGAGATCGGTTTGGCGGAATTTTATGAGAAGAAGAGATAAAATGATAGGACGCATCTTAAAGACACCCAGGACTTGTTCAGTTAGTTTTTGTGTAGGCAGTAAAAACACCAGGGTATGACCAAGGTATGAGTACGACAAACAAATTAGAGTAGATATAGGATGTAGTAGTTACGTAGAAATGAAAATGTTATCATCGAATAGGGTAGCATGGTGAGCTGCATCAAACACGTCTGTGGATTGATGACATGAACGATAACAACAGTTATTATTATTATTATTATTATTATTATTATTATTATTATTATTATTATTGTTACGGAGTTTACGTGGTAGTTAGAGGTGAAAGAAGGTGCGGGGGGTGAACAGGTCTCAGGCTACGAAATTAAAGTGAATTTAAAATTTAACAAGGTTATATTTTCTTAGCAAAAACAAGAAATAACAATAATGGCAGGTACAGAGTAGCAAAACCACTAATCGAGAATGTACAATTACAGGATTTGGGGCTCCGAGAGCCAGACACACAATTCTTGAGCAATTAGCCCAACTTTACGATATACAGAATTCAACAAAGGGGCAGAAGATCCCAATCAAGCCCAGGAGCACTTGCTCCCCATTACATCATAAAGCCTCCTCGAGGCGCGCAGAAACAAACTTCAAAAGAGCGATCTGCTCTCAAAGGTTAAGCCTATCAAAGGCCACACCAAACTCCACCTTCAAGTTTTCCTCTAATGACATAAACACAGGGGTAAAGATACCCAACCTACTGAGGCCTGTTAAGTGAGAAAATTTAATTACCTGGCCTCTAAAATACCAATTTGAGAGGAGGCGAACTTGCGCTCCTAATACACTTGTTTAAAAACCTAATCTGGCACTAGGCCGCTAATGCAAGGGCTAATCCCATACTAAAGAGGTGACTTAAGAAAGAAACAATTTACATTACTGTTACGGAAGAATCGGTTGAGAAAAATAAGTTCACCTCAGAACAAGATGAGTGGGAGATCGAGAGGGTTAAGCACTCTCTATCCCAATATGTAGTTTTGAAAGAGAATAGAGGCTAAGAGTCTTTACATTTTAGGGAAAGTTACATGGTAGAGACGCTTCGGACCCGCCCCGAGAGTTAAACTGCTGAGCTAGCAAGAAAAGAAGTTATTAAAAGGCCATTACCTTGGTGTTGAACTGCTCCCCGAAGAAAGAGGCGCTTCCCGCCCCCTGCTATGTACTTTACACACTGAAAGATGGTACTGAAGTGGCCTCGAGACTCGAAAATCAGCAGTTTATATACTCTCGCGGAAAGTTCGAGGCGTTTTTGGAATGAGAACACCCTCCCACAAGGATTTTATTGGTTCACCAAGAAACCCCCTACACAATACGAGGAAGAAACATATTATTGGTTGAAAATTAATTCGAGAAATTCGGGATTGGCTAAATTCAAAACAAAGGGGAAAGAAAGGGTTAATATTGCCAACTTAAACAATGACTGAAAGAAATTTAGCAAAGAACAAACTTTTGAAATTAAATTTTCTCAACAAAAACAGTTCTTTCACTTCGCACTAGGGTGCACCGTTGTAGTTCTTCAGTAGTGTCCTCTAGAAGAGAATGTTCACACTTCTTACTACAAGCAAAACAAAAATACATCGAAAACAACACAGTTCAGAAACTTCAAAATTTCCAAGTAGTGGCATCTTCAGGGTAACTTGAAAATTAACACATAAGACCAAGTTCAGACTTCTCCCAGTAGGGGAGTTTCAACTGGCGCAAGGTTTAAATAAGCGGCGTGGAGGTGTACCGCCCGGTACAGACCTCACCCCCCCCAAAAAAAAGTTCCTCCAAGGGGGTAACACAGAAGAACATAAACTTTTGTTTGAAAACAAGGTCCAAGTTATGATGTTGCTATGGAGATTAATTGCAGAAGCAAAAATAGTGAAAATTTGATTTGATCCAGTTTCAAAAATTCTTGTAGTAACTGCTGAAGTAATGTCTTTATGTTTGTAGAAGTTGAATTCAGAAGAAAAACTTTTAATACTTGAGAGTGAAGAAAAATTTTCAAAGTCCACCAAATATTGCTGTTGAATTCCCAAGTGTAGTAATTGCTGATAGTAAATGTCCATGTAGTTGATTACATATTTCGATGTTGATTAAGTTGGATGGCCAGACCGGCCGTTGCAGCTTGCGTCCAAAGGCGGCCGCTCGGACCCCTCAAGTACCCTGAGATACCGCTCGCCCGCACTATGAGGGGAGCAGTGGTGTTGAAGCACGCCGCGCCCGCGGTGAACATATACGGGCTGCGGGCAAGTAGCAGGTCGTGCGCCGCACATCAGCCTTGGCCGGGAGGAGGGCTCCGGCTCGCCGTACGCTGGTCGACCTCGCTGGAGGAGAGGGGGCCCTTCCTCTATTCCGGAAGCGGTACAGCGCCGCGCGGCTGCGGGGGCACTGAAACATTAAAGCTAGGCGGCAGAATTTTGTTGGACCATCCTCTTTTTTTTGAGGGCACAGGCTTTGTGGAGAGGTTGAGGGGCCAGCGGCGTGCAGATATCCATGGCATTTTGTATAAGCAAGCCACTGTGTGTAGTGGAGCAGGAGAAGGGAGCGTGGTAATGGCCGTGGCAAGGACAGGATGGCAGTTTAACTGTGCGGGGAGGGTTTACAATAAATGCTTAAATATTTAAAAAAAATATTACAGAAAGGCCAGAAGGCCTAAAAGTGAAACCTCTCAGAGAAACAAAAAATAACCTTCCTATTTCTTTCAAAATAATATGAAGCAAGTTAACACAGAAATTACACCGGTTTCACCTGTGACAGGTGAACCCTAAATATTCTATCTGTGGCTGGATTACTTAATAACAACGTAACCGGCGTAAGAAAATCGAGAATGATACACGGCCCATGAAATCTGGGGGCAAGCTTGTCCGCGGGAACAAAATTCTTGACCATCACCTGGTCACCTACCTTCAAATTGGTGGGTCTCCGTCCACGATCATATCTTTCCCTAATCTTTTCATGAGACACTTTAAGATTGGCTTTAGCCTTCTTCCAAAGATCTTTAATATTGTCCGGGTCTATTGTCTCGGGTAGAATGTCACTCAGAGACCAGAGGTTAGAGAGCGGCGTGTTGGGAACAAACTTGAACATCAAAGACGCTGGAGTAAATTTATGTGATTCATGAACCGCCGAATTCAAAGCAAAAGCTAACCAATGCAGGGACGTGTCCCATCTAGAATGATCTTCATGATGATAGGCAATAAGCGCGGACCTGAGATTACGATTAACCCGTTCAGCCAGAGATGGTTGAGGGTAATAAGCAGAAGTCGTCACATGAGATATGGATAGGTCAAAGCAGAATTTACGAAATAAATTAGATGTGAAAGCCTTAGCATTATCAGATACAATATATTGACACGGACCAAAAGAAGCAAAGATAGAATTTAGACAAGTAATGGTGGACTGAGCGGTAGCCAGCTTAGTCGGAAATAACCAGGAAAATCTTGTAAAACCATCTACGCATACAAAGATGAACTTGTTGGCATTTCCCTTTGACTGGGGGAAGGGTCCTACATAATCAATATACAGGCGTTCCGTGGGGCGCGACGCTTGATGAGAAGACAAAAGGCCTACCTTGGTGGACATGGTTGGTTTACTAAGCAAACAGGATTTACAAGCCTTTACTAGTTCACGGATTTCACCGTCCATACCCTTCCAGATGAACATTTCACGAATCTTCTCACGAGTTATAAAGATGCCTAGATGCCCTCCTAATGGGGTCTCATGATAATACTTGAAGATCATAGGTACAAGAACAGCTGGAACGACAACTTTCATCATCTTATCATGCCTCGATGGGCAACATAAAACACCATTCCTCAAAACATAAGGGACGACATGTTCCCCAGAAGAAAGGGTTTCCATTATCGGAGCCAGCGTCGGATCTTCACGTTGGTATTTCTCGATATCCCTAAAGAGCATGGGAGCATCTGTTAAGATGGCATTTAAATCAGATAGCATGGACTCGGGAGGAGATGAACTATCGACCGGTTCATGGTTCTCAACGTCGTTGGAAAACATACGGCTGAGTCCATCAGCGACAACATTTTCGGTACCTCTGATATGCCTGACATCGAATTGGAAGGCAGAGATTCGGATGGCCCAACGGGCTATACGACCAGTCCGACACATCCTACCTAAGACCCAGCTTAAGGCTTGATTATCTGTCTCCAGGTCGAATTTGACATGTTCCAGATAGAGACGGAACTTTTCTAAGGCAAATAAGACTGCCAAACCTTCGAGCTCATATATGGAGTACTTTGCTTCTTGAGCCGATAGAGTCCTAGATGCATAGGCGATGGGTCGCCTCCCTAGTTCAGTCTCTTGAAGAAGGACTGCAGCTACTGCTGACGACGACGCGTCAGTTTGGACGATGAATTTCTTTGAGAAATCAGGCATAGCAAGGACAGGGGCATTACAGAGAGCTAATTTAAGATCTTCAAAAGCGACTTGTTGAGAAGGTCCCCACTCGAATTTGATGCCTTTCCTACGAAGAAGGTTTAAGGGCGCCGCTCTATTAGCGAAGTTAGGAATAAACTTCCTGAAGAAATTCACCATACCAATGAACCTGGCGATACCTTTAATGTCATTGGGAGGTTTAAAATCACGGATGGCCTGTGTTCTAGAATGATCGACGGCAACACCATCAGGTGACACAATATGCCCTAGGAATGACATAGAGGGCTTAGCAAAGGCCACCTTGGACAACTTGACAGTTAACCCAGCCTTACGAAGGCGATTGAGAACTTCTCGCAGATGATCTAGATGTTCTTCAAAGGTCTCCGAAAATACGACGACATCATCCAAGTAGTGATACAAGTACTCAAATTTGATGTCGGAGAAGACCCTATCTAGCAGCCTAGTGAGTACCGCCGCTCCCGTGGGGAGCCCGAAAGGCACGCGGTTGTATTCATACAAACTCCAATCCGTGGCAAACGCTGTAAGATGTTTAGACTCTTCCGCTAGGGGAATTTGATTGTAGGCCTGATTCAAATCCAAGATAGTAAAGAACTTGGCCTTACGAAACCATGAAAAACAAGAATGAAGGTCAGGAAGGGGCACAGATTGTAACACCACCTTCCGATTGAGAGCCCTATAATCAATGACAGGCCTGAAGCCACCTTGGGGTTTCGGGACTAGAAAAATAGGCGAAGAATACGCCGACTTCGAGGGCCTAATAATACCATCCTTCAACATCTGATCGATGATTTCTTTCAGAGCCTTCATTTTTGGTGGAGAGAGCCTATAAGGTGGAAAACGGACAGGAATCGAATCCGTGACCTCAATTTTGTATTCAATAAGGTCAGTAACACCAAGAGTATCAGAGAACACCTCTGGAAACGACTGACACAACTTACGAATACTATCAGCCTGCTCCTCAGGTAGATGTCTAAGGTCTAACAACATCTCATCCTGGGTAGGCGAAATAGATGAACATGATGCAGAATTACATTTTAACAAGGGGATTTTACAATTGGAAGCAAATTTGAATGTGCACGACTTACTCTGAAGATCGAACACCAGACCAGTGTGGGAAATGAAGTCAGCTCCCAATATAATGGGGCAAGACAAGTGCTTGGCCACAAACAATTTGATTTTCCATGTAAATTTAAAAATACGAATTTTGACCTGTAAAGAACCTAGAATTTCTAATGGAGATGAATTAGCCGAAACATATTAAACAGGAGATGAGCCATAGTCAGGTAGTTTACAAACAGATTTCAATTTTGAATACCATTGGTCCGAAATAATTGAACAAACACTGCCTGAATCTAATAGAGCTGTTATAGGCTCGTTATTTAACTCAATGTTAAGAAAAGGAACAGGTGCGGGGGAATCCGCCGCATTCAAAAGATGGATTTTCAGATTGAACGTTCCCTGAATTTTCGATCTGTTTACCAGGGGCTGAGCCTCGGAAAGATGGATTAGTCGACTCAGCCGAAAACACTAGTCTTTTTTTATTATTGGCATTGGTGGAATTTGCACCAGAAGTTGAGCAGGAGGGGGTGCTATTTGAATTTGGGCAATTTTTGGCGATATGTGAGAAAGCCCCACATTTAAAACAGCCTTGTGATGAGCCTAGCTCCATTATTTGCCCTACTAGATTTGATCAATGGACACTTGTTCCGAAGATGGTCAGGCGACCCGCAAGCGTAACATTTACGGGGTGTGACTGATCGGCGAGGTGGAGGCCGAGTATTACTAAACGAAGGCGGGGGTTCTTTCGAGACACGCAAAGAATCGGCGTATCTAACTCCTTCCGCTGAGACGGCCAATGCTTCAAGTTCAGAGAAGGTTTGCGGGCACGCCGCGAAACACAAATATGACCTATAGGATGGTGAAATTCCTTCTACAATAGCCTGTACAATCTGATCTTCAGGAAAATGAAGAGCAAACACCCTAGTATAAAACTTAATGTCTTGTATGAAATCAGCCAGATTTTCATCCAATCTTTGTACTCGATAATAGTACTTCTGAATCAGCGATGACCTCGCGCGAGCAGGAATAAAATTTGCAAGCAAGTGTGCGTGAAAATCTTCAATAGATGACTGTTCAGCTATGGCTCTTACTATTTTGTCTGAGAGAATACCTATTGCATAGGGATAGATGATTTGCAAAATCTGACATGGAGAAAGAGAAAAAACAAGGGCATGATCCTGAAATTCAACTAAAAACCTTAAGAAAGAAATAACTTCACTGGTAGTGTTAACCGAAAACTTCGAGATACCTCTGAGCAACATTGCCAATGGATGAGGCAAGCTGCTGAACCCAGGTGACATAGTAGATAAAGGTTTCAGTGGCAAAGAAGTTAATTCAGGACGTACATTATTCAACGATGCACGGCGTTCAGACTCGTTGTCCAATGGGGCAGAGATCGTTTGAGCTCCAACGGTTATCCTATTGACTTCTCCCTTAGGAGGCTCTTCCTCGCTACCTACATTCACCGTGGTGGGTTGATCGATTTTGGGAGAAACTTCCCCAGTTAACAATTGGGTAACCTTACTGGATAATTCAGAAATACTTTCAAGCAACGTACTAGCTTCCTTCCTCTGAACGTCATTCAACTTCAGAGACAACAGATCGTTAACTCTATTTGAAAAATGAAATAGCCTGGCTTGCACACGCTTAATTTGATTCGGAGAAGGATCATTTTCGTCAAAAAACTAACTACAGATGCTAGCCCAGTAGTATTCTCGGTGATCGTGGAAAGAGAGTCGTCAATTTCTTTCTCTCCCAAAGTGGGGATGGAAATGGGCAAATCAAGGGACTCTCTAAGCTTGTTTGTGTCTACCGCAACCGTGCCTCCAGATTGCACATTTCTAATAGTCAATTCATAGATCAACTCCTCCTTGCGCAAATAGTTAAGATGGAGAACATCGCGAGGGCCGGGCATGATGACAGAACAATTTTGAAACAGAAAAAATCAAAAAATTCCAGCAACTGAGAAAATTGTTAGAGTTCGGATCAAAGCAATGTTTAGCCGTCAAAAGGGGCTAAATTGAGACCCATTCAACCACGCTCTGCTACCACTTGTTACGGAGTTTTCCGTGGTAGTTAGAGGTGAAAGAAGGTGCGGGGGGTGAACAGGTCTCAGGCTACGAAATTAAAGTGAATTTAAAATTTAACAAGGTTATATTTTCTTAGCAAAAACAAGAAATAACAATAATGGCAGGTACAGAGTAGCAAAACCACTAATCGAGAATGTACAATTACAGGATTTGGGTCTCCGAGAGCCAGACACACAATTCTTGAGCAATTAGCCCAACTTTACGATATACAGAATTCAACAAAGGGGCAGAAGATCCCAATCAAGCCCAGGAGCACTTGCTCCCCATTACATCATAAAGCCTCCTCGAGGCGCGCAGAAACAAACTTCAAAAGAGCGATCTGCTCTCAAAGGTTAAGCCTATCAAAGGCCACACCAAACTCCACCTTCAAGTTTTCCTCTAATGACATAAACACAGGGGTAAAGATACCCAACCTACTGAGGCCTATTAAGTGAGAAAATTTAATTACCTGGCCTCTAAAATACCAATTTGAGAGGAGGCGAACTTGCGCTCCTAATACACTTGTTTAAAAACCTAATCTGGCACTAGGCCGCTAATGCAAGGGCTAATCCCATACTAAAGAGGTGACTTAAGAAAGAAACAATTTACATTACTGTTACGGAAGAATCGGTTGAGAAAAATAAGTTCACCTCAGAACAAGATGAGTGGGAGATCGAGAGGGTTAAGCACTCTCTATCCCAATATGTAGTTTTGAAAGAGAATAGAGGCTAAGAGTCTTTACATTTTAGGGAAAGTTACATGGTAGAGACGCTTCGGACCCGCCCCGAGAGTTAAACTGCTGAGCTAGCAAGAAAAGAAGTTATTAAAAGGCCATTACCTTGGTGTTGAACTGCTCCCCGAAGAAAGAGGCGCTTCCCGCCCCCTGCTATGTACTTTACACACTGAAAGATGGTACTGAAGTGGCCTTGAGACTCGAAAATCAGCAGTTTATATACTCTCGCGGAAAGTTCGAGGCGTTTTTGGAATGAGAACACCCTCCCACAAGGATTTTATTGGTTCACCAAGAAACCCCCTACACAATACGAGGAAGAAACATATTATTGGTTGAAAATTAATTCGAGAAATTCGGGATTGGCTAAATTCAAAACAAAGGGGAAAGAAAGGGTTAATATTGCCAACTTAAACAATGACTGAAAGAAATTTAGCAAAGAACAAACTTTTGAAATTAAATTTTCTCAACAAAAACAGTTCTTTCACTTCGCACTAGGGTGCACCGTTGTAGTTCTTCAGTAGCGTCCTCTAGAAGAGAATGTTCACACTTCTTACTACAAGCAAAACAAAAATACATCGAAAACAACACAGTTCAGAAACTTCAAAATTTCCAAGTAGTGGCATCTTCAGGGTAACTTGAAAATTAACACATAAGACCAAGTTCAGACTTCTCCCAGTAGGGGAGTTTCAACTGGCGCAAGGTTTAAATAAGCGGCGTGGAGGTGTACCGCCCGGTACAATTATTATTATTACCGTATTTATGCGAATAATCCCCGCGTCCTAATTTTAAGAAAGTTCATTTATAAAAAGTGAAATGAACTAAAATTCCTTCCATAGAAAAAGTAACGTAGGCTTAAACAAATATTTCATATCATTCCGTGAGGTCCACGTGGTCATTACCCAAATATGAACATACAAATTTACGGATATATCTGCTTTGCCTGAGATAATAAATATACATTATCACTGCTATAAAATGCCGTGAAAATTAGCAAGTAGGGCTACTTACGTGACAGGTATTTCAATAATCTGAACTTGCAATAGGCTCGGTTCGCTTTAGATCGGAATATTCGTTGTCTCTAGCATCACTAGAATCCTCTCCTAAATTGCTTACACGCGGCTGTGAGCTTGCATCCGGGAGATAGTGGGTTAGCCCTGAATATGGTTTTACGTGGTTTCCCATTTTCACACCAGGCAAATGGTGAGGCTGTACCTTAATTAAGGTCACGGCCGCTTCCCTCCAACTCCTAGGCCTTTCCTATCCCATCGTCGCCGTTAAAAATTCGTCACATTCCACGTCTAAAACACTTCTCACACGCGATCTCTTTTTACTGGGATAGTAACACAACCGGTGGTGGATAATTCTTTTCGTGCAATGTAAACACTTGAAACAGACACTACGGCGAACTCAGATGTTAAGTTTTGCGGTACAGTAAAACCACGTTATTACGTGATTTTGAATTAACCGCCAACTCATAATTCAGAAATGCCAACCCTTGCCAAGTCACAAAATATTATAATACCCACTACTACATGTAATTAACATTGATTCACAGTTTAAACCTTTCAAATGTCATAAAAATACTATTTCCAATATGCATCCAACAAGGTGCATTTACAGTATCCAAATATTGAACTGGATAACTCACTGGCAAACATAACCTCATGCAACGAAAGAAAAAATGATTCAGAGACGAGGAGAAATCTGTGCTAGCTCCCCTGTGCAAGTGCTTTATTCGTTGTATGCATTTTTGATGCCTTGTACTTGCACGGAAATTACCCAATGCCCTTAAATAATTGTGGCTTATCGAACTTTCCTATGACGAGGAGATGAAGTATGAAGTCTCTCGTTCCCGTCTGCATTGCAACACAGGAAAGTAAATCTATCCTAGTACGATTTCCGCCATGGCACCTCTCTCATAATTTAGAATTGTCAACCCATGCGGCATCAGAAAGTATCCTTAGGGTCCATTAAGGCATGCAATCGACTTGATTCACAGTTCAAAACATTTAATATGCCATGGAAAGAACTATTTCCAAATTGTAACCAACAAGGTGTATTTACATTATTCAAATAATGCACTTGGATTAATCACTGCCAGACATAACCACACGCAGTGAAGTCTTTCACTTCCGTCTCCATTGTAACACAGTACAGTGATCCCATCTCCTTTAAAACCGTAAGTCCGCCTGGGCTCGGTAATTCGAAAAAAAATGCAGTTTCATCGGCATTGACAATA
Organism: Anabrus simplex; assembly: GCF_040414725.1. Taxonomy (NCBI): domain Eukaryota; kingdom Metazoa; phylum Arthropoda; class Insecta; order Orthoptera; family Tettigoniidae; genus Anabrus; species Anabrus simplex. Next base: position 273,841,452 of record NC_090270.1, read on the forward strand.
TTGTTCGGTATGTACGAATTGATTATAATTAGTCACGCTTTTTCGCCAACTGTCAGCATCACCAATGTTCGCGGATTCTGCTTCTCCGCACACTGCCTGTAACGTGATACTGTGGCGTTCTTGAAAACGCGAATACAAAATTATTATGACTTCACTCGCACATGGCAACTATGAAACACACTATAGACACACCGAAGTGAGTAAAAGTGCTGAAAGCTACCCCTGCACTTTCCAGAAGACGCGTTCTGTCGTAACGCGGAGATATTTTGAATTCAAAAATACGATTGTTTCTAAACATAAGGGCTGTTTAAAATTTAAAGTCAGATTTAAAAGTCTGAATAGTTTTCCGGTTAAATATGACATGTGGGGACAGTTTTATTTCGTCTGCAGTTACACAAAGCATAACTGTACACCTTCCATCTAAAACTAGGTGATCCAGGAGCGTGTTGCCAACCTTGACGCAAATAAAACCCACACCCCAATTTCGTGCCTCAATTTTTTGAAATTTGTGGGGATTATCCACGTAAACACGGTATTATTATTATTATTATTATTATTATTATTATTATTATTATTATTATATTGAACATCCTCTCAATTGCTCCCTTTGACCTCTTCAGATCAAGAGACAGATGAGGTGAAATTAATATTCCTTTACTGTTTTTCTTAACAGGACAATGATCTAAATAACTCAGATTTAACATTTTAAAGCAAATTAATTTAACAGCGTCCGACTCGTTGGCTGAACGGTCAGCGTACTGGCCTTCGGTTCAGAGGGTTCCGGGTTCGATTCCCGGGCGGGTCGGGGATTTTAACCTTAATTGGTTACTTCCAACGGCACGGAGGCTGGGTGTATGTGTTGTCTTAATCATCATTTCATCCTCATCATGACGCGCAGGTCGCCTACGGGAGTCAAATAGAAAGACCTGCACCTGGAGAGCCGAACCCGTCCTGGGATATCCCGACACTAAAAGCCATACGACATTTCAATTTAACAGGACCGTTGTAATGGAGGTTATATACATATGTGCCCCAACATTAAATTACTATATTCCGAGCGAATTTTCTGTGCGGGTTAGTGTCCACCACTGTGAGTTTGCATTCGGAAATTAGTGGGTTCGAACCCCACTGTCGGCAGCCTCGAAGCTGGTTTTCCGTGGGTTTCCATTTTTACACCAGGCAAATGCTGGGGCTGTACCTCAATTAAGGCCACGGCCACTTCTTCCCACTCCTAGCCCTTTCCTATCCCATCGTAGCCGTAAGGCTCATCTATACTTGTGCGATGTAAGAAAATCGTAAGAAAGCAATATTATTGAAACTACCGTGTAATGAATGTAGTTATCAGGTAGGAAGGTGTCATAAAAAGTATCTGAAATTTTCAGCAACCAAAGGGTAAAAGGTAACTTTATTCATGTCTGTCCACCCTCTTGATATTTCTGAATATTTTCTTTCAGCAAGGTCTTATTCTAGTGTAAGCAGTCACTGGTCTAGATTTTATGACCTCAGTGGTTCACAAATATGTTTCTATGTTCGCAGTTTACGTAACAAAAGCTACCAGTGACCAAGCAATAATTATATAGACATGAATTTACGTACCTGTGGTCTGAAGAGATTTAAAGAACTTGCATGACGATGATTTTTTAAAATAGGGTATTATTATTATTATTATTATTATTATTATTATTATTATTATTATTATTATTATTATTATTATTATTATTAATTTTGATTGGCATTTGCTGATGATACAGTGATACTAACGAGCAAAATAGCAACAGACGAAGAAAGGACTGAAAAAAATTCCAGAAGTTAGTAAAGAAGAATGCCTTTGCTGGCGAGATGTAGTGTTTACAGTGCACTATGTCTTCCGGTACGGGCTAGAATAAATTTGTTACTTTCATTGCCCTGTCTCAGTCTCATCCTTGGCTTTGACAATATGAAAGTGACTGAGGTATGAGTGATGCTAGTAATACCATTCCTTATGCAGCCAGTCCCTGTTATGAATGGTGTGAAAATATCGCTCATAGGGTCAGTTGGTGCATGCATTTCAGTGGGCTTGGCAGACTGATATGTAATAGCAACTTCTGGCTCAGTGAGGAAAGCAACGGGAAACTACCTCATTCCTCACTTCCCTAGTATGCCTCTTCAGTGACGCCTAGGCTGTTTATGGCAGCTGTTGGCGGAGCTGTGGAGGATCAAACCAGCCTTCGGGCTGAATACCCAACATACATACAGTAAAGAAGACTGGGCTTCAAATTTCTTTTGAGAAGACTGCGTTCGTGACCAATATTATATAGGCCCCTGAGCTGTTGAAGTTAGGAGACGAAACTATAAGGTGCGTTAAGAAGTGGGAGAAACGTTACAAGAGAATGGGTCGTAAAATAAAGCCATTAAGCAACGGGCGAGAGAAATGAAAATGACATTTCAACCGACAAGGAAGACCTACGACATAAACGTTCTATATTATGGGGCTAAAGTTAGGCATCTAGACACTGTTGTTAAACCTGAGGCCTGTATACAGCAGAAATATTGGACGTGATTGGAAAAGGGGAGGAAGAAAATATCTAAGAAATATTCTAGGTCCTGATGTGAAAAATGGAATGAGGAGACTGAAATCTAACAAAGAATTGTATCAAAGAACGAGAGGAGCGGTTGAACTAGTGAGGAAGAGAAAATTACAGTTCTATGAACACTTGTGGTCCGGCCCCGCGTTGTAGGGGGCAACGCCTCCGCCTACCACCCGCCGGCCGCGGGTTCGATTCCCGGCCGTGTCAGGGGTTTTTAATTGTAAATTATTAATATCCCTGGCCTGCGGACTGGGTGTTTGTGTCGTCCTTAACGTTCCTTTCCTCACTTTCAACACTTTACACTTCCGCCATTTACAAAATACACGCAGGTTCCTCACATACGGTGACGCCCCGAACAAATAGCATTAAAAAAAAACACTTGTTGGGGATGGACAGTAACACACTAACGAAGAGAACCTTTGAATTCTTCAGGTAGAGGAAGCCAGAGCTGAAATGGTTTCAAGATGTGAGGTTGGACTTGACGAGGACAGGAGTTCCGATTTAGACACCTTGTCCAAAAGTTCCGTAATGTTGGACTTGACGAGGACAGGAGTTCCGATTTAGACACCTTGTCCAAAAGTTCCGCAATTTCCGGAAGACTGAGGAATGTTGGCGAGAAAAGGGAGATCCGATACATAAAAACCGAAGAAGGAAGCAGGAGAAAGAACGAAAAGATACTGGCAGAGGGTGAAGGCAGAGAAAGCTAAAAATACCGCAAAGATTGTGAAGCGTGATCCGTAGACGGCCAAAACGGAGGAGAAAAAAATAATAATCTACAGGATATAACAAAAATCGTAACGACCGTGTGTGTGTGTCTGTGTATGTACATTGACTATATTGGCGAAATTTTAGTGCAGTTACTCGTTTTAGATGCAATAATGACCATCTGCATACTTTTATAGCTTTGGTGTCGTTTGTTTGAGTTCGTATAACTATAAAACTACTAAATATAATAATTCTACCAACCTTCATATTTAGAATACACCTGTCCTTGGGTAGGTTTTAGCACCAATACTATTTATAAATTCCTGAATGGACTTATATGAAGTTCGGAAGAGTGATTTTTCACTCCTAAAATTATACACGATCAACTTTAATAGAAATCTATCAGCCTTAATGGAAATCAATTCCTAAAACGTTTTCCTCACGTGCACTTTTTCGATAAGAGGAGACATCATTAACGGACGGTTTTGCAATCTAAGTTCGAGCGGACTTAGCCCAAAAAGCAGGCGCGTGTAGAGCATATTCCTTACAACTGGTAAATTACAGGAAATATTTAAACCAAATTTCGTATCTAGCATCCACCTGTCCAAAGGTACTTTTTAAGGTCAATACCATTTCAAATTTCCGGAAATGACTGGGGGTTAACCGGAAACCGAAACAATGATTTTAGTCTCCCACAAAATATACAAGGCCATCATCAATGGAAACCTAAAACTTTTTCCTCATATGCATCTTTTCTATAGGAGGATTTTTTTTTGGTAGGGGCTTTACGTCGCACCGACACAGATAGGTCTTATGGCGACGATGGGATAGGAAAGGCCTAGGAGTTGGAAGGAATCGGCCGTGGCCTTAATTAAGGTACAGCCCCAGCATTTGCCTGGTGTGAAAATGGGAAACTACGGAAAACCATCTTCAGGGCTGCCGATAGTGGGATTCGAACCTACTACCTCCCGGATGCAAGCTCACAGCCGCGCGCCTCTACGCGCACGGCCAACTCGCCCGGTATATAGGAGGATTAATAAGGGAGATATCAAAACGGACGGTTTTACAGACTAAGTCCCTGAGGACATAGCCCAAAAGGAGCAGATGTATTATCTATATAAATGAAATCGTAACAACCGTGTGCCTGTACATTCGATATTTTCGTGAAATTTTCGGACAGTTATCCGTTTCATGTGTAATAATGACCATCTGCATAATTTTTACTTTGGTGTCCGTTTGTTTATCGGTTTGTCTGACTTTTTATAACAATAGAACAGATAATAAGAGAGATTATCATTGCCACAGCGCCACTTCAGTGGTCAGGGAAGCAACGATACGGAGAAGCATTGAGGCTTTCGCACATCTTTGGACCAGGAGCTGTACCGTACAGTAAACTCTGTAATCGTCCTCACTCTTTCTCGACTTTGTACATCTTTATCGTACTTCACGTTTCTACCTCGTGTTTTCATACAGAAATATCAGTTTAACGTGCCCTATATAACGTAATGAATACAGGCATGTAATTTCGCATAAATTCATGAAGGAGACATGTAATCCATTACATGTTCCTGTGCGAAGAACGGGTACAATTGTTAGTGATTAATAGAAACAATCAAAAAATAATAGATGTAATGCATATTGTGGTAGGATGATTCATCTTAGTCGGGCAATAAGTGAGAAAGCTTTTTGCCTCTTAATGATGACCCCAGTACATTGCAAATGTGCGCAATAAGATTTCACAATTTACCCCAAGTGACTAGAGGTAATGGGAGATAGACGTGCAGTGGTGTTTTAATTTCTTAAATGATCATCCTACCTAGTTTAATTGGAATCGTTCCCTTTGCTATTTAAATCTGCAGCAAAAAAATTACCACTTTGTAAGTACGTAAAATAATTTTACGGTAGACTTACTGTTACCTAGGAAGGAGTGGGCATGTCGAGCATATTTTGGGTCGTGGCCCACCTTGTGCTCCCTGCATAATCCACCAGGGTTCCCTAAACCTTTATAGGAGGGATTCCCACTGGGACTATCAGGTGTATGCAAAAGTTTTTGCCGGGCTTTGTGGTGAAGAAAACTCGTAATTTTCAAGAGAAATACATGTTTTGTTTATTCAAAATATTAACCGTCGGCTTCTACACACTTCGCCCATCTTTCAGGTAAGTTCTGAACACCATGCCAGAAAAAAACTGCTTGTCTTTTGCGGCAAACCATTCGTCGAGCCATTTTCCAACTTCCTCGAAATTGCTAAAGTGCTGTTCTGCGAGCGCGTGCCCCATTGATGCGAAGAGGTGATAGATGGCGCCAGGTCGAGAGAGTACGGTGGGTGCATAAGGATGTCCCATCCAAGCGATTTCAAGGTGTTTTTCACTGGTTTTGCTGTGTGAGACGGCGCATTGTCGTGTGACAAAATTACTTTGCCATGTCTTCTGGCCCATTCTGGTCGCCTTTTGATCAATGCGTGATTTAAATTAATCATTTGCTGGCGATAGCGTTGTGCACTAACGGTTTCGCCGGGCTTCAAGAGTTCATAATACACAATACCGCTCTGGTCACGCCAGACACAAAGCATGGTCTTCTTGCCGAAGCGATTTGGCCTTGGTGACAACCACGATTTTCTCCGTTTCGAGTTTTCATAATAAATCCATTTTACGTCACCGTCACAGTTAGGTACAGAAATGTTTTCCTTCGTGGCGTTGAAGCAGCATTTCACAAGTGAGTTTGCGATTTTCCCCTTGCCGTTTATTCAAATCCTGCGGGACCCACTTACCGAGTTTATTGATCTTCCTCATTGCTCGTAAACGTCTGCTGATTGTTTCTTGTGACACATTTAATGCTTGTGCCAATTGATGTTGAGTTTGAGTTGGGTCATCATCCAGTAACGCCTGCAATTGCTCGTCTTCGTACGCACTGACTTTTACATTAAAATAACCAGGTACAAATTCTCGAAACAATGTCTCACATGTTCTAATCTATGGAGCGTATTCACCATATGTTTCTACCAGCAAACAATGAGTTTCCGCAGCATTTTTCTTTTGATTAAATGTGAAAATCACCGAGCTCGATAGCTGCAGACGCTTAAGTGCGGCCAGTATCCAGTAATCTGGAGATAGTGGGTTCGATCCCCACTGTCAGCAGCCCTGAAGATGGTTTTCCGTGGTTTCCCATTTTCACACCAGGCAAATGCCGGGGCTGTACCTTAATTGAGGCCACGGCCGCTTCCTTCCAATTCCTAGGCCTTCCCTACCCCATCGTCGCCATAAGACATATCTGTGTCGGTGCGACGTAAAGCAAAAAAAAAAAAAAAGAAAGAAAAATGTGAAAATCAATGCGTGCCACAAATGTTCTTTTTCAGGCACAAACGCCGACATGATCACTGAACGATACAACACAGACGCTAATGTTTGGTGGACTCAACTTCTGTGTATGGGTAGGTTAATGTCAGACGAACAAACTGACGTATGTGACAAATTCACACGCTGCGTACTGTTTGCTGGCGCCATTTCTTAGTGAAACCGGAAAAAACTTATCCAAACACCTGGTATGTGCAAGCAGGGTAGCATCCTGCTTCACAGAAATCACCGAGCGAAGAATATTCTAAGCAAGCCTCGGATCTATCAGGAGGCGAAGTTCCACTTCCGTTTGACAAGTCAGGTACTCCTTGGAAACAACTTGACGAACGAAATGGAATCTTAGTACAAGTAAGGGGAAGTGATTCCAGGCTCAACTATGAGCCCCGTGGTCCCCAAGGCTGAGTGTAGCTGGTGGATACCCCTAACGGCAGGAAGGGCGTTCCCAGTCTCAGATATCTGAAGGGTATATCTGGGTGGGGCAGTGTGTGTATAACAAAGTGGTACAGCTGAAATCACTGTCAAAAATGAGTGACTTGTCGTTTCTGAGCTGATAACCTTATCTGCCAGCTCGTCAATTGAGAGAATACATAAAATACTCATGTTATAACATAAGTGTTTCCATTATTCCCTGTTCAAAGGACATACATCTGGTAATTCAAGTGACGCAGACGCCTATCTCAAACCAATTAATATAAATTTGTTCGGTATCTCAGAGTTCATTTGCTATCAGACAGGGGTGAAGGAGTTCAATATTTCATCATTCGGCTTGTTAGAATGAATTAGCCATTTGAGCTATCAGCACTCAATAAATGCTATTGACAGGAATAACAATAGTATACATTATTGCTGATAAGGAGTCCTGTAACTTAAAAATGAAATGAAAATCTACAGCCTGTTTCCAGTGATTCTACAGGGTCAGGAATGGGATTAATGAAGCCCCATCTAGCGGCGAAGATAGAAACTGTGCCGGCTGCCGAAGCCTGTCGCACTCCTCTGTGGCAATGATTAATGAATGACAGATGAAATGAAATGATATTGGAGAGTGTTGTTGGAATTAAAGACGACAGGGAAAACCGGAGTACCTACCCGGAGAAAAACCTGTCCCGCCTCCGCTTTGTCCAGCACAAATCTCACATGCAGTGACCGGGATTTGAACCACGGAACCGAGCGGTGAGAGGCCGGCGGAACTGCCGCCTAAGCCACGGAGGCTTCTGTAACTTAAAAATATGGTATGCAATCGATACTGATATAGGCTGTGGCCTCTCTATGATTTCCCGTCTTGTTCATGTACTGTGCGTAGCTGAGCTATAGTCAAGTTTTGTGAGATAACACATTAATCAAGTGTTTCATGCTCAAGTCAGCTTCATGGTTTGAGGACGCTGACCGCAATAAAGACTCTATTTCGATATGCTGAATTCTAGATAACCCCAAATCTGAATTCCACTCCACCCATCAGATATTCACTACCCAGCTCAAATTTAACAGGAAAAAAGAAGAGATAGCTGACATTCGACCAACAGGGAATGGTATTATTATGAACGGCGAAGAAGGCTCACAAGCTCTCAAGTATAATTGACGTGCCGAAACTGGGGTGTTCTACACCTTCCAACCTCTCAAACAGCCGACATTTAAGAATATGTCTCCACTCCCTCACCACCCTCTATTCAACTGTGTGGTCAGAGGGGTCGCCCCTGCCATCATTGAAGAATTGAACGCCGAGGAAATATTGTATGAAAGGCTTTCCGAGGGAAAAACTCCTCTGGGCCGAACTTCATGATCAGCCTACTCCTCCCGACCACTGAACACATCGATCGCCTGCTAGCGCTATCTTCAGCAATATCATGTGGAGCCATCTTATGCTGCTCTACCTGAACCGTGACAACCGATAGAGTTATTAATTGGGCTTATGGAAGAATGAATGTAGAACTGGTTGAGTCAGCAAAGAGGATGCGTCTGGATGTGTCAGCAGGTAATGATGTTCGGGTAAAGGGAGGTAATGACGAAGAGATAGGAGATTATAAGGTGTTTTTAACACGGGAAGGGTGGAGTGTGGGGTAGGACTGTTCATCAAAAACATCATAGCACACAACATAGTTTCTGTTGGGCGCGTAAATGAACAAATGATTTGAATAGATTTAGCGGTTGGCGGGGGGGGGGGGGGTGTTGGCCTGGCCGAGGCGGCAAAGGCGTGCTCGGTTCGCCCGGAAGGACGCGGGTTAGAATCCCCGTCAGGAAGTCGTAAAATTTAAGAAACGAGATTTCCTCTTCCGGAGGTTCACTCAGCCTACACCAAAAATGAGTACCAGGTTAATTCCTGGGAGCAAAGGCGGCCGGGCGTAGAGCTAACCACTCCACCCCATCAAGTGCCGAGGTTACGGATGGTGGAATCCTTTACGTTCCACCCCTCCAAGGGCCTCCATGGCCTGTTCGGAGATGGCTTTGCGTTTTTTTAGCGGTTGGAAGAATTCTTTATTTCTTTCTTTCTTAATCTGTTTACCCTCCAGGGTTGGCTTTTCCCTCGGACTCAGCGAGGGATCCCACCTCTACCGCCCAAGGGCAGTGTCCTGGAGCGTCAGACAATGGTTCGGGGGATACAACTGGGGGAAATGACCAGTACCTCACCCAGGCGGCCTCACCTGCTATGCTGAACAGGGGCCTTGTGGGGGGATGAGAAGTTTGGAAGGGATAGAGAAGGAAGAGGGAAGGAAGCGACCGTGGCCTTAAGTTAGGTACCATCCCGGCATTTGCCAAGAGGAGAAGACGGAAAACCACTTCTAGGATGGCTGAGGTGGGAATCGAACCCACTTCTACTCAATTGACCTCCTGAGACTGAGTGGACCCCGTTCCAACCCTCGTACCACTTTTCAAATTTCGTGGCATAGCCGGGAATCAAACCCAGACCTCCGAGGGTGGTAGCTAATCACGCTAACCACTACACCACAGAGGCGGACGGTTGGAAGAATTAAGACGAGAATTGTCTCGGTTTTTTCACCATGTGAGGAAGTAGTCAATTTTTAACACCGACAAGGAATGTCTTTCAGATCGTTCACACAGATTTTATTCAAAGTTTACATGCCGATAACTGAGCTAGTGTAAGTTCGATAAATAAAGCCTGTACGTGCCTAATAGTACATTACGCAACAAGCTTATAATGGCAACAATTAAGACACGAGTATGTTTATAAAACCGCGAGGTTTATAATTTCCATTCGAGTGTCTTAACTACAATTATAGGCGAGTTGCATACGACTTTTTATTCTCGACGATAATTATAACTCTATTTCTTAAATATTCATAAATTTATGTCGAGATGTCGCTTGACAGTTGAGTTTACTGAACAGAGCGCAGAGTGCATACGCTGGGTTATTGATTTTCCGTGAGTGGATCAGAGACCTTGACAATGTCATATGTTTGCAAGCTTTGATAGAAGGTTATCATAACATAGCTTTTTTTCAAATAAAAATGGTTTATTCTACAGTTTGTCAAGTGAATCTGCGGGAATGTGCCGTGTGGTTGTGGAATATTGGAAGTAGAAGGTGCATTGATGTTAATATGTGTGTCCGACATGTTTGATTTTGGAAACAAGTGCGAAGCTAGTGCGTTCAGCGCAGGCGCGAAGCTATCCTTACCTAATTGGTCAAACAGTTGTATCACAATGAAAATCTGAACTCTGATAGGTAGAGAACCTGTATCATAATGACAATCTGAACTGTGATTGGTGGAGAACCTGTATCATAATGACAATCTGAACTCTGATTGGTGGAGAACCTGTATCATAATGACAATCTGAACTGTGATTGGTGGAGAACCTGTATCATAATGACAATCTGAACTCTGATTGGTGGAGAACCTGTATCATAATGACAATCTGAACTCTGATTGGTAGAGAACCTGTATCATAATGACAATCTGAACTCTGATTGGTGGAGAACCTGTATCATAATGAACATCTGAACTGTGATTGGTGGAGAACCTGTATCATAATGAACATCTGAACTGTGATTGGTGGAGAACCTGTATCATAATGAACATCTGAACTGTGATTGGTGGAGAACCTGTATCATAATGAACATCTGAACTGTGATTGGTGGAGAACCTGTATCATAATGACAATCTGAACTCTGATTGGTAGAGAACCTGTATCATAATGACAATCTGAACTCTGATTGGTAGAGAACCTGTATCATAATGAAAATCTGAACTCTGATTGGTGGAGAACCTGTATCATAATGAAACTTGAACTATAATGAGCCTCATTAAGATTCACTTTTCTGGCATATAATATTTATATTTCGGCATCGTCGAGCATAACTTAACACTTAATGCTGTTCTTTAACGTTGGAAATGGTTAAAATATCCGCGGAGACCCACCTCGCAGAACCTCGTGGCTCAGGTAATGCTAAGTGGCGTGAGTCACAGTAAAACAGTTGACTATCACTGACCACGACGGGCTGATAATTTAGGAGTAGCATGGAAGAAACAACATAAACAAAAAACAAATCACGCGAGTACACATTCTTTACTATACAGTAAAACATAGAACCATGGATATGTTTTTCGACTTTGAAGACGAGAGGGCGAGTACAGATTCTTTGCTTCGTCCCCTCTTAGTAGCCTCTTACGACATTCAGAGGTACAGATAATGCATCCTTTAACTCCACCTACAGGACAGATGAAGATTTCCAATAAATCGAAAGAAAAGTGGGTGCATCCTCAAAAGGATGGTCTTCTTCTTCTTCTACGGCTTTTCCAATACCTTTGGGGTCAAGGTGCGAACTGTGTCGCAAAGGTGGATTTGGCCCTGTTTTACGGCCGGATGCCCTTCCTGGCGCCAACCTTATATGGAACGATGTACTTACTATTGCGTGCTTCTGTGGTGGTTGGTAGTGTTGTGTGTTGTTTGAAAATGAAGAGGAAAGATCCACACAAGAATGGTAAGGGTCATAAATTGTGAGGAAGTGAGACATGCTAAACTTCGTAAAATTATTATTATTATTATTATTATTATTATTATTATTATTATTATTATTATTATTATTATTATTATTATTATTATTATTATTATTATTTGCATATGGACCCTGTTAGACCACTCAGTGATTTTATGATTCACTTTTCTGGTCTTCCATATGGATTACATTTTTTTCTTCTTGGGCTCTCTTCCTTTCTTCTGTCACCCAGCTCGATAGCTGCAGTCGCTTAAGTGCGGCCAGTATCCAGTATTCGGGAGATAGTAGGTTCGAACCCCAATGTCGGCAGCCCTGAAGATGGTTTTCCGTGGTTTCCCCTTTTCACACCAGGCAAATGCTGGGGCTCTATCTTAATTAAGGCCACGGCCACTTCCTTCCCACTCCTAGCCCTTCCCTGTCCCATCGTCGCCATAAGACATATCTGTGTTGGTGCGACGTAAAGCAACTAGCAAAAAAAAAAAAAAAAGCTTTCTTCTGTCCATTTGGTTTCTGGTCTCCTTAGAACTTCCTTCTCTAGCTGCACTATCCATCTGTTTACTTTTATACGATTATTATTATTATTATTATTATTATTATTATTATTATTATTCAGCCCTGTGATGTAGAGATAGCGTGCCTGTCTCTTATTTCAAGGCCCCGGATCGTTTTAAAGCCAGTTCAAGTATTTTAATTCTGGACTGAGTAGTAGACTGCTACTAAATCTTTTCATTCCTTCCCTGAAGGGGGAGGTGGGCCTCCTAGACAGTGATGCCGTCTCTCAGGCCAGGAGATTTGTATCGGAGAATGTGAGAGGTTTGGCGGCCGTGGCATATACTGTGAACTGCCCTGGCATTCGCCTTAGTGCAGGAGAATGGAAAATCACAGAATACTATTCTGAGGACAGCCGAATGAAAGGGGTGGGGGTGGGGGACCAGCTCCTCTCCGTCTCTGGAATACAGAGGCGTATAAAAATTCTATATCATTTAAATGTGTACTATTGTTTCCTTGTCGTGTTATATTAGTGAATTATAGCTCAGATGGATTGGGTAAATTGAAGAGCATATAGCGTTTTGTACACCTGAAGTTTTATTTTTTAAATCTTAAATATTGTTGACACATGGTTTCTCCAGTATTTTATAACAGAGAATACTTAACATTAATTAAATTTGTACAATGAGCATAAGTTGCTTCGTTTTACCTACTCAAATTATTTTCACCGCAAAGTAAATAGTTTTACAGAGATACCTTTACATTAAATAACATTCATGTTTTTCTAATTAGAATTATTTTAAATTTATTTCGTTAGGAAGAATTAGTTAGCGCGGAACAACTACGACACCGTCAATAACTAATGTAGGCTATGTATGTATGTATGTCCTTTTTTCCCTTTCTCTACGGCCGGATTTGAAGTAAGATGAATCTTCGCAGCTAGTTTTTACGACCGGGCATCCTTCCTGACGTCAACCTCATCAAAGGATTTAATGAGCCAGTTACTAATGATTAACTAAAATAATTTGTGATGGATTCGAATAACAAGATGTTCTTCAAAATTGCGGATAATTGTTTCTCATAATAAATATTTTACAAAATAACGACTATGGAATAACTTATCTCAGTGTGGGGACCAATTTTTCTTCTGCTGGGAAACGCTTGTTTAGTCCTGTATCGTTTCCTGTTTTATCTTATTTTATGTAGCCTATCAATTAGTAAACTGACGATTTCGACATGGGACGACAACTGAAAAATGTACTGTATCGCGCAGTTAGATCCTTAACTTATGTATAATATAATCCTCCAGTCAATCGAGAAACAGACATAGGCCGTTTTCGCTTTTTCCTAGCTCTTCGGCTTTTCATTTTTAATAGAAGAGCAAGGAGGAGAAGTTCACCATAGGACACCATTCTCTCTCTCTCTCTCTCTCTCTCTCTGTCTCTCTCTCTAGCCACTGATCGCCCGGTACTTAAGCCCTCTGGCGACGAGTGGCGCTACTAGTTGCGAGTTATAGCGGTCTAATACTTCCGCATTCGTAGGCTAGTGCGTATCACTCGAGATAACGAAGGGGGCTCGTTGAACACAACGTGCTGCTCTCAGAAGTATGAAGGGTAGTCTAACTGATGTTAGGCACGGCGTTGTATCTTTAATAATAATAATAATAATAATAATAATAATAATAATAATAATAATAATAATAATAATAATAATAATAATAATAATAATAATAATAATAATAATTAAGAGTCCGAATTTTTAAGCAATTAGAAAGGTTCCGAACCTGCCCCGAGGGTTAAACTGCTGAGCTAGCAAGAAATAAAGTTATTAAACGGCCATTACCTTGTGGATGAGCTGCTGCCCGAAGAAAGAGGCGCTTCCCGCCCCCTGCTACATAATCACACTAGGAAAGATGTTACTGAAGTGGCGACGAGCCCTGAACCTCAGCAGTTTTATACCCCCAAGGAAGCTTCGAGACCTTTCATGAAATAAAAGAGCCCCACCCCTTCCCTTTATTGGCTAGCACCAAACGTTACACACAGCATGAACAAGAAACCCAGGATTGGAGGAAAATTAATTAAGAAAATTCGGGATTGGCTGCATTCAAAACTGGCGGAAACAGAGATTAATATTGCCAACCCAAAAGATGAAAGAAAGAAATTTAACAAAGAACAAACTTAGGGATATAGAATTTCTTCAAAAACAGTTCGTTCACTTCGCACCAGGGTGCACAGTTATAGTTTTTATGTAGAGACATCTAGAAGAAAATGTCCACACTTCTTGCTACAGGGCAAACAAACATAAATCGAAATAGAGACAGTTCAGAACTCTTCAAAATTTACAATAGCGACATCTTCTGAGAAACCTTAGAATTAATATGGTTGTTAAAGTTCAGGCTTTCTCCAGTAGAGGAGTTTCAATTGGCGCAATGTTTGAATTAGCGGCGTCGAGGTGTACCGCACGGTACAGACCTCCCCCCCCCCCCAAAGGTCCTTCCAAGGGGTGACACAGAAGAACACCAAATTTTGTTTTAAACAAGGTACAAGTTATGATATTGATATAGAAATTAATTGCAGAAGGATTCACAAAAAAGGACATAAATTTTTCCGTATCTGAAGGTTTCTTAAATTGGTTTGATCCAGTTTCAAAATTCTTTGTAGTAGCTTTTGATGATATGTCTTTATGCTTGTAGTAGTTGAATTCAGAAGGAAAACTTTTAATTCTTGAAAGGAAAAAAAGAATGTTTTTCTAAGTCCACCAGATGTTGCAGTTGAATTCAAAAATGTAGTAATTGTGGATATGGTGTGTCCATGTAGCTGGATAAGTACATTAGTTGCCTATTACTTTGACGGCCAGACCAGCGGCCGCTGCTTGTGTCCAGAGGAGGCCACTCGGACCCCTCAAGTACCCTGAGATACCGCTCTCACGCACCATGAGAGGGGTAGTGGTGGTGAAGCACGCCGCACACGCGACGATTGTTTACAGACCGCGGGCAGTTTGCAGGTGGTGCGCCGCACATCAGCCTTGGCTGGGAGGAGGGCTCCGGCTCGCCGTACACTGGTTGACCTCACTGGAGTTGATCGGGCCGGTGCTCCACTACAGTAGCGGTACGGCGCCGCACGGCTGCGGGGGCACTGAAACATTAAGATCTCGGCGGCAGAATTTCGTTGGACCATAACGATTTTAGGGCACAGTCTTTGTGGTGAGGCTGAGGGGCCAGCGGCGTGGAGGTTTTTATTTCATTTTAATTAGCCACTGGTGTGTTTGAGCAGGAGACGGGAGCAGGGTAATGGCCATGGCGAGGACAGGATAGCAGTTTAACTGGTCGGCGGAGGTTGTACAATGAATATTTAAATACAAAGAACATGATTCAAAGGGCAGAACGCCTCAACATGAAACCCAAAATATAACCTTCAGATTTCTTTCAAAAGGTAAAAAAAAAACCGCTAACTTAGCGCGGAACTTACACAGGTTTCACCTGCGACAGGTGAACCCTAAAGATCCTCTCGGTGGCTGGATTGCTTAGTAATAAGGTAACGGGTGTGAGGGAATCGAGAATAATACACGGCCCATGAAATCTGGGGGCAAGCTTGCCCGCGGGAACAAATTTTTGACCATCACCTGGTCACCTACCTTCAAATGGGTGGGTCTCCGTCCACGAGCATATCTTTCCCTAACCTTTTCATGAGACACTTTAAGATTGGCTTTAGCCTTCTTCCAAAGATCTTTAATATTATCTGGATCTATTGTCTCAGGTAGAATATCACTAAGAGACCAAAGGTTAGAGAGCGGCGTGTTTGGAATAAACTTGAACATCAAGGAAGCTGGAGTAAACTTATGAGATTCATGAACTGCCGAATTCAAAGCAAAAGCTAACCAATGCAAGGACGTATCCCACCTAGAATGATCGTCGTGATGATAGGCAATAAGGGCCGACCTCAGATTACGATTGACCCTTTCCGCTAGAGATGGTTGAGGATAATAAGCAGAAGTAGTCACATGAGATATGGACAGATCAAAACAGAATTTGCGAAAGAGATTGGATGTGAAGGCTTTAGCATTATCAGACACAATATATTGACAAGGACCAAAAGAAGCAAAGATAGAATTTAAACAGGAGATGGTGGACTGGGCGGTAGCCAGCTTAGTCGGAAATAACCAAGAAAATCTTGTAAAACCATCTACACATACAAGGATGAACTTGTTGGCATTCCCCTTTGACTGGGGGAAGGGTCCTACGTATTCGATGTAGAGACGTTCCATGGGGCGCGACGCTTGATGAGAAGACAAAAGCCCTTGCTTAGTGGACATGGTGGACCAATTCACGGATTTCTCCGTCCATACCCTTCCAGATGAACATTTCACGAATCTTTTCACGGGTTTTGAAGATGCCTAAATGCCCCCCTAATGGGGTCTCATGATAGTAATTGAAGATCATTGGTACAAGAACAGCTGGAACTACAACTTTCATTTTTTGATCATGCCTCGACGGGCAACATAAAACACCATTCCTCAATACATAAGGGACGACATGTTCCCCAGAAGAAAGGGTTTCCATGATAGGGGCCAGCGTCGGATCTTCACGTTGATATTTCTCAAGATCCCTAAACAACATGGGAGCATTTGTAAGAACAGCATTAACCTTGGGTAGTATGGACTCGGAAGGTGAAGAACTATTATTATTATTATTATTATTATTATTATTATTATTATTATTATTATTATGCCTTTATTGGTGGCGAAGTTAGGGCTCAAGGCCCTCTCTTACACTTAACCACTAGACGAGTATACATGTACATAACTTATACAGTACTTACAAATACAAATAAAACAAATAATATTAATAGCAAAAACAATAGTAATAATATTAAAAATGACAACAAAAGAATCCTTAGTTTTAAAATACACAAAGTAAAATCCACTGCAATAATCCGTTCATTCATCCCATTCATTCTTTCATTCACTCAACAATTATCCAGCAAGTCAGCAGGATCTACTCAACAAATACTCGCGGCACGCCACATTAAACTTTCGATGAGAGGGATTGTCCCTAATGTTCGCAGGTAGCAAATTCCATGCCCTGGACGCAGAGATTATAAAGGAGCGGTTGTAAGCAGCAGTACGGTTTACAGGTATGGTAAGAGAGGAGCCAGATCTCGTATTGTGGTCATGATATGAAGAGAGGTAAGAAAAAGGCGAAGAAAGATAGTTGGGAGTATTAGTGGAAAGTATTTTGTGCAGAAGTGATAACATGTGAAATTCACGGCGCTGGTGCACTCGAAGCCACGACAATTCCTTATAATATGGTGATATGTGAGCATCATATGGCAGATTAAATATATATCTTACGCAGCTGTTGAGGCTCCGGTCGAGTTTCTTGTTACTGTCGCAGGTAATTTCAGTCAACACAGTGTCACAATAGTCAAGTATAGGTAGTATAAGAGAGTGAATTAGTTGTACTTTAAGTCGAACCGAGAATGCATTGCAGAATCGCTTCAGAGGATATAAGCATTTGTGTATTTTATTACATGTGCTTATCACCTGTTGAGTCCAATTTAGGGTCTCAGTCATAATAATTCCTAAGTTAGTCACTGAAGTAGAGTAGGGTATGATTTCATTGTTTAAAATTATTGGAGAGATGTCCCGTTGCTTAAGGGAATATAGGTTTTTACTGGTACCAATAATAATAACTTGAG
The DNA here is from genome assembly GCF_040414725.1 of Anabrus simplex. Lineage (NCBI taxonomy): Eukaryota > Metazoa > Arthropoda > Insecta > Orthoptera > Tettigoniidae > Anabrus > Anabrus simplex. The sequence goes on from NC_090270.1 coordinate 273,859,208, forward strand.
TTTTATTCGGGTTTATTAGTAAACTGTTTTCATTTGCATAGTCACTAAGATGTTTTAGGTCGGAATTTATTTTAGTAATTGCAGTATCTATATCACTCGGTTTTGAATGACAGTAAATTTGTACATCATCTGCGTACACTTGCATTTTGCAGAATTTAAGAGCTTTCGATATATCATTAACCTGTTCTGGGGTCTCTACCTCATTGGCAAACATACAGCTTAATCCATCAGCCACAACATTTTCAGTACCTCTTATATGCCTAACATCAAATTGGAAGGCAGAAATCCTGATGGCCCAGCGGGCTATAAGACCCGTACGACGCGGCCTAGCTAAGACCCAACTTAAGGCTTGGTTATCGGTCTCCAAGTCGAATTTGACATGTTCCAGATAGAGACGGAACTTTTCTAAAGCAAATAAGACTGCCAAACCTTCGAGCTCATAGATGGAATATTTGGCTTCCTGAGCCGATAGAGTCCTAGAAGCATAGGCGATGGGTCGCCTCCCTAGTTCAGTCTCTTGAAGAAGGACTGCAGCTACCGCCGACGACGACGCGTCGGTTTGGACGATGAATTTCTTGGAGATCGGGCATGGCCAGAACAGGGGCATTACACAGGGCTAATTTGAGATCTTCAAAAGCGGCTTGTTGAGAAGGCCCCCACTCAAATTTGACGCCTTTCCTACGAAGTAAATTCAAGGGCGCCGCTCTATTGGCGAAATTTGGAATAAATTTACGGAAGAAATTCACCATACCAATGAACCTAGCAATACCTTTGATGTCCTTAGGAGGTTTGAAATCACGGATGGCCTGTGTTCTAGAATGATCCACTGCGACATCATCGGCGATACAACATGCCCTAGGAATGACATGAAAGGCTTAGCGAAGGCGACCTTGGACAACTTCACCGTTAACCCAGCCTTACGAAGGCGATTGAGAACTTCTTTCAGATGATCTAGATGTTCTTAGAAGGTCTCCGAAAATACGACATCATCAAGATAGTCGTACAAGTACTCAAACTTAATGTCGGAGAAGACCCTGTCTAGTAGCCTCGTAAGCACAGCTGCTCCCGTGGGGAGCCCGAAAGGCACGCGGTTGTACTCATACAAATTCCAATCCGTGGCAAACGCTGTAAGATGTTCAGATTCTTCAGCCAGAGGAATTTGATTATAAGCCTGATTAAGATCCAAGATGGTAAAGAACTTAGCCTTTCGAAACCATGAAAAACAAGTGTGAAGGTCTGAAAGGGGCACAGATTGTAACACCACCTTCCGATTGAGAGCCCTATAATCAATCACAGGCCTGAAGCCACCTTGGGGTTTCGGGACTAGAAAAATAGGCGAAGAATACGCCGACTTAGAGGGCCGAATGATACCATCCTTTAGCATCTGGTCGATGATTTCCTTCAAGACTTTCATTTTAGGAGGAGACAGCCTATAAGGTGGAAAACGGACCGGAATCGAATCAGTAACCTCAATCTTGTATTCAATAAGGTCAGTAACACCAAGAGTATCAGAGAACACCTCTGGAAACGACTGACACAACTTACGAATACTGTCAGCCTGCTCCTCAGGTAGATGTCTAAGGTCTAACATCATCTCATCCTGGGTAGGCGAAATAGATGAACATGATACAGAACTACACTTTAACAAAGGGGTTTTACAATTAGAAGCAAATTTGAATGTGCACGATCTGCTCTGAATGTCGAGCAGTAGACCAGTAGAAGACATGAAATCCGCTCCCAATATAATGGGGCAAGACAAGTGCTTAGCCACAAACAGTTTAACTTTCCAAGTAAATTTAGAAATCCGAATTTTGGCATATAAAGAACCTAAAATTTCTAATGGAGAAGAATTAGCCGAAACATATTGAACTGAAGATGAGCAATAGTCAGGAAGTTTACAAACAGTTTTCAATTTGGAGTACCATTCAGCCGAAATAATAGAACACACACTGCCCGAATCTAATAAAGCTGTTACAGGTTCATTATTCAATTCAATTTTAAGAAAAGGAACAGGTGCGGGGGTATCCGCCCCAATCCTAAGACATTCTTTAGGGTCTTCAAAAGCTAAATTCGAAAACTGAGTTTTCCTTGGGAATTTGGCAGTTTTACTTGGGGCTGTGCCTCGGAATGAAGAGTTGGTCGACTCAGCCGAAGCCACTAGTCATTTTTGATTGTTGTTGGAAGTTGCACCAGAAGTTGAGCAGGAGGGGGTGCTGTTCGAATTTGGGCAATTCTTGGCGATATGGGAAAACGCGCCACATTTAAAACAACCTGGAGATGACCCAGCTCCATTCCTTGCCCTACTAGCTTTAATCAAAGGACACTTGTCCCGAAGATGGTCAGGCGACCCACAAGCATAACATTTACGGGCAGTGACGGTTCGGCGGAGAGGAGGCCGAAAATTACTAGAGGATGGAGGGGCTTCTTTCGCGACACGCAGAGTGTCCGCATACCTAACCCCTTCGGCTGATACAGTCAATGCTTCTAGCTCGGCAAAGGTTTGCGGGCGCGCCGCAAAACACAAGTATGACCTGTACGATGGGGAAATGCCTTCCACAATGGCCTGTACAATCTGGTCTTCAGGAAAATGAAGAGCAAATACCCTGGTGTAAAATTTGATGTCTTGTATGAAGTCTGCCAGGTTTTCATCAAGTCGCTGCACTCTATAATAGTACTTCTGAATCAGAGATGACCTTGCACGAGCGGGAATGAAATTTGCAAGGAGGTGTGCATGAAAGTCTTCAATCGATGACTGTTCAGCTATTGCCCTAACAATCTTGTCCGAGAGGATACCTATGGCATACGGATATATAATTTGGAGAATTTGCGAAGCAGAGAGGGAAAACACTAGAGCATGATCTTGGAACTCGACTAAAAACCTTAAGAAAGCAATGACATCGGTTGTGGAGTTAACAGAAAACTTTGAAATCCCTCTGAGTAACATAGGTAATGGATGGGGTAAACTGCTGAAACTAGGTGACATAGTAGAAAGGGGCCTATGTGGCGGAGAAGCAGATTCCGAAGGTGCCCTATTTAACACAAAGGGTAGAATGGACGTGCGACGATCGGACTCAGTTTCTAATGGGGCAGATGTTCGTTGGGTAGTCGCCTCAGTACTACTTCCTTCCTCTTTAGAGGAATCCTCCGCATTTATGATATTTACGACCATGGGCTGGTCGACTTTGGGAATTGCAGATCCAGATAACAACTGACTAACTTTACTAGACATTTTGGACAAGTTTTCGGCAAGGGCACTAGCTTCCTTACCCTGAAGGTCATTTAACTTCAGAGACAATAGATCACATACCCTATTATAAAAGTGGTACAACCTGGCCTGTACTCTTTTGAGTTGATTAGGAGATGCATCACTTACTTCAAAAAACTAACTACAGATGCTAGCTCAGTAGTATTATCATTGATCGTGGAGAGAGCGTCGTCAATCTCTTTTTCTCCCAAGGTCGGGATGGTAATAGGCAAATCAAAGGAATCTTTTAGCTTATTGGAATCGACTGCAACCGTGCCTCCAGATTGAACGTTTCTGAAAGATAGTTCATAAATTAATTCTTCTTTACGCAAATAGAAAGGATGGAGAACCTCGCGAGGGCCGGACATGATGACAGAAAATTTTTAGAAAACCTCAGAAAAGAAAATTCCAGCAACTGAGAAAATTGTTAGAGTTCGAATTAAAAAGCAATGTTTAGCCGTCAAAGGGGGCTAAATTGAGACCCATTCAACCACGCTCTGCTACCACTTGTTACGGGGTTACCCGTGGACCAGCAGAGGTGAAAGAAGGTGCGGGCGGGAATAGGTCTCAACTTACGAAATTAAAGTTAATTTAAAATTTAACAAAGGTTATATTTTCTTTTCAAGATCAAGAAATAACAAGTACAACAGGCACCCAGTAGCATATCAACAAATTAAGAAAGTACAATTACAGTTTGTTACTTGATTTGGGCTTCGAGCCCCAGACTCACAATCCTTGAGCAATGAGCTCAACTTTACCTATGTACAAGGTTCAACAAAGGGGCAGAAAACCCCAATCATGCCAAGGAGCACTTGCTCCCAATTACCCAGTAAAGCCTCCTCGAGGCATACAGAAAATCCACTTTTAAGAAAGAGCAAACCCGCTCTCAAAGTTCAAGCCTATTCAAAGGCCACACCAAACGCCACCTTCAATCTGCCCTCCAGGCACACAAGAACAGGGGTAATAATACCCAACCTACTGAGGCCTATTCAGTAAAGAAACAGGTCAATTACATGGCCCAAAATTCAGAGTTGAATGGAGGCGTACCTTGCACTCCTAATACACTTTTAAAACCTACTTGGCACTAGGCCGCTTACTCAAGGGCTAATCCCATACTACGGAGGTGACACGATAAGAAAACTTATTTACATTACAAAGGGAGGAAAAACGGAAATGAAAACGTAGTCACCTCAGAACAATATGAGTGGGAGCTCGAAAGGGTTAGGCACTCTCTATCCCAATTTATAGTTAAAGAGCCAAAATTTACCAAATGTCAATTACATTTTAAAGATAGGTTACATTAGAAAGGTTCCGAACCTGCCCCGGGGGTTAAACTGCTGAGCTAGCAAGAAATAAATTTATTAAACGGCCATTACCTTGTGGATGAGCTGCTGCCCGAAGAAAGAGGCGCTTCCCGCCCCCTGCTACATAATCACACTAGGAAAGATGTTACTGAAGTGGCGACGAGCCCTGAACCTCAGCAGTTTTATACCCCCAAGGAAGCTTCGAGACCTTTCATGAAATAAAAGAGCCACACCCCTTCCCTTTATTGGCTAGCACCAAACGTTACACACAGCATGAACAAGAAACCCAGGATTGGAGGAAAATTAATTAAGAAAATTCGGGATTGGCTGCATTCAAAACTGGCAGAAACAGAGATTAATATTGCCAACCCAAAAGATGAAAGAAAGAAATTTAACAAAGAACAAACTTAGGGATATAGAATTTCTTCAAAAACAGTTCGTTCACTTCGCACCAGGGTGCACAGTTATAGTTTTTATGTAGAGACATCTAGAAGAGAATGTCCACACTTCTTGCTACAGGGCAAACAAACATAAATCGAAATAGAGACAGTTCAGAACTCTTCAAAATTTTCAATAGCGACATATTCTGAGAAACCTTAGAATTAATATGGTTGTTAAAGTTCAGGCTTTCTCCAGTAGAGGAGTTTCAATTTGGCGCAATGTTTGAATTAGCGGCGTGGAGGTGTACCGCCCGGTACAGTTAATATAGCACAACTTTCGGCAAGGCAGATAAAAAAAAATGCGACACTACTTTAGCAAAAAATCTTAATCCTCCTGATTGCCTAATGTGAATCGGTAGGCTGATGAGAATTATAGGCCACTAAATCTTAATCGAAAATGACGTTCACCTCATAGTAGTCGCGTTAGAGGAAATCACGGCCATGTGGGGAAAGTAAAGCTTGCACGGGAAATTTACAGCTAAACTGGCCGAAGTTAATGTAGACAAAGAATGGTTGAACAAGTAGCTTACGGCGGGGAAAATGTTCCCTGAAACTGAAGGATACGTGATTGCTATCCGGGATGAAGTAATTGCTACAAGAAATTACATGAAGTATGAGGCGAAGAATCCAACATAACCAATGGCCGTTACCGCGCATGCAATGTGGAGCAGGAAACACTTCAAATATGTAACAACTAGATCAGGGGTCTTCAATTATTTTTCTCTGGAATCCGGATTTATGGTAATATTGCAATAAAGGGGGTAATTCTAGAATCCAAATATTTGGTTCAGTAAGATAGGTGCTAGACTTGGTGACGGTGATCAATCACTCCCTATAATAAGTACAGAAAAAAAAGTAAGTGCGGTGTATGTTAGCTCCTTCCTCATTTTCCTCCTGAATCCATCCTTCCATCTATATTTCCTTTCTTTTCTCCATTCTCTCTTCCTAATTCCTTTCATCACAAGTTCAAAAGCGCTGCAATATATTTTGTCAGTTGAAAAGTGATCCGTGTCCTAAGAATTGCTGGGAGCTTTCATTTAAGCCACTGTGTATATTGGAGTAATAGTTACTCGAGCAGCAAGGTGCCGTAAGGCAACGTGTGAGCAGCACGTTAGTCCATAGTAACATCAAGGTCAAATATACCCAAAGCAAATGACGAGGAAAGGATACAAGCAGGATGCTCTGCTACCAGTGTAACCGTTTGTGGCTTTATCATACAAATAAAATAATAAATTTATGACATTTTAAACACAGTAAAAGAAAAAGCGTCGCACCGTAAAACGTAAGCAACAGGTTAGGAAACATGACAATAATTACAGAATGGATGTGGAAAGCAGCATGGAATCCTGAGAGGTATTTGAACGTAGCCTTTTGCGAAGAAAGAAAACGTGGAGGATTACCCAATTATGGTAGCAATGAAAGTAACAAAAGTGATCACAACAAAACCTGTTCAGAGAGGCCTCAATTTGGTACTCTCCCTTCTGACGTCATACAACACTTACTTCATGAGCACGGAAAGGATGTTCCTTGCTCCTGGAGGACAAAAAACCTTGGAGAACAAGGCTGTTGGAATGTTTTGCTACATAACTACTTGTAACAGGCGAATAAGTGTTGTGATCGAGGAAGATATTTGTGATCATGGGATTTTGTCTCATTACTTTTAATTCCACCGAGCAAGTTGGCGGTGCGGTTAGGGTTGCGCAGCATTTGGGAGATAGTGAGTTCAAACCCCATCGTCGGCAGCCTTGAAGATGTTTTTCTGTGGTTTCCCCTGTTCACACCAGGCAATGCTGGGGATGTACCTTAATTAAGGGCATGTCCGCTTCCTTCCCACTCCTAGGCCTTTATCATCGTCGCCATAATACCTAGCTGTGTCAGTGAAACATATGGCAAATTGTAAACAAAAAGAGAGAGTAAACGGCTGTAAGGATATAAGGTAAGGCATTAAGTATCCTTGGTCTGACACTTTGGTTAGCCGGTTCGAGTCCCCTTGCTGGAAAGAAATTTCACCACTAGAATGTTGGGCAGCATAGTAAGAGAGGTAGTGGTATACAATTTCTAATCATTAGTTTGCGTGCTAAAAGCCCGGATTAATATTCGAACTTCTCCGCAGTTTTTATATCGAATGAAATGAAATGGCGTATGGCTTTTAGTGCCGGGAGTGTCCGAGGACAAGTTCGGCTCTCCAGATGCAGGTCTTTTGATTTGACTCCATGATGAAGACGACACATACACCCAGCCCCCGTGCCAACCAATTATGGTTAAAATTCCCGACCCTGCAGGGAATCGAACCGGGGACCCCTGTGACCAAAGGTCAGCACGCTAACCATTTAGCCATGGAGCCGGACTTCATATGGAATGATGATATACGACGCTGTTGTGGTGATTCGTCCGTCCGGTGAACGTTAAGCCTTGAGCAGGCCCCTTGATCTTACTCGACAGGAGTAGGCTCTGCGCTTCATCTTCATTATGCTCTCATACCAGGAAGCGCAGGTTGCCCATGGACGTCAACAAAAAATCCCTCCACCAGGCCTTTCTGGAAGCCACACGGCCTTAATCATGGAAGAAACAGGAAGAAGTCTGACCCTTCCAAGGAGAAAAACATCGCGGAAAGAGAGGTGGAAGACCTCGCAGCCGTAACACTGATAAGTTCAGAAGAGAAGAAAGACTGAACAAGTTCGCTCGGACAGGAAGAATTAAACAAGAGTACTCAGGCACAAGAGAAGGGTTAAAGCCTACTCTGTTTTCTACCTTATAGATATTTAGCCACGTCTTACGAAATCGTGAGCCAGCGACTTCTTGAGATGTAGAACGCGATTAGGTTGGGTTTTTTTTTTTTTTTTCAGTTTACAAGTTGCTTTACGTCGCACCGACACAGATAGGTCTTATGGCGACGATGATAAAGGCCTAGGAGTGGGAAGGAAGCGACCGTGGCCTTTATTAAGGAACAGTACAGGCAGTTGCCTGGTGCAAAAAGAGGAAACCACAGAAAACCATCTCCAAAGCTGGCGACAGTGGGATTTGAACCCACTATCTCCCAAATACTGGATACTGGCCGCACTTAAGCGACTGCAGCTATCGAGTTCGGTGGTTTTAACATTATTATTGGTAGTAGTATTAGTATTATTGTTTCTAACGCAGTTTTAGAAATAACTGTTCCGTTAAAGGAGGACAAAAAAAACGAGCTCGATAGCTGCAGTTGCTAAAGTGCGGTCAGTATCCAGTATTCGGGAGATAGTAGGTTCGAACCCCACTGTCAGCAGCCCTGAAAATGGTTTTCCGTGGTTTCCCATTTTCACACCAAGCAAATTCTGGGCTGTACCTCAATTAAGGCCACGGCCGCTTCCTTCCCACTCCTAACCCTTCCCTGTCCTATCGTCGCCATAAGACCTATCTGTGTCGGTGCGACGTAAAGCAACTAGCAAACAAAAACAAAAAAGGAGGACAAGAACAATAAGTTACACCATCCACAAAAAGAAAGTGAACACGGCCCCGTTATTCTGTCAATGGACACTCCACATTCGTTAAGAGGTAGTGTCAACATTAGCATGTTATCGTGAGCTTGTCAACAAGGTTAGGAGACTGAGCTATCGAATGTCAAGTTTCTGTAAGGGCACATGACATAGAACCCGTCACGCTTCAGGGGGCTGTGAAACCTAACGCCAATGTCGCTTTGTCATAAGAAAAAGTTGCACTGTAGCTTAATGCCTGTGAAAAGTCCATTTAGAAAACGAAACTGCATTTGAATACGTTTATTGTTTAGTTCCAATACAGGACTCCTCTTTAAAAATCCGTGGGTTCAGTAGAAGTGACCATGAAACTTCCTTCAACAATTAATTTCAGAACTTTAAAGGCAATATTTATAAAAAACTAACGATAGTTATTTTTAAAATAACACCATAACACCATCACGGCTGGCCTATGAACTGTCAATAGAAAATTCCTTCATTGATAACATAAGGATAACTATGCTACTGCTATGCTCAAGTATAGGAACACAAACGCAAAGGAAGGGGAAAAAGTGAAACGATCTGCGAGAAATTCTGCACCACAGATGCCATGACAGCAGGACTAAATCAAGAACTACGGAGCGTTAATACTCGCGTAGTAGTATATGATCCGCGTGGAAACGGTGTGTGTGCAGCCTGTGTGAGAAGCATTGTGAGAGATATCACTTTACGTAGTTCATGTTCGAAAGATTCGAAATCACTTAGGAAATCATACATACATTTATTTTCATTATAGAATGGTATGGATTTCGGCGTTCAGTCTGCAAGCCCTTGTGCATGTAATAAACGTTTTTTACTATTTTTTACGTCGCACCGACACAGATAGGTCTTATGGCGACGATCGGACAAGAAAGGCCTAGGAGTGGTGAGGAAGCGACCGTGGCCTTAATAAAGGCACAGCCCCAACATTTGCCTGGTGTAAAAATAGGAAACCATCTTCAGGGCTGCCGACAATGGGGCTCGAACCCACTATCTCCCGGATGCAAGCTTACAGCTGCGCGCCCCTGACCGCACGGCTAACTAGCGCGGAATTAAATCTTCCCGCAAGTTTTAACTACCAATGTGGCCTCGTTTTCTTCTGTGCTTTTTATATCACTGGTCTCCCTCTACTTCTCTTATCGTCCATCACCGAGTCCATTATTCTCCTAGGTAACCTGTTCGCCTCCATTCACCTCACATGACCCCACCACCAAAGACGATTTATGCGTACCACTTCATTCACCGAGTTCATTCCTAACTTAGCCTCATTCCAAGTACTCTTCTGCCATTGTTCCTACCTGTTCGTACCAGCGATCAATCTCGCTACTTACACTACTTACTTACTAACTTATGAAAGGAAAAAAATCCGAGTTCTCTCAACTTTCACTCCAATAAAGTAATGTTGGTCTGAAAAGAGACCGATGTAAATATAGTTTGGTCCGGAAGCTGACATCTTGCTTACAGAATACTGCGAGCTCACTGTATAAGCTTTGCTGCATCTTGATTCAATCTCACTTATTATACTATCATCCGCGGAGGATACACATCCTCAATACCTGAAATGATCTGCCAGTTCCAGTTTTCTATTCACAACCTGATCCCAACCTGACATTAGATTTCTTCCCTCCGGCATTGCCATCAACACGGTGATTTTCCCAATAAATCTACTTATATTTACTTTTCATCAGTGAGAAAATTTTAACACACAGTTGGCAGTGGGAAATCTAGTCTCTTACATGATAATATCGGTGGATATGTTGGTGGTTTTTCAGTGTATGATTTTTTTGCTAGTTACTTTACGTCGCACCGACACAGATTGGTTTTATGGCGACGATGGGACAAGAAAGGACTAGGAGTGGGAAGGAAGCGCCCGTGGCCTTAATTAAGGTACAGCCGCAGCATTTGCCTGGTGTGAAAATGGGAAACCACGGAAAACCATTTTCAGGGCTGCCGACAGTGGGGTTCGAACCTACTATCTCCCGAATACTGGATACTGGCCGCACTTAAGCGACTGCAGCTATCGAGCTCGAACCTCGATATCTTGAACCTCTATTACTCGAAGTTTCAGTATCTCGAAGTAACTTAAACTTCCCGGCCGTTTTACCTATTCTTCGCGTGTTACACGAATTTCTAGATTTCTCGCAGCAAACATTTCCTCCCTTGAAGAAAAAAACACACTGTAACTCGAATTTTGTGCAACATTAACTGTGTGGTTTGTGAGGAGCAGTTAACAAGTAAAAAAAGGGCGACAGTGATGCTGAGAGCTAATATGACGGGAACCGAAAAACTAAAACTTCTAGTGAATTCATTACCAATCATGTACGAAAGCAGATGTGTGTTACGCAGCTTGCATTACAGCATTATTATTAGTGCCCAATTTTTGTCATTAAAGGCCTCTTTTAATGATTTAACTGCCTATTTCGTAAATGTTAAGTGTATATTTGCCTGCCTATTTTAGAAAAATTAAATGCCTGAACGTCCGGGCTCTAGTGATTACTAAACCATCGGAAAACATCTTCAAAACTATAATAAATGGACATAAAAATGATGAGTGAAATTATGGGTGAACAATTATTTAAAACAATCAGTCATGAAACTTTTCTTCTCTTGTCTGCATTAAAATTCTCAAAGCATTCTTGTTGATATATAAAATTGGTGTGTTGTTCTCGGAACTCCTCGTATTTTGGAATTTGGCGTTAAAATAGCGTGGACATCTTTTTATTATTAACTGTCAATACGAAAACGTCGGTGGTATGTGAAATCGTGTTATGAACTCATTCTGTTAAATGGAGAAGTTCCCCTTTCTCTTTGTCCCGTCTTGTTTGCTGTCCGAACCACATTCCGTTTGCGTTGGAACTAAGTGTTTAAGTGCTTCGGTGTTAGTCAATAAAGCATTGAAAAGGTGGACCAAAAGAAAAACAAATTTGTACACTAAGCTATTCCATCGTCGCCATACCTGTGACGCGGCGACGTAAAACAAATTGAAAACAAAACGATTAATGAGTCAACTGTAAAAAATGTGTCCTTTAAAAGCTGGTTTTTCCCTCCCTCCCACCTTTACCACCTCAAGAACAGTGTCCTGGAGCGTGAGACTTTTGGTCAGGAGATTCAACTGGTGAGGACCAGTACCTCTCCTAGGCGGCCTCACCTGCTAGGCTGTACAGGAGCCTTGTTGGGGGTGGGAAGATCGGAAGGGATAGACAAAGAAGACGGAAGGAAGCAGCCGTGGCCTTAACCCAGGTACCATCCCGGAATTCGCCTAGAGGAAAAGTGGGAAACCACGGAAAACCACTTCGAGGATGGTTGAGATGGGAATCAGACCCACCTCTACTCATTTAACCTCCCGAGGCTGAGTGGATCCCATTCCAGCCTCGTACCACTTTACAAATTTCGTGGCAGAGCCGGGAGTCGTACCAGGACGTCAAGGGTAGCAGCTAATCATACTAACCACTACACCACGTGGCAGACTAGTATTTCTGCAAATCAACACAAGTAAGGGTGGGGGTGTGGGCTAGTTGTTTCTAGTGGTTTTCAAGCAGCCGTTTAATGGGTAATCCTATTCCACTGTTTCCATACTATCTGAGCCTGAATTCAGCAGAGAGCAATGAAAATCCTACTTAGCCGTATTACTATGCAGGTAGCCCCATAGGGCTACAATAACATTATTAAACAGTAAGTAAAAATACAAAAACGACATGGAAAGGGAAAAGGTCCGCCTGTGGTGTAGTGGTTAGTGTGATTAGCTGCCACCCCGGGAGGCCCGGGTTCGATTACCGGCTCTGCGACGAAACTTGAAGAGTGGTACGAGGGCTGGAACGGGGTCCACTCAGCCTCGGGGGAGGTCAACTGAGTAGAGGTGGTTTCGATTCCCACCTCAGCCATCCTGGAAGTGACTTTCCGTGGTTTCCCACTTCCCCTCCAGGCAAATACCGGGATGGTACCTAACTTAAGACCACGGCCCCTTCCTTCCCTCTTCCTTGTCTATTCCTTCCACTCCACCCATCCCCCCGCAAGGCCCCTGTTCAGCATAGCAGGTGAGGCAGCCTGAGTGAGGTACTGGTCATCATCCCCACTTGTATCCTCCGACTCAAAGTCTGCAGCTCCAGGACACTGCCCTTGAGGCGGATTTCATGCTAAACATCCCCCTCGAGATTTTGTTCATTCTTGCTAACGCTTTTTGTATTTTCTCTTCGTTCTCCTCAATGGCAACTTTTGTTATCAGCAGGGACCGTATTTTGATTACATAATAAAACCCGAAAATATGGAAAATTTATATTTACAAAAAATAGTCGATATTTGTACATTCCACGTTACCCTTAACTCGTAATGCATTGATAAGTGCCATTAATAATAATAATAATAATAATAATAATAATAATAATAATAATAATAATAATAATAATAACAATAAACCAAACCAAACCCCATGGCACTACAGCCCTTGAAGGGCCTTGGCCTACCAAGCGACCGCTGCTCAGCCCGAAGGCCTGCAGATTACGAATAATAATAATAATAATAATAATAATAATAATAATAATAATAATAATAATAATAATAATAATAATAATAATAATAGATACAGACACGCCTGGTAAAAATATTCCACTCCGTTTGAAAAAAAGCAGCTCTTACAAGCAAAATCATATATAATATCTATGTACAGTATAATATATTTCATCATTATTAGGATATTATGTAATCGATGTAATCCATTGATTTTCTGGATACTACGTGTTTGTCACGACTCACATGTTGCTCAATGGAAATTCATTTATCTGCTGCCCCCTTTCACTTCGTATATTTCACAGAATGGTATCTAAACATATTCCGAAAAATAATATCCTCGTCGAATTGTGAAAGAATTATCCCTCAAATTACTTTACGTCGCACCGACACAGATAGGTCTTACGGCGACGATAGGATGGGGAAGGGCTAGGAGTGGGAAGGAAGTGGCTGTGGCCTTAATTAAGATACAGCCGCAGCATTTGTCGGGTATGAAAATTGGGAAACCACGGTAAAACATCTTCAGGGCTACCGACAGTGCGGTTCGAACCCACTATCTCCCGAATACTGGATACTGGCCTTACCTAAGCGACTGCAGGTACCGAGTTCGGTAAATTATCCTTCAACGGAGAGATAAAGCTTTATCATTGGCATTCTAATACTTGAAGTAAATCACACATGAATAAATAAAACACGCGCCGTGTAAAATTGAACTAACATGCACACAGGCTATAAGTATGTTAGTACCGGTACTCGGACACTTCAACAACCTGACTTAAATGTGATAACACTACCACTCTTATCTAAAGCCGATACACATTACAAACAGTGGCCCGTCTTTCTAGAGGAATGTGAATTTCCAAAGAGTTCTAATAAGCATTGTAGAAGGTTACTTTATTCTGTGGTGTAGTGGTTAGTGTGATTAGCTGCCACCCCCAGAGGCCCGGGTTCGATTCCCGGCTCTGCCACGAAATTTGAAAAGTGTTATGAGGGCTGGAACGGGGTCCACTCGGCCTCGGGAGGTCAACTGAGTAGAGGTGGGTTCGATTCCCACCTCAGCCATCCTGGAAGTGGTTTTCCGTGGTTTCCCACTTCTCCTCCAGGCAAATGTGGGATGGTACCTAACTTAAGGCCACGGCCGCTTCTTTCCCTCTTCCTTGTCTATCTCTTCCATTCTTCCCATCCCCCCGCAACGCCCCTGTTCAGCATAGCAGGTGAGGCCGCCTGGGCGAAGTCCCGGCCATCCTCCCCAGTTGTATCCCCCGATCCAATGTCTCGCGCTCCAGGACACTGCCCTTGAGGCGGTAGAGGTGGGATCCCGCGCTGAGTCCGAGGGAAAAACCAACCCTGGAAGGTAAGCAGATTAAGAAAGAAAGAAAGAAAGTTACAGAAGGTTACTTTATTTCACGATTTTCGAACTGAATACCGATCTTTTTTTTCTTTTCCATTTTGCTTTACGTCGCACCGACACAGAAAGGGCTTACGGCGATGATGGTATAGGAATAGGAAAGGGCTCGGAGTGTAAAAGAAGAGTCCGTACAGCCCCAGCATATTTCTGGTGTGAAAATGGGAAACCGCGGAAAATCATCTTCGAGGCTGCGGATAATGTTCGAATCATTATCTTCCGAATGTTTCCTCACAGGTGCGTGACGCTGATCGTATAGCCAACTCGCGTGATCTGAAACTTTTCACCTTTGAGAATTCTAGTTTATTGTTAAGCTCAGATGATATTCAGATATGTTCATTACCTAACGTAAATGCACAAAAATAACTCAATAATAACGCAGAAAAATATAAACGACTTAAAAACAAAAATTTAATATAACGAGTCGCTGAAAATGACAAAAATATGTCCAAATGATCTTAAAGTTAAGAAATAGTAAAACATGACGAAAAAATGACTTCATGAATCCGCATTTCTGTAATCAGGGTCCATGATCAGGATTTATATATATTAATAATGTATGTGATGGAGGTACGACTCCTTGGCTGAATGGTCAGCGTTGAGGCTTTCGGTTCAGAGGATCACGGGTTCGATTCCCGGCTGGGTCGGGGATTATAATCGCCTCTGATTAATTCTTGTGGCTCGAGGACTGGCTGTTTGTATTTTTCCCAACACTTTCCTCTTCACATTCAGGCAACATACAACACCACCAACCACCACAGACACACGGAATAGTGAATACATCTCTCCACACAGGGTGGGCGTAAGGAAGGGCATCCGGCCTTAAAACAGGATCAAATCAACATGTGCGACACAGTTCGAACCCGCGACCCCAAAGGTGTGGGAAAAGCGGTAGATGAAGAAAAACACCTGTACGATACGATGCAGCATTTAAAAGATGATATATCAGTGCTACTCACAACGAGGCTCGCGAGCCGCATGCGGCTCTTGAGTCTGTCTCTTGCGGCTCTTGACACCAACCTTAGAGTAAAATTAAACGATATAATTAATGGAATCTAACAACATCTCACGGCCTGTGGCAGTCAGTAGCAGTAATGTGCGGCTTAACGTTATTAGCGCTGTAAGACATTAGTGAGAGATGGGAGGTGAAAATAGTTGATGATGATGGTGATGATGATGCACGTTGTTTAAAGGGGCCTGACGTCTAAGTCATCGGCCCGGGACCTTCCGTTGGATAGTGCTTTGAGCGGGAGAGTGAGTCAGTGCCGTGGGGTGAAGCCAGTCGCGTTCACGTATAGGCAGTAGCGAGTGCCGATAATTTTCTGTGTGCTGTTTCAGTACAGTTTATAGACGATATGAATGACGAGCTTGCTGATGATGTATATTGGAACTGCTTAGTAAGGCGGGTATCTGTAAGCAATGTTCTTGGCATATTTTTTAAATTACTTGATCCAATCAAACAGTTTATGGAAGAAAAAGGAAAATCATTTTCTGAACTTAATGACCCCCAGCGGTTGTTAGATATGGGTTTTTTTACAGATGTGGTCCAGCATTTAACAACGCTAAACATAACTTTACAAGGAAGAGAAAAACTTACTTCTGATTTGGCTCAGACTGTACTTAGCTTTCATAGCAAATTAAAGCATACTGGGAAAGACCTTCAGACTAAACCATTTTTTTTCCACTTCAAATGTTTGAATAAAATTACTGAAAGCCTTCCTGACGTTCAGGTGGAAACTGAAGATTACATGAGTAAAATGTCTGGCCTTGCTGAAGAAATCAATGGCAGATTTAATGACTTGAGATCACTTAAAGCTTAATTTTAATTCCTGGAAAATCATTTTGCTGTTGATGTTGCGGGCAATGGCTGTCCTGTTTCATCACCAATAACAAAGGATACAGCAGCTGTACAGTTGGAGCTACTAGAACTGCAAGAGGATGGAGGACTGAAAGGACTCAAAGAAGTGGCGTTTCTACCACAGAATTTTGGAAGAATGTTACAGAAGGAAAATATCCACTAACAAAAGAGTGTGCCATTCCCAATCTTTGGGACTACTTTGTGTGTGTATCACTGTACTCAACGCTTAAATTTATTAAATCTAAATGTCGATCTGAACTAACTAATGAACATTTAAGTGAACTTGTGCGAACTGAGCTTACCAATTATCAGCCAGATTTCAAAAAACTAGCAGAAAAAATGAACACTTGAAAAAGCACTTCTCGAAGTAAAATCTCATTCCTTGTTGCGTACCTGAACTATAATGTTCTGTGTAGTGTAGAAAATAAATGTTCCTTCATTTGTTGTAAAATGAAGAACCTGTCTTCATTTTATAAACCATTTTTTAAACACGCTCGTAATTTTGTCTCCTAATTCTGCGGCTCCCAGAATTAAGGTTAATGGCCACCCCTGTGATATATCATCGAAATCCCGGCCCTGGTCACCAGAAAATCCTATCATTTTCCCCTCCAGTTCATTGATCTTTATCCCTTCGGACACCCTCTGATGATATCAGACTTAGCCGGGTTCGAATTCAATATTTTGGGGACAGAAAAGTAACGAGGCCGCTACCTTTAGTGTTCCATTCTTCTAAAACTCCATCAACTACTATTTGCTAGTCTTGTGTGTCCCCACTCTCTGAGCTCGTTTCCAGCTAATTCATTCTTGTTTCCCACAACGCCCATGGACGCAGAATACTGCCTTTCAGCCAGGTTGTGTAATGCTGGCCATACAATCACCACCGTGTGGTTACCAATTCACGAAACAACTGTCTGATGAGGTTACGAATGAGGCGGTATCTCTAACAGCTAGATCGATTAGATGTGCTCGACAGAGATATTTACAGTCTGCCGTTCTGGGATTCGGAGAGGCTCGTCTCCTAACATTCAACGTGGAATAAAGGAGTCAAGGACAGGGACACAGCCCTCTTACTGATCATCACGTAGTAAGATTAGAAAATGTTAACCCTACAAGGACTGGGGTTTGCATATTTATTTATTTATTTATTTATTTATTTATTTATTTATTTATTTATTTATTTATTTATTTATTTCACACTACAGGACTTAGTGGCACCTATGTTATATTAACTACAATGAGCTTGGCGATACTAATATTTAAACAATAATCTACAATTTTATCTAACCTAAGCTCCTATAATATTAATATAAAATATCAAAGTATTTTCTAAAAACTAAAGAACCTTATATTAATATGGTGAAAAAAAACACATGGCAAAGTAAAATGACAAAAGAAATGAAGTGATTCATATATCAAGCTTAATATTATAGAACTTCACCTTACAATACATAGTTCTTAGATTTCCCCTATCTTTATGACTTCATACAATTGCGCGATGAAGTTAAGTTAGAAACTCGCGATGCGGCCAGTATCCAGTAATCAGGAGATAGTGGGTTCGAGCCCCACTGTCGGCAGCCCTGAAGATAATTTTCCGTGGTTTCCCATTTTCACACCAGGCAAATACCGGGGCTGTACCTTAATTAAGGCCACGGTCGCTTCCTTCCAATTCCAAGGCCTTTCCTACCACATAGTCGCCGTAAGACATATCTGTGTCGGTGCGACGTAAAAGCAAATAGAAAAAAAAAAAGAAACTCGCGCATTGGCAGACTGAAGTCAAGGCCATTATTTTTCTGAATGGCACTGCTGAAGATACTACAGAGTCTGTTCACCGGCGAGTTATCATGCGCGCACGTCTGTTTTTGTTTTGTTTTTTGTTTTTTTTCATTTAAAAATGTTATCATATTTCTGGAATTGAAGCGAGGTACTCGGAAATGTAAGAGAGACAGTAATTCAGGATTATCAATAGCATACACGGAGGACCATGGGGGGGGGGGGCTTCTGAGGCGCATTCTATAAAAAAACATGTAATACGCCTGTATTCTAGTAACATACATTGTGAAACAGCATTTAATGAATACTTTGTAAGGAAAACTTCAGTAGAAAGTATTAAATTGAAATTCAGTTCACCCAGATATTGATAACAAATTCATATCAATAACGAATATCTCTCTTGTCGGTCAGTGTTATTTCCGGATTCATATTTCAAGCAGATCACAGTTTTATTGCTTCTGTCACAGAGTTACCTGTCAAGGAACGTCTCTCATTATCATAATCATATTGATCATTAACATCATTTGACCCCAAAATTAAATTCACCCAAATATTAGTCAAAAACTCAAATCAGACACGAATGTCTTCGTCTGAAGAATCACAAAATTTTGCTACACATCGTCCTCCTCTTCCAACATTCCGTTTTATTTCCTCAACACAAAATTTGCTTCGACTGATGTTGACTCACAGCTTATACACCACCTAAGGAACAGTACGTAAACAGGCTCTTTTATCTGCCTAAATGGTTAAATGGTGAGCGTGCTGGCCTTTGGTCACAGGGGTCCCGGGTTCGATTCCCGGCAGGGTCGGGAATTTTAACCTTAACTGGTTAATTCCCCTGGCACGGGGACTGGGTTTTATGTGTCGTCTTCATCATCATTCTCATCACGACGAGCAGGTTGCCTACGGGAGTCAAATCAAAAGACCTGCACCTAGCAAGCCGAAGTCCTCGAACACATCCCGGCACTTAAAAGCCATACGCCATTTCATCTGTAACATTACAAGCACACACTAACTGCTAATCTAAAATAACCAGGCTTGTTGCTTCAATAATGTGGTTGTTGTCATTCTTGATTTTATTATCATTGTTGTCATTCGTGTGCATTATTGGAACCTCCTTGGGCAAGGCTGATGTGAAAATCAATGCTATTTATAAGTAGAAAAATTGGTCTTCACTTGGAACAAGGAAGGTCCTCCCAGGCCTACAGCGGTTTTGATTATCATTTTAAGGTAAGAAGAAATCTTCAAAATTATTTTTTTTCTATTATGGTAGTTAACTTATGGCTCAAATAACAATATAATTTCTTTACAACCATTGCAAATCGTATGTCTCATTACAAGAAGCAATTTGTTCAGACTGTGGGCTTCGGAGCCACCCTCTCTCCCTATCCCCTATGGTTCTTGTAGGGTTAAGGTCTTCCTATTCATGTGAGATTCTGGTACCCACGTTTTGATTGACCGTAGGGATTTCTCTGATCTTGGTCTATTTAAAATCTTCGAATCATATCAGTTGTTGATTAGTGCTTCCAATCTCGC
This sequence comes from Anabrus simplex, assembly GCF_040414725.1. Classification (NCBI taxonomy): domain Eukaryota; kingdom Metazoa; phylum Arthropoda; class Insecta; order Orthoptera; family Tettigoniidae; genus Anabrus; species Anabrus simplex. The sequence goes on from NC_090270.1 coordinate 273,878,756, forward strand.
CATTCCTAAGGTACGAGTACATTATTTGTGAGAGGGGAGTCGTTCGTTTCCACACCCTTCGTATAACTTTCCTCTCTGTTATGGATATCCTCATTTTTATAATGGTCAGACTTGTTCCTTGTTCCATTTTCCTTCTGTTAGAGTAAGAGGGCACGATTGCCTAGTTATACGTGCACTTAAATCAAAAACAACCACCACTTCCAATATTCTTTATGAGTGATAGTAAGCTGGTAATACTTTCCTGTATTAATGAGTTGTCTTTAGCCTCCGTGGCTCAGGTAGAAGCGCGCCGGCCTCTCACCACAGGGTTCCGTGATTCAAATTCCGGTCAATCAATCAATCAATCAATCAATCAATCAATCAATCAATCAATCAATCAATACTGATCTGCATTTAGGACAGTCGCCCAGCTGGCAGATTCCCTATCTGTTGCTTTCCTAGCCTTTTCCTAAATGATTTCAAAGAAATTGGAAATTTATTAAACATCTCCCTTGGTAAGTTCTTCCAATCCCTAACTCCCCTTCCTATAAATGGATATTTGCCCCAGTTTGTCCTCTTGTAACTCCATGTGAGATTTGTGCTGGACAAAGCGGAGGCGAGATAGGATTTTCTCTGGGTATTCTGATTTTCCCTGACATCTTTCAATCCAGCAACACTCTCTAATATCATTTCATTTCACCTTTCAATCATTAATCATTGCCCCAGAGGAGTGGTACAGGCTTCGGCAGCCGGCACAACTCCTAACCTCGCCTCCAGAAGGGGCTTCGTTCATTCCATTCCTGACCTGGACAAATGAAGTGCAAAATTATTAATGGGAGTTGTGCAACCCTTCAACAATACCACGCACCGCCCCTCGTATTTAGTTCCTGTTAGCCCCTACAGCATTTTGCAACTCCTCGACCGAATATGGTTGATTTTAACGTTTTCGAATACATGTTAGGTTTATTAAACTAAAACATTAGGAGAAAAGACGACCTTCGGTTGTTCGCTGTACTAATGCTTCGAAACGGAGCAACAAACGCTGCCGGCTTCGAATCAAACTCAGGGGGTTTGCTGTCCTACGGCAACTCCATAGCAGATAGCGCGGCGCAGTGCACCTCAGCAGGGACGAGCCTAAGCCTGCATAGTATCAGGTAGCATGCTCGCCAGTGTCACGAGACTAGCAAGTCCCCTGTCGAGAAACAGTACCAAATGTCCCCGTTAGATTGCGCCACTCTGCGGAGATTACTTCATTCCTACTTTCTCTTCTCTCGCAAAGGTAATTCATTTCCACTTTTTAAATTTACAAATTTCGTTTACGTTGCACCGATGCAGATAGGTTTTACGGCGACGATGGGATAGGAAAGGGCTAGGAGATTGAAGGAAGCGACCGTGGTTTTAATTAAGGCACAGCAACAGTATTTGCCCGGTGTGAAAATTGGAAACCGCGGAAAACCATTTTCAGGGTTTTCGACAGTGGTGTTCGAACCCAATACCTCGAATGCAAGCTCACAGCTACGTGACCCTAACCGCACAGCCAACTTGCTGGGTAATTTATTTTCCACGCTATACCAGACCACCCACAATATTCTTGCTTCAATGAAAAAAATGACGGCAAATTTTCAATTCAAGTGAGGCAAAATTAACTGTGCCAGGCTGAGTGGCTCAGGCGGTTAAAGCATTGGCCTTCTGACCCAAACCTGGCAGATTCCATCCTGGCTCACTCCGGGGCTATTTGAAAATGCTCATATGCGTCAGCCTCGTGTCAGTAGATTTACTGGCATGTAAAAGAACTCCGACACCTCGGCGTCCCCGAAAACCTTAAAAAGTCGTTAGTTAGCCAATAACGTTTTTATTAAGAGTAACTGTAGTTACAGTGTATGATTAGCCTCTTATTTTCTGGGTTGTAACTGCCAGATATATTACAGTTTTAGTAGGAATGTAGCTCATTACTTAACGATAATAGTTTTTCTTGTTATTTCTGTAAGCTACAAAAATGTGACGCTGGAAATATTGATGCAACACCCAGCGTCAGATACCACCGGCCGCCACTGCTAAATACTGAAACCCTCTGCATTGATCAAGATAACCAGTGAAGCATGGTGAGAGGTCGGTAGATGCAGAGTGGGTTGTTGTCCCATATGCGCTGTACTCTGACCGGCCAACCGAGCAGAGGAGAGGTGGTCACGGCTCTACCGTGGCTCTACGCCTCTGCATTCGGGAGACAGGCCTGGGGCCAGGGCTGCATTTCTCGCCTGGCTTCGCCCGTCGGCTGTCCTGAGAATGGTTTTCCGTGGTTTTCCATTCTCCTGCACTAAGACGAATGCCGGGACAGTTTGTAGTATAGGCCACGGCCGCCTGCCCCCTCACCTTCTCCGCACCTCTCCTTCACCGTAACAAATCTCCCGGCCTGAGCGACGGCGTCACCGTCTAAGAGGCCCGCCTCCCCCTTCAGGGGAGGAATGAAAACGTTTAGTAGTAGTAGTGAGGAGAGCAACAGCGTGTACGTGTGGAAGAGGGAGGAGGCTATTGCGAACATTTGTTATTCAGCATCTTAAGAGATATTACAATTGGGCAACCATCCAGTAATAGTCCTAACACTAATTACTGTGTAGAGGGGAAAATAGAAGGGATCCGAAACTTGGAAACATGAATATATTGGCCAAAGGAAAACAAAAAATGAAAGACTCCGTAGGCCCCGAAAGCTTTAACTTTGTCGGTGTCGAAAAAGAACAAGAGTTGACCAAAGGAGGTCGAGTAGGATAGATGAAAGTGAACCTGGATTCAGAACTCAGCTAAAGACCCCGTGGTCATCAAATCATGCTCTCATGCCCCTTCAGGTGCCTCTTACGACAGACAGGGGATACCGTGGATGTTGTTCTACGTCCCGCACATGTTGTAGGCTATGTAGAAATTCTGTCACTAGGCAGCTTATTATCGCAAGCATTCCAAGCGTGATCCGCTCCTTGTCCCATAACTAGTACCACTGTTCAGCCAAAGAGAAAAAAATCGCTCTGTTCTTTACGTGCTTCACAGCTTCTGACAAGCATTCCGACCTCGTACGACTCTCCGGGGCTTCATAAGTGTAAGGGGGCCATGAGACATTAGCTTTTACTTTCTTGTCTCTGACCTTGCTCAAGTCTGGGTAAGAACGTACTGGCCGTACGTAGCCTGGACGAGTAAGCCGGTGGGGGAAATGGTGTAGAATTATATGACAGCGCTCACATTGACTCATGACTGCTCGCTCTGCGGCCCTCATAGAATGAGTCCAGTCATTCTTACCGCTTGCAGCGAGGTGCTTAAATGAAGCTACAGTTACAAGGGACCTAGGCAAAGAGTTTGAATACAATGGGAACCTGTAAAAGGAGTTCCATGACGAATAAGTCAAATAAATAAACAGATTTAAATGAATGCCGAAAATAAATATATAAACTAATTGTAAACCAACACCAAATACATTATAATGGTAAGAACTAATTAAAATGAATATTAAATAAGTTAACTATAAATTAAATAATGGTTCATGACGGAATTCGCTACAATTAGCCCTTTATTTTCTGAATGAACATAACATTCTCGCGAACAGGATTTTTGAAACCGTACTGCCTCTTTCTTTCTTTCTTTCTTTCTTTCCTTCTTTCTTTCTAAATCCGTTTACACTCCAGGGTTGGTTTTCCCTCCAGCTCAGCGAGGGATCCCACCACCAGTGGGCAGTGTTCTGGAGCGTGGGACCTTGGGTCGGGGGGATACAACTGGGGTACGAGGACCAGTCCTTGCCCAGACGGTCTCACCTGCTATGCTGAACAGGGGCCTTGTGTAAGGATGGGAATATTGGAAGGGATAGACAAGGAAGAGGGAAGGAAGCAGCCGTGGACTTATGTTAGGTACCATTCCGCAATTTTTCTAGAGGAGAAGTGGGAAACCATGGAAAACCACTTCCAGGATAGCTGAGGTGGGAATCGAACCCCTCTACTCGGTTGATCTCCCGAGGCTGAGTGGACTCCGTTCCAGCCCTCGAACCACTTCTCAAATTTCGTGGCAGAGCCGGGAATAGGGGGTGACAGCTAATCACACTAACCACTACACCACAGAGGGGAGCTGTCAGACTCCCTATCAACTGTTTATCTGGTCTGTCCTTAAATAATTTCAAATAAGTTGGATATATATCGAATATTTTGCTTCATTAATTTTTCCAATCCTCTTCCTAAAAACGAATATCTGCCCCAATAATTTCCTTTTGAATTCCAATTTTGTCTCCATATTGTGATCTTTGCTTGTTTTAAAACATCACTGAGCCTTATTAGTCTGCTAATTTCGTTTCAAGCCAAAGCTACTTCTGTGGATCAGTGGTAGTGTGTAGGCCTCCGAATCTTAAGATACTGGGGCCCAAACCCGGCAGAGGTAGTCGTATTTTTGAAGGGTGGACGAAAGTCAATTCGACACTCCATGTCGTTCGATGTCGGCATGTACAGTAAAAGATCTCTGGTAACACATTTGGTCAGCCGTAGACACCCACAAGAGATTCGGTTTATTTTGTAATTTAGTATGGCTAAAGTAAAACAGTTATTATACGTATTTAACCCAATCTCTTCATTGAAAGTTCAGAACATACCGTTTTGCTGAGTAGCTCGTCTCCTTGCTCACAACTCTCCCCAGGCCAAAGGTTTTAACATGTTCCTAACACCACTCTTTTGTCGGAAATCACCCAGAACAAATCGTGCTGATTTTCTTTTCTAAATTTCAAAGGTTAGAGAATATTTTGCTTTCCCACTATCCCCTCCCCCCACACACACTGTTCCTTCTCTATCGGATACTCTCATTCTTACTTCTTTTAGGCACAAGTAGGATGTTATGCCACTGTTTTATCTTTTCAACATAACTAATTTTCTGCGTCATGAGTAATCCTTGGGAGATCTGCCTGATCGAAACTGTAAACCTATACTCGATTCAGCTGTAAGGTCATAGGTTCGATTCCCAAGAAGGTAAAGTTAGGGCCTGCAGGGTCTACAATGCAGATGGGCCCGGGTCTTTAAGAGGCCCTGCAGACTCCTCGGAAAAAAAAAAAAAAGATAGCATACCTTAGCCTAATGTCACACGGCACGGAAATGGTCTGCACGGTTTTGTAGAATCAGTCGAAATAATTTGTTTTTTACAATTTATTTATAGAGGAATCGCCACTTGGTTGCAACCAGCAGCATTATGTGCCCTTGCCGTCCCTCGCAACACCGCGAAACGTTCCTCAGAAGAGATTTGCAACAAATTATTTAAAAAGAATTACAGCTATGAAAATTGATACCAAAAAATCATATTTTAGTTAGGAAATGATACTTTCTTGTCCGCCTCTGTGGTGTAGTCTTTAGTGTGATCAGCTGCCACCTCTGAGGCCCGGGTTCCATTCCCGGCTCTGCCACGAAATTTGAAAAGTGGTACGAGGGTTGGAACGGGGTCCGTTCAGCCTCGGGAGGTCAACTGAGTAGAAGTGGGTTCGATTCCCACCTCAGCCATCCTCGAAATGGTTTTCCGTGGTTTCCCACTTCTCCTCCAGGCAAATGCCGGGATGGTACCTAACTTAAGGCTACGGCCGATTCCTTCCCTCTTCCTTGTCTATCCCTTCCAATCTTCCCATCTCCCCCGCAAGGCCCCTGTTCAGAATAGCAGGTGAGGCAGCCTGGCCGAGGTACTGGTCATTCTCCCCAGTTGTATCCCCCGACCCAATGTCTCACGCTCCAGGACACTGCCTTTGAGGCGGTAGAGGTGGGATCCCTCGCTGAGTCCGAGGGGAATCCAATCCTGGAGGGTATACTGATTAAGAAAGAAATGATACTTTTTTGATGTGTAGTGCACCAGAGATAGTATTGTGCACACATTTTTCAGAACATTTAACTTTTGGCACACATTTATTCGACAGCAGTATATAAAGCCAATGAGAAGTTGAAGTAATAGTAACAGTATTATTCGTTTTTACGTCCCACTAACTACTTTCAACCGTTCTTTAACATGCCAGTAAATCTACCGACACGAGGCTGGCGCATTTGAGCACTTTCAAATACCACCAGTTAAAGTTATATACCAACATCTAAGTGGTTCATGGTTGGCAGTTCAGTAGATTGGCCTTTAAACCACGGAGACAGTAAAATAAAACTTATTAAACATTAGTTTTAATAATCTTACAATAACTAACAATCCCTTTGTTCATAGAACTTGACAACGCGTTTCATTACTTCCACCTGCTGTAATTGAATTTATATTAAGTTATTCATAGGTTTTACTTTTTATTTCAGGGGGCCCGAAATTTTATTTTGGAGGCAGGTTCATAATGCATTCGTTACGTCCCTGTCGATTCCCCTTAGAAAGTGGAATCTTTAGTAACAAGACTTGCAGTTCTGGGAAGCATATAACTATGAGGTTTACTCAGCCTACTGCAAAAATGAGTACCAGCTTAATTTCTGGAAGCAAAGCCCGGCAGACATAGAGCAAATAGCTGATGAGTCGAGGTTGTGGATAGTGAATGTCCTCCCTCACCTTCCACTCCTTAATGGACATTCACGTTTTTTAGGGAAATGACTTCACTTGTTACTGCGCACCAAATGATGCATGCGTCACGAAACTATCACGTATGGCGGATTAAAAACTGCAAGGCGGTTGAATTCACCGTACTGCCGTGATATCGAGTACTGCCCCAAGGGAAGCATCTGTTTTCGAGTTTTGTAGTTCTTAAATTGTTTCCAAAGATAATACATTTCAAAATTCGATAAAAGAAATGCGAACTGGACATGGGTGACGAACAATTTGGTTTCCGTAAGGGTTTTAGGATTCGTGAGGCCTTGCCCTGCCAGATGACACTTTTACAAAATTGTAGAGACCAATCTAAAGATGTATAGCCTGTATCCGGTTCATTGATTATGCCCGAACATTAAATTGTGTCAAACATTCCGCACTCCTACGTGGAATGGCATTAGTAGACGAGTAAGTTTGAGTAGGAATGATCACAGTATGAGGTTAAAGTTGGAATTCATGAGAACAAATTAGGGCAAATATTCAAATATTCGTTTATAGGAAGAGAAGTTAGGGAATGGAACAATTTACTCAAGGAGATGTTCAATAAATTTCCAAATTCTTCGCAATTATTTACGAAAAGACTATGTAAACAACAGACAGGCAATCTGCCACTTGGGCGATTGCCCTAGATGCAAATTAGTTGCGATTGATTGATTGATTGATTGATTGATTGATTGATTGATTGATTGATTGATTGATTGAAATGGCGTATGGCTTTTAGTGCCGGGAGTGTCCGAGGACATGCTCGGCTTGCCAGGTGCAGGTCTTTTGATTTGACGACCGTAGGCGACCTGCACGTCGTGATGAGGATGAAATGATGAAGAAGACGTTACATGCACCCAGCCCCCGCACCAACGAAATTAACCAATGATTGTTAAAATTCCTGACCCTGTCGGGAATCGAACCCGGGACCCCTGTGACCAAAGGCCAGCACGCTAACCATGTAGCCATGGAGCCGGACATTGATTGATTGATTGATTGATTGATTGATTGATTGATTGATTGATTGTTTGATTGATTGATTGATTGATTGATTGATTGATTGATTGATTGATTGATTGATTGATTGATTGATTTCGATTTTATTGTAGCCAACCTTCAGTAATGGAGAAGGTACTACAAGAAAACGAAGAAGAATGCAAGAGGTAGATTGCATGGTTAGGTAAATACAGTATTCTAGACTTTTCAGAAGGTTGTGCGTATTTGGCTGGACAGAGGTTACTGACATCTCGTCCTTCCTCAGCAGTCTGTCCAGGTCACTGGGGTCAGTCTCAGAATTGTGACACCCACATAGAGAGAGTACTGACAGCGCTGCTGCACTGCTCAAAGAACCTTGTTATTGTTCGAGTTAAACAGCCTGCAACTGTAGGAATGAACTCTTAGCTGGGCAGTTGAAGGTTTGCGATGCAAAGTTCTTATACTCGGTCCTAACACGTTGACTGCTATTAGGACAACCACTGTTCCTCAGAAGAACTTCAGTTTGGTGAATGCACTTTCAAAATAACCTAGCACGTTTCCAGATGTTATATGGTACGCTGGGAATGCCAATATTACAAAGATACAGAACTGACGGGCTGAGTGAGTCAGACCACCACTGATCTGCATTTAGGGCAGTCGCCAGGGTGGCGGATTCCCTATCTGTTGTTCATCTAGTCTTTTCTTAAATAATTGCAAAGAATTTGGAAATTTATTGAACAAGTCCCTAACTCCCCTTCCTATAAACGAATATTTGCCCCAATTTGTCCTCATGAATTCCAACTTCATCTTCATATTGCGAATCTTCCTACTTTCAGAAAACATCACTCACACTTATTCGTCTACTAATGCCATTTCACGCCCTCTCTCCACTGACAGCTCGGAACATACCACGTAGTCTAGCAGCTCGTTTCCTTTCTCCCAAGTCTTCCAAGCCCAAACTTTGCAACATTTTCGTAACGCAACTCTTGTCGGAATTTACCCAATTACGGCGCTGGCTTTCTGAGCCCAGGTTGACAGGTTCGATTCTGCCTCAGTATTCTGCCTGGTATTTGAAAATGCTCAGATACGCTAGCCCCGCGTCAGTAGATTTACCGGCACGTAAAAGAACGCACCCGGGACAAAATTCCGGCACCTCGGCAACTCCGTAAACCTTAAACGTAGTTAGTGATACGTAAAAGCACTAACATTATTATTATTGTTATAGGTGCAGAACTTGGCAGTTGTGAAGGTCGTGATTGTTGTTCGCATTTTATTTGGAACATTGATCTTATTATTCTTATTCTTATTCCGATTTTCCAACACCTATGGTCACGGGTGCGAACTGTGTCGCAATGTGGATTTGGCCCTGTTTCACGGCATGTTGCCCTTCCTGACGCCAACCTTTTGTGGAGGAATATAATCACTAGGACTCGGATGTTTATGACATGTCATATTTTATTTATATTATTATTATTATTATTATTATTATTATTATTATTATTATTATTATTATTATTATTATTATTATTATTATTATTATCCTTAATCTGTTTACCCTCCAGGGTCGGTTTTTCCCTCGGACTGAGCGAGGGATCCCACCTCTACCGTCTCAAGGGCAGTGTCCTGGAGCTTCAGACTCTGGGTCTGGGGATACAACTGCGGAGGATGACCAGTACCTCGCCCAGGCGGCCTCACATGCTATGCTGAACAGGGGCCTTGCGGGAAGATGGGAAGATTGGAAGGGATAGACAAGTAAGAGGGAAGGAAGCGGCCGTGGCCTTAACTCAGGTACCATCCCAGCATTTGCCTTGAGGAGAAGTGGGAAACCACGGAAAACCACTTCCAGGATGGCTGAGGTGGGGATCGAACCCACCTCTACTCAGTTGACCTCCCGAGGCTGAGTGGACCCGGTTCCAACCCTCGTACCACTTTTCAAATTTCGTGGCAGAGCCGGGAATCCAGCCCGGGCCTCCGGGGGTGGCAGCTAATCACACTAACCACTACACCACAGAGGCGGACTCTTTATATTATTTCCATGGAAAAATGAAATGGCGTATGGTTTTTAGTGCCGGGAGTGTCCGAGGACAAGTTCGACTCGCCAGATGCAGGTCTTTTGATTGACACCCTTAGGCGACCTGCGCATCGTGATGAGGATGAAATGATGATGAAGACGACACATACACCCAGCCCCCGTGCCAGCGAAATTAACCAATTAAGGTTAACATTCCCGACCCTGCCGGGAATCGAACCCGGGACCCTTGTGGCCAAAGGCCAGCACGCTAACCATTTAGCCATGGAGCCGGACATTTTCATGGAAAATACAAGTTAAGCATGATTTTATCTACGGTGACTAAAATAATCCAGTTTTTATGGGTCATATAGTCATATTTTAGCTCCTAGGTTTTTTGTCATATTTCCGGTAATTTTTCATATTATGGTAATATTTTCCCCATTAATTTTTGTTTTTTGTCATATTTTTATTCCATTTTCGCATATCTGTTTTAAGTCGTCTCAAATACGGATTTTTCACATCTCCTAATTGTTGTCTGTAATTTCTAACATTATCTTTGTGTGTGTGTGTGTGTGTGTGTGTGTGTGTGTGTGTGTGTGTGTGTGCGTGTGTGTGAATCAGGAGAGTAAGCTGTATAGAAAGAGACAGGTGCGTATAAAGCGACAGAATAATCTGCTTCAATTGAACTCTATTGATTTGACGTACAGTACTTCAAATATGGCCCAATAATATCCTGCGATGTTCAGCGGTCTTTTCCCCTTTACAAGTCAATGTTGCGTGAAAATACAAGATCGTTTCTATTTAAAAACTTTAGAATATATGTAATTTTTGTATTGTAATTCTTGCGGATGGCCTGTCAAAATCTGGCATTTTTTTCATTCTGTGTAGAGTCGAGAGTTACCTCTGGAATGAGTAATTACATAAATTCAAAACATAATAATAAAATTAATATTATTAATTTATTATTATTGAATGTCCCAGATTTTAAAAGTATATTTTCTATATAATAATAATAATAATTTAAACGGTGGCAAGATTTTGAAGATTTCAAAAATGAGACCAAGAAATTTTAAGGTCATATTTATTGTCATATTTTAATACATTTGAGGTCATAAATGCTTGCATATTTCTAACATTTTTAGTTCATAAACATCTGGGCTCAAGAATCAGTATTGCTGCGTGTTTCTGTGGTGGTTGGTAGTATGGTGTGTTGTCGGAATTTGAAAAGGGGAATGCTGAGTCAAAGAGGAACGCCCAGCCCCAAAGCTAAAGAATTAATCAGACGCGATTAAAATCCCCGATCCGGCCGGAAATCGAACCCGGGACCCTCTGAATTGAAGACCTCAACACTAACAATTCAGACAAGGAGTCGCCCATTCGGAGCATTGGTCGATTTCATTGTCTTACGTTCGTTGAAAACATGAAACTTTCTTTTTGGTGTTTCATTTATTAGAAACTAGCCGTTGTGTAAAAGCAAAGTCATCTTCGTACAGGCCATGAAGGCCCTTGGATGGATGGAAGCTACAAGCTTCCACTATCCGTAACCTCGGCACTTGGTGGAGTATAGTGGTTAGCTCTACGCCCAGACGTCTTTGCCCCGAGGAATTAAACTGGTATTCATGTTTTATGCCGGATGAGTGAACCTCAGAGCCATGTACACCACATTCGGGTAAGAAATCTCGTTTTTAAAATGTTTCGACTTTCTGAAGAGGAATCGAACCCAGGTCCTTCCTGGTGAACTGAGCACCCCTTTACCCCCTTCGGCCAGGTGTACCCGTTGACTTTGTAATTGCACCGGTAATTCTCCCTCTCATAAGTGAGTGGTTGTAGAAGTGACAAAACTAACAACAGCCGTCAGTAAGTATTGTTGTTGATAAGTTTTAGTAGTTAAGATTATTGCAGGTCATCATATTTTATTTTCTTCCCGCTCTGCGTTATTAAGGCAGATGAATAAGAAATTTGAGGCCTGGGTTTCAACACCTCAATCTTCTCATTCTGCTAGTCATCTTCCTGTTCAATAGGGGCTACTGAGCGCGCGGATTCTTCAGCGTCAGCTAGCTCGTTACAAGTGAACAATCTTTCCACGTCAGCGATGTATGTCTCTGATACACAAAGTAACAGAAATTTATGTTCATGAATATTCCCTTTGTCCATCTCCGTGGTGTAGTGTGATTAGCTGCCACTCCCGGAGGCCCGGGTTCGATTTCCGGCTCTGTCACGAAATTTGAAAAAGAGGTACGAGGACTGAAACGGGGTCCACTCAGCCTCGGGAGGTTAACTGAATAGAGAGGGATTCGATTCCCACCTTAGCCATGCTCAAAGTGGTTTTCTGTGGTCTCCCACTGCTTCTCCAGGAAAATGCCGGGATGGTAACTAACTTGAGGCCACGCCCGCTTCCTTCCCTCTTCCTTGTGTATCCCTTCCAATCTTCCCATCCCTCCACAAGGCCCCTGTTCAGCATAGCAGGTGAGGCCGCCTGGGCGAGGTACTGGTCCTCCTAGCCCAGTTGTAGCCCCGACCAAATGTCTCGTACTCCAGGACACTGCCCTTGAGGCGGTAGAGGTGAGATCCCTCGCTGAGTCCAAGGGAAAAACCAACCCTGGATAAAAAACGGACAATGAAATGAATATATACTTTTCAAAGCTCGTATGGTAAAAATGTTTTAAATTACCTAGACATTGAGCATCGTGTTATTTCTAGATATACTGTATACGGAAATTTGTGAGGAACGTAATAATCACGAATATCTTCGTTCTTATTCCTCGTCCGGTACAACCACATGAAATATAAAACATCGGAAACTATACAGGACTGTCAGAATTGACCGAGCCATCTCACCAAGATGTGGAAGCTTGCATCAAAATGAGCAATATTAAGGTAGGAATCACCAAGGAAGTGACTGTGCGGTTTGAGTCACGCAGCTATCAGCTTGCATTCGGGAGATAGTGGGTTCGAACTCCACTGTCGGCAGCCCTGAAGATGGTTTTCTGTGGTTTTTCCATTTTCACACCAGGCAAATGCTGGAGCTGTACCTTAACTAAGGCTACGATCGCTTCCTTCCCAATCCTAGCCTTTTTCTATCTCATCGTATCAATAAGACCTATCTATGTCGGTGGGACGTGAAGCAAATTGTAAAAAAAATGATAGGAATCAATAGTCTATCGTCACATTTATCGGCTCGGTTAAATGGGGCACGTGAACGTTTAAGGGGTTAAATCTTATTAAATATAATAAGTATTTACATGGTAATACCATACGATTCGATTGCTCACCACGTTTCTATACATAATGGCGTCATCATGTCAGGTTGCGTCCCGTAAACAAATGCTGTATTTTAGAACTGCGTTCCACGCAATATCTGACAATGAGCATGTCTTGGATCTACCTCTCTGGTCCCTGTACATAATTTATTTCCAACAATATTCCTTTTCACATCCTATCACCTTTGCTCTGTCCGTTCGGACCAGCCTATAATTTAACACCGAACGAGCTGTCTGTACGGTTGGGGGCGCGCAGCTGTGAGCCGTTCGGGTGATTGTGGGTTCGATTCCCACTGTCGGCAACCCTGAAGATGGTTTTCCGTGGAGTTCGAACTCACTCTCTCCCGAATACAGGCCCATAGCTGCGCGCACCTACCGCACAGCCAACTCGCTCCATGGAATAAGATTACCAAGTGCATTGTTTTCGCCGAACGGTAGGCTGCTTTTTTCTCACACAAACTAGCAATTAAATATAAATAAATATAAAATCAATAATTGCATGCAGGAAAAAAACAGTTTTAATTTTAGCCTAATATTCTCATGAGCTTTTTTTAATTTCGTGTGGCTATTTCTAGCCAAGTGCAGCCCTTGTAAGGCAGACCCTCCGATGAGGGTGGGCGGCATCTGCCATGTGTAGGTAATGCGTGTTATTGTGGTGGAGGATAGTGTTATGTGTGGTGTGTGAGTTGCAGGGATGTTGGGGACAGAAAGAACACCCAGCCCCCGGGCCATTGGAATTAACCAATGAAGGTTAAAATCCCCGACCCGTCCGGGAATCGAACCCGGGACCCTCTGAACCGAAGGCCAGTATGCTGACCATTCAGCCAACGAGTCGGAACCTCATGAGCTTGATCACCGAGTAATGAGAAAATGTTGTTTCACAAAGTTTACAACAACCCTTTTCACACAAATCAGATGAAATTTGTTTGCTAGGGGCTTTACGTCGCACCGACAGAGATAGGTCTTATGGTGACGATGGGATAGGAAAGGGCTAGGAGTTGAAAGGAAGCGACCGTGGCCTTAAGGTACAGCCCTAGCATTTGCCTAGTGTGAAGATGGGAAACCATGGAAAACCATCTTCAGGGCTGCCGACAGTAGGATTCGATCCCACTATCTCCCGGATGCAAGCTCACAGCCGCGCGCCCCTAACCGCACGGCCAACTCGCCTCGTATCAGATGAAATAAAAATTTGGTATACCGACCAACAAAAGTTACTTTAAGACGTATTGAAGTTTAGTAACGATGAGATCAATACGTTTAAAGTTATGAATTTTCAAAGTGAATGCTGTGTTGGAAATGAAAAGTATACCTTCGTTAAAATTTTAACTGGATACGATAAAAATTTCTACTCCACATAAATAAAATATAGAATGGAATAATAGAATAAAATAAGTTAAATGTTGGTGTAGCTTGTTTGTGTGTGTGGCAAAGGATAAACTTTTTACTAGCGTATTAACTCGAGTGCTTATACTTTTTTCCACGACAATAGATCGGTCGTCAATTCCATATATGAATTGCTGTGCAGATAGTTGCAGAATAGGAGAAAAGGGTTTACAATATGTTGGCGGACACCGAAGCTAGACTAACAAGTTCCTTTCCACCTCCCGAGACTTAGGAATATCAGATTTCTTGTGGAACCTGGCGTGGTTAATCTTACTTTATTACTGTATAGTTTACATATCCATTGCTTTAATATCATCATTACTAGGCTATATTTATATCCAGTTGGTTTCGTAAATTTGGTACCGTAAGTTCTCTTTTTTTTTGACAACTGTTGCTAAAACACGTGGAGCTTCTTTGATTGCAGGGATGATTATTTTCTATCGTCGGTGTGAAATTTCCTCTTCAGCCTTTTTTTATTTGTACTTAAAATCTTTTTGTTCGTTACATTAACGGATTGTTTGTTTTTTTTGTTTTTTTGTTTTTTCAATTTGCTTTACGTCGCACCGTCCCGGGTAGGTCTTATGGTGACGATGGGATAGGAAATTGCTAGAAATGGGAAGGAAGCGACCGTGGCCTCAGTTAAGGTACAGCATTTGTCTGGTGTAAAATGGAAAACAACAGAAAAACGGGGTTCGAACCCACTATCTCCCGAATGCAAGTTGATAACTAACGGATATTTCATGGTTGTGATTTCGTCCACACCGATTAATGAAAGTCATGACATGCTTGATATCACTGAACACACTCAGAAATGATTTTCACATGTTATTTCTGTAAATAAAACTATCAGTGTCAATAACGATATCTTTGCCTCTTTCCGAAAATTCTGCCCTCCAATGTAAATACATTCGTAGCAGTTGTACCCCTAGCTCAAGACGAAGACAAAGATAAGAAACGTGTTCTGGACAAGAATTAGTGCACGCCAGAACCTATACTGTAGTTGTACTTGAAGAAAGTGATGATGAAGTCAGCTTATAATTTTCACCAAAAATCATATAATTTCATTTAGAGAGCGTCCGGTTCTATTTTTAATAGGTTAACGTTCTAGCCTTTGGTCCTAGGGGTTCCCGTTCGATTCCTAGCTAGGTTGGAGATTTTAACCTTCATTGGTTAATTCCGATCACTCGGGAGTTGGTAAGGGTGTGCCGTCATCAGCATTAGAAATCATCATATGTAGCGCCCTATCGTTACAGATGCTCAGGTCTCCTGTACGGCGTCAACTCGAAAGGCCAGCAACAGGCCTCTCCGAATGCTACATGCCGTTATTATTATTATTATTATTATTATTATTATTATTATTATTATTATTATTATTATTATTATTATTATTATTATATAATTAGAGATTACCTCATCCCTGAAATACTTGGAAATTACGGCAATGTTATTATACCAAAGCAATCAGCTTCCTCGAATGAAAAATACACCTTGAGTTATGTAAAAGACAAGGGCAGTCAACAGAAAAGACAAGGATGTACAAACATGTATGCAAGAGCTGTGAAATAAAACTGGTCATAGAAGAATTAGTTTCTTGTTTGTGAGAAGTACCTGTTCTACAATACTGCGTTAATTACAAAAAGGTTTATTGCCGTGTCGTGAGTATCGCCGCTGAACAAAGAATTTCCCTTATTTTATTCTATGTATATATTATTTTGCTATATGGACGTATTGTTTTTAACCCAAGGAAAATTTATTTACAGTATAATTTCATTACTGTGGCACCATCACAACTCTTTTGTAACTATCACTGTGCTGGAAAATAGTTATTCTGAATGGTTAGTGTGCTATTACAATTCAGAGTACATTTTAAATTTCCTGAAGTTTCCATGAACTGATAATCAATATCCTTGTACCTTACAACTGAAAACCGCCATCATTACCTAGAATCTAACTGTTGAAGCCTCGGTGGATAAACTTCAGAAGACACCCTTGCTGTCGATCTTCAAAAGTGTTGGTGTTTTTGTTTTTATTGCCGTTGTTTTTGGGTTATCAGACTTAAGACTGATTTGATGAAGTACTCCTTCAGGGTCGTCGGAACAAAATTCTACATAGGGCCGCTAATGATGTTAACGTTCCTCTTTCAGTTTTGACTAATATAATATACTGTTAATATAATATATGACATATCATGCGTGAAGACTACCTCCAGCGACATCCATGATCGAAGTTAATATTACTGTAGTCCGGAGCATCCTACTACAATGCTTGTTTTACACTTTTACAGTATTACCTTGAAAACTTGGCGTTAAATGTTAATTTACACTAAAATGCCAGAAAATTATTAAAAGACACTTTCACCATACTGTAACTTTAAATCTTTTCAGTAAAGTAGGGTAACAAAATACACATTTTAAGCAGGTACCGTATATTATTATGTTATAGATTTTATAATATTAGTGTTTTCGACAGAACAAAAAGCTAAGTCGACACTGAAACAAATTCTGCTTATTTTTTTCATTATTTTATCTTTACGCGTTGATGGTGATGCTTGTTGTTTAAAGAAGCTTAACATCTAAGGTCATCGGCCCGACAAATTCTCGCCATATTTAAGACTACCCTGTATCCCCACACACATTTCCCGCACCTGACTCGCTTTCCTCGAAAATGTTTGTCATTTGAGTGAGATCCAAATTTCTGACAATTTAATTCACAGTTACGGTGCCTACTAAAGCTGACAAACGATCCAATCAATCAGCCAATCAATCAATCAACCAACCAATCAGTCAATCAATCAATCAATCAATCAATCAATCAATCAATCAATCAATCAATCAATCAATCAATCAATCAATATCCACTGATCTGCATTAAAAATCTATCGCCCAGGTGGCAGATTTCCTATCGCTTGTTTACCTACGATCATTAAAGACCGCAGATATGTTTTGTGTTAGTTTTAACTTACTGAAGCTGTGCTCTCCATTTGCTATTGAGATAAATGTAATCTAATTGAGTGACGCAAATAACAGAAATATTTTTTTCTATGTAAAAATATAAAGTTTTCATTAATAATACGGTACCGGTACTACTGTGATTTTATTTTTCAATATTTTGGCACCCCCTTAATTCGATGCCCGGGCCGATGAGCTTAGATGTTAGGCCTCTTTAAACAACAAGCTTCATCATCATCATCATCATCATCATCTGTTCGATGCCGCTTTGATCAGCCAAGCCTCCATGCAACCCCATTCTGTCGTAATCTTTTCAGTTCTACATTAATTAACTACTCTAATCTGTTCGTCATATTCATGGGTTTTTCAATTGTCAGATTCTTCAGTCTTCCGAAACTAATTTTGAGTAATAATTTTATAAACTGCCTTTAATACAAACGCATTCTGAGGCGCTGAGTAGAATCAGACTCTATACTCTAGGACTACCAGGTGAAGAGTGAGAAAAAATCCAAGAAGACTCAATAAGAACAGCCTGCAGCTTTGTGAAGGAGCAGGTATACAAAGGGCACTAGGAAAGTTTTGCAATACGCAAAAACGGTTGGGATGAAAAGAGGGGTGAAAACCTGTCTAGAAGACAGCAAGGTGCGACCTTCACACCAGTTGTTACCAAGCAGTGGGATTGAATGCAAGTTAAGATGTCAGTGTGTTCTAAAGGTGAATATCGCGCAATTATCCGCTACAATTTTGCTCCTGGATTAACTGTTGACCAGTGCCTGGAGGAAATGACTCCTGTGCTGGGGAAAGACTGTCCACATCGGACAACAATTTTTCGCTGGTACAAAGACTTCCAGAGCGGAAATTTTGGGGTTCAAGACGATCCTCGCTCTGGGCGACCGTCTGAATCAGTGACTTAGGAAAACATTGAAGCTGTGAGGAAAATGTTGCAGAAAGAGAGGCGGTTGACATATCGGCAGGTAGAAGAGACCCTCCATATCCCTGCACCAGCTATTCATTCAGTTCTACACGACCATCTCCATGTTAGAAAGGTTTGTTCCCTTTGGGTGCCCCATTCACTTTCAGAGGAACAAAGGGCACATCGAGTGAAATGGTGCCGAGAAATGCTAAAACAGTTTGAAAATGGGACTTCGCGAAATGTTAATAGCATCTTTACAGGTGACGAAACTTGGCAACAAAATCCCAGAACAAGGTGTGGCTGTTTGAAGATGAGGGTACTCCTGTGACTGTGTGAAAGTCAAGGTCAGTGAAAGAAAGGATAATTGTAGTATCCTTCACTAAACGGGGCATCCTGACTCGGGTTGTGCTAAAAACACAAAGGACGGTTACTGCGAAGTGGTACAGTGAGACTTGTATGCGTCAGGTCATCCAGGCTCTCAAGCAGCTCCGTCTAAGGTCACGCCTCAACACTTGGCTCTTGCATCACGACCATGCTGCAGCACATCGTGCTAATGTAATAATGGATTTTCTTGCCAGATCAGGGTTGACTGTGCTGGATCAACCTCCATACAGTCCTGATCATGCCCCATGTGACTTTGCACTCTTCCCTGAAGTGCAGATGAAGCTGAAAGGGCGGCGTTTTGCATCCGACGAGGAGCTTCTGGCAGCATGGGATCAAGAGTGTGAAAATGTAACCGGAGAAAAGTGGCAGAGTTGGTTCAATGACTGGTTTCGACGTATGGAGAAGTGTATTGAGTGTGGTGGAAATTACAGTATTTTGAAAAAGTCTAAAGCGTTCACTCACATTGCAAAATTTTCCTAGTGCCCTTTGTATCTAGGTAGGAATGAAGGAAAAACATGGTAGCAAAAGATCTTAGAGGTCGACGCTAATTAGGAACTAATATTTAGAGGCCCCATGAAGAAAAGAAGAAGAAGAAGACTAGAAACACATAACACAAGTGGTAACAGTATTATGCCCATTGCTCACGGTAAAATGTTTCGTAAAATTTGTTGTACAATTAATTTTATAAAAATTTGGTGAAAAAAAGTTGTGTTGCTCACGGTAAAAATTTTTAAAATAAAATTCGTGGAAGCATCAGGATAGACATCTATGAACTCACTTCTGAACTAAGGTTTCTCTGTGCTGCTATCTATCGATAAACTTTTAAATCAAGAATCAGCTGTTCAACTTACAGTGTGTTTGAGAGTATGGCTCCAACAAACAAAGCAAAAACTTGCTACTTTAGCTGCAATTATATGTTGTACAGTGGTAAAATGGAAGAAAAGAAATGTAAGGAAATGCTGGACTCAGGATCGGATCAAAAGAAGAGAAGAAGGTGGAGGATTGCTGTCCTTGGTCGAAAATTAGTTGAGGTTAGAAGACCAGCATTCATATTGGAATTCGCCGATTGTGTTTTCTGCCTCTCTTCTTGCATTTCTGTTGTGATAAAGTGGCGTTTTAACTTCGTACAAACAAGGATATTTCTGGTATTCGTCCATTAAAACACTAACAGCTTCTTTAGTCCACCCGGATCCTGCCATTTTAGAAAGAAGTGTTTGTTTACAATCGAGCTTCACAATCTTCTCACGACGTAGCGCCAGCATCATCGTGATGTCAGCTTCGCTGATTGGTTCGTTTCGTAAAATTAATTTTACGGAATAGAACATGTCCTATTTCATGAAAAGTTTTATCAAAGGTTTTATAAAACTTGAATTTGACCGTGAGCAACAGACACCTCGTCTCCTTATTCTCAACTCTTCACAGCCCAAAGTTTGCATAATTTTTGTAGCACTACTCTGTTGTCGGAAATCACCCACAACAAACAGTGCTGCTTTCCTTTGGATCTTTCCCAGTTCTC
Source organism: Anabrus simplex (assembly GCF_040414725.1). Taxonomy (NCBI): domain Eukaryota; kingdom Metazoa; phylum Arthropoda; class Insecta; order Orthoptera; family Tettigoniidae; genus Anabrus; species Anabrus simplex. Next base: position 273,898,665 of record NC_090270.1, read on the forward strand.
GTATCAAGTAATCCTGGTGTAGGTCTCACACACTGGAACCATACTCTAATTGGTGTGTTACCAGAGACGTATACGCCCTCTCCTTTACATCCTTATTACAACCCATGAATACTCCCATAACCATATCAAGAGATCTATAACTTGCAGTTAAAAATGTAAATGGCGTATGGCTTTTAGTGCCGGGAGTGCCCGAGGACAAGTTCGGCTCGCCAGGTGCAGGTCTTTTTATTTGACCCCCGTAGGCGACCTGCGCGTCGTGTTGAGGATGAATTTATGATGAAGACGACACATACACCTAGTCCCCGTGTCATGGGAAATAACCAATTACGGTTAAAATTCCCGACCCTGCCGGGAATCGAGCCCGCACTCTAAGGACGGCAGCTAATAGTGCTAACCGTTACGCTACGGAGGCGGACCCAGCACAACTGAGGACAATATAGAATTATACAGTAGGCCTAGATGCCGATACTATATCGAGTGAACTGAAGAACTGATGCAGACCTGATAGAGCAAAACTCACTATAATAATCATCTTTCTTTCTTTCTTAAACTGTTTGACCTTCAGGGTTGGTTTTTCCCTCGGACTCTGCGAAGGATCCCACCTCTACCGCCTCAAGGGCAGTGTCCTAGAGCGTGAGACTTTGGGTCGGGGATACAACTGGTGAGGAGGATCTTTACCTTGCCAAGGTGGCCTCACCTGCTATGCTGAACAGGGGGCTTGTGTGAGGGATAGGAAGATTGGAAGGGATAGACAAGGAAGAGGGAAGGAAGCGGCCGTGGCCTTAAGTAAGGTACCACCCCGGCATTTGCCTGGAGGAGAAGTGGGAAACTACGGAAAACCACTTCGAGGATGGCTGAGGTGGGAATGAAGATAAAGCTGGAATTTAAGAGGAAAAATTGGGGCAAATATTCATTTTTAGGAAGGGAAATTTGGGATTGGAGTAACTTACCAAGGGAGATGTTCAGTAAATTTCCAGTTTCTTTGCAATTATTTAAGAAAAGGCTAGGAAAACAACACATAGGGAATCTGCCACCTGGGCGATTGCCCTAAATGCAGATCAGTAGTGACTGATCGAAACCCACCTCTACTCACTTGACCTCCAGAGGCTGAGTGGACCCCGTCCCATCCCTCGTATCACTTTTCAAATTTCGTGGCAGAGCTCGGAATCGAACCCGGACCTCCGGACCTCATGCTAACTACTACATCACAGAGGCGGACTATAATGTTTTTTTTTTGTCCAACCCTTGTCCCGTTTTCCTACGTGGTCGGGTATGAGGTGAGATGAATCTATCGTGGCGGGTTTTTATGACCGGATGCCCTTCCTGACGTCAACCCCATCAGAGGAGTTAATGAGATGAAATGAATGACGTTATATATGATACTAGGGAGAGGGTGAAATCCGGTGCCGGCACATAGCCTACTCCTGTCGAATAACAGCAAGGGGTCTGCTCAATGCTTAACGTCTCCATCCAACGGACGAATCACCATCAACAGCGTCATATGCCCTCACTCCATATGAGCACTGCGGAGAGGTTTGGAATTTAATCCAGGCTTTTGACACGCAATCTAGTTATTAGAAATTGTATACCACCACCTCCCTTACCCTGCCGGCCAACATTCTGATGGTGACTTTTTTTCGACTAACGGGACTCGAACCGGCTAACCTCGGTGTCAGACCGTTTAGACTTCAGCGCCTTAACGATCATGGCCATCAGGCGGGCTAGAGGCGAACTATAATAATAATAATAATAATAATAATAATAATAATAATAATAATAATAATAATAATAATAATAACAACAACAACATAGACGTTCACTGCTTGTTTTGTTTTGACTTACGCGCGATTCAGTTTTCGCAAAATGAATTAAAATAATGAACAGTGTAATTTAGATCCGTTCGCGTTGGTGATGCAGTGCGGTTTACATTGTGGTTTATACTGTAGAACAAGGCAGTACCCAGTGGGGAGGTGAGGGAGGTTTCAACCCCCTCCGAAATAATAACAAAACACATTTAAACAGCATATAGGGTTTTTGAAATAGCCCGCAATAAATTAGCCAAATTATAAAAACAAGCATTGGCGAAATAAACAATTTAATTTAATTTAACCTATGAAATCTGCGCCATCCTTTAAAATGTTTCTCTACGAATACAGTTAACAAATTTACTGAAAACATAAATGGATATTTAATTTTGATGAGATATACGGATGGTTTGTCTTTTATATTCTTAATGCATTTTGCACCATAAAAAATTTCAATAAACATATAGAAATATTTTCGTGTTATCGAGCCGCTACATGACTGTATTTTTAAAATGAATCATACCTCTATATATTATTAATACTTGCAGTGAAACATTTTGTTACATCCATTTTTAAACAAATGACAGAAATCTTAGTGTCGCACTGCATGCTGCACCTGACAAAGTGTGTTCTGCCCACCAGACCGTAATGAATTTACATTTCTGTTTCGCCCGTTGAGTTGTAAAAAGTAATGCTCTAAAACTATTTTAAACTTTGTTCTGAGAAACCTATTTGGATTTTTTTTTTTTTTAATGTTACTATACTGCAGTTTTTGTTTTCGGAAATCCTTCCCCCACGATATCCTAACCCCTCCAAAAAATCCTGGGTACTGCGTTGCTTTAGAACTCCAGAGTAATTTACGATTGCCCTTCTATTTCTAGAATATCAGCACAAATGTCTTACTTGGCCAGAGAGAGAGCGTAACCCTCTAGGTAGCCCGCTCCACCCCTTCAGGGTGGGGAATGAAAACATTTATAGAAACGACTTATTTCTTGTTGTTATTGCAGTTTGAACTTTGAATAATGCTGGAAGCTACTTGAGAAGTAACACCCCTAGCCATGCGCTGACCACGTGAGTAGATTGACGTTCAGTTCAGCGGTCGATAGTTATGACACGTGTGTGCTGATCACGAGGCCACTTCAAATTCCCTGTGCTTGACTTTTCTACCCGTCCGACCATCCTTGGTCAACACGTGTTGTCTTCGTACTCTCGATGGATTTTTTTTAACCCACACCACTCAAGTGACTTCTAGCTGCTGCTATAGTCTACTGTGCGTCTACTTCGTTGTGGAAGCCTCGCTTTACTGCCGCTGATGTTATCTCCTTGGCCTACTCATTGTAATCGAGAAATTTCTCTTGAAGTGTGATGTGCTGATTCGTTATGACGTATTATGCCCCTCCCCTCTCGCTGTGTATTTAAGCTTACGATCTTCGATGTGAAAATAATTCACCTGCCGAGTACTTCGCAGTGCGAAGATTGGAGACCAGGCTTCATTCGTAACAAAGGTAGGCGCTGCTCAGTAGCTTAAGCAATTTATTGGTTTCTTGTAGCTGACACGTGGACTTCAACAATATTTGTTTCTTCTTCTTCCTCTTCTTCTTCTTCTTCTTCTTTGCCTAATGGTTATGTAATTCTCCCACGAAAAAGGAGCTCTGCTCAACAAATTAGCTTTCTGGCCTTCTTATTGGAGATTTAGTGGTTTTGTCATTTTTGTTGAGGTTGTGTGCATTAATACGATTTTTTTAGTGTTATTCGCAAGAAGGCGTCACCCAATGCGGATCACACACTGCGTGCAGTCAGATTTCACCCTGCTTCTCCCCGTTTATTGTTCCAATTATGTTTATATAATATATATATATATATATCTTTACTGAAAAATATGGCATTACAAAATATAAATGTTTCTTGGTGATTATTTGTGAAATCATTGTTCTTCTTTAACAGTTCATTATATTTCACATCTTAAAATTCTTGCTTACAGTCCTTGATCTTGAAAAGGGAGATCATTATCGAGTAACTGATGATGTGAATGTGAAAAATTATACAATGTAAGTGTTATATGTTATTTTAGAATCATCAGATCATGGAGAAGAGTTCTATTTTTAATTATAAAACATGAAAAATGCTGTTTGAATTATGTTACTGTCATTATACATATAATAGGATATATATAATTTAAACTGATAGCGGTGTTATCGCAATATATCCTTACATTGTGTGCCGCCTTGGTTATAAGTTATACAACGGAACCTATGCCAAGTATGCGCCATCTGCAGTGTTCTTGCTTTACTTGGTATACTATCTACACTCGAAGTAAACTCAAGTCCTGGGCGGCCCCTTTGATGTTATATTAACGCCGTTTATATTACCCGCCAGTTTCACGACGAGAACCGAGATTGAGAGGGGGAACGAGGGGAAATGTTCGCACGCGGAAGGATATTTTGCTCAATTTTCAGTTGATTATTGGTATAACATCACTCGGGCCGCTTAGGACTTGAGTTGTCGCCGACTATAGAGGCAGAGGCTGGAGTTCGAAGTACGTGATCAGTGGCGGGTGTTGGTTGGTGATTAAGAATGGAACGAGCGAGTTGGAATAGGGTGATGG